>NC_083760.1:73005089-74205089 GCF_963514075.1 Conger conger
CATTGAGGCTGTGATGGAGATGTTTGAGCGGGGAGCGGAGGTACTGGCCAGTGCAGTCGGGGAGTTATTCCCCTTGTGTGAGGCAGCCGCCCCGGTCCTGCGGCTGGCCCTGGACAATGTGCACAGCAAGGAGGTCTTCTACGTCAAAGAGCAGTTTCTGGTTGTGCGGAACAAGCTGGATATCATCTCCACCCAGTTGGAGAACATAGATAATGAGATCAAGAAGGGAAGGTTGGATGCCCAATACTTCTCTGTGGAGGAGAACCTCCGGAACCAGTTCCGCAAGTATATGGACATCCTGGATGCCAAGCCACAGTTCCGGGAGGTCAAGACCAGACTGTTTCTGGAGCACTTTGGCAAAACAGGAGGGGACAAGAACCTTCATGTGCTCTATGATGCTGTGATGGGGAGCAACACTTTTGGGCAGTCCATTCTGGAGGTGGTGGTGAGATATGAGGCCAGGAACAGGAGAATCCTGGAGGACTTCTGTGTTCGGATGAAAGAGCTCTTCTGCCTGGGACTCATCTCTCTCCTGGGCCACTGTGCACTGACACAAGGGGAGGAGCAAGAGCAGGCAATGATTGAGGATTGGAATCAGAAGATCCAGGAAGTGGAGACCAGGATGAAGATCACTATTGAGGAGTGTGTGACAGCCTTCCCTGAGCAGGCTTGTCTGGACATACAGCAGCTGGTCCAGGAGAAGGGGGAGAAGGGCAACCAGGACACAGCTGAGGCACTGCAACAATTTCTAACCAGGAAGTACGACTGGGTGAGCTGGTCAATTCGTGTGATCAATCATTCTGGCAGCAGCTACCGGAACTGGCGTGCCGGGGACAACTTCCAGTATGTGGTGGGGCAGAACTGGTTCGATGTGCTGCAGGTGAATGACACCAACGTGGTTGTGTCCTATAGCTGTAGCCCCCAGCCAGTGCCCAAGGACTGCATCCGGCAGCTGATGGAGGGGCTGGTGAAGAAGGGTAATGTGCAGGCTGTGGTGGAGGCCCTGCAGCAGCAGCTGCCTGGGTTTGTGGCACATGCAGTCAGCCGCCACAAGGAGAGCTGTGCAGCCTGGAGCTTCCCAGAGGACTGCCATTACTGGGAGAGGCACAAGAACGTGGCACTATGCGTGCACTCTGAGTGAGCTGCTACTGTTACACACAGCGCTGTCATCATCCAGTTAATCAGGGCCTACCTTAAACTGGTGGATTTTCAATATTTGCTTAATGTACTCCCCGTTAGACTGCCCTCAAGAGTAAGGTGAAGGTTTGCTGTACACATTTACAGTACTGTGCAAAAGTCTTAGGCTCCTGTATAACATTCTGTACAGATAAGATTATTTAAAAAATAATTCAATGAAAGGTCCTAAATAAACGTACTATCCATTTTACATTACATTTTAGTAATTTGGCAGAATAGTTCAAAACTGAATCAAATCAATATTTTTTGTGAACACCCTTCAGCATTAAAACTGCATCACTTCTCTGAGATAGCCAACACTGTCTTGCAGTTCTATAAGACAATCATCTGGGAGGTTATTCCAAGCATGATGGAGAACTTACCACAGTTCTTCTGCAGACTTTGGTTAGTGCCTTGCTTCTGATCTCAGACAGCCTTTTTCAAGTTTTTATGTAAAAAGTAGTCAATTGCTTACAGTAATATGTTACTTTTTAAAATTAAATACAAAAATATCTCTGTAAAATTAAATCTTTTGGAAAATGAATATTTAGAAATCTCAAATGTGTTCTTTTATACTAACACACACAAAAAATAAGCATATATATAATAAAGTGTAGGGTGCCTAAGACTTCTGCACAGTACTGTATATAAACATAAAACATACATATATTAAGGTCAAAGGTAATATGTGCCACAATGAACAAGTCTTAAACGACCAGGCAGACCCAGGCCTTGAAAAGGGATTTATTAAAAGGCAACTTACAAACATGGGTAGGGACAAGGTCAGTTGCGAGTCCTTAGGAGGCACAGGAAGGCCAGAATGTCTCCCTGTTTGGTTGTAGAGATAAATGAATACAGATTCATTGCATGATTTATATTGCTATAAAGGTCTGCAAGCGAGAAAAAAAGATTAATTGCTCCACACGCGTCCTTAGTTTTCCAGGACCAAGGTGGGCTTGTCCTACTGTTTACAATATCCACGAGGTAGTATACTTCACATAATTAACCAGGGTCCAGTAATAGGTAATAATAGGTAAATGCAATGTTGATTTCAGTTTTGCATATTGTCTAATTGATGCTGTGTTACTTTATAATACAAAAGCAGTGTCGTTTTATAGTCTGTGCATGTCCATTATCACTCTAACTTACTCTGTGCTGACATTATGTAAACCTACGCACATGCATGTTCCAGCTTAGTGTATTCGTGTAAAATCATGAGTGAAAATTTGAAAATAATTTAGTAAGGGAATGTTTACATAAGTACTAAATGGTAATTAATGATTGCAATTAAGTAATTAGCAGTATTTCACGTAAAAAATAAAAAAAGTATTGTCAGATGTTCATAACTGTTTACTTTTTATTTTTTGTAAAAGCCTATCTGCAATGTAAGGAAAACATTTTTTCAAACCATGGTTGACATCAAGCCATCGACCAGAAGCAGTGAAAAAATGGCCATATATCATATTTCCTTCCTCAGTCCAGTATATCTTAATTCATATCTGCATTTAGGTCAGCATTTTTTAAGTGGGTGCCCTTTTTTAACTGTCTGCTAGCAGCCGTTAACTTTAATAGAGAAAACGAGCTTCAAAATGCTTCGCTCAGCGCTATGGAATTACTCATTATACCCGTCAGGGTTTGGCGCGGTGGACACGATCGTAATTTTAACAGCAAGAAAAATGACTGTGTCAGGGCTTTCACCAGCACTGTATACTATAGAGTATCCTATATTGTATTGCGTGGCTATTTAATCCTCCGTGTTTATTTTGTCTCTGCTCTTGTCGGTGAAATTCTTAATTTGTTTGACTCTTTTGAACTGCAGCTGCATGTCAATCTTGAAAATTACATAGTTTCATTGGTGCATCTGACTCCACCAAATTCAATACATCAGGATTTTTGTGCAGGCCAGTGATCACATATGGGCCAAATGTTTGGGATCCAAGCAGTAACTACTCCAGTTCTTTCGCTCCATTCTGTAAGATCCAGTGGCAACATATCCTGCTTATAATCAGTATTTATTTTGCCACCTACAACATGCTATGCATAGCAGCTACTGATTTTCTGCAGTATTGAGAGTATTTTGTTGAGGTAGCATTAGTGACTGTACATCATTTTTTCACTGAGATAAGTAATTGCATCTGGTGCATTAATTTTGCATAGGCTACTAGCCTACCATACTGTATTACACACATCATCTTGGCCTACTATTTCTTGCCATGAATGTTTAGGTAAGCAATTGCGATAGAAGAAAAACCACAGCATTTAATAAAAGGCAATTCCATTTTCTGCAGCTAAGCGGGTGTCTGAAAGAACTGCACACTCACCATGTTGCTAAATAATATATTGTGAAGGCAGCCATGCAATTGCTAACACTGCAAGATATTTTTGGCTTCTTCAGCTCTAAAGCAAGTATTTCAAAGACAGGTGTGAGAAAAACACAACCGCTGTCACACTTCATTTAAAGGGGAAGGAGGTTCCATTTTAAAGGGCTTAAATTTTCCTCAGAATTTAAGCTAACATGAACAGATGGTAGGAATCGGTAGGGATGTCTGTCTTTCAGAGGGAAAGGGATACATAATTCTGCCATGCAATAAGCCAAAATAATTTTGCGTAGATCCGGACTAGTTAAGAATATATTGTTAAATGATCTTTTTAATTCCCTGGCAACCATTTTCCACACTGGCATGCTAATGGGTTTTCTGTTCATAATTCTTATGAATTCCTAATTCTGCTCATTTGTTATGAAGGGAACAGTGACTGAATGATTCAGTCACATATAATATGTGCAGAACTATTGGCTATGTGGAATTTAAGGACTTAAGACTCTGTAACCATTTGTATATCTTGTATGTTTTTTGCAGCTCTAAAAACCAAGCAAGTGTTTGTACTGTAAACACTTACCTCAACAGAGTCTAGCCTGTGAATTTTGTTGAGTTGCTAAACTACACGCCCCTATGGTGCCTACCACCCTTCACAGTGATCTCAGAACATTTCCACAGTCCGTGCTTAATCATGACTAGTGCCAGTGGTTGTCATGGAGCTGATCAGTTTATTATACAGTGTCTATCATTTACAGCCCACAGTGACCAGATATCTGCACCAACGGAATCCTCAATTTTCATTAGTGGTTCTGTGGCTGCTCCCCACATGCCGCCTATTGATCCACTAAACACTTATCCCTAATGAAGGTTTCATTGGGTTTTTGTTAATCTGGGCTGTCACTCAGTTTGAGGTGTTGATTCTATTGGTCAGCTACATGATTCAGTAAGAACTTGCTTTGTGGTAAGGGCATAAAACCTTTTGTTTTCTTTTTTTTCTGTGAACTTGCTCGAGGAAGGGAAAATGGCACCAGTCTGATTTTGAAGACAGATGGCGCCATAAACAAAGAGATGAACTAACCAATTGATTCTGCTGATTCACTCACAATGAGACAGAATTAAATCCTTCATTTAACCGGTCAATATGACGAAAATAATGCTTTTGAAATGTAATAAGAATTATATGTTTTTATTATACTGTAGGTGTTTCATATTAAGCATGTATATTCATATTTCTATCCACCTTAAATATTGCAATAGATATCCAAAATCATAATCAAACATCATTGAGAAGCATTGTAAGCATACACCTGATTGCAGAAGTGAATGTGCTTGGGAAGATGAGAGGCTTAGCAGAGCAGCCAGAGAATGTCACAGTATTGATCTTTTCATTCTTTGATCACTGCTGTCCTCAGGAGGGTGGGTGTAAATGAGTGGTCTTTCTGTGGGGATCGATATTTCAGTTGAGCTTCACTGAACAATAAGGAAATTGAAAGGTGTGGGTGGACCTGGGAAGGAGCAGAATCCACGATGCCATGAAGGAAAGAGAAACTGGAGATGGCAGTGCAGATCTAATCAGTGATGAAGACGGCAGCTTTGGGGTGTCAGCCGTTATTAGCTGCTTAATAATCCTGTGTCAAGCTTCATGAAGTGAATTTGAAGGGCTGAAATAAAACAGAGTGTTCCAATCTTAAAGGCTGGAAAACAACCTGCCCTAGAAAAAGGTACCAGCCAATATCAATATTTAATAAAGAATTGACAGACTTGATGGAGGCCAGCTTTAGAGTGCCCTGGAGGCTAGCAATCAATCGCAGGATGGCTCTGCCTGTCTGCTTCTGCCCATCGGGAGCTGAGGGTAATGCTATTATCTGTCCGTCCGAGTGGACCATCGACCAGTCTGCCCCTCTTTAAATGGCCTAATCTGATAAAAAGCACTAAAACATTTGTTCACTGACACACAAGCAAGCGCAGGTACAAAAGCCTTCTGGAGCATTAAAGGTCGCTTCTCAAAGTTAGTCCTTAATGGTCATGGCAGACATTGACACACACACATGCTAGTTCAGTAGCCTGAGCAGTGACCTCACCAGTATGCTGCACTGTTGTCTGAATTCAGATTATTTTAGGCATTGCTAATTGCCATACTGTGTTATATCTATACTAATGCATCCTGTTTCTTCCTGCCTCCCATCAAGTCCATCTGTAGTCTGTCTCTCTCCTTAACACTAAGTACCTTTATGTAGACACCCCCTTTCCACTCACTCAAAGACACATGCATACCACATACACACTCCTGTTCTGATAGGGGAGTTAATCGACACGTCAGCACTGAGGTATTTTTGCCCCCCCCCCCCATATTGCATTACGTCAGTCTGTCAGTGAAGACTCATCCACTCCATCCACTGTTCATATCCAGACTGTCAGTTCCCACAACCCTCCGATAAGGGTGGTGACCCTAAGTGCTTTGTTACTGATCAGAAGAGGGCTTGTTGCCTTATCTGTTTTCCTCATTTCCCCTAAGATGTAGATGTATAAATAAGAAGAGGTACACAGGACAGGATGTAGAAAATAACATTGATGATGGAAAAAAAGAAAACGCTTGGCTTGCTCTATTCAGTATTCTGTAACTACCTTCAGAATGTGTTACAACAGCATTACCACATCAATGAATTTTCTGAAATTTTGTATTGAATCCTACAATTAATTACAGCAGAGCTGCAGATGTGAAGAGTAAGTGGTCATTTTCTGCTAGGGGCACAGAGACAGGATTACTAAACCCACATATACACACACCAACCCCCCATCCTCAAGGAAGGAGAGATCCTGAGAAAATTAAGAAGGTGAGTGCAATTTAGGAAACCCAGCACCACCATTCTCCACTACATGAACAGGAAACGATAGCTATGATTTCATACTTAACCCCAATGAAGCACAGAGTAAGACTTTTAGTCCCAAATGAATCATTTATTACATCAGTCCTGTGGGAACAGGGTTACTAAGCAGACATAGTCTAACAGCCGGAAACCAGGCTTTTAGAGACAAGAGGCTTTTTACAAAAAACTATAAATAGTGCTAGAGTTTTCCCTTATTTGTCTGTCCTCATATGCATTAGTGAATTAAAGTTGTATTGATCTGTGCTCTGATTCACCACAAGATACACTGTGTAATTTTAATCTCTCTGTTTCTTTCCTCCCCCTGTTTATTTTATTTTATTTAAGTGCTTTATTATTTTATTTGCATTGATCTAAGAGTAGTTTTAATTGAAAATGCACATTCTTATGGTGAACAAATGATTAAAAATAAATTTGATTATTTCAATTCCATGCATTTGTATAAAGGAAATTACTTCAATGGTGGTGCTGAGAAATGTTGGTTAAATAGCAAGCTATGATATCACATTTATTACTAATGATCATTTTAGCAATACTAATGAATAGCCTCTCTCTCTCTTTCTCTTTTTCTCTCTTTCTCTCTCACCCTTTCTCCCCACCCCCTCTCAATGGGAATGGTTGTGTGGCTGTCAGAAAACGGATTTTGTGTGGGAGACTGTGGCTAACAGGAAGAATGCATGGCCAATTGTGTTCGAACAGCGAGGCATGTTAAATGACTGTGTGAGGGCCAAGCTAGTGCCTTCAACCTCAGTAAAATACAAATTAGACTAAATGTATGTTATAGTGCAACATAGTTTGAGCAGTTTCAGTATGAAATCCCAATCCTATTCCATTTAATGAATTCTATGAATCTCTCTCTCTCTCTCTCTCTCTCTCTCTCTCTCTCTCTCTCTCTCTCTCTCTCTCTCTCTCACTTAAATCTTTAACCTACTGTACAGTATACCATTTTTTGCTAGTAATAATAATGACCTCTGACCTCTGTTCAACTGACAAATATTGTCGAAATAAGATATAATATAACAAGACATACTCCGACACAGTGAATCAATTAACATTTAAGCATGTTTGCTTGTTTAAACTGAGGGCACAGAAACAGTTAAAGGTGACTTTGTTTGCGATCGATAATCAGCTCTGCCTCTGTACAAGCTGCCTGCCCCTTATCTATTTCCTCTAATCTGCTCTGGAGATTGTATTGATCCAATGAGCATGACAGATGGAGCCGGGTGATTTGTTCGCATTGAGGCTGAGTTAAGCCAGTATCTCAGCGGAGGGCAATGCCCTGATGTGCATACAGATCAGTACAGATCATTAGTCTTCTACTCCCTCTATCAAATATCATTGCTCAGTCAAAACCGTACTGTGATTAACAGTAGCTATAGACAGGGGAACAGGCCTTTTCTACGGCTATGTGACCAGGATACTGTACAAAAATATGCTAAAAGATATTAATGATAGTATGTTTAGTTTGGATTCAGTCGGTAAGACTGCTAGACCATTTTGGCTGTGAGTCATTGCCCTGATGAGAACCTATTCTGCTTTTATGGACCCAATAATCATCCATCTCTATCACATTATTTGATGTGTGTGTCAAATTAGTGCTGTAAATTTATTTTATGTTTCCTGGCAATAAACACAAAGTAAAATAGCTGTTACAGGACAGCTGTACTGTATGTTTGGTATCTCAAAACAAGCACCTTTCTTAACGACTATTGAACGTGGTTTAACATTTATTGCAGTACAATGCAAATAACAAAGCATACAGCCATGCTGAAACTGAACTCCCAATGCCCCTCTTGCTGAGAGAACTCCTGGAACATTGAGGAGCTGTGCTCACGCCTGCAACTTCCAGCACTGTTGACAAAAGTGGTGCTTAGCATTTTTTGGCCAGAGTGCATATCGTATTTCCTCTGATACCGCCTACCACCAGAGGAAGCAGGGGAATTCTCATCTGTCACTGGCAGTCCCTTTCCTCTTCAGATAGATAAAAAGCAGAATCTAGAAAGCCCCCTATCTCTCACTGAATCCTTATTACCCTGTGGCCTGGAAACACCTGCTGTATGAGACCTGTGTCCTTCTCTCTCTTAAAAGAATGGCAGAGTGCTGGCAGCAGGATTCTGACATCTAGGCGGGACATCCACAGGATTTCTGCAGCAACAGCAGGAAATGATGCTGTCGCTTCAAGGGTGAAAAAACCTGCCCAGGTCTCGTCCTTATCCACCCCCTGGGGCTGCTTCTCTGAATGGACCATCATCCAATCAGAACCCTCCCTCTTCAGCAGCACACAGAGCCCATACCATGACTCCACTCCAACACATACACTCAGTGAGCAATTTATTAGGTAGACCTGTACACCAGCTTGTTAATGCAAATATTTAATCAGCCAACCATGTGGCAGCAACTAAATGCATAAAAGCATGCAGACATGGTCAAGAGGTTCAGTTGCTGTTCAGACCAAATGACAGAATGGGGAGGAAATGTGATCAAAATCCTGGACTGATTGTTGGTGCCAGACAGGGTGGTTTGAGTATCTCAGAGACTGCTGATCTCCTATGATTTTCACACAGTATCTAGAGTTTGCAGAGAATGGTACGAAAAACAAAACCATCCACAGAGCAGCAGTTCTGTTGGCAGAAACACTCTCTGTGAGAGATCAGAGGAGAAGGGCCAGACTGGTCAAAGCTGACAGGAAGGTGACAGTAATGCAAATAACCATACATTACAACAGCGTTATGCAGAAGAGCATTTCTGAAAATGTATCAAACCTGTAAGTGGATAAGCTACAGCAATAGAAGGCCAATCAGTCTAAAAAATAAGTCTAATAAATACGTGGTCACTAAGTACCTGTAGTCTGTAGTGTTGACAGCGCTTTTATTCCATACTACCTTGCCTGCCTCTTTGCACAGATTGACACGGAAATAATAATAATAATCATAATAATAATATTGTGTATTATTGTTATAGACATAGTATCATTCCAAGTACCTAAGCCACCTAAAGCCACAGGAAAATATTGACCTTATGACAGCTGATAAAGGCCAGATAGGAATCAATTATTGAATTATTAAATATTGAATATTAAAGTAAAGCTAAAGCTGAGTGTACGTTTTTCTGCAAGCTTTACAATGACGCAACAGTCAGTTTACTGTTTGGAGCCTCTGGCAAGTTCTCACGTCTCTGCTCTGCCTGGCTTATCATAATAACTCCTCCATTTCAGCGGCTCAGCCCTTTCCGAGGAAAGCAGCCCAGCCCACACCACTTTTCCCATGGGAGCAACAGAGGACTGGGGAAGACAGGCGTTAAGTCATCCCTTCCCCGAAACCAAATTCTATATTGTAGCAATATTACCAATCCTGCCAATTTAAAGAGACAATTGATATCATGCTTATTCACACACACACACACACACACACACACCCACACACACACAGAAACTGCCTGTCTGTCTACATGCGTAATAACCTGCTTTACATTGTAAGTATAAAAGGGCAACCATTTTGTAAAAAAAAAAAGCCAGGGATGTTTAATCTTTGCCTGCATGGGGTTGGAACCTTTCCTGCGTTTCATTTGCAGAAGTTCATTCAATTCACTGCCCAATAAGGCTGGCATGGCCTCATTTCAAATACACAAATACATAACTTGAAACGTTGTGTACTGAGGCCACTTTAGAGGTAATATACCATATACAGACATCTAAATACATATTATTCAGTCAACCAGTAATTAGTTATAAATAAATGACACGGTCCTTTTAACCCTGCTGCAATGGTGTTTTCTCTGTCAGACATCTGGTTTTGTGGCCCAGGGTGGGCCTCTACACGCAGCTACTGACAACCACACCCAGTGTTGGCTTCTCATTGAAAAGGGAGTCCGCCTGTGTGCAGGGACACTGTGAGATCAGTCCAACAATGCCGACAGGAGCATAAAGGATGTAGAGCAAATACGAGCTGTAAACACAAATGTGAACAGACCATAGAGTAGGAGAAACAATGACAATAATAAGTTAAGACTGGATTCATTTAGATATTAAGAGGCCATTCCTCATGAAAACTTTCATTTACCAGCTCTGAGCTGTATCACAACATAGCTTGAGCTGGTCAAACCATGCTGAGTATGGAGCTGGTCTGAACTGGTGAACCAGCTACCAGCTATTTCAAAACTTAGCTTGAGCAGTTTCTTTCAGCAGGGATTTCATTTCCTAAAAGGGGGGCACATTGCCTGCACCTTGCAAACAGAAACAAGGTGTGTTCTTCGGTTGCGGAAAGTCCCTGGCACACTCATTTCGAGGCCCAAGAAGACCTTGAAGCTGCAACCTTGGGGCTATCAGCACCAGCCTAGCACAGGCTTTTCAGTGTGATTCATTCCTTTAAGACTTGTTTTTTTTTTTTCCTGTTTTGCACAGACAACTTGAGTAATCGGTTTTATTTTGGAGAGTGACACGTGTCGCTACAGAGAAATGCCAGACAGCATCCGGGACAGAAGACCATGAGTCTGTTTTCCATTGTCTGGATTGAGACATTTCTACCTCCCTCCCCAGTAAGGAGAATGTTAGACAATAGGAAGACCTGGTGCACTGCAGCCATGACGGGCTGAAGTGGACTAGTCCTCCTTAAAGGATACCTCTCTGGGTCTTCTCTCAGAGCAGAGGTGACATCTTGTGGTAGGAGGACATCATGAGTACAAAGTCAAGGTCAGATTAACATTACAGATACCTCATTAAAAAGAAGTGCAAGCGGGTGTTTGGGCAGTCCCATCATTAAAGCTACGGCACACTGCCCCCCCCCCCTCCCTTTTTTTTTCTTGTCTCTCAAAAACTTATCCATGGCTGTGTGTGTTATTCATTTTCTTGAAAAAGCTTGACTGCACATAGAGTACTTTGTGTAAAAAACTATTACTTATCACTTTATTTGGTATTTATTTGACTTATTTTTTAGACTTATTGGTCTTCTGCTGCCTGTCTACTTACAGGTTTGACATGTTGTGTGTTCAGAGATGCTCTTCTGCATACCACTGTTGTAGTGTGTGGTTATTTGTGTTAATGTCACCGTCCTGTCAGCTTTGACCAGTCTGGCCCTTCTCCTCTGATCGCTCTCATTAACAAGGCGTTATGCCTGCAGAACTGCTGCTCTAGACTCTCTAGAGACTGTTGTGTTTCAAAGTCACTTAGATCACATTTATTCCCCATTCTGATATTTCGTCTGAAAAACAGCTGAACCTCTTGACCATATCTGCATGCTTGTCTGCATCTAGTTGCTGCCACATGATTGGCTGATTAAAGGTTTGCATTAACAAGCTGGTATAAAGGTCTACCTAATAAAGTCACTGAGTGTATATTCATATTTTAACACATATAGACATATACATACATGTCTATAACAAACTAGTTTGACATACTGTACTACCGATATGTGAATATGCATAATTCTTGAGACATAGTTAATAAATAAAGCATATTATTGTTTTGCTAGTTTTTTTGTAATCTACATCAGTGCTTTTTGTGTCACATGACTTGATAATTGCAAAAAAAGATTTCCATTGCTTAATTATTCTTGAGGGGAATCACAATGCAGAGCTTTGTTCTTTTGGTTTAATACCAGCCACTATAAACAGTGTTCACATTGTTCTATTCTGCAATTAGAAGTCAAGCCTGATACTTTCAGATTTAAAGAATTAACTGGTGGAAAAAAAGGATCAGAACGGCTGCATTTAAGAAAGGTTCCTGTGCAATTCCTTCTTTTTTTACACATTGTCCTACTTTATACTGACATTTGCAATAAATAAAAAATGTTTTAAAGAGAACGTTTTTCCTAGTTTTTATTGCCAATACTAGTGTGATATTTGATGCTCATGAAAAAGAGACTTTATTAAGGTGGTTGAACAGGAATAGTCAGACCGTTTAGACAATTCATTTTGTAAACACAGAAAAAAAAAAAAAAATAGGAAAAAAAAAAACGCACTTGCCTGTCTGGCATATCTTGTTCACCTGGTTGTTATTATCTTGACAATTAATTTTAATGAGTTCCAGGATACCTCCGCCAACACACTCTGATGTTCGCTGTTGCTCCATTAGACTATCTGCCTCCCACTGAGGGCTTTAACATTTCAGTCATGGTGGATCAGTCATTGTGTCAGGGTATGTGGGGTGACCTGGATTTATGAACACATCTACCAAAGGCGAACAACAAAACCTTTGAACTCCACAATGTTGAGAGATTCCACAATATTTTCAAGCTCCCTAGTAACTTTGTTAATGCGTGCCACCCAACACGCCACAGGTCATTTTGATACTGTGAGATATATTCGTGGCTTTGATTGTCACACTTTTGCATAGTGCGAGATCTAACGGCGAGATGGCATGGGAAAACTAAATGGTGCCACACGCGTGTCAGCAAGGCCTGCCACTGCATCTACGCACAGGGAAGAGCCCTGCCTCCCTGCTGAGCCTTCTCTCACTGTAATGGTGGTCATTTTTGCAAATGTGTCACACTGTGTCCTATGAAGACACGGATGAGTATTCCTGCCACGGCGTCACTCCAGAACACTGGAGCCTTTCATTGTCTGAGTGCTGTGACAGGCTGGATCTCTGAGCTGTGCAGGCTCATGGGCATTTTTCACCCCGATTCCTCTGTTTCCCTGAGAACGCTCCGCCAAGTTCAAACAAAGTGCCTGCACAGTCTCAGAGACAAAAGATGAACATTTATTGGATGCTGTTGCTGCCCGTGCATAAGTTTGCCTGTTTAATGGTGTAAGAAGTAACATTCTGAGCATCTGGGAGCACCATAAAATCTAGTTAAGTTAAGCAGTAGATATGTGTATTCAGTGTTTAATTTATTTTTATGCTGATAAAATCACAAACCATCTCACAGTTGTTATTTATGTCTGAAAGGGTAAATTACTTCAAAGCTGGTGGCTACAGCAACCTCAGAATAAAAAAAAAAGAAGCACTTTTTGTGACATAACTGCAGGACCGCTTTTCTTGTCCCTCCATCTTATTTTTCACATTCTGTGTGTCACGTCCTTTAGGAGGAGTGTTTACAGGATGTTATCTGTCTCAGTGCCTGCCCCCTATCCCTCGGAGTGGGTCCTCTGGAATGCTTGGAGGGATGGAGGAGCTCCAAGGGGGAGTGCCACGGGAACAAGCCTATATATACATCCCAACCCTGGGTGCTCACTGCTCAAAGGCACAGCTGGTCTCTGGTTGAAACTGGAGTGCACCCCTCTGTTGAACTAGAGGTAAGTCCTATTCACTTCTCTTTGTCCTGCTTTTGAAAAAGAAAGATTTTTTTCTTCTTCCCATGAAATAAGTGTTTCCTTTCCCCTATTTATATGCTTTTTCTGGTCTATGCATGGCAGGTGACTAACACATGTTTTGGAACCCAGAATAGCAGTTGATTTTTGATGATGTGTTAAATAAAGAAGAGGCTTTGAAAGGGAACCCTGCATACATATTTGTGTAGTTTACACAAGACAGGTGAAATGCAAGTGCACTTAGAGTTGTTGGAATGGTGTGGGTAAACCAATATTGAATGGTAGATGGAGGTCTGTGGGAATATGGTTGAGTGAATTAAAATATAGGATGAGGTTTTGTGTTCTGGAGGATGTTTGCCTTTCCAGTAAGGTGGAAAAGAGGGATCACAGGTTGGAATGTAATGTCTTGAGCCATTCCTGAGTTTGGTTTATATCACTTTCTTATGTGTTGAGCAAGCTGACTATGCATTTTCAAGTAGATGGGCAAAATATTTTCCGTAGTGTTTTTTTTTTTTCTTTAAATTTGAAACCTGAAGTCTAAAGTTCCAAGCAACCCAAATTTTTCCAAGTGAGGACTTGCAATAACAAAGCCAGAGTATTTTCTGGATATCAGGATCCAAACTCTGTAAGTACTTTTCCCCCTCTTTTTGCTTTTTCTTGGTGTTGGGATAAAGTATTCAGTTTGGTTTCTTAGTTTTGTGCATAACAGTGTAATTATATAGTGGAATTATATATTATAATTCTGCATTGCGCAATTCAAGTGACTCAGATTGCCAGTAACACTGGTGACATTGTACATGGAAAAGACCTAAAATAAACCCCTTTTATAGATGTGACAGTGTTTGGTAAAATATTATGGAGTGGACAAGCTCAGACCTGGGACCAGCAATATTGATTTTGATATTATTACTATTACTGTGTGACAAGGATATGTTTCACTTTAGAAGTTCACTATATCTGGTATTTTCTGGGATTATCACATTTCTTATTAGGTTAGAATATTAGTGCAGGCAGTGTTTCTGATTACAGAACAAGTGCGGTGGCAATGGTAATGAACATTCTCAGATCAGGGTGTGTCATTTTTTAGTTGGAATCAGGGGAGATGAAATATGTTAGTGAGATAATTCCCCTGTGCAGTGAAAAGACCTGCTGTGTTCACAAATGTCATTTTCATTTTCCCACCATTGCCCATGTTGTGAACATCTGCATTTGCTTTGGGTTTTGGCTTTTGTCAGGATTTTAAAAATTTCCCCCAAAGGTCCAGTAATTCATGTTGCATAATCGTCCACGTCACACAGAAGAACACATGCTACTTTTGATGTCTTTTTGGAATTAAATATATTTGTGCAATATATTAGCAGGACTTTTATATAACTATATACATACTGTAATTTAGAGTGACTCTAAAATCCTGCGTGAGTCTTGTTACTTGTCTCAGGGTGTGGCTCAACATGTGGCCATACAGCAGGAAGATTTCTACATTTTTCTTAATGTTTATTCAATAGCTGTTGTTAATGTAACTTTTAACTACTAATGTAACTTGTAACCAATTCCATCTTTTTGGATGAAATTCATGATGATCATTGCATCTGGCGCAGGATAGTAATCCTTTAAATATATTTGTGTTCTTAAATTGATTTCAAAATTATTCTTCCATAATTTTTCGCTGCAGGCACTCCTGAACATTGGGAAGTGAAAGTGCACCCTGTGCAAGTGGGAATCATGAGCCGTGTGGAAGAATGGGTGCTGCAGAACAAGGACAAAATTGAGAAAGGGGTGGAGATAATGGGCCAAGGCTGTGAGGTTCTGGCAGCCACGGTGGGCCAACTCCACCCCATTCTAGAGGCCGTGTTTATGGCCTCTGCAGAGCTCCTCAATAATCCAGAGGGAAAGGAGGCTAAGTACCTGGCCGCACAGTTCGAGAAGGTGAACCAGAAATTGGAGAGCATCCAGGATGAGGTTGACCGCATTGCACTGGAGATGCAGCGCACCTCCCTGAACAAGCAGAACTTTGACCGTGAGGCACAGATGATCAGCCAGTATGAGAAGTTCCAGGACTTTGTCATTGCCAAGCCCAAATTCAAGGATAAGAAGAAGGACAAGTTTCTCAGCCACTTTGAGAACACAGAGGGAGACCTGAACCTGGATGCCCTGTACAATGCAGTCACTGGAGAAAACACCTCGGGGGACCCTATGCTGGAGACAGTGGTGGCTACAGAGCAGAGGAGCCGTCGAGCTGTGGAGGAGTTCTGTGCCCGACTGAAGAAGCTGTTTATTGTGGGAATCATAGCAGTCATGGGCCATGCGGCCCTGAAGGATGGAAATGTTGGGGAAGACATGGTGAAGAAGTGGCAGGGGCGAATGGAAGATGTGGAGATCCGTATGAAGGCAGCAGTGGATGACTGCACAGAGAACTTTGCCATCCAGGCAAAGGAGGATATAGAACACCTCCTCCAAGAAAAGCAAGGAGCAAGTATTGAGCCAAACTTCACCCAGTCGCTCTTGGACTTCCTTGCTAAAAAGTATGATTGGGTTTCCTGGTCTCTCCGGGTCTTCAGCCATAGTGGGTTGTTTTTCTGGAACTGGCTGGCTGGCAAGAAGTACCACGGCCGAGGTGGTGGTGGCAACTTCTTTGACCTCCTGACAAAGAACAACATCAGGGTGGTGATCTCTTTCAGTGTTGAGCCCAAGCCCATCAACAAGAGCCAGGTCCAAGAGCTGATAGAGGGGCAAAAGCTTAAGGGAAACATGGTGTCTGTGGCCCAGACCCTCTGTAATGGCCTACCAAATTGTGTGGTGCATGCTGTCAGTCGATACAAGGATGTAGTGGAGTCCAACAACTTCCCAGAGGAGTGTTACTACTTCGGGAAACATAAAAAGGCATACCTATGTGTTCACTCAGAATAGCCATTTGATGCAGGATCCATCAATCCAATACTTATAGAAATCAGTGCAGAAATCACAGTTTTTTAGAAATGTCTGTCATTACACACTAAAAGTTCCCCAGAAAACATAGCTGATCTAGGGTAAGTGAGGAAATTTTTTTGACTGGATTTGACAGATTTTCCTAGATTTTGTTGAAAACCTTTTTTTACTCTAAGTTTTTGTCCTGGATATTTGCTTCTTATCACTATACATATGAATAGAACAGATTTCTGAATTATTATTCTTTTTTTGCTGTTACAAGGGTGTGTGAACCTAAATGGTACTCTCATAAGCCAAAGAGAAAGTAAATGAATACTTGTTTTCGGTGTCTTTCAATGCTTCCAATGGAACTATGGATGTTGGTATATCCATAATATAAATGACATTTAAATATTTAGATACTGTATATGAAATTGTCATGGCTCAAGCTGCTGGCTTCTCAGAAGACAACCCTGCGCATTTAAATGTTGAATAATGTAGAATAAAACATTGCATGGATAATGTGTCTTAATTAGTTCAAACTGGTTTCAGAATCAATATATTTTTTACTTTGCATATGTTGTCAACAATAAAATCTCAATTTAAATATAGCCGAACTGATTGTCTTTTGTGGGAAATTTAACAACAGCATTTGTCTGATTTATGTATCATGCCTAAATTATTATTTTGTTTTTTAACACTTAAAACTAAGACATGGTCATTTAAATTATTTCAGGATCTTTTGAGAAATCTATAAAAGTATTTATTTCGTAATACAAACAATATGAGAATATTTTGAATTAAAATGTTAAGCTAAATATAAGCTTTGTGTATAGCGTAATAAGCGTGAAAAAATAAATAAAGATAAAGTTGGTCCAAAAAATAAAACAAACAAACAGAAATGTATAGCACTATGCCCATCACTCAAATTCTTACTTACAAATTCTTAAGATAACAAATCCTTAACTTAGCGAGAACTTGCATAGCCTGACAGGCAGCTTTTTAAACAATTCCACCCTCTAAAAGCGCTAAGTGGGTGTGACAGCTACTTCAACAGTAACCTGAGACCCCTAGGCATAAAGCAGGCCATGTTAGTTCGGTAAATTGTGTTTACAGCGCATTTAAGGTGAGTTTATAAGCCCATGTGGCTTTAATTACGTTATTTATTCAATTATTCTGTTTCCTTAGCTACATTAAATTACAATCACTTAGGAGACGCTCTTAGAGCGACGTATAGTGGAGAACATCAGGGTTACTGAAACTTTCCATTTCCTGATTATGAACGGGGCATTGGATCAAAAGCAAGCGGTCTGTCGTAGATACATTTACTGTACTTCATATTATTCTACTGTATATTATTCACATACTTTATTTCAGAACTGCTCGTTTCTACTTCAGCAACTGTATGCTACTCTGTTCGGTTGAGTAGCTTACGTTATACAGCAGCGAATTGCAAACGCCTTTCTGCTACACTCAACTGAAACGTACTGTATACTATTGCGCTTGTTAGCCTCTGTCGTTCCTCTGTCGTTGAAGCAGATCTCTATCAAGAAGTAACCTACTGCAAGCAATTGATAAGCGAAATTATATTTATGTTTTACATTTATATTTTGCACACATTCCAGACATCTTCACATTTTGTTCTGAAATGGTAAACAAAATGCCCAACGTAGGCTGCCACAGAATAGCCTTTACGCCCTGGTAACATTCAGGCTTCTTGAACAGATCGGTAGTGAAATGGCAGCCCAATGACATTAGCTGCTTTACCCCAGGACTCATTGGCGATTAATTTGGTTCCATTGCTTTGTGATTAAAAATAATGGCCGAATTGATCATCACGGGGCGGGCAAAGACAATGCTTCTCGCAATTTCCGCGTCAAATAACACATCAATTCCCCTACATGAATCGGAATAAAGTTGTTTCTTTCAGGAAGTTATCTGCAGTGTCCTTTTTTCTTTCTGGACAAGAGGATGTTACAGGAAAATGGATGGCCTCGCCCTCAAAGTGTATCAAATAGCAACAGCTGGACTATAAATATATGCACGTATTGATGACTTACACTTACATTTAACCTATGATAGTACAAAATGTACTATCATTTCATTTCTACTATTGTGAACAAGGAACTTGTTACTTGGTTGATGTAGATTTGTAATGAACACAATACACACAGAGGCCAACAAAAATGCTGTCTGTTTACTCCTTTCTCATTCTCCAAAAGTTTTTTCTTCAAAGGTTAGCTTTGATCTTGCAAAACCAGAAGCCCACGGTTGTAACCAGCACACAATATTCCTGTTCAGTACTTGTTTAAATGTTCAGTTGATTTTGACACAACCAATGAGTTAGTTGCTGAACCTGTATGTCTCTGATGAATTTATTATGATATCTCCTCCCCATGATGGCATGCTTTACTGGCAAAACACTTCCTTGATCCTCATGTTAAAAGACAAAAACAAAAAACAACAAACTCTAAATGCCACATCTAGAATTAACCTAGACTTTTTGGTTGCTTTCTTGTGCATGAAATAATAATGCAGCAGTGCACAACTTGCCAAGAAACAACTGAGCAGCAAAGTAACAAATTACTTTGGGTCTCCCATGTATAAAAAGGATTGCATGGGTCACCCAATATGGATGTAAATACCCACAAGCTGATACTCAACACTTCAACCGTGTTCATTGTTTAATTTCTAATCTAGTGAGCTGGAGTACTGCTCCAAAACAGCAAAAGATGTGTTACTGTCCAAATACTTTTGGAGTGTGTGTGTGTGTGTTTGTGTGCTTGTGTGTGTGTGTGTGTGTGTTTTAAGAATTACTGTATTTGTGTCCAGAGCCGGCTACTGGCATAAACACATGCGGAGGTTTAGGGCCACAAGCTTTTCCATTTACCAGTTCTGTTTCATTAAAGTATTGTTGTGATCTTTTAGTCATACTGTTACACTGTTTGTTGCTGTAAATTAACAATGGAAAATAGTAATAGAAAATGTATGACAAAAAAAGAAAACAGTATCCATTTGCAGACTGCCTCAACTCCTAGCTGAACATGTAATAATATAAATGTTCAGTGGTTTCCCAGCACAATCTGACTGCATTAGTGGTGTGTTCTATTGCATTGTCTCAGTAGAATGTTTGCTGAAGGCCAGCTTTATTGGAAGGGGGCATAACTCAGCTTGAGTGTGAGGGTGTGTGCATGTTTCCTAATCAAATGAGAAGGAAACCATTTCCTAATGCAAGCCTTTTTATATATCATTGATTGACTATGCACTAAATAGAATGTATAGTATTGCCGGACATATGTGGTAGAATTCCTTTTGACGTTTTTTTATTCCATCTATTATTGGGAAGATTGCCTCTGAACACTTAGATTGTGTGCACTTGTATTTGGCTCAAAGTGGTTTTGAATCACAGACTGGATCATTTTGCGATCATCAGACTGTTTTTCCTTGTTGTTGCCATATGTTGTTTAATTATGTGTAATTGCCACAACATGGATGTTTTGTTTTTTTATCTTGGCATAGCTTATTCTGTTGTTCACCAGGCACATTCTGAAGCTTGGAAAATTCAGAAAATGCATGAGCTTTATACCAGGAGCAGTCCTTTATTAACAATACAGCACACCCAAACCCCTGTGGACCACAGTCAATGTTTTTCAGTATCACCCCACCCTGCTGGTATTACTGTATTACTGGTATTACTGCCCTGGTCTTCTGTTGTGTAAAATCCCCTGAGAGAACAGAGCATTGAGATAAGCTGACAGAATAGTTTCCATTGTCTTGTTGCCATGGTTACTGGCTGAATTTCTGTGGAAAATGTGCTCAGGCCCAGCTAGTTTTACTTCCTTTAATTAATCATTCTCCCCTCCCATGCAGTGCTTAGACTTTGATCATTAAAATCACATAAAAGAAGACATTAATAATACCAGGCCCCTGACCCCTGCATATTTTCAATCACCAATCAGAACCTATGCACCAGCCAGACCCCTCCGTTCCGCTACATTGGGACACCTGGCATCTCCCCCTCACCACACCTGCACTTCTCTGCCACGACTGCTATCTATTCTGGCCCCACAGTGGTGGAATGACCTTCCTGTGGATGTCAGAACAGCAGTCTCTGACCACTTTCAAGCTCCAGATCTGTTCAGGCTGCACCTTTCCCTCCCTATCTTACCACCATGATTAGCTTTGTGTATGCCACAGATTATACTGGCACTAGTAGTTTATATATAATTATATATTATGCTAGGACTCGGAACTGTACTTTCCTCTAGGGTCCTCATCGCACTTGTCCCTGTGTTCGATTTGCACTTCGTTGTATGTTGCGACTGGATAAAAAATGAAATTCTGTTCATTTAAGCAAGTCTTTAAAGCACATATTCAACATTCTTACATTGTTGATGAATTACTCATATAGGAGACATGCTTTTCTTCAGGAGAATTGTTAACATTATTTTCTCCTCTGTAGTATATCAGTGTATCTGCCCAGGTTCATTGCTAGAAACTGGGAGTTTGAGCAACTGCAGACAGCCTAGGCCCTAATAGTACCAGGCCCGTGTTACTAAGTAAATAGTAAATGTTCATGGCTTCCTATTGAAGAGTGGTGTTTGGCTTCCTATACTCATGTCACATTTGTTTTCAAAGCAAAAGCAAATACCTTTAGTTGAGTGTGATCTCTTGCTGTTCACAATACAAAATTAGACCTGAAGGAACTTAAAACTGGAGTGTCAAGAGAAGACAAAATATTATTTAATAAGAAATGTTTTACAAACCTTGTTATTGGAATTATGACCAGTTGTGATAACCATTCTTGTCTTCTCTCATATACAGAAGCTATAATACCCAGAGTGCCCCTGTGGTCCAAATCAAAGATGGCCAATCAGCTACAGAGACTTGTATCTGAAAAGAAAAATGTTGTGGAGACTGCGATGGAGGTTTTTGAGCAAGGTGCAGAAGTTGTGGCCAGCATTGCTGGGGACCTCTTCCCTGTTTTCGCCATTGCAGCACCCATCGTGAAGCTGGCCCTGGACAATGTAGAGAGCAAGGAGGCAGCATTCATGAAGGAGCAGTTCCAGAAGGTACGAGACCGCCTGGAGGCAGTCTCTGAGGAAGTCAAGCGCATCAACCAGGAGATCCAGAAGAGTGTATCTGATGCCACGTACTTCTCTGTGGAGGAGAATCTAACGAATCAGTTTCGCAAATACATGGACATCCTCAACGCCAAACCCAAGTTCCGAGAGGTCAAGAAGAAGCTCTTCCTGGAACACTTTGCCAAGACTGGCGGTGATAAGAACCTGGACACCCTATACAAGGCTGTGACGGGAGACAACTTCTGTGGTGAGTCAGTGCTGGACATCACTCAGAACTATGAAGAGAAGAGCCGTCGGCCGATGGAGGACTTCTGTGCACGGATGAAGAAACTCTTCTGCGTGGGTCTCATTGCTCTAATGGGACACGCAGCCCTGAAAGAAGGAGGGGATGAGGAGGACTTGCTTAAGGAGTGGGGGGAGAAGATGAAGGCTGTCCAGGGGAAGATGCATGCTGTCATTGAGGACTGCATCAACAGCTTCCCCGAGCAGGCCAAAATAGATGCACACCGGGTTGTGAGGGACCAGGGGAGCCAGACCCAGCAACAGCTAGCAGATGCCATAGTGGAGACCCTAAAGAAGAAGTATGACTGGGTCCAGTGGTCTGTCAGAGTGTTTAGCAGCCCCTCTGGCTTGTTCAGAAGCAGAGGGGATTTCCAGTGCTTTAAAGGAAGGAGTCGTTTCCAGGTACAGGGATCAGAAGAGAAGCTGAACGTGATGGTGTCATACAGCGCCTCACCTGAACCTCTAGACAAAGCCCGGATCCAACGTCTCATCCAGGGGATGAAGAAGCTTAATGTGGTGGCCGTGGCAGAGATGCTGTCTGACCAGATACCTGTTTGTGTTGTCAATACAGTAAAGGCCTCCAAAGATCTAGCTTACTCCTGGAGCTTCTCTGATGAACTGCATTACTGGGACCGCCACAAGAACCTGTATGTGTGTGTTCACTCAGCCTGAGGCTGGGTCTGAGGAGATGGACCATGGCCGGAAGATGAAACATTCTATGGTAGCCTGTACACTGGTTGAGAAATTAGGCTTTGAAAGAGATATAATTCAATATGTTACAATATTTATATAAATAATAGTTTGTACTCTATATATAATCCATGCACTACGACCGGAGATCTAGGGCTTATTGGAGGAGAGGTTTTCCCTCACTGGTTGCTCGGTATTGTGAGATATATCATTTGGAGGAACTGATTCAGAGGTGAGCCAAAGAACTAGTAGGAAAATGTAACCTGCTATACACCTTGCAATCGGTAACACTGGGGTTGTACTTGTGGCAAGTAACTGGGGTTTAGCTTGTACCTGTGGCAAGTAACTCACTGTCTCTTTGTCAAACATTGACTTTACTTGCCTTGCACCAAATTGTATCCTAAACAGTATAAAGGTTGGAACTTGATAAAGGTCTGATGAAGTACTATATATGGTGTTTTTTCCTCTCTAGGGCATAATCTTTCCTTGTAATAGCATCAATAGAATGAGACAAGATTCATTTTAATAGCCGGTGCTTCATCACTACAATGAAATTAATTTGATTGTTCAGTGTAATTGCACTTGTGTTCTAAATTCAAGCTCTTGTTTTACAAAGGCCATTTACTTTCAATACTTAAACTTTGACTTTCTACATAATGTATATGCATGTCAATTCATAATGGCAATTGCATTCATAAACTGATCTTTCTTTGTTTCTGGGTCATGTTTTCCACTGGGAAAATGTTATTTTGTCCATTTCCTCAAAGCTAGACCTGGACCAATTCCATGGAATTTGCTAGAAACAACCCCCGCAAATGCAGAGCAGATTCACTGAGAACAAGTGCGGGCATGTTCAGACAAGTTGAGCACAGTGGTAGCTGAGATACTGGTATGTTTATAAATGTTTTCCACAGATCCACAGTTCTGAACCTGTGGTGTCCTACAGCAGAAGACACAAAATCACTGGCCAATGCCAATCAGTGTCGCATGGGACATTATCTGGCAGAATTCTCATTGCTTGACCTGG
The DNA here is from genome assembly GCF_963514075.1 of Conger conger. Classification (NCBI taxonomy): domain Eukaryota; kingdom Metazoa; phylum Chordata; class Actinopteri; order Anguilliformes; family Congridae; genus Conger; species Conger conger. The sequence goes on from NC_083760.1 coordinate 73,028,701, forward strand.
TGTTACAGTTTTCTTTGAACTGGCTGCACTGGTGAGATGATTTCCATGTGACAGTAATTCCACATCAGATTTATGTGTGTTAGTCAATGCATTTTACACATTTATATTGTATATATGGTATTCTGAAGAACCCAGATCTGATGTCTGGTGCAAGGTTACATGCTGGTTCTGCATGTTGTAGTGTCAATATTGTGTCCGGGTATGAAAATAACATACATGAAAAGCTCTTTGCTTTGCTGCCCTGTTTTATTTCTTTAATTATTTCTTTGTAAAATGAAAAAGGGCTGTTTACAAATTACCTTTCATTTGGTTTTGTTAGTTAAGTTTGTCTTTGATTTTATACTGTGATTTTGTCATTGTTTCAAGTTTAAAATAGCTGAAATGAGATTGTTTGTGTTTCACTATTTCAAAACTTGTATCACAATCTATAATAGATACTGCCATGAATACTTATTCTTACTAATACAACTGTTTCAATAAATAAATAGTAAATTGGGGTTTATTATCAGTTATTTTCTCTTCATTGATGTTGTTTATTCTAGCATGTTTGAGTTGAAAATAAAAAATAATAAGGCTGATTGCATGTAAATTTTTTTAGAATGCGGGGACGGCATTGGCTCAGGAGGTAAGAGCAGTCGTCTGGCAGTCGGAGGGTTGCTGGTTCAGTCCTGGCTGTGTCAAAGTGTCCCTGAGCAAAACACCTAACCCCCAAATGCTCCTGATGAGCTGGTAGGAACCTTGCATCGCCATTGGTATGTGAGTGTGTGTGAATGGGTGAATGAGAAGCATCAATTGTACAGCGCTTTGAATAAAGGCACTATATAAATGCCAACCATTTACCATTTAGAATGCATTATACAGCCAAAAAAATCTCTGGTATGAATTTCTGAAGAAGCATTTATGTTAATCATTTATTTTTTAACATGCAGTAGACTGGTTGGTTCAGTTGATGAAGTAGAAAATGAAGACACAGTGCTCATGCTATTCTTTACCTTGGCCCTGCTTACTCCTCACAACAGAATGTAAATGACTGATAATAAATCAGTTCTGAGAATGTGTAAGCTATGCAGAGCTGCTCAGCCTGAATTGTTTCTTCCAAACCTGGGAAGAACAGACAGGGTTCACAATGTTGGCAAACATTGGAAAAATGGAAGCATCCATATCATATCCCTATCCATAGCATGCAGATCATATCAAAAAGAAGCTATGGGCCATAAACTTTAAAGACTCCTAATAGCCCCATTTTAGTGATTATTTATCTGGGAGCATTTGTTTTGTTTTGAGGTGGAACAGTGTTATGCAAACTTGTAACCAGGAAGTTTAACATGTGGTGTCCAGATAGGACATTGCTGTTATATCCTTGAGCAAAGAAATGAACATGATCTGCTGCAATAAATGTCCAACTGTATAAACACCTGCTGTGTAATGTGTGACCTTTGTTTGTTACCCTGTACGTGGGGCACAGTTATGCAAACTGCAGCAGGACATCAGAGATTGTTATCAAAGTATACAAATTTTATGACTGAATTCTTTATTGTTTGGATGTGTGAACTTTTAGCTCACTTACTTACATTTTTAATATGTCTCATTTTGCTTCTGCAAGCCATAGTTGAAGTTAATAATCAGTGGCCAAACCAGTGGGAGTTGGGCTGTCATTACATTTCTGCTTTGACTTTTCAAGTGTTGCGTTTCCTTTTCGTTGGCACACTTTGGCCTCTTTTATGAAACAATTTTGTTTTATATAAACCGTTGATTGCCCATGTTGTATTCTGTAGCAATAGCAATAAGACCCCTTTGTCCAAATTTGATAGGTTTTCATCAAATGTGCAACAAATTTCAGTTGAATGCTTATTGATAAGAAGCATAAAGGCATCTTTTCAAATTCTATTTCCACTTTCATACCCATTTGGTTGACAAAATCTATATCCCTGAAGGTCTCCTGTACCAATGACAGGCATGGCAGATGTTAGAAAGAGAACCAGGCTATCTAGCATAGCCATTTCTCAGTGAACCTTAGTACATTACTTAGCCCTGGCATTCCCTGCTGCTTTACAGTAGTTTTACTTTATTGCCATCATTATCATAATTTATCTTCCAAACTTATTTGATTCTATGCATGCTAGAAAATTCAATATAAAATGATTACTTTACTTCTGTCTGTTATGATCCTGATTTCTGTCTGTTAGTTTATTTGGCATTTTTGTAAATGTATTATTTTTCATATTCATGTCTGGTTTTCTGTTTACATTCATTCATCTTTGCACTTATCTTCCCCTGTGATGTCTGTGTCTGAATGTTTTCTGATCTCGAGTCACTCCCCTATCACTACGTTCCTTAACTCTGTGCAATTGTCTACTCCCTAGTCCGGATCCGTTTGTATTATATGTGTGTCTTTGTGAATCCAGTCCACGTTTTCGTTTCCCCCTCCTTATTGCATTATTGCCCTTTCATGTTTCTCACCTGATGTTTATTTGTTAGACCGCCCTCACTCCCATGCCCCACCTAGGTTGTCTCATTCCCCTGTGTATTTACACCTGCCCTTCTCAGTTGCACCTTGCTAGTTCGTCTTTCCTGCTTTTCGAGTCCCGGGCCCTGATATTATTTTACCCTAGTTCTAGCCTTCTTGTTCAGGAGCCCTTTTTCCCTAGTGGCATTCTGTTAGTGTTTTCCGGATTCTAGTTTATGACCCCTGCCTGCTTCTCTGGACTCTTCTCTGGTTTTGTGGATCTCTGTACCTCTGCCTGGTTTGGTCTGACCTGCCTGTTTTTGATTACGCTCTTTCTGCCCCTTATCCTCCTGCTAAATAAACCTGCCATTTTTCAACATCCCACTGTCTGCTATTGGTTCCTCTGCCAACCCTCCCCCCCCCCCCCTCCCCACCCCTTGTGAGCTTATTCAACTCTTTATTCCCAGACCTTTTTAACCAACATACCCGGTAAAAACCACACAATGGCCCTTCAGAGACAGGGGTGTACGTAATGTGGACAAAGAAAAATTATATCATGATAAGTCCAGAACCCATGCTACTTTCCATGAAAGGAATGCCACACAGTATCTGAGGGAAAAATGTGGAATGCACACTGACAATTTCAGTGTATTTCTGTGTGGACCATAATTAACTGGAGCAGACATGGACTGTGGTTTTACTATATTCAGTTCTGAACATTTAAATGACTCTCTAGTGAACGCAAGATTAAGAATAAACTCTACCAGGTGCAGTCTGCTTGATATACTGAAATTATTTTACATGACATAAAATTGTGCCATTTTATTAAGAGTTGGCCCTGATGTCATTTGATGAGAAACTGAGTGTTTGTCTTTGTCAGGGAAGCATAGGGATGTGGCTTTACCAACTTACTATATTTCCAACAGAGTTTCGGTTGGGAAATGGAAATAGCAGGACTTGGAAATGATGCATCACTAGAAAGACTTGTGTAATATCTTGCAACTTGTACTCTAGCTCAAAATATGCTTCATAAAATTACATTGGAATGCAATTTCTTCTCATGCGATTTAGCTTCAGCATAACACAACTTTGCATTCACTAAATATCTACTGACATTATGCCTTTTAAATAATTACTGCGGGAAGATACACCTAACAACCAATATCCTGCTTCACATGTTTTATCCTATAAACTCAACCTAGTTAAGAGACAAGTCCCATGACCAGTGTATGGCTCCCTTAATGTATGCCTGCCTAGTAATTGAGACGTTCAACATGTATGGCCACTGGTTGATGTGGACACCCACTGGAAAGACTTTACTCATGATTCCAGTACAACTCCCGTAATGTAGGATTCAGTATTGTTAAAGTTTACCAGCTATTTGAAATTACAGTAACACCTCTCAGACCCCCGAGAACTGTCACTCACCAAACTTAGCCACAAAGATAGTTGGCATGTCTTTATTCAAAGACATAGAAGTAAATGGAACCAAGGAGAGATTCCACAAGGAAAGTGTCCGCACAGAGCGGCTCCACACTGGAGCTCTTAGACTTTCGGTGCTCTATCCACCACTGGGGGAAGGATGCAATCCCAATGAATAGGCTAGGAGACGCTTTTAATCAGACCAAAATGACTCTCCATAAATATGATTTGGTCAGACAGTCCTTCATTGAGCCCAACCCATCAGGTGACTTCAGGAACGCAGAAAAACATCACGTGGCGATGGGACCATACGCTCGGATGCAGACGAACACTGTGCAGTCCTTTATCACCTTCAGGTTAGGGCAATCCATGGATTAATGCTGTCTCAATGAAAATTATTTTGTAAAGGGCCAATGTTTATCAGATGATGTGCCTGAGCAATTGACTTAGGTGGTCACGGGCTTTTCCAGAATGATCCGAGCATGAGGCAATGCAGTGCAAGTCCCCTGAGATGCATCCTGAGCTCAAAAGACTGAATCTAACAGGATGTTTTGTCTGTCTGAATGCCGTGCAAGGTTTATACCAGGAGGAACCTGAAACAACCTCCATTACAGCATGAGAAAACCAGAGAAACCAGACCAAAATGCAGCTTCAACTAGAACTTCAGACATTGTGATGCATTTTCTTTAAAGGTATTTGGAAGCCTTTAAAATTATATTTCTTGTGATCACTCAAGTCATTCCGAGATTCATTTCATTGCTCTCCCAACACTTCCCTACATATTTTGGTCCATTTTTATAGTTTCCGCTGAAGTTTTGCCCTGAATGTGAGATAACGGATATGCATTTGAAGCATGACTTACTTCCAGTATGCAAAAAATCTTACTCATAAAGTATTGGTCTTCTTTAAAACATCAACATTTACATACCATATAAATACAATGAGATTTGAAAAAAAAAAAACTTTTTAAAATGCCATGCTATAAAACACTGAGCTAGTCTGAAGCAAAAATATATATATTTAAGGTCACACAAAGCCAATGACGACCTTCTCAACACAATAATAATTTGGCCTTGGCTTAAGGACATAGCAGCAAAACTCCTGGTACAAAACCTGTCTGAATGATAAACCACCTCCAAGGAATCATAAATCACATGGCCAAGATAGATCTGTGAAGATGAACATTTTTTCAAGTTGTCACACCCGTCTGACAATGAAATGACTCTCAGTAAATCCCTCCTCTCATTTTCCTTAGTGGAGCCTCTGCACAACTAGCTCCATGTTCACATAGCAATATCCTAAATGGCAAGAATGAACAGGCTTATCTGGGGCCTCCATCTGACAACAGGTAACAGAAATGATTACACTGGACCATATTGTGTATGGTAGTAGGCATTGGTGTCCTTGGGATACATGTTGGGGCAAATACTGCCTTTGACATATAAAGGAAATTCCAATGTCATTGAAGACCAGCCCTATTGTTTACATTTGTTCACTCAGTTACAGGGCAGCGTGGCCCCATCATTTCTACCTCTGTTAATTCCTGCCTTGCAGCAACAATGACTTAGGCGATAGGTCACAGCTTCATATTACTGTCACAATATTCAACTTCTAAAGTGTCCCTGCCTTTATGTCATATCTCAGTTTTCAGTTTTTTGAAGTTTTGTTCATGCCTGTTGTGTAATGACGTTTGAATCAAGGAGGAGGCAGAAGAGATTGCTGTCACCAAAAGCTACACCCATAATTCCAACCCTCCTTGTTATTGTCACATACAACCACAGAAGAGAGGGGGATTAAAGACAAACAAAGTACAGCCACCCACTTGTCTTTGAGGAAAGACTTCAAAATACATAGACATACCTGTGGCCAGAGCCAAATTCTCACACAGACTGTTTCAGCAAACAATGGAGACAAAAGAATGATCATAATTTCCCCCGAGTCCAACTCAACTGTCCAGCCACCTGCTACATTTTTTAAATTTAATTTGTGGTTACAATTGTGCAACTCATGGGAGGTGTATCTATCTACTGTATGTGTCATGGAAATGTTCACACCCAATTCACTGATTTTTCAGTAATTAGACCAACTATAGATTTATGTTTCCAGGAAACATGAGCGTTGTGTATGATTCATTGGAAAACATATATCCTTGGCATCTGTTTTGGGGAAACTACTCTGAAAGTGTAGTTGTAGGGACTACTAATTACTTCAAGCTACAAGCTACAAGTACAATTACTCAAAAAACATAGTTCAAATCATTTTGTAAAACAATTATCAGAAAGGAGGAGAACCGCTATACAGCTCAGTGGGGAAACCAGCAACGTGTGGCAGTTAGCAGTTGGTTGTATAGCGGAGCAGAGTGCTTTTCACAAATCAGGATTAGATGGAAGAGAGAGAGGAGATAGTATTTGGTCAAACGTATTTGGTAGTTTGTGTAGTTTCCAACTCAAAAAGACATTAACTACTACAACTACAAAATTTGAATGAAGTTTCACTACCTGCAAATTGCTGCAAAATGTAATTAAACTAGGCTATTAGTTTACCTACAGGAAGTTATACCGCTCCCTGACACTGATTGCGATTGCATCCTTTTAAATGAAACTTTCATGCCTCACGCTAAAACCAATATTCACTGTAATGACACTAAACATAGGTTGAGGGAACGGCTCTGAGACCTTTTGCAAGTTTGCATCATGAAATTAAACTCACATCGTGACCACTTTATTAGGTATTTATTAGAGCTCTTTTGTAGACCTATTGGTCTATTTCGATTGCCCATCAACTTCAATGTGTTCAGAAATGCTCTTCTACATACCACTGTTTTAATCTGAGGTTATTTGAGTTACTGTTGCTTTTCAATCAGCTTGAACCAGTCTGGGCATTCTCCTCTGACCTCACTCTTTAACCAGGCATTTTTTTCCCACAGAACTGCCACTCAGTGGATTCTTTTAGTTTTTTGCACCATTCTCTGTAAACTCTGGAGACTGTTCTGCATGAAAATCCCAGGAGATCAGTAGTTTCTCAGATACTCAAAACACCCCGTCTGGCATCAAAAATCATCCCATGGTCACTTAGATCATATTTCTTCCCCATTGTGATATTTGTTCTGAACGAGAACAGAACCTCTTGTCTGCATGCTTTTATGCATTGAGTTTCTGCTACATGATTATCTAATTAGATATTTGCATTAATGAGTAGGTGTATGGATATACCTAATAAAGTGTATAATGGCATTACAGTAAGGTAGCCAAAGTACACCTGATAGCTTATATTGTCCAATTCACTAGCCTTATACTTAATATTTCAACCTACTGTGCATTTTGTTGTGAAAAATTAGTGTTACCAGAATAAACCATGTCAATGCACTTAGGTTCACTCGACAAGAACATCTGCTAAAAGAATGCAATGTAATGTAAACCAATGACATAATGCCAGAAACATGCACATCATGCATCCCACAGACACAGACGTTGAAATTCCTTGGGTTTTTAGGAGAAATACATTTGTGAGAGAAGCCATTTAGCTTGCACTCTTTTCAGTTTTCAGTGGACTGTAAATATCAACTAAATATATCAAATAATTGATCAAATATATCAACTTTACACAAACATCAAGTGTGTGTGCGTGTGTGTGCGCATGTCTGTGTGTGTCTGTATTGGACAGTAATTAGGTGACTATGAGAGTTGGTGTTATCTGAAATGCTGTTTTGGCTTTGGGGAAGGTTTGTTTACACATGCGTTTGCTCCAGCCTCATGTGACTTTACTTCCCACAGTTCTTTGGTCAACATTATAAAAGCACGGGCTGGCATGGTTATGATTAGTATACGTATGTGGGCATTGCTCATCAGGTAATACTTAAATAATATCATAAACTTTAGTTCACTTTATCTTTTAACTAATTGTAAACTTCACCAAAATCCATACATTTGAAATTGGAAAGTACTAAAAGATGCGATGAGACACTGAAAATAAATACAAAGTTATACACTTTTTCAGGAATGGCAGCATTTGACTTACTTACAGCTATCTTACTTACTTGATGTTGACATTTTATTCTCAAGTACCAGATTTGATCAAAGAGAATCAAGCACTGCAATAAGGGTTAGGGTAACTATTACATATATAATATCAGAAATATATTTCAATGACATATTCATATTCCTACCGTTTCTGGTCCTGCTGCCCCCTGCTTGTTCATTGGAATTGCATGCAATATTTCATGGAAAACAAAACCGTCCAGTCTGAAGTCACTGTAGAGCCAATGCTGCCACCTGCTGTTTGGAAAGAGCGGGCTTTTATGTCCTTCAGCGTTACCTCTTCGCATTGAGCGCAGCATTTCACTCCACCTCTAATCACATTAAACCATTTGGAACATGCACAGCATATTCTGGTTATTGATACATACCTGGCAGTGGAGTGGTCCAGGCAAATTCTTTTCTTTTGTAATTACGTTATGTTGTTATGTATTATTATATTATGACTGGGACACCCAAGGTCTGTGTTTCTAATCCCGGTGTAGTCACAATAAGATCTGCACAGCCGTTGGGCCCTTGAGCAAGGCCCTTAACCCTGCATTGCTCCAGGGGAGGATTCTCTCCTGCTTAGTCTAAACAACTGTACGTCGCTCTGGATAAGAGCGTCTGCCAAATGCCAATAATGTAAATGTAATGTATGTCTTCCATAATACTTCTATTAACCATTTCCTTCAGAATTGTGCTAGTGATGTATGTATGTAGACATTGACTGATACAATAGTTACTGTTTTAAAGAGGGTATCTTTTTAAAAATGTATGACTTGCAGTTGGTCTGTTGGCAAGGCTGACTGGCCAACTGATCATTAGATTAGCTATATATTTGATATGCTATTGAGATGCTGAGACAGCCATTGAAATGTTTAAGGAAACTGTTCTTAGATAAGTCATTTTGACAAACGCATTTTATCATATATATATACAAACAATTCACTGTCTCAATGTATAGACAGTATAAAACAGCACAGCTAATCCTTGGTGAGTAGTTACTCCATGTATGAATGTCAATGCGAACTTTGGCACCAAGGGTTTGCCACTCATCACTGAACCCACAGGTGGATGCTGGGGTGGTGGTGCAAGCAATAGGCCATAGGAGCAACAGCAGCAGAAAAGCAGCAGCAGAATGAGTCAGGCAGCAGCATGCGGAATGAGCCAAGCAGCAGGGCAGCAGCATGCAGAATGAGTCAGGCAGCAGCATGCAGAATGAGTCAGGCAGCAGCATGCAGAATGAGTCAGGCAGCAGCATGCAGAATGAGTCAGGCAGCAGCATGCAGAATGAGTCAGGCAGCAGCATGCAGAATGAGTCAGGCAGCAGCATGCAGAATGAGTCAGGCAGCAGCATGCAGAATGAGTCAGGCAGCAGCATGCAGAATGAGTCAGGCAGCAGCATGCGGAATGAGCCAAGCAGCAGGGCAGCAGCATGCAGAATGAGTCAGGCAGCAGCTTGCAGAATGAGTCAAGCAGCAACATGCACAATGAGTCAGGCAGTAGGGCAGCAGCATGCAGAAAGAGTCAGGCAGCAAGACAGCAGCATGCAGAATGAGTCAGGCAGCAGCATGCGGAATGAGCCAAGCAGCAGCATGCAGAATGAGTCAGGCAGCAAGACAGCAGCATGCAGAATGAGTTAGGCAGCAGCATGCAGAATGAGTCAGGCAGCAGGGCAGCAGCATGCACAAATGAGTCAGGCAGCAGGGCAGCAGCATGCAGAATGCGTCAGGCAGCAGCATGCAGAATGCGTCAGGCAGCAGCATGCAGAATGAGTCAGGCAGCAGCATGCAGAATGAGTCAGGCAGCAGCATGCAGCATGAGTCAGGCAGCAGCATGCAGAATGAGTCAGGCAGCAGCATGCAGAATGAGTCAGGCAGCAGCATGCAGCATGAGTCAGGCAGCAGCATGCAGAATGAGTCAGGCAGCAGCATGCAGAATGAGTCAGGCAGCAGCATGCAGCATGAGTCAGGCAGCAGCATGCAGAATGAGTCAGGCAGCAGGGCAGCAGCATGCAGAAATGAGTCAGGCAGCAGGGCAGCAGCATGCAGAATGCGTCAGGCAGCAGCATGCGGAATGAGCCAAGCAGAGCAGGGCGATGACAGCCACAGCATAGTTACCAGGCAGCAACATGGTGGAAGAAGACCTGCAGCCGAGTGAGGAGGTAAGGTTGGTGGTTTAAATAGCCTCTCCCATTAACACGCAAGCATCATGTGAGCGGACAGAGCTTTTCAAGTTGTCTGCCCAAACTAGCTCTGCAGGCTTTGTATTGTGTATTTATAGATACCCGGCATTTCTGGTGTTCTATCTTGAAGCTTAGAGAATGCTATGTCCCACATCACTCCGCCCATTGCATTGTTTCTAGACCCATAGAAAACACATGACTTCACCATATGGTTGTAGTGCCATGGTGATTCTTAGGCCCTTTAAAATGGGTACATGAACATATAAATACACTACACACTGAACAACCCATATGGCTTCTCTGGCTTACTGATTGCAGCATGTGCCACACTGTATCTACAGTAGTGTGCACTGATGATTATACACTTAACATAATAAAGATAAATCAGAAACCAAGTACTATTACAGTATTTATTTCATGTAATATTGGTTCATGTAGATGAAAATAAGTAAACAGAGAGCTCCTTCCACCGTGCCATCATGTTTAATACTGCGACACTGCTCAGTTTATGTTACTTTAAATACTGGAACAACTGACCATCAGAAGTAATTCTGCAGAATAATCAACAATCATGGAATGAGCCTTCAAACATGCATTCATGCTCTGCAAAAGTAAAAGAATTGTGACACCTTTCAATAAAAAAAAAGATGTTTTCACTGTTTCTGTTTATTAGCCGTACTTTTACCCCAATGTAATAGTAGGAATTTTTTTTTCTCATTGCCTACAATAGTATTGTTCAATACATTTATACCAAAATAATATATTATATATTACTAATAAAGTTATATATTAGGACCCCCTTTTGACAAACATGGTGGTGTAAAATCATCATCAGTTTGTATCCCATACAAATCCACTTTGGTTACTTCAGCATTGAATTTGGTGTGAATTTAGGTCAGCGTTGCTCTTTGGTGTTCTAAGGTAATAATAAGGTAGTGATTGAAATTGAATGTGGAATACCAGGGGACACAACTCATTTTAGCAACAAAATACAAAGCCAGTTTGATACAGCATTAAACATCCATCCATCCATCCATCCATTATCTTAACCCACTTATCCTGAACAGGGTCGCAGGGGGGCTGGAGCCTATCCCAGCATACATTGGGCGAAAGGCAGGAATATACCCTGGACAGGTCGCCAGTCCATCGCACGGCACACACACCATTCACTCACACACCCATACCCATGGGCAATTTAGACTCTCCAATCAGCCTAAACTGCATGTCTTTGGACTGTGGGAGGAAACCGGAGTACCCGGAGGAAACCCACGCGAACACAAGGAGAACATGCAAACTCCGCACAGAGAGGCCCCGGCCGACAGGGATTCGAACCCAGGACCTCCTTGCTGTGAGGCGGCAGTGCTACCCACTGCACCATCCGTGCCACCCAGCGTTAAACAGTAGTGATATATAAAATGACATCACTAAAGTCAGGTGAATGTTGGAGATAAAAGGACAGAAGAAGGGAACACCTGCTCAACCAGTACATATTACTCTGAGCACATTTTCAGAAAGAAAAAAAATAACTTTTGAATCACATAATTTCACTCCATCTCTACTCTCCAGGGCTGGAATGGGGAAGCCAGCCTCATTTGGCCTCTTCAGTTAATATCCATTTAATTTAATCTTTTTATTTTGCTTTGTGGTGCAATCAAATGAATAATTCTTAAATAGTCACATTATATATTGTACTAAATATATTATACAAATCAAAGAAAACTATACAATGATATCAAGCCTATTGTATTCAGTTGTGATTTAATGATTCATTCATTTTTAAGCACAATCAACGTATACTATTTTTTATTTAAATATATTGTCAACTGTGCAGTAACATCACTATTACAAAGGACAAAATGTATCATTGACAATGAGGACAAAATGCTAGTGTATTGACAGCAATTATTTTTAATGAATAAATGCATCATATCCCACTACATGAAGGAATAGAAAAATATGTTTGTTTTTTTAAAGAATAGCCAACCTATTAAACAAGCTTTCATTAATGTGTTACACCATTACAACATCCTTCTATGGTCATACCATGGAAACATCATTTAATTCCTCTCAGCTGCACTAAAAGTCCTAAAAAGTCTCAAGACTAGACTGGACAAGTTCTTGACCTAAAAAGGCCTAAAACTATGGAAAATTCAGTTTTAAAGCATTGTAAAGGGCAATATCTAATAGAAAACATTAATTTCAAGCCATGTGAATCATCCAAGAGTTATAGTTGACAAGCAATAGGAATTATATCAGATATGCAGTGGTCATTGTTTTCTAAACTGTGGGGTTGTCCTCCTCCACAAGAGGCTTGTAGAGTTCAGGATCTTGCTCAGGCTAGAAGACAAGGACAGGCAAGTTAAAAGCATCATGGGAAATGGTGAGCTCTCCAATCAGTGAATCAGAATACCTCTTACAGAGTTGTTGGAATGTTTCTTCCTGAATGAAACGCATCCATTTGTCTGTGTCTGTTGTATGCCAAGATTATGGCCTGTATTCAGTATTATAAAAAGCAATATATGGAATAATATTGTTGATTGAAAACAATGCAGCAGGCCTCCAAGACTTGAGTTGACTCCTTCCTCTACTGTACATAATATCTACCAACCCACCCATGTTGTTTCTGTCCTGAGGTTCATACCTTTCCCTCTCTTCTGTTCTTACACAGTGCCTTCAAGCCCAGAACAGCAGCAGAGATGGTGACGCAGAGCTGAAGAACAGCAATGAGGATCAGCAGAATCTCAATTCCTCCCAGCATTACCTATATATATATATATATAGAGAGAGAGAGAGAGAGAGAGAGAGAGAGATAAACCAGGGGGAAAAAATGTTTTTTTTGTTTTATTGTTTGAAAAGGTAACATTTCACAATACAGGTAACAGTATGACACTAATGAAGACCCACCAAAAGCATGTGGCGGACGTCCCGGCAAAGTTCAAAGTTTTCCCATCTCAGCTGCTCTTGTTCAAGGAGTTTTTCAGGAGATGATGTGGTTCTCTCGTAGCGGTCGTAGCGGTCGTAGCGGTCCGATCGACTAGCGGCAGGCTCAAACCGTGCACAGCGATAACCTAGTCTCAGCACACTGGCCAGGTCCACTGAGTACAGCACGATTGCAGTGACTGCCAGGCAGGCACTAGCCAGGTTCATAAAAGCTGTCAGGAACACCTGCAAGATGAGTACAAAGGAGAGGTTGCATCTCTCTGAAGGGTCTTCACAGACCTGTGATCAATCAACAGCACTGCATTGCATAACAGATTTTGTACCTTTGAAATATTTTGCTCTTTACAGGCATTAAACTCCAAAAATGAAAAAGATTTTAATTCTTTGCATTCCATTGAATTAAGAAAAGATGATGAGACTACATTTTTTGAAGAAACTATTTTAATATATACAGTGCAGTCCATATGTATTTGGACAGTGGTAAAAAAAATATTTTAGTTCTGTACTGCAGTACATTGGATTAAAAAAAATAAACAATGAATATGAGGTTAGAGTGCAGACTGTCATTTGAGTGCTTACTTTCATATTGAGGGATCCATCTAGGACAGGGGTGTCCAATCTTATCCAGAAAGGGCCGGTGTGTGTGCAGGTTGTTGTTTTAGTACAGGACGAAGACAGTGGATTCTACTCATCAAGGTCTTGATTAAAGACCACAATTAGTTCATTAGTATAATCAGGTGTGTTACTGCTGGGTTAAACAAAAACCTGCACCCACGCCGGGCCTTTTAGGATAAGATTAGGCGCCTCTGATCTAGGAAGAGCATCCTTTTTATACATTTTAAGGGAGCAAAAGTAATTTTACAGTTGGCTTCTCAGCTGTTTCTAATAAGTCAGGTGTATTCAATAAATATGTGCCATGACCAATCATTTAAAAGATAAGTTCTCTTAACTACACTGTTTCATAAAAAAAGCAGCTGGTAGGTTGTATCAAACTTGCTACAGTTCTTCGGTAGACTTTGACTGCCTCGCTTGCTTCTGGCTATCCAGGTAATCCCAGGCCTTTATCAAGTTTTTATCTGGTCTATGTGTTCTATTACTTAATATGTGACTTTATTTAAAGCAGTAATCTACGATTTGGTGGATTTAGCGGCCAGCCATGATGACCGGTGGTCAAAACAGGTGTATTCTATACTTCAATTTGAGACAATAATCAACAGCACACCCACAGAAGAATGTAATTACATGTTTACATTTGTATGTCCCCATGTATGTTCTCCCCAAAAGACAACTAGTTTATTGTGATTTGACTACTGTTGTGTATGCTTATTGTCTGAAATGGTACAAATGTGGTTGTGTTATCTAGATTAGATCTCTCTTGCAAACACACATTATTTCAGTTTCTTTCAAAATACAGAAAATATTAATGTTTAAGAGGTGGTTAATATACTCAATTACTCACCATACAAGGACTTGGAAATCTTTCACTTAGTATACTTATTATACCAACAGCAATGAACTGTTGAGGAAAAAAAGAAGAAGCAATCACTATAATGGTTTCAAGCAAGCATTTTCATTTTCAAAATGTAATTTTGAAACATAATAATAATGAGAAAAAATACAATTGATAATGACAGCCACAGTATAAGGTCTGATCACTCACCACTCCACCTAGCCAATAGGGGGCACAAATCCAGAATAAATCAGAGTGGTTTACATTCAGGAGGATTACCCCAAGGCCAATGTTGAACAAACCCACCATGATCTGCACAGTCTGCAAATGGATGACAAGACACACATCATTTCCCACAACTCACTGACATACTGCAGGCTGGGGACACCAGCTGGTCACAGACACAGAACAGATTACAGTATTTTCTCACAGACTGACCGGAAATAGTTTCCAGCTCATTTGTTTTGTTTATGGAGAAGATCATTTATCCAAAATAATAATAGAAAAGCGACAATTTCCACATTTACATCTGCAGTTCCACACAACTCTTTGCTAATTATTTTAGTTTCCTCACTACATTTCTTTCTTTTGATGAGGTTTCCAGCATGAACATTCTTGGTTTGTAATTCCTAGGTTGATCATCTAAGGCCTGGGATTTCAACAGGGGCTCTACGACACTCTCCTACTACCCATAGTACATGCATAGCAAAGGAATAAGGAGTCCTCTGGTATGTGAAAGTGGTGTTGGTGTAAGGTGGTACTACCCACCCCCAGTGCTCTCTGGGTGCCAGCCAAGAGCCGCCCCAGTCCCTGGGACACATAGCACACGGGGCTGCAGCATAGGGAAACCAGGAGTTGTAGCGCTATGGGAACTTGGCTTTTAGGGTCAGAGGTCACGGTCAAAACCGTCACGCCTTCACCCCTTGTAAGTGATAACGCCATCCTGGCTTTGCTTTGTCAAACTGCAGGGAACAGAGAGAGAAGGTCATTGTGGGTATATCATAACATCACTCAATTCAACAACACAATACGAACGGCTACTTTCTAAACAAAGGCGTAGCTGGGAAGTGAATCAATGAAAAATAAATATATATATTTGGTGGTAATTATCACGGAATATTAAGTGCAGCTACTGATACCTGAAGCACATTACACACATCATTTTCCATGGCAATATGTCAGGAGTAGAGCCTGAGCAGAACATCCAGAGCCTGAATGATGAAACAGTTGACCTCCAGCACATCGTCACTTGCATTCATTAAGAGCAAAAATGTGCTATCTCCGATACTTCAGGACAGGGGTTGTCTACCCCTGCAATATGTCCATGTGGTTTAATATCTCAAACTACATCATTAGTGCAGGTATTGGCAGTATTTTGCAGAATTCATTGCCTTTTTCTCCTATATACAATATATGTACCCAAGCCCCAACATTAGCAACTCATACATTTTGCTCAAAGTGTTTTGCGAATAGAAGGAGAAAGCAATAATAAAATCAATTAAAAACACACAACAGAGAGGAGGGACAAAATTGTCCCTTATAAAATTGGCATATAGAAATGCAACCAAACAATTACAATTTGCAGAATGTAGAACATTAATAGTATAGGATATAAAAGTAGCAGCACTCCTGTATTGTGTGGGTTGGCAAAATTACGTCATTTTGCCAACCCACACATTAAGGCAGAATGAAACCATACAGTATTTGATCATTTCAAAGTAATACTGTATATTACGTATTGTAATGTGTTATCTGTGTGTCACCTACAGCTAGCTTATCTTCTGCTGTTTTATTTATGTTTTACCATAAAGCAACATTTTATTTAAGTTGTTCCTGCTTCTTCCTCTGCATTTAAAAATGGTTAAAGGTACAATAGGTACGATTTTTGTGTTAACACATTGTTACAAGACCATTGTAAATCCCTTCCTACGGTTGAAAAGGGCTCACTGACATATTGAATCAACCTCTGCCTGTGTTTATAGTGTTTAAAGTAGAACCAACTTAACAGGAAATTCACATGAGGAAATCCCCTTCTGCTCGAATTGGAAATTACAGAATTGCGCAATTGTGTGCGTTGGTGTGTTAGATACAGGTTTTTGTAAATTAGTTGAATACTAAAGTTATACTATAAGTTCTAAGTCACAGATGTAAGCAGGGTAGAATTGTTCAACTGAAAATTATTATTATTTTATATTTTTAAATATTCAAGGATATTCACTTCCTCAATCATAAGCTACCTTCCTAATCGACAGCAAAACAACATGTGTGACACATGACCGATCAATGTCTGTATACATGCCTACGCGGATATAGTAACTTATTTTTCTACAACATGAAAAATACAAGAAACAAAAACTCAGAACTAGATTAGCGGTATTATACTTTTACGTGTGTTCACCTTGAAACTTTATAGAACTCCCTCGTAGCCTACGTACGTACATTACATTTATAATTTAGTCATTTAGCAGACGCTTTTAATCCAACGAGTGAAAATCATCAAATCAAATTTACCTTCTCCTGCTTCCTGAAGAAGGATTGATCTGAGGGCCTACAGCACTGTCTCTTTTTGTTTGCTGCGCAACTCACCTGTGCTCTGAAGCACAGTGAAAGAGGGCTTGGTTCCCTGTGTTTGTTTCCGAGCAGTCCCTCTTCCTGATGGAAGCTTTCCAACACGTTCTCTTAACCCTTTCCTTGCCTGCGGCAGGGTAACGTAAACTCAGCTTTGCGTTGTTTTTGTGTATTTGTGTATAAGTATAATTCAAGTATAATTCCTTCCGTTTCCATCAAAACACAATCATCATTTGTCGTAATTATAATTATTGGTAATTATTATATAACTATTGATGAAAGAGAGGATTTTTTCTGTAATCTCATTAGTACTTCTAAAATGTATTTT
Source organism: Conger conger (assembly GCF_963514075.1). NCBI lineage: Eukaryota > Metazoa > Chordata > Actinopteri > Anguilliformes > Congridae > Conger > Conger conger. Next base: position 73,046,056 of record NC_083760.1, read on the forward strand.
GGTAGGCATTCGATTTCGCACACAATCATAGCAATAGTAAGGCATAAGCAGGGTTTTCATTAAGGCAGAAGTGAGCATGGAGGAGCTCAGGAGGTAAGAGCAGTCGTCTGGCAGTCGGAGGGTTGCCAGTTCAGTCCTGGCTGTCTCAAAGTGTCCCCGAGCAAAACACCTAACCCCCAAATGCTTCTGATGAGCTAGTAGGTGCCTTGCATGGCAGCCAACCGCCAATGGTGTGTGAGTGTGTGTGAATGGGTGAATGAGAAGCATCAATTGTATAGCACTTTGGATAAAGGCACTGTATGAATGCCCATTTACCATCATAAATGGATTGCTAGGTCAGTGCTAACTGGTCTCACTTTATTTCATTACGCTCTAGAACAGAGCAGATCTTATTTCTACTTAGCTGGCCGTTCCGTCTTGTCTCACTGGCAGGCTGCAGTTGATTTTTCCCTTCCACAATGTCCTGCGCAACAGTCGACTGGCGACAGTGCGAGACAATGTTTGACGCTTTTGATAATCAGCTGATTTTAGGCCGTCTGTGATGGTACGCTGAAGGGTGTGAGCAAAGCCCCTGTTTTGGAAAGTAGCCGTCGTCAAAATCACGGGGGTAGGTAGGTTGCAGACATCCCTCCTTTTTTCATAATCATCAACACCACCACTTTCCTCTTCACAGATTGCTGGACCATCAAAGTAGGTAAAGGCAGCAACCATGCTGCTTGCAATGTCAGTAACAAAGCAGACAAGCACAGGTGACCCCTGCACACACTGCCAAACAGTCCACACAGGTGAGCATGAACTCACAATTTATGTGGCATCTTAATTGCCATAGTCATCATAACGCTATGACTCAACCTTCGCGGGCAGTGGGTGGAGCCCACACATTGATAAACATTCTCACATCAGCTGCTGCATTCTTGGGCACTGCATTAGATGAAAGTATTTCAAATATACACTCACCAAGAACTTTATTAGGAAAAATGTTACTTTATTACATCTACTTATTTGTGCGACAGGAAGGTGACAGTCATGCAAATAACCACACATTACAACAGTGGTATGCAGAAGAGCATCTCTGAACACACAGCTCTTAAGTGGATAGGCTACAGCAGTGGAAGTCTAAATAATAAGTCTAATAAATGCCCAATAACCTGCTCACTGAGTGTATTTGAAATAGTATTTAAAATATATTTTTTTGAAGTATTTGAACATATTTTTCTTTTAAATAGTATTAATATAGTAATAGTTAATTAAGTATTTAAGTGGGTGGCCTGTAGCATAGTGGTTAAGGTACAGGACTGGGATAGGCAAGGTCGGTGGTTCTAATCCCGGTGTAACCACAATAAGATCCGCACAGCCGTGGGCCCTTGAGCAAGGCCCTTAACCCTGCATTGCTCCAGGGGAGGACTGTCTCCTCCTTAGTCTAATCAACTGTATGTTGCTCTGGATAAGAGCGTCTGCCAAATGCCAATAATGTAATGTATTTATCAAGAAAATAATCAAATGTGTCAAATAAAATTATTTGTTTGGGCCAATTTATTTGGAAATACTTCAAAAATATAATTTTCAAATTAAATATTGAATTAGTATCTGTAATTGACCCTGGTCTGGATCCTTCCAAGGGCTGATTGTCTGGTACATATCTTATTCATCTTCCTCTTCACCTTCAGGTGGGTTCTCAGGGTTCTCACCCTCTCCTACTTCTGCAGAGGATGTAGGTGAAACTGATTTAGGGTTGATATCTATGATTTTCTGGATGAGATCTAAGCCTGGAAAGTCCATGACAATCACCCCCATATGTCTTTTAGATTCTTTGAGATGCATGTCATTTATGACTTTATGCAGCATTGGGTTTATTTCTTTAGCTGCGTTTTGATTTGAATTCATTTTCAATGCACTTGTTTCAGTCACTACAATAAATCCATTTGCATTTTCTGCTTTCTCTAGATTTTCTTTGATCTTCTCCATGTTTTTGTTTATAGATTTCAACCTCTGCCCACCCTTGAGAGTGTGTGCCACAAGCCCTCCATTGAAATCGCTCGCCAAAAACACTATCTTACCCCTAACCTCTTTCAATTTTGGTACTGCTGTGCCTGTATACACTTTGTCACTGTCACGTATGTATGTTTTTAATACCTCCGCAGCCTTATCATTTGTTGGGTTCACTCTTATCAGAATTACTTCTTGATTTTGCGAAGTTACACATTCTTCCATCTTTTTCATGACCTCTGAAAATTCTCTGTCTTTAGTAGAACCATCTTTGACAACAGAATCTGTCAGGCTAATATCAAAGAATCGCACCCCTGCTTTGAACTGAACTGGAAACTTCCATACTTGATGTTTATCATAGATATTCATTTTCATGCTTTGATAGGTGCCTGGAATGGTGAGTGCTGAGAGCAGTGTTTCATCATCTATGTTTTTCATCCAGCTCACGTCATAACCATTTGAGAGTGTTTTATCCTTGTTGAAATATGGACCCCCTTCACAGCCAAGTATAAGTATTCTGAAAAAGAAAAAACGGCATAAATGAGATGGTTTTACTCATGCAGCATCATAACAGATACATAATTCACCAAGGGCCACTTGATGGTGAGGGTTGAGGGAGTCCCTTGGTTCTTCAAGGTTTAATAAAATGTCTTCCTACCTATGTTACGTAAAAATCTGATCCTCATCCACAAAATCTGGGGTGCGTTTCCCGAAGCCTTCTTAACGCTACGTCGTTCGTAAATTGTACCTTTAAGCTCTACCTTAACGTTTCAGCGTGTTTCCCGAAACGTGCTTAGCTAAGTACACCTTCTGTACGTCGTACTTTCGTAAGGTTGGTCTGGACCACTCTTAGCTATACCTTAGCGATGTTGTCAGCTCACTCGGCTAGTGGCCACCACTGTTACGACCGCAAGCCTGTGAAATCAGCTGTTGCTCTTAGTTACATCTCAATCAGTTAAACAATATGTACACTAATAATTCTACAGTTGTAGTTGGCTAATAATACTACTAAAATACCACATGAATGGCACTGTTTTCATGCAAATAATAAACTTGTAAATTACGAAGGTTGCATTTTCACTTTATTGAACATGTTGCCTAATTGCCTTTTAAATCATTTTCATAAACTGACGATTTCCCACTCTCTCTGTGTGTTGGAGCGATCTTTAACCATAGTTTTTTCTTGGTCTCGTTGGACACCGTAGTCCAAACACTAAAATAATGTTTCTTTATTCAGCGCCACGTCTAACAATATCTCCATTTCGTGTGCTGCGAAGCATTGGGACCGCTTATTTATTTGTTTTTTTTTATGTAGATACATATCTTATGTAAAAAATTATAATAATTTTAATCGGGTTAGTGCGTTTTGCTTGTTGGTGCGCTTTTATTGAAAACGTCAGCTAGTTATAGAAAATCGTGAATTACACCAGTAATGTGATGGTGCTTCTGCTAAATCAACCCTAATTGCAAAGTAATTTAAGGCACTACAACAAAGATATTATAATAATGTAAATAAAACATGACATGCCAAAGAATGCGCATTGCTAGATAAACGGTATAATAATAATTTAGTTATATTAATACGTTCCCACCAGTCGTGATAAATGCAATATGTTTAAGTATTCCTGCAGTATTCATAAACACTACTTTCTCGCATAACGCAGTCAAACAGTAGCTATTTGGAGTGCATAAGCGATCTTAGAGTGAGTCGATGGGCCTAGTAACGTCGCACGTAGAAGCTATCCCTTAAGCAACCGTCGAAGTGATAGTTCGGGGAACACACGTACAAAAGTAAACAACTACAGTTAGGTTTGCCTCAGAGACTCTTCGTAAAGCGCTAAGAGACACTGTTATAGGGAAACGCACCCCTGAACTATTGGACTCAATAGCAATTGTAGATTGTGGGAGCTGCCAATTTCAAATTGCCCAATAGACAAAATAGCATGTATTTTATTGTTCATTCAGTGTGTGTCAGTCCTGATTCTTGGAAATCATTGTGTATGCTCGCGTGCTTTGTTGATGACCTTTTATGCAATAAACTGCTATATTTTGCAGCTTCAGACAGAAAATGATCTGTAAGCCCCCAAATTTGTCTTTCACCTTGTAAAACATTATAGGAAGTGTTTGCAATTATTGCTTCAAAAGGTGGTGAAATATGTTATTAAGTTCAAGGGGGCAATTTTTCACATGGGTGAAACACCCAATTGCTCCTGTTGAGCTGGTTGGTTCCTTGCACGACAAACAAACGTTGTGAATGTGTGTGCATGTGAGAATGAGTGGCACTATATAAATTACCACGAAGGGCAATTTTCACCTATTTTGTACTAGTCCTATAAACATGTCAATATCTCAAACTGTTTAATGCATACACATGGTTGAAGACTTCAATTAAAGAAGTGGCTTGTACCATTCAGAATAAATTTGTCAGAACATGTACATACAGTGTACACAAAAGATAAAAAATACAAAATAACTACAAAAAGCCTCATGTTTTTTTATAGCTTGGCACTGAACATTCAAAGTCAAGGACCAACCCAGAACTACTTTATATTTGTGCACAAATAGGTTGATGTCAACTTGTGTACAAAATATTTTGGAGAGGTTTTTAGACTCTTTGGGCATGCTTTATAAAAAAACATACTAAAAAAACAAAAACATATCATATATGTGAGAATCAGACTCATGGCTTCAATTAAGACAGGCAGGTAAGGCAGTGGTCGAATAGCAGGCAACAGGTGATCAGGTATGTAATCAATGAGGCAGGAAAAAGTCAAAAACTGGGAAGGCAGTCCAAACAAGGCATAATATATAAAACACAATCCAAGAATCGGAGTCCGAAAACATAGATATCAGGTATTCCAAACATACAGAACAGAAGCAGACAGGCCATGGGATGGGAAACCGGAGGCTAGAACAAGAAAAGCAGACGAACTAGCAAAGGAAAGAACAAACTTAAATACACAGATAAATAACTAAATGAAGACTAAACAAACAGACTGCTGGGGAACTGATAACAAGAACCAGGTGAAAAAAATGATGAATGAACAGACTAATAGGATTATGGAAAGAGAGAGGACGAGACACAAACACAGGGCAAGAAACAGAAAACGCTAAGACTGGGGACTAAGGAGTGAGCATACAGAGAACACATAGAAAAAGAAAATCACAGCAGGAAAGGGGCACGGATGTGACAATTTGTACCTATTTTTAATTCAATGTGTTTTTGCACTTTGAACTAATTCAGGGCAGCTGTATCAATCACGCTTGTTAAGCAGTTCTATTCATAGATCTAGACCAATAAGTCTAGTTTAATTCTACCACGCAACAATTTGACAAAGGATTTCTCAAAGAATATAAAGGGGGGAAAGTCTGAATCCAGATTTACTGTAATCATAAATACAATAAGTCAAGTTACTTAGTTGCATACTTACGCAATGTACATAGGAACACACAGGGGGAATTCCATTGTAATTCTTTTTGTAATCAATCTATGAAATAAAACAGCAAATCAGGGAGCAAAGACTTTAACAAAATAGATTTTACCTCCAAGTACATTTACATTGTTTTGTTTAATACTTGTAATAAGCTTATACAGTACTGTATAGACCATGATAAAGTCATTAGAATTCACAGAAAAATAACAAAAATGAAAACAACTATAATGCATTTTCCCTGGAGCCGAAGATTTGTATATTTCCCAATTAGCCATTTAGCCATTACCATTTAGCACCAATATCATTGGAGTGATATTTTTGATGGTTTGAGTGGCAAAAACCATGCTGGTAACTGAAATGATATGATTTGAGCTTCTTAAGCTATACTCATGTTGCTATACCTTTGTGCTAACATCGAATAACATTAAAGCAAATGTATTTAATGTTTTAAAATGTTGAAACTTATATTGAAAATCATTCATATGAAATTACATTTTTCTTTTCCCTGGTCTCTAATAATAAGAACAAACTCCCACCTGTATACAGGTATCCTCCTGTGGTGAAGCAAACAGACTTATTCTTCTGTCATGGGTTTGGCTGAGTAGTCACAGTTCATTTATATAGAGCTTATATAGGTTGGGTTTGAGGCCATCTACTGTATGTGACATAGAGTTTCCCTGTGCCCCATTCACTCTCCCCAGGAATCCAGCCAGTCAGAACGCCAGGATGCCAGGATAATGGTAAGTATACTCAATTAGAATATAGCATAGATGGAAGCTAAATTAGTTTACTCGATTTGTTTAACTTCTGTTTTTTCATTTGGAAAGGCAGAACAGCTTGTAGATAGTACACATAGATGAGAAGGAGGTTTATGTATTGGCTTATGCCACTGTGCCAGGCTAGGCAACGCCCCGTGGCTCATTGGCACTGGTTTACACTGCTCCTGGAGCAGCCTTGGCCACCAGCATTTAAGCCTTGAATGGGACAATGAGTGGCAAAATAGGAGCCAAAATCTTAGCAATCCAAAGACATGTAGGCTGCAGGGCGGCCTTGTAAAAGAGATGTCAATATCAATGTGAATACCCTGGTTAAATTAAGGATAATTAGATCACTAATTTACACACACCCCTGCACCTGTTCATATGTCAAGTTATGTAATTATGTAAGATCATAAAATGCATCCGTCTTGATTGTGGGGAAAACAAAGGACTTGAATGAGTCTTTTGTTTTCATAGAATATTTTTTTAAACAGAATATTTTCATGGTGCATCATATCATTGTATTATAGAGTTTAACCCTTTTGTTGTCTTAAAGGTCAAAAATTACCCACCACTATGTTTAACAGTAGAGAAAACCCCCTAAATGATCTTTTTTCAACTTGAAATTTGATGACATTGTGATGAGTGACCGGTTGTTTCTTCATGCAAAATAGACTTGAAAGAAATCTTAGGACAAGGGTAGTATACAGAATGTGAAGACTACACAAGGGTTTAATTAATAATTGAATACTTAATTAAAATATTTTAACTATTTAATTAGCTTATTCACTATGTCAAAAAGCTGAAACAATTTTGTTTTGTTACTATAAACCATGATGTACCTATGATTTCATCTACATTGTAAAGACATTCATTCTACTTAATTGAACAAGAAAATAAAATATAGAGACAATATCTGATAACTGTGGCGCTGAAATTATCTATAGAGAAATAGAACTTCCATATAAGTGTTTGTATAGTGTGGACATTCATGTTTGGCTTGAGCACACGAACCCATCTTATCTCATGAGTTCATGTGCTCACAAGAAGAGCATTGTCAGATACCCGGTCAAATTCAAACTGGTCAACTCATAGGATACTATAGCGGCCAGTAGATAAGAAAACAGTGAACCATTCAGTTCAACATTCCTCTGCTACTATTTCAATGCCACATATCTGTACTGTAGCAAGTATTTCTGTTTTTATAGGACAGCTTTTTTATGAGCACACAGGGCACTTTGATAGTCATTGTATAAATATAGTGATATGCAGAAAGAGTTTTATGAATTGTGTGCTCTTTCACAATTCATACAGATGCTGTGTGACTGAAATTACAGCTATTCCATGTAGAATAATGTATACATACTATGACACTCTTTTCCACTCATAAGCTGGATCCCCAACCATCATCTCAAACCATTCAGAGTTTTCCACCTGGGACCACAGAGACTGGGCAATGTGGCCCAGAGGAGTTTACTGGAGCAACACTCCTTATCTGGTAAGTAACACATCCACACCACTGAACATCGGCCCCTTCTCCCACCCCACTAACAGGCACAATACTTTAATTCAGGTATAGCTGGTGGTTTTTATCAGTCACTGTGCCTCCAACAAGTTAGCCAGACCAAACATGGCTTTCATGTTGACTACAAGGAATTGGAGAGTAGGAATTTATTTCTAAAGTTTTATGGTCCCTTACAGTAAGGCTAGCTCTAGACTATGAACAATATTATGTAGCATTTACATGTTAAACGATAAGAAATACATTTGGTTATTATTATTTAGCTAGCATGCAACTACGGACAAGAGCAGTACAGCTTTACAGAGATTACAATTTATTAGGTATTTATTAGACTTTTTTAACTTATTGGTCTGACTGTTGTAGCCTATCCATTTAAAAGGTTCGACACATGGTGTGTTCAGAGATGCTCTCCTGCATACCACTGTTGAATTTTTGGTTATTTGCATTACTGTCACCTTCCTGGTCACCTTCCTGTCAGCTTCGACCAGTCTGGCCCTTCTCCTCTGACCTCTCTCATTAACCCACAGGACTGCTGCTCACTGAATGTTTTTTGTTTTTTGCAGCATTCTCTGCAAACTCTAGAGACTATTTGCATGAAAATCCCAGCAGATCAGCAGTTTCTGAGGTACTCAAACCACCCTGTCTGGCACCAACAATCATTCCAAGGTCAAAGTCACTTGGATCACTTTTTTTCCCTATTCTGACCTTTGGTCTGAAAAACAGCTAAACCTCTTGACCATGTCTGCATGCTTTTATGCATTTAGTTGCTGTCCCTTGATTTGCTGATACAATTTTTGCATTTACAAGCTGGTGTACAGGTCTACCGAATGTGCTCACTGAGTATAATTTTTGAACTGTGTGCTGCAATTGGTCAGAGAACACAGTTACTGAAATAATTGTTGCAATTTTTGTGGCAAACACAAGAAAAGAGACACGTTCTCAGTGCTGCTAAATGCATGAGCAATGCCCCACCAAGGTGGAAATTGCCAGATGGGATAAGGGATAATATGTTGAACCCTTGATTGTTTAAAGTAATTACAGCCTCATGAAATAATCACCTTTTTACATGTGAAAATTTCAATTTGTCTTTTTTTCACACCAGAATGAAAATTTCTATCTTCACATGCACCATCCTCACATAGGCAGAAGCATTTAATTCCTTATTAAGGCCTGGATTTGAAATACATACAAATATTAAATACAAATATTGTGTTCTTTTTCTCACAAATTCTGTTTTGCAAGTTAATGCCAAACTCCAGCATCCCCACAAGAAAATATTTGCTGAAATGCCAGGCTGCATGCTGGTCCAGCTTTGTTGCATTAAGCATTTATTCAACTATATATTTGTGCCCCTACCATTGCGTTTGATTGTACTCTGTTGATTGTGTTCGCAAGGCTGAATTTGTGCTTGTGAAAAGAAAAAAAACCCCATTTGCATTGATAACAGGTAATGTTCAATAGGGTAGAGCCTTGTTCAACGCGATAGTGAGATTTATCATTTTCACTTTGTGTGCCATTATGTGGACAACAAAGCATGCCTTCTCAATACAATATGTACATTCAGTCAGTGTTTCATGACAATGGTTGTAGTTTAGGTGTTTGGCATCTGCATTGCGTCAGCTAGCATTCTACTGCCATCTACCAGGGTGAAAGCAATAGCAGTACCAATTGGCTGTGGTTTCTACACTACCCCCACAAAACATGGCATTTACTGTGCAAATGATTGCAAGAACATTTTAAATAGAAATGATGTTTTCAGTAAACTAGTGTGGGCCTATTAACACTGTCCATAAACTGCCTGTCCATATGCCATTCTTTACTGTGGCACTGGAGCCCTCATAAAATATTTCAGCTATTCGGACTATTACATTACATTACATTATTGGCATTTGGCAGACGCTCTTATTCAGAGCAACGTACAGTTGAGTAGACTAAGCAGGAGTTTGTTAACAACCGTTAACATTGTTTTCTCCTCTGCAGTATATCAGTGTATCTGCCCAGGTTCATTGCTAGAAACTGGGAGTTTGAGCAACTGCAGACAGTCTACGCCATAACAGTTCCAGGCCCGTGTTACTGTAAGTAAATAGTTGGGCCTCAGTAATGTTCATGGCTTCCTATTGAGGAGTGGTGTTTGGCTTCCTATACTCATGTCACATTTGTTTTCAAAGCAAAAGCAAATACCTTTAGTTGAGTGTGATCTCATAGCTTTTTTTGCCGTTCGCAATAGAAATTAGACCTGAAGGAACTTAAAACTGGAGTCAAGTGAAGACAAAATACTATTTAATAAGACATTTTTTACAAAAGTTACATTACATTATTGGCAGACGCTCTTATCCAGAGCAACGTACAGTTGATTAGACTAAGCAGGAGACAATCCTCCCCTGGAGCAATGCAGGGTTAAGGGCCTTGCTCAAGGGCCCAACAGCTGTGCGGATCTTATTGTGGCTACACCAGGATTATAACCACCAACCTTGCGTGTCCCAGTCGTTTACCTTAACCACTACACTACAGGCCACCCCACTATTGTTCAGCTGCACTCCCAGGAACTCATATTAGTCCATCCCCTCAACCTCCACCCCTGACAATGATAGGGTGTCAGTGACTATCAAAAGTCCCCCACTAGCTGTTCCTTGGTCTTGCTGACTTTGAGCTGTTGGTGATTCTTGTCACACCACTAAATATCCCCACCAGACCTTTATACTTTATACTATTGTTGTTGTCCTTGCAGATGCATCCAACAATGGATGAGTCATCTCTTATTAGTGTAGGCTATTATTTAGTTAGTTTTATAATAATCAACTATGGTGCATTGCTCAGAATTATTTTCTTTTTTCCATATCACTATCACTGTTTTATACAGTTTGGTATAAATCATTTTAACACGCATTGGACGACTTTAACCAATATTGGCCTACTTTAATGCCCGACATAATGCACAAAATCATAGAAACGAAACAAAATGCGTGAAAACCTGTTTTAATATCAATTAAGGTTTATATATTTGCAGGAAACGGTTAACGCGCAGGTGCAGTCTGTACTCTAATTCCCACAATGCTCTATACTTTCTGCCACAGGAAGGAAATGCATTTCGGAATCAGCTGACACTAAATGCTTACACGAAATAGACAGGATTCACTCAACTTTCTGATAATATCCTTTATTTAAAGTTTATTGGAAACTAATTGATAGGTCAGTCATGTTGCGACCGAAGGCTTTGACTCAAGTTCTCAGCCAGGCGAACACAAGCGGAGTTCAGAGCACGCTGTAAGTAGAAAATAATACCTGAAGTTAGCTAAACGTTAGCTCTTTTCTGATCTTAGCGCTGTTGCGTTTGCTAGTAAGCCAACGCCAGGATCGAAGTCTTGTGACATAATTAATGAAATTAATAATCAAGTAGCTCACGTATGCAACGGTCTGTCTATGTATTATTAGTTTATGGGCTATGTTGAATTTGCAGTGCCTTGGGCAATGCCCGGAATAATTTACATGATACCCCAATTCTAATACTTGACATCTAGCTAGTCACCAGTTAGCTAGACCAATGTGCTGGTTGTCCCACGATCAACTCCGTGATCTGGAAAGGATCAATTTGGAGACCCTAACACGTTTTGATGAGACGACTTGACGATGACGGGCCCTCCCGGCTATTGCTTTTGATTGGCAAGATAACATTTCTTCCCTTTGCTACAGGCTGTTAAATAACGAAGGTTCTCTCCTGGCCTACTCTGGTTATGGTGACACAGATGCCCGCGTGACAGCGGCAATCGCTAGTAACATATGGGCGGCCTATGACAAGAATGGACATCAAGCCTTCAATGAGGACAAACTGAAGTTTATCCTAATGGATTGTATGGTGAGCAAGGGAAAACGGTTATTTTCTAGTGTATTTGTCTAGTGCAGCTCTCCTGTCCTTGAAGACAGACATTCGTCAAACTCTGAACGATAGTGTGTACGGTCTAACTCGGCTTTGAAATATAGGCAGAAGAGCATTTAAAGTAAAGGTTTTGGAACACACTTACACCTTGTTTTAATCCATTATTTATATTTTACTCCCTTTTCCCTGCTGAAAATTAAAATTTCACAGTTTAAACCAACCTATGCTGGCTAAGCTGTTTAAACAGTTTTCAACACTTTTAGCTGGTCGACCAGCTGACCAGCTCATAGTCTACCAGCAGTTTACTCTACCAGCTTCGACCAGCTAGAGATCAGCATTGACCCGCCACAGACCAGTTATGACCAGCTAGAAATATTAATTTATACCGTGTTAGCATCCCAGGTGGTTTTAGCTTGAATTGACAGCAGGATTGTGTTATACAATCATTTAATACAGCTTCCCACTGTTACAAAAATACATGATCTAAATATTAACAATTTTCTTTTCAATTAATATTATACCGTTTCTTCAGTAGCCTAAATGCCTAGCTGTTAAATAAATCCTGTGGAAATGTTGGCATTCACTAGTAAAATTAAATGATCAAGAGGACCATATTTTGTCTTGAAGGGCTATAGTGTTTGCAATATGAAGTTATATACACCCTTGTGTTTCTTTCAGGAGGGCAGAGTGGCAATCACACGTGTTGCTAACCTGCTGCTGTGCATGTATGCGAAGGAGACAGTGGGCTTTGGTATGCTGAAGGCCAAGGTGGGCTGGTTATACGAATAGTATTAATCAGAGTTCTGGGTTGACTAATGCAGCTGTCCGTACATTTTTACATTTTTACATTTGTATATATTTGAATACCATGCTGTCAGATATAGAATATGTTGCAACATTTTTGCTACTGGAAAGCAATACTCTATTAACTTAAGTGCAACTTGTTGGCTTGAGAAAAATAAATGATAGTATGATTTTAGGGATGCCGATATAAGTTGCTTTGAGAGATGTGCACTTTAATGTTTGTGATGGGACTATGCCAATAATCCCAGTCACTTCACAAAGCAAGGGTCTAGAAAGTTGACTGGAGCTGGCAGACATGTGCATGATGCTGTAGGGCCATTACAACATGAAACTAAATATGAATGTTCCAGATTGCAATTCAAAATATTATGTCTAGTTCTGGTGGTGGCTGTTTCATGTATTAAATAATTCAATACTGGGTCTTCATGAACGTTTCATCAAAGCTCTACACCGACACGCTGGTATTTTTTTAAAGGAATGAAGTGAATGTCCTCGAGACCCAAGTTCAGACATCCAGTTTGTACCATGACTTGGAGGCTGCAGTTTGTTACTGGTTCTGAGGGATGTGACACATTGTCATATTATACACCGTTTGTATAGAGACTGGGGGGTATTTCAGTTTTGGTTTCAATCCACATTTGTCCTTACAGTTTTACTTCCATTCAGAAAATTTTATTTTTTTCATGTGAAAACTCAACTGTCCAAACTGAAGTAAAAACGAATTATTGTTTTTAATGTGCAAGTCAAAGTAAAGGAGTATTTGAATCTATTGAATCCTGAATCCTCAAGTGAAATTCATATTTTGTTCTTCCAGGCTGAAGCCCTTGTACAGTACTTGGAGGAACCCCTAACACAAGTGGCTGCTTCATAGGATAAGGTGTTTTTCTGCAGCATCGACAGTGGGATTTTCTTTCTGAAATACGGTAAAGAAAACCAAGCTGACGCAGTTTCATGGACTATTAAACACTCCTCCCAACGGACTGAGTGTCTTGGTGTTTCTAAGACAAGGCACTCCTGGAGTATTTTCTACTGATTATGATTTGTAACTTTACCATTTGCTGGATATTTCTTGTTGTACTCATGTCCAATGCTCTAATCCTCAGAAATCCCAGAACATGGCAGCTTCAGGCTTTCATCATGCCAATTGCGCTGGGAAATGCAGAACCCTTAAAGCTTTTCTTAGTTTTTTTTATATCAGTGTCGATATCAGTGTAATATCAGTGCTTTTCATTTTTTTTATGCCCAGTAATGAATGATAAAGTTTTGTGTTTGGAATCTGTCGACTAAGCAATTAAGAACTAATCCACTAATCTGCCTGGTGCTGGAACAAAAAGAAGACTTTGAATTTCCCTCTCTTGCTAATTATAAACCTGTTTGGCTGACTATTAATGGCTGTCTTATGCATGTGAAGGCAGTGATGGACAATTACATTTCTCAAGGGGTGAAGTCCATCAGGTTTGAGATTTACTGTCAGTCAAAATAACAGCCTCAATGAAACAATGAGGAGAATAAAGAAGGGAAAACCAGACGCCCTGGTTTTGCGTGTTGCCCATCCCTCATTCAGAGACCGACATGCTAACAGCCCCCCCACCCCCTCCATTGTCTTTGTAAGGCTTGGGTAGAGCTCACAGCTCCCTGGAGGATCATCATACCAGCTGTGAGCATTGACTTTGAAATTAAGTGTGAATGTAATGCTGTTATATTTAGAGTTCTGCAAATAAAAAGATTTTATTGATAACAAACCATTTACTGACTAAACTCTCTTTCTATTTGCTCTGGTGTTTCCTCCTTCCTACAGGCTGCTGTAGGTTGCTGGGGAAAAAGACATGCACTTTGAACACAATCTTAAAAATACTTTTTACCTGGCGATCATTAGAAATTGTATTACTTTTATGTCTGGATCAACATGTCGCCAGTAGGATAAATATTGTTTAGCTGTTTAACGGAGGTTGACTTGTGACACCTTCTGAACAGTGGTGTCTCGTTAGCTCAAAATTCATGGGGCCTAAACTAAAGTGGGGCCTTTATTTTATTGATCTCAACTTGTTTTCATCTCTTGGAAAGAAAAATGTGTAAATTATGGGACTAATTAATTGGCAAGTAACATTAAATCAAACATTCAATTTATAAATGTATCTGTTAAATATAAGTTTTAATCACTACGTAGCCTAGACTGCAATTAACAAAACAATTGCACCACTACTATCTACCGTGTTAGTTTTCAGAGAATAACCAGCAATAAGAACCTGCGCTTCAAGATTGTTTAGGCTACAATCTACTCATTGCAGATCTTTTCCCCTCCAGTGTGGAGAAGGAAGTCTACATGTCAGCAAATGTTGATGCAATGTGCACAATTTCATAATGCTAATAAAAATAAAATCCATAAAGCACACTAAACTGCCTAATTGGGATGAGCTGGCTATATCTGATGGTACTGTGTATTTTTAATTCACCGTTATATTTATACTCAGGAGAAGTCTCCACTGCTTAGTTATTGGAACAGATTTATCATTTAGCACGATGTGAAGAAGCTGCGTGTTAATTTCTCATTGATTACTGCAATCAAATGAAAGGAAATTGGTGCCCCACCAATTCTCAGCTCACAAGCCGCCACTGTTACTGAATCCTGAAGACAATATTTATTCAAGGGAAAGGAGCTCAGCTCTGAGACAAGTGTCAGGTCCTGTTTCACCGTGGAACCAAACTGAAGAGACAATGGCACTGTGAGGATGGACACATTAAAAAAAGACATGATCCCTTCTTTTGGTTTAATATTTGGTGTTGCGTTAGAGTCACTTGTCTGTAGGATGGCAGTGAACATCTCTGTAAAAAAAGGGGTGGGTTAGTTGCACAGGGATGAATGCTATTGGATCTTCCCAGGCAGGATCAAGGAAATGTGTGTTGGAGCACTTCCTCTGACTGTGCTGCACCTGCAGTAGATTTTCCTGTTCAACCTGCCTCTGCTTCACCTCGAAACACACCCCTCAACCTCCATCTCACTGCCTGGCTTAGCTGGGCTAGCGCATTATACACCTAAGTGCCTGCTGCTGGAAAGTTAGGGAGCTAAATCAGATTATGCTTGAGTCTCACTCCACTAGTCGGTAGTGTTGGAGAAGTCTGGAGATTTGGGGAAAGCTAAAGACATTTGTGCTATCCTGTAGTTTCTTTGGGTTGGATCCAGCCTGAGAGGCTGCTCCCAGGCTCAGACTGACGGCTGACTGAAGAACCATTGAATGGGCTCAACATGCCTTCAGACGAGACTTATAACTTTGTCTTTAAAGGTGAGTAGTTCTAAAAATGATCAAAAGTACATTTTCATGAATACTTGGTTTTGAGCCCCAATATATGCAATCTTCTATGGTTCTTAAAACTGTCTTTTGGTTTGGTTGCCCTATACTTGAACCTCGAAATCAGTGCTTCGGTTATGCTGCTCTGTTACATTACTTCTGTTATCAGATTGCGTGTCTCAGATTATTTGTGTGTACTGATAGCAGTGTCAGCAACCCTCCATCTAAGACTTGCCGATAACCACCATAAGAGAGAACATTTTTAGTTGTATCATTCCCATTGTTTCATATAGAAATGAGGGCAAACTACAAGTCAGTGCAATGATTAAATAATATGCTAAGATGATTTTGTAATACAAGAACAGGAATGCTCAGCTAAATTTGCCCCAAGGACAAAGGTGGGGTTAACTTGTTTGACGGTACGTGTTCATGTACATATATATCCTTCATTTGTTCTCCAGTACGTTTGTTTGAGTTGGTTTGAGAGCTTTAGTCAGGTCTGCTACAGTATTACTCCAAGTTACTTCCAGTTGCTCCAGAGAATGCTGCCATCTATATTCCACATGCCATCCCAGATGATTAATAGTGCAGAAAACAACCTCATGCACTGTATGTCCATCTCATATAAATGAAAGGAACAGTGTCACAATGAGCAGATTTAAACAATAGTAAATCGTTTGCCCTTAAAAGTAGCATATATATATAATTATATATATTATGAGATAAAAATTTAGTGATCAAATATTGCTTTAGAAATAAGAAATGTACAGCAATTTACTGTAGATGCAAATTACACATATTTCCCCTAGACCACCACACAAACCTTGTACAATATTGTCAAACATTTTTCTGTTTAATATTTATTTACTTTGGTGGCTCCCTGGCTCTGTGAATACATGCTGCTGACTGCTCCATATATGCAATATCTTATAATCCACCGACAATGCGATGAAATAGCATGGTTAGCAGGCTTTTTTTCAGGCTAAGTTTCCAGTCAAAATCCAAAATGTGAAAGATGTCAATGTTGGCAGAAACGCCTTGTTAAAGAGATGCCAGAGGAGAATGGCCCGACTGGTGAAAGCTGACAGGAAGGTGACAGTAATGTAAATAACCCCACATTACAACAGTGGTATGCAGAAGAGCATCTCTGAACACACAATGCACCAAACCTCTGCGGGGGAGAGGCAACAGCAGCTGAAGACTAGTAAATACTCATGCTCGCTGACTGTATTTTTCACTATATTTTTACATTAGCCCTTTTCCTTCCAAGTTTTTCTTCCACATAAAGTGCACAGATTCATGGGTATTTCTCATCTTTCGTCCTTTAGTGGTTCTGATTGGAGAGTCTGGCGTGGGCAAGAGCAACCTGCTGTCCCGTTTCACCAAGAATGAGTTCAATCATGACAGCCGCACTACCATCGGAGTGGAGTTCAGCACACGCACTGTGCAGCTGGGCTCCGCCACTGTGAAGGCCCAGATCTGGGACACGGCCGGTCTGGAGCGCTACCGAGCCATCACCTCAGCGTAAGCTACTTTCATTTAGAGGCCCATATCCACATTCTGATGGGGCCTACATGTTGCTTTCGTCTGTGGTCAGTAACACAGACAAAAATGCAGACACTGGCATTTTTATCATGTTTTCATTCTTCATGTCTTTTATTACAACCAGAATACAATTTAATGAAAGTATTTAACACAAGGACACATGGGATGAAGAGCGATGCGGACACCAGAGGGTCATAGGTTCAATTCCAGAGGATGCCTCTCAGTTATATTACATTTCAGCCGCTTGGATAAACAGTTTTCATTTGAACCTGAACTTCAGACATTGCTGGTTAACAAAGAGGACAGTGTCATTTGTCTAGTACAGTAACTACATGCCCTGGTGTAATCATACCATCCCTCAATGTCTAACTGCAGGTACTACAGAGGTGCGATGGGAGCATTGCTGGTCTATGACATCGCTAAGCAGCTGACGTATGAGAGCGTGGAGCGCTGGTTGAAGGAGCTCTATGACCATGCAGACCCCAACATTGTTGTCATGCTAGTGGGCAACAAGAGCGACCTGGCGTCACTACGAGCTGTGCCTACAGAGGAGGCCAAGGAATTTGCAGGTGTCCCGCTGTGACTTATTATGCCATATGTGTGATTCACCCCAGACACAAATAATGTACATAATATGTATATTTGTATTGTAAAATATGCATGTGCATGTAGCAGACTATGTGTAAAAAGTATATGATCGTGGCTAGTGAACTTTGTGAGACCTCATCCATTACATTCTCCCTCTCCTAATGCAGAGAAGAACAGTTTGTTATTCATAGAGACCTCAGCCTTGGAATCCACAAACGTTGAGGCTGCGTTCAATAACGTCCTTGCAGGTAATCTGTCGTTTTATTAATTTTAATTAATTAATTAATCTATTTTTTATGATCTGTTTTCTTGACATGAATCATATAATATCCTCAGTTTGACCGTAGAGTGATGTGACACAGTCCTGACTGGGCCATAAGATTTCATTTGCTTAGATGAGTATTTTTTGACTGATAATACACATTTTGACACACATTGTGTGTGTGGTCCTGGTTTGCTGTCACCTGTGGAATACAGTCGACAGTGGAGTATCTCACTCTGCATTAAAAATTAAGTTAAAAAGAGGCAACTTCATCATTCATAACACAACTTGATAGTACATAATAAAGCACAAAGCACAATTCCCTGCCTATTCAGGTAATGATCAATTGTGTGTAATTCATGGGAAGATATGCATTCATTCAGAAGTACTGGGATAATGGCACAATTTTTGTTGTCTTAGCTCTGTACTCCAGCACATTGAATTCAAACTAAAACAATTAATATGGGGTTAAAATGCCGAGCTTTAATTTGAGGGTATTTACATCCATATTAGGTTATCTGTGTAGGAACCTTTGTTTTTTAGGGGATCTAGAGTAATTGGACGAATCAACATAATCTGAATTAAATTGATCATATTTTGTATTTGGTTGCAAATCCGTTGCATTTGATGACTGTCTGAAGTCTGTAACCCACAGACACCACTAGGCTCTTCTGTTGATACTGTAGCCATCTTCAGTTTGTTTGTTCCTTGGACTTTTTGCCTTCAGTGTTGTCTTCACCAAGAGAAACGCATGTTCAATTGGATTCAGTTCAGGTGATTGACTTGGCCAGGCAAGACCATTCTACTTTTCAGCCCTGAAAAATCTTGAATGCTTTAAACTTTAGTTTTTGTCCTGCTGCATGGTGAAGCACCATCCAATGAGTTTTGAGGCATTTGGTTTGGTTGGATCAGAGCAGATAAGGTGTTGCTGTACACTACAGAATGTATCCTGCTGCTGTTGTCAGCAGTCACATCATCAATGAAACAAAACACTTTCACAGATGAGGGGGGTGCTTTTAACTATCAGCAGTTACTTTCTTTCCTCACACTTTACTCTTTCCATCACTTTGGTTCAGATTTATACTCATCTCAGCTGTTCCAGAACTCTGCAGTTAGTTTTTTGTGTAATTTTTTAGTAAACTCTAACCTGGCCATTTTGTTCTTGATGCTTTCCAGTGGTTTGCATCATGCAGGGTCCTCTGATGTTATGGTGGTGTAGTAGCAGTCTTTCACACATTTATACCTACATCCTGGGGAGTGTACTTGATCTGTCCGGCAGTTGAAAAGGGGTTTGTCTTCATTACATTACATTACATTACTGGCATTTGGCAGACGCTCTTATCCAGAGCGACGTACAGTTGATTAGACTAAGCAGGAAACAATCCTCTCCTGGACCGATGCAGGGTTAAGGGCCTTGCTCAAGGGCCCAACGGCTATGCAGATCTTATTGTGGCTACACCGGGATTAGAACCACCGACCTCGTGTGTCCCAGTCAGTTACCTTAACCACTACGCTACAGGCCGCCCCTTCACGATTGAAATAATTCACTCCAGTGTCATCCACTACAGTAGTCTTCTGTGGTCTACCAGGTTGTTTTCCATTTGCTATTGCTGAGCTCACATGTGAGTTATTGCATCTTATCATTATATCAGCAGTTGATGTTGACACATCCAATTTTCGCTGGTCAATGTCTGAACTTATTCTGATTTTTCAGCTTCATGAAGGCCTGCTTTACTACATTGACAATTATTTGGTCCTCATGTTGAGAGACAATAGCAACAGACTTAATTTCAATATCACAACCGGAATCAACTCTAGACCTTTTGCATTCCTGCTTGAACTAATGATGCAATGACACAAAACTGCCCAAGAAACAGCGTTTGGAGCCATTTGTCCAATTACTTTTACTATACATCAAAAGTATCTAGTAATATACTACATGCTATATCATTCAGTTGCAGTAAATATTTATGGATATGTAGTAATAGCATTTCCCAGAATACCAACAAATACCTAATTGTCACTGTAATTCCAATGCTGCTGTGGTAACTCTGATTGTTGGCCTGTTTTTCCAGAGATCCACAACAAGGCGACCTGCAAGCAGGCCACACGTGCGTCCTTCAGTGCTGCAATCCTGGCCACACAGCCTTCCCTGGCTGGGATAGAGAGGGAGGAAAAGCGGGCCTGCTGCTAAAAGCTCTGGAGGAAGATTCAGAGGGTGGACACAGTACACACATCTTTATCGTATCCATTAAAGGGACCCAGCAGTGTGCAAAATGAGGGTGTGACAATCACCAAGAAATATTCCATTCTGATAGATAGCAGAGTGGGGAATGGTGGTGCCAGAGAGGATTGTTGATTTTGTTGTTTAAAGCAAAAATGTTTCATTCATAAATAGAGGGATATCGCTTATCTGGTCAAACATTGTAAACATTGCTGTTTGCAAAACTGATTAGAGAAATCCTGATATTTGTATTTTGTATTTTGTATTTACATTGTACTGCATCACACTAAATAATTGTCATCCCACCATTCCACCAGGCATAATATAACCTAACCTCTCATTCACTAACATTAACATAATGATTATCATGAAAAACAAGAAACATTTGTTGAAATTGGAGCTATGACATATTTCAGCTATGATACCCCTCTGTGGTGTTTACTCTTAGTATTGGAAATGTGATCAAATGAACTTGATGATGGTTGTAACACGCATTCAATGTTTATTCAACATTTTAGGATTTAGCTAGCTAGGTAAGCTGTTTGTGCACAGAAGTGAAAAACAGTATTCATGGGATTCTTATTACAGATGAGAATCTGAGAAGAGGTTCCACCTTGTCTGCTCTGGCTGTCTTGAAACCACTCTGTAAATTGACACCAAGAACTATCTTGAAGGGGCTACTTCTTAAACTCTTGAAATTTGGAGGGGTTTACATCATTCATGTGCAGAAACATCTTCAGTTTTGTTTTATATGACATAAAATGTACGGCATATTTGAGATTTAAAACTTTACATTTTGTATCTGCTTTTACATATTATCAGTAGCCCACACCTGTAATGGGAATCCTACACTCTTCCATATAAAACTGAAATATGTATTTAAAATGTATTTAAAATTAACCCGTATCTGTATTTTCTTTTGATATAATATGGGCCTGTAATAGCTGAGCTAGCTATATCCAAATCTGCATTTTGTAGGAAATAAATACATCTATACTTCCCATTGAAAATATCAGCTTTTCCCTTTTTAATGCTGGAGTAAATTGGGAATGTAGAATAACATCCTTATAGATGTGGACACCCTTCCCCACCCCTGAAATTTCAGCCCTTGCACAATAAGGTCCCTTCAATACCACACTCATTGTAATGAACCTTCTATACCACACTCATTTTAATGAACCTTCAATACCACACTAATTTTAATGAACCTTCTATACCACACTCATTTTAATGAACCTTCTATACCACACTCATTTTAATGAACCTTCTATACCACACTCATTTTAATGACCCTTCAATACCACACTCATTTTAATGAACCTTCTATACCACTCTCATTTTAATGAACCTTCAATACCACACTCATTTTAATGAACCGTCTATACCACACTCATTTTAATGAACCTTCAATACCACACTCATTTTAATGAACCTTCAATACCACACTCATTTTTATGAACCTTCTATACCTGGCTAATGCCAGGTCATAAAAACTGATGTTTCTTCAAACTGAAAAGGCTGACCCGATTCTATGCATTTGTGTGCATGGGTCTGACAAATGAAAAGTAAATAGAAAAGTCTAGCTCTGCCTCATACACTGATATTGAAGCATACCGTATGCATGAAATCATCTTTCTTAAACATATTCATTTGATTTTCAGATTTAAGCACCCATCACTCATGTATGAAATGATGAAAGCATTAATGGCCAAGAATATTCCTGTGCAGGCCTGTGGCAATCGATAAACTATCAAAACATCCACTGTCACCGGTTTAACACAAATAATGAGAGGTACACTTTGTGTCCATTTACGTGTCCACAGCTGCGAAGCTTTCATTTACAGACAACCAAGCCTTTCTTTTCCCCAAGCGTATTAGGATGATCTAACAAGAGGCTAAGTGCTTTGTCTCAGCTGCAGTTACTTTTGCTTGACGCCTTGCATCATTGTGTCCACAGATTTCTGCAAAGAGGCAGTGATGCAGTCTCAGTTTACAAGCAGACAGCCATTTTGTTTCCAAATGCCTGCCATGCCAGCAGACAAGTGTTAGATAGTGATTACTGTTAAGTGGTTGGCGTGGGCTGCATCTGGTAAAAAGAAGGCTCCTAACATATTATACAAAAGCCAGGTCAGAACCTTTCTCATTCACATTCCTTCATATCTACAGTCTTTCACAATATGCCCGTTAGAAGTCTGATATACAATGGATGTTAGTTCTTTTTTAGACCTGTGTAACTCAAGGCAATAATTTTGCCAATGACTGTACAACAGTTATTTCCCTTCTAGTTTCAAGCACTATGGCAGATGTTTTGCTTGCATATTATACCAACAAGCACAAAAATGTTCAAATAAAGTGCAAGGCCAAAGGCAATACAAAACCACACGGTTATATTTTCATTATACCATATGTTAAAACTACATACTACACCACAAGGGGGCAGTGTCACCAGAAGTGGAGTGCAGTTAAATAACAGTCTTTAGTATACCCTTCATTGCACATTAAAATTGTAAATTTAAGTGATTGAAAATATACAGTAAAAACCTGGAAAGTCCCTTGAAGACTATTCCTCTGTACTTACTGAAACTATAGAGACAAATGAAAGATTTTGACTTGCATATTATGACTATACACATGCCATGAACCTACCAATCATATCAACAATGAGGACATTTTTCTGTTCTGTACTCACTGAAATATTGAAATAATATCACTGTTTTGATATTGAAAATAAACTGTGTATTTTGGTGTTTGTTTTTGATTTGGCCAGACCGTTTTTGTTTCTAATGAAGGATATTAGATACGGTTTCTGATGACCTGCGACCTTTACAATGGCTGGTATGGGGGCACTGGTGGATGTGTGGTTTAAAGCAAGAAAAAATACTTAATGCAACTCTAAAGCTAGTGATTGTATCCCTCCAGAGGTCATATGTGCATGTAATTACATTACATTATTGGCATTTGGCAGACGCTCTTATCCAGAGTGACGTACAGTTGATTAGACTAAGCAGGAGACAATCCTCCCCTGGAGCAACGCAGGGTTAAGGGCCTTGCTCAAGGGCCCACCGGCTGTGCGGATCTTATCATGGCTACACCGGGATTAGAACCACCGGCCTTGTGTGTCCCAGTCATTTACCTTAACCACTACGCGACAGGCCACCCCGATTTAAAATACCTGATTTAAAAAAGAATATATTTAGCCTACATTCCAATTAAACCTTTTTGCCATGGCACCCACAACCTAGGGCTGCTGGTACAATATAAGAATGGTTATTTATATTTTGAATCATGAATAAGCACTATCAAAATGAATCCCTGGAAACATTACATTGCAACACCATCTGATTTGAAGTTACTTTAAGTATTTGGTTTTTCTTTGCTTGAAACAATGAATGCCCTTATACCAGCCATTGTAAAGGCGACATGTCATTATAAACTGCTGCAAATACCCACAGCACACAACAAACTCTCCTATAAGTCTCCTTTGTCGTTTTGCCAACTCAATATATGTATCCACTAGATGGCGACATATTTGTTTTCTTTGAGATTGAGTTCAAATTCCCCTTCCTTTAAAGTTCCTTCATAGCTTTCATTAGGAAAAAAAAAAAATCAATGCTAAAAAATAATAAAAATCCAGCTGATGCTAACCACACAAATTCTGTTCCAACAGAAAGCCCCCCTTTTTAAGCTGAAGATGGGACTGTTTTATAATTTAAGATATCATTGAAATATCTGTCTTTTCTGCTGATAAATCAGTCGTTTGAGCTTGGAGATTTTTTGTTGCTGTTTTGATTCATATTGATTTGAGAACTGACAAGGTATATAACTGACTCTGGAAGCCATCCGGCCTTTCCCAATGACTGACAAAATGCGCAGTGATTTTACTCTGGGGATGTACTGGTACACTTTAAGAAGACGCTCGACCACTTGAAGCTACTTGCTGAGGATCACTAATGTAATGAAGGAGGTCGTTTCATTCTCATTATCCTACATTATTTATTTGTTTATCAGACACTCTTGTCCATGATGACTTGCACAGCGTACATCTTATTTTACCCAAAGTTCTAAGCTCTTTGCACAAGGCCACAACAGCTACGGGAGGGATCTGACCCCATGAGCTTCTGGATGTAAGCCAAGTTTTTACCTGATACCACACAGCTTTCCATATTAAGGAACAAAAAAACAAAAACAAAAAAATTTAGAAAACCTAGCCCCTCCCCTTGTACATTCTGTATATTGCATAGAAAATCAGAAAATATATGTCTTCTTCTACCTTTTCACATGCTTGAGATGGTCCCAGCTCATTGTTTGTCTATCTGTGGGTGTTGGGCAAACAGAATTGGATGGAGAAGAACATGAACAGTCTAGGAAACTTAGAAATTTCCCTGATTTAAAATTTCAGAAAGCCATTCATATAAATTTCAAACAGAACAAATATACAGAACACCATTTTCATACTTTGTTTTATTTTATTAGAAACATTTACATTTACATTTTTAAACAATCTTAAAAAAGAAGAAAATAAACTAATAGTACAGCATATATTTAAAAGAAAGAAACTCACAGAGTACATGTGCTATGAAAATAAATGGGCAATGTTACATGCCTCGTAGACATGAAAACATTGTGACACGGTTCAAAAGAGACATACATGATGGCCAGCCATGTTATGGACATGCCAAAGCCCGCTTACTCGTCACAGAGAAATCAGAAAATGGCACCAGTGGCTGCTGGACCATAACTAATGCACTAAGACCACTATGAGATCAGTATGCAACATTTCTACAAGTGCTGGAAGATTCTGAGAGCTACCAAAGACAGACCGTCAAACCGCAAAAACCCTTCATGAATACGACATTGCCTGGCTAAGGAGGCAGCTTCAGTCTCAGAAATTCTCACCTTTCTTTCTGTGAAACAGATTTCACACACATTTTTATCATACTGTATTTTGTACACCCAACAATTTCAAACTCTGACTCTGCACGCTTGAAAAATATCATAACTAGACTGATCAAAATGGCGCGGGCAGCCATAACTGAGCCAATATTTTCCACCTTCATTCTCCAAGGAGAAGATTTCCGGTGCACCCAAGCACTCCTCACTGAATTAGAGAGGCTGAGACTCACTGAATCAGAGAGGCTGAGACTCACTGAATTAGAGAGGCTGAGACTCGCTGAATTACAGAGGCTGAGACTCGCTGAATTAGAGAGGCTGAGACTCACTGAATTAGAGAGGCTGAGACTCGCTGAATTAGAGAGGCTGAGACTCACTGAATTAGAGAGGCTGAGACTCGCTGAATTAGAGAGGCTGAGACTCACTGAATTAGAGAGGCTGAGACTCGCTGAGGGACTGGAACAGCCTCCTCATTGCCACGCCTTACTTCCTAAATAGCCCACGCCTCCTACTCCATGGCCAGTGGGCTGGCCACTATGAAAATGTACATTGAAGAACAGCCAGCTGAGACCTGTGTGTAAATGGCTTGTTTGAGACCTATGTGTTCTCTATTCACAGAGTCCAGAGCTGATCTCCAGTCTAGGTGACGACACAAGAAACATGCAAAATTGTACAGTTATGCATGAATATGTTTGCATGAGACTACCATACATCTACTACATATTGTGTCTATATATCCAAAAGCTTCTGAGAAATGCTGTAGCAGAACTGTGTATTTTCGCTCCAGATGTAGTCCTGATGACACACAACAACTGATGAAAGGAAAGGATCATGGCTGTGTTTCATTTGTGTGTGCATGTGTGCGTGCTCCCCCTCAGAAACACACATATTGCTTGAAAGTTTTGGTTCTTTAAGAAATCCATGTAGTAGATATACGCACGTGAGCATGGATATATGCATACGAGTATGTGTGCGTTTTCCTCTGGCCCACAGTAGATACTTATTTTCTTGGTACTGAAATCACGGAAAATGCTGTGTTTTTACTGTAGAGCAAATAAAAAAGCATTTGATAAAACAGGACATATAAAATGGACTGGAACGTTCATTGAAGTCAAATTGGCACCCTTTTCATTAAGGTTTCAATAATATCCTTAGAAGAAAGAAACTTATAGAAAAAAAAATCTATTTTTGGTTCACTGAAAGACTAATTTAATTTATTTACCTATCAAAGCTAGATTGCTATAGAACATTGTTTCAGTAAAATCTGACAGGACTCCTTTGCTTGTTCACCATTTGAACTTAAACCAAGAAATGCACTGAGAGGACTACAGGACACAAAGCACAAACGGCAGACTCTGGGATGATGTGAAAGGCCGCTAAGTCTGATAAATGTATCACCTTTTCATTACAATTCTGCACTGATTGCAATGTCTGTTAGAATATGAAGTTGCTGAAGTTAAAATTATAAACCATGGGGAAGACGTAACCCCTTAATCCTGGAACATTGAAGTGTGACCTATTTCTTTAACCTTCATAAATAAAACTTTTTGATTTTTTTTATAATTTTACTAGAAACCAGCTTCATGCGTTTACAAATATATTAACTTTTTGTATTTGTTATTAAAAAACAAAATGCTGAGATTACTCATAAATATGTTTGCTTCTTTTTAAAATTTTCATAAATAACATTGATACTGACTTTTCCCCTTCTTTATATGAAATAATGACCCATGCTAGCAAAATAGAATAAGAAACTGTAGAAAGGCTTTGTCTCTTAAGCTGCTTCCTGAAAATGTTAAGCAGAAGCACCAAACTTATTCTGCAGTGAAACCTTTTCACAAAAGACTGTCACCCACAAAAAAACAACACATAAAAAAGGAATACTTGTCTTACAGAGAAACAAACAAAAAGAAAGAAAAGAGCTTCGCTGGAGTAGACATTTCTACATTCAAATGCACATCTTGCAAACCTTATCTGGTAGGTGAGATGGATCTGAATATCTGCTCTGCTGTAATTCAGTCATCAGTTACAATCACTCTCACAGTAAATCACAGCTTATGTGTACTTATTGTATTGAGACACATTCTGATGAGCACACTGGTTGGATTCACTTATCAGTAAGAGAATGAATTACAGAACAGTACAATTTGCTGTCACATTGTGAAGGGCACTGTTAAATAGAGGAAGAAAGCAGTGATCAGTTATTTCATTGGGGGGTAATATTATCTCATTCAGACATAGGAATCTGGATACTGGTTGGAATATATCATGCATCTTTGAAAAGGGATGAAGTCTTGAGGGGGTTCATTGGGTAAATCAATTTATTCAGAATAACAACTTATTGAGAATAACATCACAAGCAAATAAGTATGGTTCCACTGAAAAGACATGGAGAAGCTTTCATTAAACGTCTCCCAGTTCTCCTTTCTTTAAAGCTTTTTTCATCCTCTGGCCAATTCATCATTCCTGCCATTTCTAAATGTCCCAGTTAAATACTATATACCTTGTGCGGTATCTTGCTAAATGTTACTGTTTCAGAGCAACCTGTTAAATTCTACAAATTTATTGATAATATTGAATAATCCGAGTTTGTGGATGAGTAGGCAATAGTTTCATGGTGAAATATTATCATATTTTTATCATAGCAAGGTTTGAGGATATAGCCTAGCGTTAAGTGCCAATTTTAAATGGAATATAACAACCATGACAATATAATCCTCACATTAAATGTATCTATACACACCACAAATTAAATCAAAAAATTTTTGTCTCATACAGTGACAAAGTCCCACTAGATAAAATGTTTGGATAATTTCTCTTGGATTAAAAGATTAAAATACTAATTAACTAATTTCATCATCTTTAATATATATCTGGCCTCTTTGGGAGAGAATGGTGATGCTTTAGGTATATACTATTGTCTGGTGCCTTGGGTAGAAAAAAGACAAAAAGTAATCGGCATTTATCAGAGAGGTTCTATTTATGAAAGAACTACAGACAAAATATCTGACTGTAGATGTCATATATCTGAAATCAAGTAATCAGAACATATTTTCAAACAAAAACAGGATTTTGTGGCCACCTCACTTTGAGTATAACATATCATGAAAGACAATGCCTTTATTCGACTTCCAGTGACATACGTAGGAATCTTAAACTTAGGATTTAAGTCAAAATTATTTATTCTTTTTAGTTTTTATTTTAACATTTTATTCTTTGGCTACCTTCATTCACATTTTATATTATAGTTTTTCCAACCAAGGATAAAGAGGACTTTATATATAACTTATAGCAATAGTATAAAGAATGGTTAAGTACTCATAAGTCATCTACACAAAATATTTTTAATTGAGTTGAAACACTGAGATATATTTTTTCATAATATGCTTATGGTTACTTCAGATAAATCTTTAAGCCTAAATTTGAGTAAATACAGCATAATAAATGTTTAATAAATGCTACTTTAAAAAAAGAAAGTGTTATGTTTGGCTCAATACTTTTAACAGGCATCAATATCCTCTGGTCACTGGAGTAAGGGAAAGGTAGTCAGCGAAAGCAAGACAGGAAGCCCTCAATCACATTGCGTTACATTGCTCTCGTCTTGTTTGTGTTTTCTACAAACCTTAACATCTACCAAGTTTAGTGAAACAAGAAATTCCTCAATTGTTATCATTTAATTGTTCCATTTAACTGTGCAATTCTATTTTGTTGTGTAATGTATTACCTTTAAAAGGATGTTCTCTAAAAGTGTCCTTATAAAGTTTGAAAAGTCTATTCACTGTTTAAAAACCGCCAAAGAGGAGTTGCAGTACAGTGCATTAAGTGGGAAGGAGTCTTAAAGTAACACATTTTAGTTCATAAATGCATCATCAAGCAAGTGGAAATGACACTTGCTTGAAGGTGTGGCTATCATAATCTCTTAAAATACATTTGGAAAACACTTTGTGTTTTGAACAATAATACATGGAAAACCGTTAACTGTCAAGTACTACTAGTTAAGCAATTCCTGCTTTATCAATATCTTTGCGACTGTTGCATATTTATGATGTTTTAACATGAGGGTCAAGCAGTGAAAAGAATATATGCTTTAAAATAACAACATATGAAAAACAGAAAGAACACACATGTTCTAAAGATAACAGCTTTTCCATTTCGCAGTTGTGCACAATTAATGCAATGACTGGAAAATTTGAGATGATGCTTTTCTAAAGCACAGTGAACATGAAAAAACTTGACCAGGCTTGGGCAACAGTGCCTGTTGTTT
The DNA here is from genome assembly GCF_963514075.1 of Conger conger. NCBI lineage: Eukaryota > Metazoa > Chordata > Actinopteri > Anguilliformes > Congridae > Conger > Conger conger. The sequence continues at coordinate 73,075,494 of NC_083760.1, forward strand.
TATGTTTCATGGTTTTGGCGTAAGTATATGATGTGTTGAGTCACGAGGGGTTCAGCAACTGTTCAACTGCAAATATATAACATCCTGAATGGTTCTCATATGTTTCATAACTATGATTATAGGCTGGTTCAAGCAAACTGTGTAACAATAGCTGAACCCATAGAAGTCTAGGTAAACATGCTCTGGGATTTAAAAGTAAAAGTTTAAGCGCTTACTGAAATTACATTTGATTACATTTCTAGGTACATTTTTAATTATTGCTTATTTTTTAAAATACACACAGAAATAACCTGATTGCATTTATTACATGGGATTTTTTGCATTTTAGAAAAATATTGTTTTTTTATACATTTCATTTTGTGAATGTGGATCAATAATTAAAACTGAAATGTTAAAATATCATAAAACATGCTAAAGGCAGGGGATTTCGCAGTCTGATTCCTTGATAGAATAGCGTACAATTCTGTTCTGACCATTTTTTTAAATGTAATTGTTCAGCACTAAACGGCACCTCTAAAAGTTAAACATATGCATGTGGATAATCATATGCATTTAAAGAACACTTAAAACAAAGGAACTTCTGCAGAAGTGTCCATTATCAAAATTATGTCAAATAAATATTTAAATAACTTGATTCATTCAATTAATTTTAAATAAGAACATAGCCGTAGCTGTTTAATCTATAGATTAACCTCTACAGCCTGACTATACATACATACGGACATTCCTTATCTTCCTATTGGGTTGGGTGGGGAGACAGAGCTGCAGGATAAAAGATGGATAAAACCACACCTTTGTGTTGGTATAAAAAGGGAGTTGATTTTCATTGGTAAAAAGAGAAATCTACCTTAATATAACTTTATATATGGGTTTACTAATTGTAAACATACAGCGTATACTGTACTATAAAGCACCAGCATTAGCCCTCAATATAATCCCTTAGAGCTGTGAGATAATCATGAACTGTTATTGGCTGGTATAGCCTCTCCCATTGTATCCTATCTCATCTAGTGCAAATTCTCCAAAGTCAATTTTATTTGGTTAAATTCAGAGCCTTATCAGAAGACCAAACATATGATAAGTAATCAATATGTTGAACTGTGTAAACAGGATCTAACGTCACAATAAGTGGTCAGTTTGGTTTTATATATATCAATTTCCAATGTAATAAGGTGCTTTTTTATTAAGTAAATATGCATATGGTCTAAAGTTTAGTCAGCTTGAGTCTCACCCACCCAAATGAATTAAGACATTCTCATTCATATGTGTGACATATTATGTTTCTTAGGGCCATTCATCCAAAGCAATACATGGCTTGGGAATAACTTGCAATGATGAATTTACAGCAATGCTATATGGTCATATCCTACATAAAAGATTCGATTTATAGTATCATTTACAACCTGACATAAATGGGAAATATTTAAATAGTATCAAAATGTCTGATAATTCTGCTGAGACCTATTTTGTTGGCATTGCTTACAACTAAATGCATTTAATACAAAAAAGAATATGATTCACACTTTGCTTGTAAGACCTACTTAGGACTGTATATAGGCATAAACACCATTTACTTGAGCCAACAATGAACATATTCTATACATTTATTTAATAGTATAGACATTGGCCAAAGAGCAAAATGGTGGGTCCAAACATGTATTTTTACACTGAGAGAAAGGGTGGCTCATCCTACTGATGTGAATAAGGGTACTTTCCATCAACGATGTGATTAACCCTGTTCTGGGAGTTTTTATTGATGAGCACTTTTATGATATTTTTCAGATATTAAGCTGGGCCTTTATTCAATCAAATCCTAAAACGATTTACCCCTAATGTTGTTCGCTGTTTAGCTGAAAATTATTTCTGTTCTTTGTCTCTTTCATGCACAACAGTTGACTTCCAGAGCATTTTCTCCCTCCTTAACATTAAGCGTTATGAAGAAAAAAAAGCACTGAAAAAGTATCCATCAGTAAAATAAGTCCAAATGAAGCACAATGCACACAGCACCTCTCCTGCACACATAGGTCTCCTCCCCCTGGCTAGCCTATTTAATCACAACAAGTCCCTATCCACTCTCAGAAACACTGAGACACTGCTCTGGAGCAGCTATTCCCAAAAAAATATTCCCCTTTTTCACCCCAGTCGTTTTAATCCCCCCTTCCTTACACGCCCCATCTGGGCACGAGGCGAGCAGAGAGTGCGTAACTCCATTCAGTCTGAGTGGAGGGGGCGTGTCCAACGTTCCCCTGTCAATTAGAATGGTCTGATTTCACCCCGCGGCCTCAGACCGGCCTGCTATTGGCCCCCGGGCCTTACATCCCACCAGCCGTTTCTGAGGGGACAGCTGCAGGAGGGCAGCATTCACGCGAGCTCAATGGAAACTTCGATCCGCACTCACTCTCTCTCTCACTCTCTCACTCTCCCTCTCTCCCTCTCTCCCTCGCTCTAAGGCTCCCCACCAGGTTAGGCCAGAGTCAAATATTTTTAATAACGCATTTACTTTAGTGTCATCAGCTTCTCTCTTTAACAATTCTTATCCAACAAGAACTATATCACAGTGCAACTTACATCGTGGTGCTGGTAAAAATGACATGTTTCAATCCCGTATTTAAGATACGGTTAAATGTATTTATTTATTTATTATTTATTTATTTAACATGAAACTATTCAAAATATACTGGGTTTAGACATTAGATTCTCTTTATCCTGGATATTCAGCACCAGTACAGTTTTTGAAATCGGTGGACTTGCAGCCTCTGTATGTAAGGAAAAAGGAGGTCCCCCTGTCTCCATGGGGAACAGCCCTGAAGCAGGGCAGGGAGGGGTCCTACCCGGCCCCATGGGGAACAGCCCTGCAGCAGGGCAGGGTGGGGTCCTACCCGCCCCCATGGGGAACAGCCCTGCAGCAGGGCAGGGAGGGGTCCTACCCGGCCCCATGGGGAACAGCCCTGAAGCAGGGCAGGGTGGGGTCCTACCCGCCCCCATGGGGAACAGCCCTAAAGCAGGGCAGGGAGGGGTCCTACCCGGCCCCATGGGGAACAGCCCTGAAGCAGGGCAGGGAGGGGTCCTACCCGGCCCCATGGGGAACAGCCCTGAAGCAGGGCAGGGAGGGGTCCTACCCAGGCTGGCCTTCTGCGTCTGAGCCGTGGGGGGGGGGGACACGAGCGGGCCCAATCTGAGCCAGCCTGCAGCTGGCCTGTCACTCCACCTGAACAATATGCCACAGGACCCAGCGGGCAGAAACCACCACTCACAACAAGGGGAGGAGAACTACGAGTCACGTCTCACATCCTCACTGAGGCACCTGCTCTGAGCAGAGACTGCACACAGACAGCGTAGGGACAGGGTGAGACACACTCCTCTGGGCAGAAATGCTCCTTTTCACCCACCGTAATTAAGAGGGACACCCCATGTTCAGACCTACATCACCATTCTATTCAGCCTTTACATCATACAGTACAGTTCACACGCACGCACGTTCTCCATAAATCTGACCTCTTGAGACCACTGAACAATTAAGCTAATTGGTATTAAAATGGTTCAGCGAGGACTGGGTAAGGGGAAATCAGTCTGGAAGGGTGCCAGATCTATTGGCCTTTACCTCTTGAATGCCTGCATAACACAGGTAAAAACCACCATTAATATTTTAGGATTCTTCAGCACTTGCCAGTAAAGTTTTCTACATACAGCTTAGCACTTGTTTTACCTAATTCAGCTGAGAACTGCCTCTATCCCTTCAGTATTTATTTTGTTCTACACAGACTAAATTTACTAAGCATATCAAAGTAAAAATCAGTTCACAAAACCAATTGACTCCTGTTCATCATTCCTAACAAAATCCATTCCTGATTACTTAGGTACAAATCATAAAATGAAAATAAAATGTTCACATTATGTCTCCTTGCTATACGCCCCTCACTGTATTCCATAATCATAAAACAGCAGCAGCAAAACAAAATGCTAAGTACTATACTTTTCATAAACAAAAAACGTTTATAAAATATATAAAAAAGAAAAATGAAAAAATATTTGATACTTTTTATTAAATCAAGCAGCGCTCTAAAATATCTGCTTGTTCTTTTTTGTATATTTTCTGGAAAATAAATGATAATAATAATCATAGAAAAAATACTTGATAAAAAATGAGGATAAAAAGCATAATAAAAGCGGGCGGCTTTAGGAGAATATTCGGATGGCCTGCGAGACCAGGGTGTGGCAGACAGGGCACTCAGGGTGGGAGAGCTCACATATTCGTATGGCGCACTCCATGCAGAAGAGGTTGTGGCCGCAGGGCACCAGGGCGGCGGTCACCTTGCTCTCGAAGCAGGTCATGCAGTCGCGCGCGGTGGGCGAGTCCGCCAGGGGCAGCCGGCCGGGGAAGGCGGAGCTGGCGGAGATGGGCTCGCTGTGGGCGCGGCGGGCCTGTGAGTGGGCCGGCCCCGAAGAGCCGGGGCCGCCGCAGGGCTCCGTCAGCCCCGGGGACAGTCTGTTCAGGGGCAGCGGCAGGCCCCCGAAACTCCTGGAGCGCTGCTGGGCGTAGAAGGCCACCTGTTTGGGGTAGTCGGGGTCTCCCCAGCACTGGGTCCCCTCCGACCCGAAGTAAGAGCAGGGCTTTTCGCTGGGGTTGGAGAAGTCGCCCTTGCCGTAGATGCTCCCGCCTCCGCCCCCTCCGTCTCCGCCCCCCACCACGGAGTCGGGGAAGTTCTGGCGGTAGCTGCTGGTTAGCGGTTTGCGCTGGCCGCCCTGCAGACCCCACACCTGCTGCAGCCGGCTCTCCAGGGCCCCGTTGGCCAGCTCGGGCCCCAGGCAGTCGTTCTCGTTGTTGAGGTCGTGCAGGCCGCCGGTGCGGAAGGCGATGTGCGCCTCGATCTCCTCGCGGGCGCGCTCGGCGTTGCCGGGCGAGCCGGTGATCTCGAACACGGGGTCGCGGTCGCGGCTGGGCGTGACGATGTAGGTGCAGGTCTGCTGCTGGATGCGCTTGATGGTGGAGCCCTTGGGCCCGACCACCAGCCCCACCACGCGGTACGGCACGCGCACCTGGATGGTGGTCTGCCCCGGCAGGGGGGCGGGGGGCGAGCCGCTGAAGGACACGCCCAGCTTGTTCCGCGAGGCACGCAGCATGGAGAAGTGTTCCGCCGCCGAAATGATCTCCCGCCGAGCGAGCGCCACGTCCTCCTTCCGGCCCGTGATGAGAAACACGGGCTCCTCGCCCCGCACCGGCGTCTTGATGTAGGTGTTGGTCTTGGCCCGAAGCGCTTTGATCTTGCACCCTACAGGCAGAAAGAAAGGGAAAAGGGGGGGGTTGAATGGAGTCTTCTGACACGCTGACTTAGGAACTAAATTTCAGCACTTCCTCGAGTTTCTGTCAGAAAAGCTTTTCTGAAACCTCGAGTACATTCACATTTTTTCACACCACTGCAACTACACCAGTATTTGCTCACAATGCTATTGTTATTCCATAGCACAATGTATCATCACACATCCTGAGTTACTTAAACAGCTCAATATACATTAGGGCTGCGCCTTTTTCCATTCATCCACATGCTAAACAGTCAAATAACCCAAGCCTGGTCGCTTTTCCAAGCAGGATATGAAACTCCCAATTCTTTCTGTGTACATAACTCACCACAAAGAGATATGCATTCATGCATACTTTCAGGCAGGAAAATTAATAATGGCAGGGAATTATCTGTTTTTTATGGAGGGTTTTCAGGCGTTCCTTCATGAATATTAATGAGGCCAACTCTGGATCTTTCTATGTTTATGTTACCAAATACATAATTACTGACCAATTCAATTGATTTGTAATCTAATAGTTTTGTGTTTGCGTAATCAAATAATCTGTATCCTTATTTCGTATGAATCTCAAGAACTGAACTCCACTTGTTAATTTTCACAATGAGACAGAAAGGACAGTGGATGAAATTGGCCATAAGTGGTATCAAAGAAGAGCTGATGATAGGAGTCTTCATTTAAAAGACCAGTTCAGAGATGGATGACGATGAGGACAGCTGCTATAAGAAAATGTTGTTTCTTTCTCACAAGCTCTCCCGAGTCTTAACCCTGCATTGTCTGATACCGACTCCCACCGCAACACGTGTCAAAGCAATTTCGTATATAGCAATTTTATAAATGCACACGATTTGAATGCATGTTTTTATGTAAAAATGTTCAAAGCAACAACAAATGTTTTGTTTGTTAAATGAATGTTAGGCCATAAAGGCTAGGATAATGAACATGACATTAATGCATTCAGAAATTTACGTGAATAGCATGAATGAGTTCTGGAGCCATTCTCTCCATCTGCTACTCAATCTAACCCAATTATTTTCATCCCTTTTTCCATTCCTCTTTGTGTGAAAAGGAAAATAAAATAAAAAAGGAAGCGTGTATGGGAGGCAGGGGGTAATGAAATGACCAGCCATTATTCAATTAATTTATTGTATATTTACTGTAGTTTCCTCCCAGGTAAGCCCAGGGCTGTAATTGTCTTGTGACAGGCAAAAAATGATATGATATCAAGCAAAATAAATAATTTACATGAATGACAGTTTTAGCCTAATATTTACACCATCTGTTTCTCTTAGCTCAGCTTGTCAGACAGGAAACAAAAGGCAATATTTTAACAGCACGTGATGTCATACACACCCATTTACACAAACCCCATAAAAATGTTTTTACATGGAAAAAAATGCACTTAAACACTTCTTCGTGATGGCAGCATCATTAATGGGAAAATGTGTATTGCATTTGTGCTTTTCCATGAGCGCAGCAATACATCACATTTTGAATTGATCCCCTTCAGCACGGTGTTGCCTATGTTACAGAACACAATGAACATGGCTGCACAGGAGAGGGGCTTCCAGGGGCAGGATGAGAAAGACATGCATTTAAGAGTCCAGTCCCTTTTTCATTCCCAAATAAATCAAAGCGAGAACACAAAATATGACCACTTTGTGAAACAGGTCTACTTGTGAAAGGCTAGCCTGCGTGTCCACCACACGCCCCATTTCAGTCTCGACAGCCGCCCGCATTCTACCAATGAGGACCTTGCAGGATTATCCCTGGTGCGTAGGCCACTTCACATGACACATCGCAGCTTGTGTCCCTGGTGGACCAGCGCACACCATAACATCAGAGGCAGACACGCTGGATTAGACATCTGTCAGCGAACGCTCCTTCCCGAGCACTGACCCAATGGTCCCATTCATCAGCACAGGGCAAACCAACAGGAAATGATTAGGGGTTAGCACTGTATCGTATTATGAGATTTTCTCTATCAGTCTCTAAGACTGTAAATACATTTACAATCATATTTTAAATAGAACTGTTATGTGGCACCTTTTACAAGAGAGGTAAAATAATCTTATAACAAGCTTCCAAGTATTCCGTTTTACTATCGCAACATATTTTTTTCAATGACTACTTATACCAAATCTAGAACTCCTTTTTACTCATTGACACATGAGAGCAATGCTGGTTAATGACAAACACAATAGCACTGAAAACACAGCACATACACACCCCTATGGTTTCTTATTACGTACACTCAGTGAGCACTTTATAAGGTATTTATTACACTTATTTTTTAGACTTCGTAAGCCTATCCACTTAAGAGGTTTTCTGCTGTTCTGCATACCACTGTTGTAATTTGTAGTTATTTGCGTTGTCACCTTCCGGTCAGCTTCGACCAGTCTGGCCCTTCTCCACTGACCTCTCTCAATAACAAGGCATTTTTGCCCACATAACTGCTGCTCACTGGATGTTTTTTGTTATTCACACAATTCTCTGCAAACTCTAGAGACTGCTGTGCATGAAAATCCCAGGAGATCAGCAGTTTGAGATTTTCAAACCACCCTGTCTGGCACCACCAAACATTCCATGGTCAAAGTCACTTAGATCACATTTCTTCCCCATTCTAACAATTGGTCTGAAAAACAGCTGAACCTCTTGACCATGTCTGCATGCTTATATGCATTTAGTTCCTGCCACATGTTCAGCTGATTAAATATTTGCATTAACACAGTGGTGTACAGGTTTACCTAATAAAGTGCTCAGTGAGGGTAAAAGTCTGATTATCCAACAAAATCCTTAAATAAAGCCAACATCTACTGAAGCCAACAAGGAATTGATTTGATGCTAATTGCACATAACAATCATCACAGTAAACCAGTATCTTCCCAGAAAAAGAAAGTTTGTATTTACACAATGTTGTTTAAGAGTGTGAGAGCTGCTGACTTTTAAAGGAAAAAAAACATATATGTTTGTGGTCATTTTCAGGACACCTGGGGTATAACAACAAAGGCAAAATAGGCATCTTAAAATTAAATACAATTAATATAAAATGTTGAATAATTCATTCAAATTCAAGTGAGCACCTGAATAAAGCGTAGAAGCATCTGGTGTGCTCACTGAAAGGTGTGACCTCTGCTCTAAAGAGATGCTAATATTTCACTGAAACCATCACTTCTCCAACAGGACTCCTAAGACCTGAACACTGAGGCCTGAGGGGAGAGCAACAAAAGATCACCAAGAACCACTGGGGTGATGTCATACTCTATTAACCCAGAGGATGGAAACAGCTTTTGAAAGGCACATTCATAATCACAAATAACAGATCGTTACAGGCTCATCAGGTCAATGCTAAGTTTGCTTAAGTGTTTTCATACCAGGGATCATGAGGTTGTCTACATAAACACATCTGTTGTAGTGTAATTCATACAAGTCTTAGTTTGGACAGGTATCTAATCCACACTGGGGCAATGATAAGAGGTTGACCTGACCACTCACACATAAAACAATAAATACAGCAACGGTAAGAAAACATAAAATAGAGCCTCCATGAGAAATACATTGAAAGAAAAAACACACCAGCTTAACCTTCTGAGCTAAAGCTAAAACTAACAAAGCCTTTATGCACCTGCAGAGGAATAAGATGAACGTGAACTAACAACTAGGACATTGATGTTGAAAAGGAGCTCGAGTCAAATCCAGTAAGACAACAGTTCTCTGTCAGAGCAGGGAATCCACCCTAAGACTGCACCGTTGCTAGATTACAATCCAAGTTTACACTACAAAGTCTCCTGATCAGTAAGTGTTGCACAGGAAGATAGAAGTAATTAATGGCGTATCACATCCCTACATATTATTTTGCACTGCCTCTATATTCATACACAAAGTTCAGACTCAGAGCCCATTAATTTCAGCATCTTTACAGAGGTACCATTAGGCTCTTGTGCTGGGTGACTGGGCGTGACTCGCCTTGAGTATTCAGAAACCCATCAATGCCCCAACCCTTCTCCACAACCTCCGGTCTCTTCAAGGCCACCGCAGAACAGATCCTGTCAAGAATGACAACCCACACAAAACCCAGTTCACAGTGCAACTAGGATATGTGCTGTCTATGTGATCTGTAGTTCCATGGGCCCCAACATCCTGCTAAATATGACATGCTGCTACAGTTGACTGTAAAGAAAGCCAGCTGATCCCAGTGCACTTTTATACTCACAACATAGCCCATATAATGTACAAAGGTAGCTATACATATAGTCTACACTACATCAACTTCAGAATTCGGAATGGCTGAAGAAAATTCCCATGACCAAAGGCAATATTAGTTTTCATCTGACCCGTCAGTCTGCTGGCAACTTTTCGCCCCTTCATCACATTCGTTGTACGCTAATTGCAGTCTCACTGGGCGATAAAAACGATTGTCAATCGTTTTTTATGGAAAGAACACAAAAACATTATATCCATTTCCCAACATAAAATATATTAAATATATATAAAATTCGAGGATAATGCGTGTTAACCTCATAGCCTATATCTGAACTATTTCAGGGCAAATCATATTATTTGTGTGACAAAGTTAACTTGTATTCGAGAACGGCTACACTTATAAAGTAACAGTGAGCTCTTGTCATTGTCAGTGACGGAGAAAGAGATAACACAATGAAAACAACTAACAGAACTCAAATGGGACGACAAGAGAAAGGCTATTTGAAAATCACAATTTTTTAAAAAGACAGCAAACATTAGGAGAATGTGAAAAGAGTGGGGACTGTGGAGGTCTGGGGTTAGACACTTTATAATCGTCATGCCTCGGCTACCAGCAGCACTTTGAGTGATTTGAAATAGTCTCGCGGGTACACACGACAAAGGAAGCAAGCGCGTGCCTTACCGTGTGTGTGCGTGTGTGTATACGCACGTTTGCCAGTCGATGCCGATGATCAAAAGTACTGGGTGCACAATTTTTAAAAATCAGTTGCACTTACACCACAATTTGTGTTGCAGTTTAACTGGTTGGGATACACACAATGCGTGAAAAACAGTAAGGTGGTGATGGCTGTGGTGAGAGAAAGCCACGTACAGAAGAACAAAACAAAAAGAAATACCACTCCCTTTTCTATATCAATGCCACGAGACAACATCAGAGTCCTATACACAGGCATGCTATAGCTACGAAATATATTGCCGGTTACATCATTGACATTAAGTTTTAATCAAAACATTTTCAGTGTTGTCTTTACCTTGTCTCCCTACTATTTCGGCCACATGTTCAGAACTGGGCACAGGGACACATTCGGTAATGTTACAGCCGCGTCCTTTCGTTTCAGTCGAGGAACCATCGTACAGGACACATAACTTGCTCTTCCCTGGCAAAAGCCCAGTATCTCCACCTCCTCCAACACTGTTGGTGTGGTTGTTGTGGTGGTGGTTATTGTTGTTGTTACTCCGGTCTAGTGTTCCAGTAGTGGGAGCCCCGCTGCCGTCCTCGGCTTCCCCAAGACCCAACAGCGACAACTGGCCCAGCGCGACCCTCAGGGCACGGGAGTCGTCTTCTTCCTCGTCGGGCGGCACAAGCAGCCCCTCACTTCCGAAGCCGGAGCCGGCCAGATCCCCGCCGTAGCCCCCATTTTTCTCCATGATCCCTGCTAGAACCAGCAGGCTAGGCATGGCTAACAAAAGAGTGTGAGACAAAGACAGGGAAAAGAGACTGGAGAAACAGCACCCGTGCCGCCTCCCCGCCCCCTCCTTCTTGCAATTCCCCTTTTCCAGTAGTCCCTCCCATGGACCAACCCCTTCTCTCTTTCCACTGCCTTCTCTTTCTCTCTTGGATCAGGGCGAACGGGGCACAAGGACTGTCTGCACAGAAAGGGGCAAGGCAAATCTGTAGCTCCACCCCGTCTGGTTTACATCGTCCCCTCCTCGCCTAAGACATAACCAGCAGCCCTCCCATTTTACCAGACCGTCTCAGGTTGCATAGCCCGTTGCAGCTGCAAAAAGCAACCCCCGCGTATTCCTTTCAAGTAGCTAGCTCGCTACGAAAATATTGAACCGTCCTGGCTGTGTTTCAGTGTGTTCTGCTCGTTCTGAAATCAGACTGTTTCAGCGCAGCGCAAGAAACAATGACAACTCAAAGTTCCAAAGCGACCAATTTATCATGTATTGAAATTTGTATTGTATTCGTTTTTTCCGGTTTTGTTGTGATTAAGCAATTAGGCTATCACCTAGTTGCCAGAGCATACTGTAGTAGCTAGCTAAGCCGAAGAAAATATGCCGAAAAAATACCCCAGGGAGCAGGGGTCTAGGTCTTGGGGCCGGGACAGCCTATGTTGGGAGTAACTTGTTTTTGTCTGTTGGAATGGCTCGTGTGGGTTATAATTGTTGTTAAACATTGATGTCTTATTCTGTTTTGTTGTAAATGGCTATCAGTTATGTCTTAATGTGGGCTATGTCATAGGTTATCAGTGCTAAAGGTAGCGTGGCAAACGAGCACCACCGAGGTGAAACACGCTGGCCGCCCCACCCCTGTCTGGCCATCATTACAAAACGCGTTGAGGTTGTAGCAGGTCATTTCGCTGGTGCTTTCTTCCGTTATGTTGTAGTCTACTGACGGATGTGTGTGAGAGTAGGACTATTTGAAGAGAAGGGGAGGGAGTTGTATGCGTGGTCTGTGCAATACCACAGAAACAGCCCCCAGTGATCTATATTTATATATTGTAAAAAAAAAAAAAAAAAATTCACCCCATTTCCCGTAACCAGATCTTCAGCAGTATTTGTGACTCGTGTTCATGCATCGAACAAAGGACTGCTAGCTGTAGTCCTGGACTCGGCAATATGCGTGTAAAAGGCCACGCCTGGCGGCACATTTGCTTCAAAACGTGTTCATTTGTCCATTAATAAAAAACTGATCTAGCCTAAACAAATAAAATAATTATACAATGTGCACTCCTTGCTGTGAACCTTTATTGTAGGCTTCTATAGGTCCCTTGCATGCTTTCAAAGTGCACTACTATATGGTATACTTTAGACAACATCATTAGCAGACAGTGGCTACAGAAAGTATTCAGACCCCTTCATTTTTTCCCTTCACTTTATTTTGTTGTACATTTCATTTTAAATTGATAAACTTGCCATCCAATCGACACTCAATAACCCATAAAGACAAAGTGAAGTGAATTTTTTAGATTATTTTCTTTTGCTGTTGTTGCAAATGTGTGTATATATATATATATATATATATATATATATATATATATATATATATATATATATAAAAACTGAATCATTTGCATAAGTATTCAGTCCCTTTGCTGTGGCACTTCTTGTGGCCAGGTGCAACCTGTTTGCTTTAATTCTGAGGAGGGTATAAAACCATTTCTAAAGCTTTGAGTGTTCCCAGGAGCACAGTGAGCTCAATAATTGTGAAATGGAAGCAGTTTCAAACTTGAGTTGACAGAGTAACTGGGCAAAAGCTTTGGAAGTCCTCTGCAGAGATTGGAGAATCTGCCGGAAATGTACAACACAATAAAGTGTGCCAAAAGTGAAGGGGTCTGAATACTTTCCGAGGCCACTGTATAATGTAATTCAAGTATAATATACTGAATCAAAAGTCACACTGGCCATGGAAAGTTAATTTTGATATCCTTCAGTAGGCTATCTTTGAAACTCATACTTATTTACATATTGAAATTGTTACATTTTACAGCAATTGATTTTGTCCCCGATGTTCTTTCCAGACAGCACGGATGGTGCAGTGGGTAGCACTGCCGCCTCACAGCAAGGAGGTCCTGGGTTCGAATCCCCGTCAGCCGGGGCCTCTCTGTGCGGAGTTTGCATGTTCTCCCCGTGTTTGCGTGGATTTCCTCCGAGTACTCCGGTTTCCTCCCACAGTCCAAAGACATGCAGGTTAGGTTGATTGGAGAGTCTAAATTGCCCGTAGGTATGAGTGTATAAGTGTGTGAGTGAATGGTGTGTGTGCCCTGCGATGGACTGGCGACCTGTCTAGGGTGTATTCCTGCCTTTCGCCCAATGAATGCTGACCCTGTTCAGGATAAGCAGGTTCAGATAATGGATGGATGGATGGATGGATGGATGGATGTTCTTTCCATTGGCATACACTTCAAAACTGTGCATGCTGGTTCAGACATCATACTTTGCTCAACTTCCACTGAGTGCACTGAAATAGTCACTCTACTAATTGAGTTACGGCAGCAACATCTTTGGCCTATGGCAATAGTGCATGCTGGGTTTACTTGTGAAGCCAGTGGCTTCGTGTTCTTCCCGTCCCTAGCCTGTTCCTCCAGACATCCTACAACTAATATGATGTAATTCATTTGCAGCAAGTGTAGCAGGATCACAGTGTCCTATGGCACAGCGACAGCATGGAAATGGAACAAAGCAGGGACAAATCAAGGACAATGCCATTTTTCTAAACCTATACTGTAATTAATCTCTTTTCAATTATTATCATTCCAGGTTTTTACATGTATGCAAACAGTCAAAGTGTCCTTTTCAGTCAAAGAAATGCAAACCATTGCATTTACTCAATATAGTGGTTTAATCTGATTGTGGTGTTGCTCAATTGTAATTTATTAAAGAATTTGTCCACTTAAGCTACTTTTTTAAAGAGCTATTTGAAATGAGACCCAGTGACTTGTTTTTTATATAGGTTTGATCAGCATTATCAGCTTGGTATTTTAATCCATGGTGCATAATGCAGTGTTGCTTACATGCACTGAGTTTTATGCAAATTTGAGTGATCAGTTAATGAGCTATGGCCTAACTGAATTACACTTCAGTCACTGGATTGTGAGATGAAGACACAATGTCACTGTGCAAAGAAAAAAGTTAATTTTACTCGCCAGTGTCTAAATTGATTGATGTTTTTACACCCCGGAAGTGTTTGTTCTTGACCTCCTTGTGATCTTTATAAAACTGGGTGTTTTTTAAATTCCATCATTCTGCTTGTTTGTCTGTTGACAGCATGATTCAAAGCACCAAATACAAAGCCAAACCAATCAAAAACAATCAGCCATTCATGCAGTAAGTCACCTTGTGTGTTTGGGTAAGGAATGGAAGTTTGGGAATGTGTTGGTGAGTGTGTTATGTCTGATAGTTCATTCATGAGTAGATTGTTACCTGGGTCACGTTCAGCCCTCACAATACATAGCAAAACATTTATTCAAACGGAAACGGTGGCGAGTTAAACATCCCGTTGCAAGTCATGGGCGTTGATATGGTTTGCTACTATGGTGTCTGAGAAGGCCATTCTGTACATTCTCTGGGCTTTCAGGCCTAGCAAAAAAATTATATTGTTACTCTCTGATAGGCCAATATCATAATGGATTCAGGCTATGTCCCCAATACACCCACCAAATGGGAGCAAACATACCTCAAAGCCTGTTGCAAAATGTTGTACACCATTGGGAGGAAACATATCGTTCAACCTGGAAACCATAACAAAATATAGCAAAACATTTTTCGATTGAACGTGCCCATGGTGTGAATGATCTCTGTTGTATCAGTTGTGTACTGCAATGTGGCGATATAAAACGTGTTCCATTTAAAGAGGGGTGCTGGGGTCTTTCAGAGATAATGCCTGTAAGCACTTCAGGTGTACATAATCAATGTCTAGACACATTTTCCAGACATTTATTGGTTTAGTTATTTTTTTTCATTTATTAGTTTATTAGTGTGCAGTGTGGGATCAATGCCAAGGTGGCTGGGATTACGTGTTTATTGGTTCTACCTACCTTGATGCCCGTCCCGCCCCTTTCCACCTGGGGAAATGGAGCTGCACCATCAATAGAACACTCGTGCTGGGAACGGGGGCAGGGGAGGTGAAGGGAGATTAAGGGCTGTGGCATTGACAGGGGTTGTGAGACAGACAGTGGAAAAGAGCCAGGTTCTTAGTCACACAGCGTTAGTGTGTCCAAAAGGTCGTCTCCCTCCACTAATGGCATCTGCAGGGAGCCTTCCATCGATCAATGGAGTATATGGATAACGGATACATTTCTCATTCATGCTGGTCTGTCTATATGATATGGTCTATTTGTCTTATCTTTTTTATCTTTCTTACTCTGCACCCCTCCTTTTCTGGTTCTTTAATCTGACCATCTGTTGATGTGTGAGTGCCTGTGTGTGTGTGTGTGTGTGTGTCAGAGTAAATCAGTTGTGGATGTTTGACTGGCTATCCCCTGTGCATACATAAGGACCTGAAGTATAGTCCCTCTTTCCACAAGTCAAAACATTCCAGTCTGAAGCTCATCACTGAGACTCATTACTGAATGAAATGAGAATGCTACACAAAAACAGTCAGGGACTGTCTTGTACCACACTATATTTTGCATCTACTTATTTCTAGTATTGTGTCATTGTGGACTCTGAGAGTGATCATGTGATGTTATCAATATTATTCCTTCCCTCCCCAGGAAATTTACCTTCATCGCCGGCCCAATTTCAGGCTGTCGGATTCATATTGTTGGTGATCCAGGTCTGTGCAATTATACTGGTGTCTCCAGTCCTGACCTGTCATATATTTCCTGGTTTGGACACCTGAACTGTGAGCTCAGGGTAATATTAGCTTTTATTATAGATTTGGTTGAGTGTAGGGTTCAATATGATGTGGCATATGTATCCTCCTTTATTCTCTGATGTGAAAGTAAGGTTTGGCTGCACTTGACTGAATACCAGTACATATATATACATACGTAGATCTTTGCATTCTATCTACTGTTCATTCTTTGTGAAAGGAATTCTGTGTGTTGTTGGATGTCTGATACACATCTGTACAAGGGCTTAGGCATACACATTGCTTCACTCGTACAAGGTTTGAGGAACTCTGGGCATAATTAGTTAAATTAATTTTTATGAATCTGTGTTTATTTGGGTTATTTAGCAAGGAGCCACCAAGTTTTTGTGAATGAAGACAAGTGCATTTCTCCTAGTTTAATGCATGGGTGAATAATGTGGTGAGTCATATGTTTAAATGGGTCTCTTTGCAGTTAGATTCCACTGCAAATTGTCCAGGTGACCGAAATTTTCTAAGCTTGATTTCAATGGTAGTGGGCAGAGTGTGAATTCACAGTAGTAGGCCACACCCTACTTGAAAAAAGCGGGGGTGAGGAGATAGGGCTATACTCTAGATATTCAACAGATGCAGGCAACCCATCCCCCCACCACCACTCCCACACACACAAACACACACGGCTCTGTACCAAGTGGGAATGCTAAACTCAACTGGGAATAGGAGTCAGGTGGCTATGACTTCATTGTTTTTCTTAGCTATGAGGTCATTATTTTACCCCCCCCCCACCTTCTCACTCTCTGTTTCTTTCTCTCTCTCTCTCTCTCTCTCTCTCTCTCTCTCTGTCTCAATGTAGGATGCTGATAATCAACATTACTCAGTAGGGTTGGTAAGCAGGTGGTGACACACCGTGAGTGTTGATTCAAAATATCATTACCTTACCTTTCCCCAGTCCTCACACTGCCATAGAGGTCTATAGAGAGACCTAACCTGGCTCAGGTGTTCTCAATATGTAGCCAGAAACATTGTTTGTTTTAAATAATGCAAGTATTTTTATATTTGCAGTACATGATGCCTACCTGGCTGGGGTTGGGCATGAGGGTAATAACATGGGATCAATGGCAATTGTACAAAGAAGCCAATAACACACAGGGCTTAAAGATAGATACCCATTGCACCTTTTTATATGGAGAGGATTTGCACATCCTACCAGTCTGAACCAGTAGTACATCTGTATGACCACAGCTTACCAAAACCGATATATTGTTTTGGATATACCTGGCAATAATAGAGAAATAAAATAAATAAATACTGGAACACATTTGGTTCTTCGGTTTCCGAGAAGACTATCATGGGACTACAATTACGTGTGGTGTGGTTTGGTTGTCATGCTGGACAGGAGAAAGATCTCCAGGGGTGTCTCTTTCACCCACCTTGGAGTGTTTTCATATGTATAACTCTTAATGAGATATATTCAGCACAAGATCCTTTGATCAGTCATCATTTATCAATTCTCTATAACTAGCTTGTACAATTTAACATTTAGTTCACCTCAAGCAACTTAGCATTGGCGAGATCATTTATAAATGATGAGTTGGCTCTCATTCAAGGATAAATTATCAGGTGTGGTACATTTTGCCATGGACCTTTTTTTTCAAATACAGTAAGACATATATCATATGTTAGAATATGACAACGCTTGTACACCAGCACACAGTGGATGTAAAAAAAGATTTGTTTCTTGAGTCATTTTTATCGTGCTTCATATAACTGCGCAGGCCTACTTTAGACAGGCAAATTAAACACGTTCAAATTAATTAATTAATAAACACATGGCTAAAATACACAAACATACTGACGCACATAAATAGACAATTTAATACGAGTGAAATATTGGATGCCACTTTACTTATGTATTTATTTATTTTCTATAGCAACGATGATGCCGGCAGTGCATACCCTAATACATGACGAAAATATAACAACATATATTCGCTGTTGTTTTTAATCACCACTCGGTGGCGTTAGTTAGCTAGCTTACTCCTCGCTTCCAACTTCAGAAGTGCCAATGACTTGTAAAACGGGCCTCTTGTTTCACGTGACGCAATACGAAAACTTCAGCAGTTAAATAGAAATAGAAAATGGAAAAGAAACTCCATGGATCCAATATATACAAAAAACTTATTATTTTGCACTTACAGGGTAGCGTGATTTATACTTACAACACACATCGTATTTCATATTGCCATATTTAAACATTCACATGGTAAATACAACTTATGAACCGATGTGGGTGCATCATGTGCAGCCACACGGATGAGCCAGTTCCTCCTGCTTTAATGGAGCTCTAAAAAGCTGTTGTTACTACTATGTTCGTAGCTTCAGTATTTTTTTCTATGTTAGAATCGTGCAATAAAACCCGAAGTTTTGTAATGGTAATATTTATTTGTTGGAAAAGGAAATCGTGGTAACTACAGTGCGAATACAGTTGCTACACTGGTTGAAAAACATTGGTTGAAAAACCTACCTGCCACCCCAATCCTGTTCTCAGCTCATAACGTAAAATCACACTTGAACTGCCTTCATTTTATTATTCTCATAATCTTAAGAAACACAAATATGAACAGGGCATTTCTTCTTCACATAACCAAAGTCTATCTGTATGTCATTCAGCTCTGGATTTTGATGACCGCCGTAGTTGAAAATGATGAGCCATAGGGTGAATTGCAGCATGCTTGGCTGGAGTCTAGACCACAGAACTGGAGCAGATATCCAAAGCTGTGGACTAAGATTTAGCTATTCCAGTTGACATGCAGATCTGTGGTTTAGAGGTCTAAACCTGTGGTTAAAACTCCACACGGCAACTGACCCATAGGGTCGGCAGGTTTTTGTTTTCACCTTTCTAAGTAGCCAGGTGAGGTGAGTTAGCAGTGTGATCAGCTGCAGTCATTGTGATGAGTGAAGTGCTGAGTGACAGATATCAGACCCTGTAGCTCTCCAGGACTAATGTTGTGGATTGCTTGTCTTCAGAGTTAAATTATCACCTCTCCTTATTACATAAGTAGCCGTCCAGAAATGTGTTTTAATCTTCTGCTTAATATCAGGAGGGCCTTCATGTAATTGTGTATACTTCACTTTTATTTTCTTACCTAGATTTATTTTTTATTTTTTTATTAGCATAGTTATTACTGCCTTCCTCATGTTGTAAAAAGTGATGTGGTGTAATAAACAGACTTTGCTTTTTGAAGTCCCTATACAGCAAATATGAAATTAATCACAAGGGACAAATTTGTGTAAACACAGAATGCTGTTTGCTCGAATGTGTGCTTGAACATGGCAAGCGTTGGCCACAACTTGACTGTTTTATGGCCTGTGTATCACAAAATGTCAGCAGCCACACCATAAAGATAACACAATAAAAAAAGAAATAGCATCCATTGCGTGGATAAACAATATGAGTGTGTGAGCTGCAGCAACTTATGCTTTTCTTGAATTCTCCGAATGTTAAAATCCTGATATTTCCATGCAGGATTCTGACGTAAGACCATGCGGTGTAGTAATTTCTGCACCTGATGGACACATGGAAGAGTCATTGAATCCAATTATTCAAGCTGCCAATTAAGTAGGGTGAAGTCAGGTAATTTTACTTATGAAGTTATTTATTTTTATTAAGACTGGTGGTGAGGACAGACTCAGAAACTGAATTTACAAAGATGTGTCCCAAATGACCTGAATTCACCCAAGTGCTGAACTGGAATAAAGACCAGTGTTCTATTAATTCAGCACCACGCTTATAGGATAACTTTCTCCTTCTAGCTCATAATGGATAGGATTAAGTTATGAACGAGTGAAACAGCATCTTCGATCAGTGCTACTACTACCCTGAGTCACATTATGAGTGCAGGGCCAGACACACATGGATCAATAATTGAATGGCACTGTCAGATTGTGTAGGGGTTTCTAGGCCTGTGCTTATGCAGGGTTTTGTGCTTCATCATTAGTATCGGTTTTCCCACCCTGGGAAAGTGTAATCTCCACTTGTGTCTGTGGCACTATCAGGCAGACAGGGGGGGGGGGTTGTGTATCTTCACTTTGCTGGAGAAACTGAGGAGGGTGGGAGGTGTGACCCATCTTCTCTGAAACGCGATCCCTGCAGTTTTAAAAATAGCTCATCAATGCTTCCTGAAGGCTTCGTGGAGCTCAGTACTATGAATGCAGAATAAAGTTAAAAACCATTTGAGGAGCTTCTTCGATAACATATTACTGCCTGGATGTCACCTCCGGACTGTACAATGATCATTTTTAAATGCTTATAATCACACTATACATTAATTTTGACTTTGTATCTGTTGGACACGCTCGTCACACTTGTATAAAAAGTGACATATCTCATATGATAACTCTGTAGCAGGATTAAAAGCTCTGCACTTGAAGACAAAGAACGGTGTGTATGTGCAGTTCAGGCCTGGTGTACGGACTCCTCAGGGAATCTGATGCCATCGATAACTCTGGAAAACCCAGATACAGCATAAACAAAGAGTAATGGCAAATTCATTATTGCTCTTCTGCATACAGCAAGTCATGCAAATGTATAATCGAATCACAATGATGTAATCAAATCAGCGAAAAATGTAATTTGATATTATTTGGAAACAGTATCCCTAAAATGCATAAACTGTGAGCTAATACTGATGCCTTCTCTTTTATAAAGTGTGTTTGCTCCTACCTGTGATGTCATGTTTTTCTGGAATGGGCATGAATTGTCCAACCATCTGGCTTGTCCTCACATTTTTTTACATTTTACATTTTAGTCATTTGGCAGACGCTTTTAATCCAAAGCGACTTACAAGTGCATAGGTTCTACCATAAGTCAAAGCATCACATCCAGAAATACACATGAAATGCTGTTCTAAACATAGTTGTCATCATAAGTGACATTTTTTTTTTTTTTTTTTTTTTGGGGGGGAGGGGTTAGACAAGGATAGGGATATCAGAAAGGAGGGGCAGGGGAAAGGACTAAGGTAGAGTTTGAAAAGGTGGGTTTTGAGTCTGCGTCGAAATAGGGGGAGGGATTCTGCTGTTCTGACAGTGGTAGGCAAGTCATTCCACCACTGAGGAACCAGAACGGAAAACAGGCGTGAACGTGCAGCTCGACCGCCAGGTGCACGTAGAGAGGGAACCATAAGGCGACCAGAGCTGGCAGACCGGAGTGGTCTAGCTGGGGAGTAGGGAGTGATCAAGGATTGTATGTAAGTATAGTATTAGTCCCCTTACCAGCCTGAAATGCCGACACTAGTGCCTTGAATCGGATGCGTGCAGCAATAGGAAGCCAGTGGAGGTCAATGAGGAGTGGGGTGACATGAGCCGACCTGGGCTGACTGGTGATCAGGCGGGCTGCCTGTAATTGGTCAATATTAATCTGAAAATGTCAATGCTGAACAATGGGCAGTTTGCCTTGTAGCAGGTGTGCACCACTAAGATGGCATTGAAAGTTGACTCAGTAACACATGTATGACAGAGGGCAGATGCACACAGAAAGCAGATGCAGGCCTGGTTTGACCCTGATCAACTCCAATCCAGTCAATTAAGTGTGTACAGTAATATACAGTATTCTCTGGAAAACATGAATTTATGATTGCAATACTGCATACTTTTAATCACACACACACACACACACACACACACACACAGTAGTATTTTTCCAAGCTTCTCTTCTGCTTGAC
Organism: Conger conger; assembly: GCF_963514075.1. Classification (NCBI taxonomy): domain Eukaryota; kingdom Metazoa; phylum Chordata; class Actinopteri; order Anguilliformes; family Congridae; genus Conger; species Conger conger. The sequence goes on from NC_083760.1 coordinate 73,097,028, forward strand.
GTGCTGATTTGTGTGCCACTTTTTTTTCCAAAATTCCAAAATGACATGGTTTGCATGTATAGGGAAATAATATCTCCCGATAATTATTCCACAATTTGTCATCTGAAAAGGGAACGGAGCAGTGCTGTGTGATATTGTATCTTAGATTCTAAGGGCGCCCTGCTTCCTCTATTGTACTGCAAATAATAAGTATTAATCCACTTTTCACTAAATATCTGACATTGCTTTTCGATCATTTTTAGGTTTAGTTACTTGGATTCAGAACCTTTACCTCTTAGCTTTGGAATGCAGAAGTGAGTTCAGGAGGATAACAACATAAATAACATTATCAGATAGATGTTCATCTGAGACATGTCTGAGGAATGCAGTATTAGTTCTGTAAGTGCATGTGGTGTTCTACAGCACAAGCCTGTCATTTCAGGCCAGACACAAAGGAGTCTCAAAGATGAGGCGGCACATAGACACTGGCTGTGTTCCTGGCATGTGTTATACGAGGGCAACTGTAGCTGTCCTGCTGTATGTCCAGCTCCAAGCAATACATGCTCTTCCTTAGTCTCATTCAGTGCATCCTTTCTTATGCTTAGGGAATGTTGTAACTAGCTTTGGACAATGCTAACACTCATATACTGATTCACTCATGTTGGTCTCTTTTACAGGTCAACACATTGACCAGACAGCAGGTCCTGGGAAGGCTGTAAACTGAGGGAGACTCAGCGTTTTTCTTATTTGGCTTCTTCCCTGTAAATTTGGACAAACCTGCTCTTCCTGCAAATTGTTTAGTGGAACCAAATCCCTTCCTGTCTCATTCTGAGAGAACAGAGCAGACTGAAAGTTCATTCTACTCACTTGCCGAAAGACGACACATATTTTCCACCAGGGGGTTTTATGCGTTGGCTAAATGAGACACTTTCACTGAAACACTCTGTTCTCTAATGCCATAGCAGCTGAGATGAACCACTTTCGCTCTGACAGTGAGAGAGAGAGCAAGAGAAAGACAGTAATGTAATCATGTTGCAGCTGACCTCTGTATTGCTAGTGTTTCCCAGTTGGATGTCACAGGTCTGATGTTTGTTAAGTTAATATTTTCTGTAATGGTACGTATTAAACTTTTGTAGACTTTTGTAAAGTGTGTGTGTGTGTGTGTGTGTGTGCATTTTGGACTGTAGCAGCTTGGCTCGCATATGTAGGCGAGTCCAGCCTGGCTCCTCCCTGCCCCTCCCCTCCCTCTCTCTTCTCTCCCTCTCTCCTGAAACACATGAGCTGGGAGAGACAGAGAGGCAGCCAAACTAGAGCTGGAGCCAAAGGCAGAGAGGCTGACGAAGGAGAGAAGAGTTTTCACAGAGCGAGGGACACACTGCAATTCTGGGACTTCACAGAAGGAGGAAAGTCTCACTAAATCCCTGTGCCATTTAGCCTGCCACACACGCTCATAAGGTAAATTTGTGGATGTTTATGTTTCTATCCTGAAATGAAACTTACTGTAATTCCTGATCACTTTTACTTTTGCTATGCTGTGGAATAGAATAGGAAAGTAACTCTTATATTTTCTCTCTGATAACTTCAGATTGAAAGGACCACAGTTTATGATAATATATATCTAATGCATGGTAATTGGTTCATGTAATATACTGCAATAATAATGCTGCAATATGAAAATATTTAAAATGACCATTTGATAATGGTAAAACTATACATTATTTAATCATGTGCTTTATGTTTTCCTCAGAGAGGATATTGTTTTATTTTGTGATTTTGTAGGTACAACTAAACATTGAATGTCAAGAACGTCATCATTGCATTGAAAGATTCAGTTTTTATAGACTTCAAATGGCTAAAACACAATTATTAAGCCTGCAGCATGTAGTAAATAGTTGGCAGATTCTGGTAAAACCAATTTTATTATGGAAATTGTATGTAATTAGGATTTATGTATAAAAGGTAACCTCTAAGCCCTGAAAAATATATTATCATAGGGCATGAACTTTCATGCTTTTCAGGTAAATAGTCTTACTTATCCTTCCATCACCACATTGTGTTTTCACTTTCATAATATAATTATGGTTAATTCAATTTGACCATACATTTTCTTTTTCAGATGTACCAGTAGCTTTATCTATGACTATGAACAACTGTAAACTCCAAAATGTACTCATTAGAGTTTCCAGTTGGAATAGTCTGCTTTATTTCATAAACCTGAGTTTCAAAGGATACACATTCTAATTAACTATCTCTCTGGTTGGCAAAATAGATAAGTAGTTAGTAATCACTTTGCCATCTGACTGCATTCATCTTCCAGATGAACATCTATCTGATAATGTTATTTATTTTGTTATCCTCTTGAAGGTTCTGAATCCAAGTTACTAAACTTAATAATGATTATAAAGGAATGTCAGATATTTATTTGTTTTCACAGCACGTTTGGTGGCCAGTTAAAGAAGCCTCACAAGAAGCCATGGAGACCCCTGGCAAGAAACAAGCCGTCTCTCCTACCCGCATCACCCGTCTCCAAGAGAAGGAAGACCTGAGCAACCTCAATGACCGGCTGGCTGTGTATATCGACAAGGTCCGTTCGCTGGAGGTGGAGAATGCGGGACTGCGCCTCCGCATCACCGAGTCGGAGACCGAGGTCAGCCGCGAGCTGTCCGGCATGAAGGCCGCATACGAGGCCGAGCTGGCCGACGCCCGCAAGACCCTGGACACCGTGGCCAAGGACCGGGCGCGGCTGCAGCTAGAACTGGGCAAGGTGCGTGAGGAACACGCCGAGCTGAAGGCCAGGTAGGATATCTCTGGAGGGGCCGGGGAACAGGGAGGGAGAAGCAAAGTAGGACATTACTGGAGAGGGCCGGGCTTGTACCTAACATGCAGTCCACTTCCTCATGTGCTCACCCGTTTCCTTCAGCTGTAGTGTTGGTTCTTCTCTCCTGACATACATTGAACATTGCCTGGTCACAGTGGGAATTTCTATTGAGTGCAACTTTCTGTGTATGAAACAGATGTTTTCTTTTCAAGAGGTCTATGACACCCCACCAAGTTTGTAGAATTTGTGTTGATTTTTACCTTGACCTGTGATACTTACACTTTAACCAAATTCCATTTGTTCAGTGAATACTGAAACGCAAAGGTCTGGATTGGATGGTCTGATTGCAAAGAAACCACTAAAAGTGTATTAAAAGAGAAGACACCATATTAGAGCAGAGTAGCCTTGGGTGACCTTTCCATTATTAAGTGGGTATAACATGGTGTCAGCTAATTGACAATGCATCTCCCTGTTATATCAAATGTCATGGGAATTTGCATTTCCAGACAGGTGAAACATGCAGGTGTATACACATTTCTCAATCTGTGAAAATTCCAAGACACTATTGTCACTATTAGCATTGAGAGACCGTCATCCCTGCTCTGCTCTGTTGATCATTATGGGTTGAGCCCTGTGGCTAATAATTTCTGTCACCATGAATTATTGATTTTGTTTACTTCCCCTTGAAGTGTGAGTCCACATATGACAGCAGAGAGATGCCTTAAACTGATGGAAATGTTTGCTGAATGGCCTTTCTTATTTCTGGACCATCATTTTCTCAGCCATTCTGCTCCCCTTGAAGTTGTATTTTGAACTTTCGCCTCAGCTTAATGCATGTGTGTGGATGTGAGGATGTTAACGTGTTTCATGTGTGCACCCTGCTTTAACCGATTTAAGCCTGATGAACAGGGACTACAGTGGGCTATGTGGAATAGTACAAATGTGGACTATGAACGATAAACAAATGAGGCAAACAGAAGTACTGGGCTGAAGGACTTGGCTTGAGTATATTTTTATCAGTTGAATGCAGTAGGAGTTAACAGGCCTAGTAGTGGTTCTGGAGGGAATGTGTGCCCTGATAAGTTGAGTAAGGACACCACACCCAGCATGAAACATGTCTGTTTGGGTTATTGGGATTATATCATGTCTCACACCTCCTGGGAACTTGCCCTCACTCCTTATGAAAAGTGTCTGCAATACAACCAATCTGTGGTTTATTTAAAGAGCAGGGCATGTAACATGAAGGTTGCAGCCTCAAATAGATCTGAATCTGTGTGATATAGTATAATCATTCCAGGAAGGGAGTATTTGCTCAGCAACCCATTGCTAACAGTGAGCACCTCTAACTTTCATCCTTATAAAATATGTTTTTCAATTGTGTATGTGTTCAATTCACATCAAGAATATGAGCACAAGGCATATACAGTCTTTTAATAGATTTTATTATTTTAAAATATGGGACAATAGATTTTTATAAACAGTAAGGTTAGTTTTTTATGATACCTTAAAATATTGAAAAATTGTAGAATTACCATTTTACGATTGTCTTTTATTCATTTATGTCTACTTGTCTCTGTCCACTGTGGAATTAACTGCAAACAAACAAAAATAAATTGAATATAGTTTATTCCCTAAGAAACTGCAGAGCTTTAAGCTCTTTTTTACTGCAGTATTATAGATCACTGTTGGTCATATATTGTACGGGCCTTCTTTATGTTGCATCATGTCTTTCTGAATCTGAGAAACCTGACTTTTTTATATCAGAATATCGAATTTATGAAAATACATCACTGTTAATATGAGTTTCATCATTTCATGAATTGGTAAAGCCGAATGAACAGTAGGTTCAGGTAGATTTGAACATTTGGTCAGATATTTTTGTATATTTGTTGCTTTGTCATTCTATTGCTGTAGATCCAATCAGTTTCCAGGGTGATAAAAACGTACCAAGGCAGGACAGCTCATTTCTATTTAAAATGCATGAGCCTGCTCTGGAGAATGTCTCCCTGAGTCACGCCCCTGTGACGTTGCGGAAATGCAGCGCTCCAGTCCGGCGCAGAGAGACTCCATCTCCTGCACTGCAGCCGTGGTGTTTCTCAGTGTTTGGTTGCCTTGGCAACCTTGGCAGTGATGTGTGAGAGGGCTGGTTGAGCTCTGACTCACAGGAGAGGGAGGAGGGGAAAAAACCCATTTACACAGGGAAGCTTTAATGGTCATGCGGGGATACGGATATCCTGCCATCGTTTGCTTTGGTCTGAGGCTGCAGAAGGGGATTTCAGTTCTGTCTGCTTGCTATATTGGCTTGCTGTTTTTGTATTGACTTCTGTGGAAGTGCGTAACAGCTCTGGAGCTCCTGTACTGTAGTTTATGTGAGGCCCAGAGAGGAAAAAGAGGAAAACCTACAGAACTTTGCAGTGACTGTGTCATTCATTGTGTCAGCATGATACACAAAGAAAACCATTGATGTAATGTAAATTCCATTAAAGTTTGCTCATGTGTATGTCTCTACATTATGTTCTCTATGTTACTGGTAACATATTGTGTTTAGCTCAGTAGTCCTCACTCCTGTTCCTGGTGAGCCATGGGGTGTGCTGGTTCTTGTTTTTGCCTTAATATCAGCCACCAATTCAGTCCCAAGAAATCAAGGGAGGTGTGTCAACTGTGTAATTTACTGCCTACTCATTTACATTTACATTTACATTTTTGTCATTTGGCAGATGCTTTTAATCCAAGTGCGACTTACTCACTGGCAGTGTTTGATGTTTGAAAAATCAGAGCTGTATACAGCCCAATGTGAAATACTCTCTGCAGTGGCACATAGGCCCTCACTTTGTGCTGTGTATTGTAGGCCTTCAGTTAGATCCTGTAAGCACAAACATGCACGTTTAGATATCCCCGAGTCAGGCAGAGAGTCTGCAGAGTGACAGCTGCACCCTGCCGCACCTGTTGGCAGCAGAGATTACAGGGTCCTCATGGACCGGAGTGCTGACTGCACCACACCTGTTCTGGCCAAAAGGCCCTGTTGGGCTCACAACATAGCAGCCTTTGTGGGACAATGACAACTCTACACATATGGTTCCCTCGGGCACTGAACACAAGCCTCTGCATTTGGCTGATAATTATACATTTGTCAGCCTCCAGTTTGAAATTCCCATTCCATGATGTGTCCCAGTGTGCAGCCTTGTCCTGTTCAGTCGGGTTAGAGTTCTGAGGAGGACAAGAGTGTCTTGTTAGCTCCTTCTGAAAGATAGAGGGGATCTGTGTGATGCATAAGTCCTCTCGACATACCCATGTTCCAACTCTGACCCTACATTACTACTGTTTTCTGAAATATTGTAAGGTTATTCCTGTTTACGTAACCCTCGGTGTGGTAAGGACAGCTGTTGTGCTGATGGGGTCACTACACGTTTTGTGCCTTTCCTAAAATAAATGCTCCTTGTCCAATTATCTTTATTTAGAAGGGCTTAGATGTGGCTAGAATACATTTGTTACTTATTATTCTGTAGTTCGACACATATAAAATTGCTTGTTATTGAAATTCTATTGTAAAAATCCATCACAGATTCCAAGAAAGTTAGTGCTGTACAGCTTTCCTTGTATATATTTACTTTAAACTGTTTTGCATGTTTTTGTGCTCATCTCATGCAATGGTGCTATCTGTGGTACAGAATATCAGGTTGTGCTTGGGCAGTGCTCCTGTGGAGATGTATTCAGTACCAAATGAAAATGCCATCTATCTGAGTGCACACCAGGCACTGCACTTATCACATAACAAACATGTTTCCTGTGTTTATCCATACAGCTTCCTCCTTATGCAACGCAATTCCATGCTGCTGTCAACGACAGCTCTGTATCTCCATTTTATTTATGTTCAAAACATTCTTAACAGCTTCTAGTCTTATTTTAATATGAATATAAACGTAAGGAAAAGTATGTGGCATTATATACATTTAATATTATAATATTTTTCAATTTACTTATCTAATAACACTGCTACTTACAATTGTGAACTCAAGAAAATATTTTAGCTATAATGAAAATATTGCCATAGAAAATTTCAAGAAATGTTCAATGGTCTGCAGATTTATATAGATAGTGGCAAAATATCAATCCTTTATTCATTCAAAATAACAGGAAGAATATACAGGGTAGATATAAATGTGTGAAGCATTTAGTCTTATCTTACCTGTAAATATTTTGTATTTTGTACTATAGTTTTGGAGTTCAAGGGAGCTATTTTTATTACAAGAAATCATAACAATTCAGTGATGTATTATGCTAACATTATCCTTTTGACCTACTGTACCATTGATTGGGAAAGCCATTTGACTTGGGACAAGAATGACCTTGGCAAGCTCTTTAAATTATTTGGTTTCTTTGTGTGCTCAAGTATTATGCTGAAATTTGCTTTGATAAAAAGGATTCCACTTTTTACATTTCAAGGCCTAAAATCGACTGGATCACGATCACCTCCTGCCATTCTGCATGTAGTGCTATTCTGTTTTTTGCAGTTTTGCAGTTATTTTCTGCAGTTTAATATGTAACACTCCTTTTCCTTCCTCCTACAATATTTACAATATTAATATCTTTCACAAAACTGTCTTAGAACCTCTAATCTTTTTACTGAAAGGGAAAGTTAATTAATGAAGAAATCTATTTATGTTTCTCTGGTACTGAAATGCTCAGTTCTTTCAGTGCTTCTTATGGATATTCTATAAGACACTGTGCAGACTTTATTGTTGTTCCTGGAGAAATTATTGTCATTTTTTACATGTCCTCTAATACTTTCTTGTGACGTTATACTGACACGACACATACACAGTCACACAAAGACCTCATAATTTAAATATTTAAGTAATGTGGAACATTTTTAGATTTGATCATTAAATATGTTTTATTCTTTTTTTGTGATTGAATGTGATTTAACTGTGAAAGCTTTATTCTCCAGTACCCATGGGGGAGAAACCTCTCAGTATTGGTTAGCTGTATTATTATGGCTCTGTTATTCACTCATTCTGTTCATAATATTTAATACTCTGGGTCTGTTAGTCAAAATACATGGGTTCAAAGGTCGGCAAATTGGGTTACTAAAGCAGTTCCACAAGAATCAGCTGAAATCAGGTATACACTGAGGTATTTACTCACACTGAAACTTCTGCAATCTGCATCCCAGGGTAATCTGACAAGGGCGGGTGGGTGATTGTGAAGGGTTTTTTTCCCCCTGCACTTAGACAATTGATTCTACCTGATTGAAGTCCATGATTAGTTAAATAGTTGAATCAGGTGTCATAGTGCTTGGCTAAAACAGAAACCCGCACCCACACTGGCCAATTTTGGATAAGATTGAACACCCAGGGACTAAATTTCATACTGTACAATTCTACGACAAAGCAGACTATGAGCTTTCATTTCCAAGCTTGGTGAGCTTGTAAGTAGTCTAATGAGTAATGTCAGTAATGTAGCATTATAATATATCCGGAACACAATGGATATATGGGAGAATTGTATCTTCATGATTCTTGGATGGCACACCCAATTCCAGCAGCACTACAGATGGTAGAATCTGTCCCTGCTGCTTTGTATGTTGTCTGTAGTTTTCATGGTCTCCCCATTTATGCTGCACACTCTATTCACCCTGCAGGGGCAAAGCAATGGAAATCAGATGTGGAAAGGCTGGAAATAGAAGCTCCTTTGTTGGTTAGAGAGCTATTCCCAGGTTTGGCTGAGAGAGAGATGGTTTGGGCATCACTGGGCTTGAGCTGGTGTGTGTGCCAATGAGATGTGTGTGTGCGTGAGAGGGAGAGGGAGGGAGAGAGAGAGAGAGAGAGAGAGAGAGAGAGAGACAGAGAGAGAGAGAGACAGAGAGAGAGAGAGAGAGAGAGAGAGAGAGAGAGAGAGAGAAATAGAGAGAGCAAGGGAGGTTTGTGTGTGTATGTGTGTGTGTTTGGAAAAGGACTGGAATCAAAGTTTCCATGGTGCTTGGTTCCTTCCTAGTCAAAGCCAAGCTCCATGACTCATTCATCAGGCAAATTGTTTTAAGATGTCAGAGTCCTGAAACCACAGACAAAACATCTCATTGGGTAATGAGGAAAAGGGGTGGGGCTATCGGTGGAATTGGCTGGTGTGTTATATAACATTTCTGGAAACATCTGCATTCAATTTTCATTGAACTTCAAAGGCAAGAATTGAGTCTGTTGAGCATGATGCTTGAGCATGAAATAAAAATTATAATATAACATAACAAAAATAGCATATACACTCAGTGAGCAATTTATTAGAAGAACTGTACACCAGCTTGTTAATGCAAATATTTCATCAGCCAATCATGTGGCAGCAACTAACTGCATAAAAGCATTCAGATGTGGTCAAGAGGTTCAGCTTTTGTTCAGACCAAATGTCAGAATGGGGAAGAAATTAGATCTAAGTGACTTTGACCGTGGAATGAATGTTGGTGCCAGACAGGGTGTTTTGAGTATCTCGGAAACTGCTGATCTCCTGTGACACACAGTAGTCTCTAGAGAAAATAGAGAATGGTGCAAAAAAACTAAAAACATCCAGTGAGCAGCAGTTCTGTAGGCGTTGTTAATGAGAGAGCTTAGAGGAGAAGGGCCAGACTGGTCGAAGCTGACAGGAAGGTGACAGTAACACAAATCGCCACGCAACAACAGTGGTATGTAGAAGAGCATCTCTGAACACACAACGTATCATAGCTCTAAGTAAATAAGTAATAAATACCTAATAAAGTGCTCACTGAGTGTTAGCTAGCATATCATATCATGGTGTTTTGGTTTGTGTGTTTGCTTCAGTGAAAAATGTGTAATGCTCAGGTCACACAGTAGATTAGTCGGCCTTTAATCCTCCATACCTGTACCTAAATGTGGCCCTTGCTGCCTCCTTGTTTTCATCGCTGATCAAGTTAGGGATTTGCTTTTTATTGCACTTAGTTCTTCTGCTTTGTTTGATTCCATCTGTCAATATTTCCAGATAAAAGTTTGACTTTTAATAGCTTACTCTGTGTACTCTAAATGTACTCTAAATACAGGATTTGAGCCCCCAAACCCAAAGGACCATTAATAACAAAATAAGTACTGCTTTGCCACAATTCCTAGACCATGTAGATCAATGTGTAGGTGGGTTTGCAATGACCTTGCTGGACTGTTTGCTTCTGTGTAAAAAAGGCAAAGAAAGCATTAAGACATCATTATCTAAAACATTCCAGCTTGTCAGGAGTAGATAAGATAAAAATTCACACGTTGATGAATCACACTGACTATATATGGAAAACTATTCCCAATTGTCTGTTAAAGGCAGAGCTTGAAATCAACCTGGATTGGAGGAAAGGCATGGCTTATTAGGGTTGTTTGATTTTGTTTGTAAAATGTAGTTTAATGTTCAATAGGGTTGTTGACAAGTTGCAACCCTAATTGTCGGTAAAGTTTGTATAGGTGCATCTTAGACATTTTGTTTCTCTTGGGACAATAGCTGTATTTGGATTGTAAATCACTATTGCTCTGGTAACTGGGAATGGTTTCTGTTGAATATCTTGCCATGTCATATTGTAGGATGTAGATGCATGTGAGAAACAGCTGTTATCTTGGGGATGACAAGGACCTCTTTCATTTCCTTCCACTATCTTCCTCACACCAAGGAAGCATTGACCAAGTGTTCATTTGTTGCTCCAAAGTTGTTTGCCGTGAAATATGGACGTCTTTCACTTTGCATGCACGTGTAAGTGCCTTGGCACAGCTGGCTTTAAGATTTTTAGCCGTAATGAAGCAATGAGCACGTGTTAGCAGTCACAAAGACAGAAGGCAAAGAGGAAATGCTTTTGTGTGAGATCATCCCAAATTAGTCAGTGTAGTAGAAAAGTATATCTTTTTTGATCAATTGCTATTTTGATTAATTGTTATTAATAATTTGGCACCCAATGTGCGGCTGCACATATCCAATTCCCACCCTAATTTGGAATGTCCCATTTCTTGCAACTGCAGAAGCTATTTCAGGAGAGTACAGGCATCACGGTTCTCCTCTGAAACATGCAGAGTCAGCAGCTGCTTCTTTGCACACAGCAGGCTACAGCTCAGCTCAGTGTAAGTGTAGAGTCGGAGGAAGACCTTTTCATATGCAACTTGGGCACATAGACCATGGGTGACCAGTTGACCTGCAGGGGTCGCCAGACTGGAGAAACTGGAGTGTGTTGTTTGTTTCTAAACTAACGACACACACTAGACCGTATAATATCCTCAAAGCTCTTTTGCTGAAGTTCATTCAATGTGTACTGTTCTTTGACTGGGGAACACCCTTCAAGGTGTGATTCAGGAGTGAGTGAGTGGGCTATAAATATGTAAGTGAGGAAACTGATTGAAAATTGTTCCCAGAGAAGGGGAGCTGCTCAGGAATATCTACTAGGTTTTTAACTTATTCTGGACTGCAGCCATACGACACATGCCCAACCGACAGGCTCAGTGTAAGAGATTAATCAGGCCTGACATTTCCTCCGGTGCTAAAAACCCTAGCCAAAGTGTGTGTGTGTGTGTGTGTGTGAGAGAGAGAGAGAGAGAGAGAGAGAGAGAGAGAGAGAGAGAGAGAGAGAGAGAGAGAGAGAAGAGAGAGAGAGAGAGAGAGAGAGAGAGAGAGAGAGAGAGAGAGAGAGAGAGAGAGAGAGAGAGAGAGAGAGAGAGAGAGAGAGAGAGAGAGAGAGAGAGGGGAGGATTTAAAACTCTTTAGGATTATTGGTTTTGGTCATAAATGTGTGTATTGTATTTCACTGCTTCTCATTGGAGTCTCTGCACCATACAAGAGTTATCTCAAAAACATTTCCGTGATACACTCACCTCAAAGCTCAAAATTTATAGTAAATTCAACTTCTCTAGACTATGTCTATATAGGCAATACAACTAAAAGTTATCTGCTGACTAACTGTTTCCACTTTCGCATCATTACAGTTACAGTCAGTGGTTGCAAAAATAATTCCACTCTGTTTCAGTTATATGCATACAATGAAAAAGCAGTTTAAAGACTAGACCTTATTGTCATGGTAGCCCCACAGTTAAACAATCAGAACAGTCCGCTTGCTAGCAGTCTGCTCCTCACTCAAGTGGACACACAAGAGCTATGAGTCACACAAGATTGGAAGCAGAACTGAGACATTCCTTTTCTCCATTTGCATCCATAAACACATACTGTAGCTATCAGTCTCATCTCTGTAGACATATATATCACTTATGTATTTGTTTATATATTCAATATATCATTCTGCATCTTCACTTTAGAGTGCGTATTTTTCTACACTCCCAGCATCATCTTTCTACTTTGCTTCCTCAAATAAATGCATTCCTGCTGAATCTACAAGTCTCTCATCCACTTCTCTCTCTCTCTCTCTCTCTCTCTCTCTCTCTCTCTCTCATACTCCCTCACTCACTCACTCCCTCACTTACAAACAAACACACACAAACACACCAGTCCTACAGACAAAGGGCTAGTTGGAACAAACAATGCATGTCTTTGTACCAACCAAGTTTTCCCTGCTTCCCTCCTCTCATCCATTGATATTTCCATCCATGGTGTACTGGACCCAAAGTCTGTCTCCAAGTTAACATCCATACAGTTCGGTTTGGTATGAAATTATATATTTATAATTTAAATAGTGAAAAAAGCTCCCCAGCCAATTAAAAGAGTTTATTATTCCAAAACAGTCATGCTGTAGGGTTCTTTGCAGCACTTTTTAATACATGTGAGTGAATAATATAATGAAATTTGTGAACTGTGGCACTATTGTATAAGGCTAAGCTAACAAGTTGATGCAAAGAGGTGTAATGGTAGTTTGATCCATTAGGCTGATCTCATGCTGAGCTGTTGCACTGGTGGCTCAAGCCATAGAAATATTGCAAGGTGTCAAATTAATGTTTTTTAAAAAAGACTGATGTGTTGTCATATTGTTTGGTCGGTTATTCAAGAGAAATTCCTAGCCTGTTACAGCTCAGATGGGACTTAACTGTACTACACACAGAAAATGTTCAGATCAGTCGCTCCATGAGGCCAACTGTATGTGAGTGGCTGTAAATTTGTACAGAATGTGACTGAACAGCCCTGCTGTTGTCACGGAGGACCTGACCCAGAGGGAATTTCGCTGTACTCTCGCAGAAATGCCTTCCCCTCCAACCCGTTAACATAACATTCCTCACTGTTCCCTCGGCCGGCCGACACATAGCTCAGCTTCTTCCTCAGTTTATCGTAGATCGGCATAACGCATACAGGTGAAAGTGTATGCTATATTCTAGCTGCTAACTGGTCAGTGCCATAGGAGCTACTGCTTTTTCATGTCATCTGTCAAGTAGATACATATTTAAAGCAATTTTTACTATTTTACATTTTAGTTCAAACTACATTTTAGTTTAGCTTCTGTTTGACCAGTCTTCCAAACAGATATTTTGGATAAGCAGAGATTTTCTCCCTGGGTGTATGATATTAAGTGGCAAGAACTGCTGCACTGCACTGCCCTATAGTGAGTTTAAGACTGAAGCAGAGTAAAATTCAACGTTTAATATTGTTTGTCATAAATAATTCAGGTGCATGTTGTCCATTTAAAGGGCTCCATATTTACTGAAGAAGTCCCAGCTGAATGGGCACAACAGCGGGATCTCATTCAGGGGCTCAACTCAACTACCAAAACAACATATTTTGTCACTGGGGAGGATATACTTTATGTGTAATGTTGCATGCTTGTGCTCACAGTCGAGTATTTGTGCATGTATAAATATGAGAGATGTGTATTTATATTGTGCGTATTTATCTTGATATAATTGGAAGCTGCTGGCAGTGGTTGAGGGGCAACAAGGTGAGATTAGTGGTCTGGAAGCTGTCTCTGAAACAAGCTGGCCTCATTAATGTCAATCAAGATTGGACTGAGAGCAGAATACAGAGAAACATGCTGTATATGTTTCCTGTTGGGCTTGACTTTTTTCCAGGCATCACAGCAGAAGCAGTTATCCTTCATTTTCTTACTTTATTATTGTCATTACTTTCTTTATGTATTGGTCCACTTATTGTTTATTGACACGTACTGTACCGGTATGTACGTACATACATACTGTACATATACACTTTATTACTTTAAACTTTTGTTTTTTTTAATTTGGTATTTATTTGACTTATTTGACTTTTTGGTCATCTGCTGTTGTAGCCTATCCGCTTAAAAGGTTTGACGCGTTGTGTGTTCAGCATAATGCTGTTGTAATGTGTGGTTATTAGCATTACTGTCACCTTCACGTGTGCTTGGCCTGTCTGGCTCTTCTCCACTGAGCTCTCTCATTAACAATGCATTTTTGCCTGCAGAAATGCTGCTCACTGAATGTTTTTTGTTTTTCACACCATTCTCTGAATACTCTAGAGACTGTTGTGCATGAAAATCCCAGGAGATAAGCAGTTTCTGAGATACTCGACCCACCCTGTCTGTACATATACATGCACGTGGGTGCGCACACACAAACACACACACACACACCCACAGGGATGAATACTGTTTTTGTAAGAAAATGTTTCAGTTTCCCCAAATTCTCGTCCTTGGCTGGGGATATCCACACTGGCATTCCCAGACAGATATCTTACAAAAGCCGAAGCCAATATAATTGCTGGCTGTGAATGTGTTGTTTGCTTCTAAACTACTGGCAGTGAGTTGATGGACTGGCAAACTGTACTCTTGCATTCACAGAAACACCAAGAAAGAGTCTGAACTGGGGGGCGCTTTAGCCCGGCTGAAGGATCTGGAGGCCCTTCTCAACTCCAAGGATGCCTCCCTGACCACAGCCCTGGGAGAAAAACGCACCCTGGAGGCCGAACTTCGGGACCTGAAGGCTCAGCTGGCAAAGGTGAGATATCACATAAAATCTGCACAAACAGATTTTTCAGAAGTGAGTGCACTGGCCTTCATAATAACAGAATTAGAGCAGTTCTTCATATTTTACTCCAGCCTATATCAGGTGGCCCTCTCTTCCCATGAAAGTACTTGCAAAAGCAGGGCTATATCATCTAGTAGTTAGATGGCCTTCGGATGGAGGATTTTTACTTTTTAACAGACATAATACATACAAAGTACTTGTCTGTAACATGCACCTGGTTTCAGTGTCCCTGCTTCCTGGATATCACTCTGGTCAAAAGGTACACCAGATCACAATCGCTCCATTCTGGCTTCTGCCCTGAGAAGCATTAGCTCACGCCTTGTGGCACCACAGCATAATAAACAAGGCAGTTACTGCAATAGGAAAATTTATGCAACCAAATGATCAATACAGTGCATAACTGTTTAATATTGTGCATCTCCAAATTAGCGACCATACTTGCATGGGTCCAGGTAAGTAAATTATAGTCATTTATAAATCTACTTCCAAATCCAAATACAAACCTGTCTGTCTTTAGAATGTGGCAGATAAAAATATGAGGCTATATTTGTAATGAACACAAGTGATGCTGACCTTGGACAGACAGACAAGTAATCAAATGGAATAAAATGTGTTCATTGATTCATTTTTATATATAAAAATGTGGATCGTAGATTACCAGGATGTTGCAAACCTTCTACTTCCAGATACTTTTTTGAGGTTTGAGCAAAGTAGTCTATTTTCAGGTTAGGTGACAGATTAATTCAGAGGGTTTTATTGAGTTACACATGCCCTTAAACCTTAACGTGTTTGTTTGAATACGGCCCATTGTTTGTGCTGGGGACCCAAAGCTCCACCTTGTGGTGCAGTGAGGAATTGGACATTCTTTAGTTGGATTGAATTTTTCTTTCTCATTCTGAACAGTTGAACAGCCCTATAATTATTTTGGTTTACAATATGGAGTGGGTTTAGATCATTAGATGTAATGAAAGCTTGCGATTACTGGAGAGACAAAACTACATTTTTCAAAAACCGAAAAACCAATGCATCACAATCATGGGTTTATGCCAATTGGCACTTTATTTGACCACAGTTCAGACTGCTCTTTACACAGTATGAGGTTTTAATGCCATAGAAGCCTAACAAGAGGAACTATACGAACACACAAACCACGGTTTGTATGTTCGGGTGAACACAGCTTATGTAAAGAACTAGAGCGGGACACTTATATGAAAGGTCCGCATGGTGCAATAGGTTTTTTACGAGGTGCTACACATTACAATCCCAGCATGTGATTTGTGTTGGGGAGCCTGAAGGCATTCAA
Organism: Conger conger; assembly: GCF_963514075.1. NCBI lineage: Eukaryota > Metazoa > Chordata > Actinopteri > Anguilliformes > Congridae > Conger > Conger conger. The sequence continues at coordinate 73,113,025 of NC_083760.1, forward strand.
AGAAGACCAAGGGAGCCCAGCTCACTGCTGCCCTCTGTATCTCCCTGTGTATCCCTTAAGCCCACTGTAACCAACGTGCAGCACTGTACTCAGATGTGTGACCCATAGCACCTTCCTGTATGAAGCGTGTTGACCCTGGTGACTGCTCTGTATGAAGCATGTTGACCCTGGTGACTGTTCTGTATGAAGCGTGTTGACCCTGGTGACCGTTCTGTATGAAGCGTGTTGACCCTGGTGACTGTTCTGTATGAAGCGTGTTGACCCTGGTGACTGCTCTGTATGAAGCATATTGACCCTGGTGACTGTTCTGTATGAAGCATGTTGACCCTGGTGACTGTTCTGTATGAAGCATGTTGACCCTGGTGACTGCTCTGTATGCACACAGCTGGAGGCCAGCCTGGCCGATGCCAAGAAGCAGCTGCAGGATGAGATGCTGCGGAGGGTGGACGCAGAGAACCGCATCCAGACCCTGAAGGAGGAGCTGGAGTTTCAGAAGAACATCTACAGCGAGGTCAGCTCTCCCCTCCAGTCCCACTCCCTGAGGGCCAGCGTTAGGGCGGACTCAAGTGCAAACACACACGCACACACACACACGCACACACACAGCTCTCTTATGTTTCCGAGCTCTGTGGCACTTACAGTCCTGGTATAACTGCCGCTCAATATACACCCCACAAGCAGACATGGCTGTAAACACTTCCCAAAACTGATTCAGGATATTTGAGAGAACAGTGAACAGTTGCAAGAAATTATGATTTGCGTGTGGCATGTAATGGTTTTATAATTATGTGAACAATTATGTTCAGTCAGATTTTAGAGTGTAGTGCCTCTTACATGTGTAATTGTGTATGTAAGTGCACCTAGTTACCTCAACCATATAATTAGCATATGGTTGTACGTGATACTTACCAAAATGTACCACCCACTCAAGGAAAGTATGATGTTCAGTGTGATAAGATTCTAGCCCAGGCAGATCTGAGTCTAGAGACTAGGAGAGCCCTAGGCAGGGAAGCCCATGGGACCCTTCTGTATGACTTTCACTGTCTTTATATTACCCCAAACTCCTAAAACTCAATCCTGGAAGGCCCCCTGGCGCTCGGAGCTCCAGACCGTTGCCTGTTCATAATTCGCCCCTGAGCCCAAGTTATCTACTTTAAGCTCATTCAGACCTAGTGGGCTCCACTATCATCTCGTATTTACATTCTCAGTCCTTTTTGTTTATACGTGTTATGACCACCCCATCTGAGTTCCGGTGTTCTTGAGGCTCTGTCCTGACGAGTTGCCCGTCTCTTGCAGGAGCTCAGGGAGACGAAACGGCGGCACGAGTCGCGCATGGTGGAGATCGACAGCGGGCGGCAGCAGGAGTTGGAGAGCAAGCTGGCCGAGGCTCTCACGGACATGCGTGCCCAACACGACCTGCAGCTCCGCCTGTACAAGGAAGAGATCGAGAAGACCTACAACGCCAAGGTACAGGAGCGTAAAACGCTGCGGTAACACACAGCGCAGCGTGTCAGTCTGAAGTGTCTGGCTTGCTTTGTGCAGCTTTCATTATTCAGTCAGTTGGTTTAAAGGAAACATAGTACATAGTACATAGAAGCATCAATTGTACAGCGCTTTGGATAAAGGTGCTATATACATGCCAACCATTTACCATTTAGGTACAATGAGAACACATTATGGTCAGCATAAAGCGTATCATTGTTCATCAGAGGAGCCACCGGCCAACCAACTTGTCACATGCGCTCATCTTGGATACAAAAGAGATCATGGGACATGGTTTGGGGAGCTGGCATAATAAGATACTTCCTGAATGAAAGTTGTGACCGTGTATTCACATCGCCTGTGAGAGTCAGTGCATGTAGCTCAGGTTCCTGACCCCTGCTTCGGCCTGTGTGTGCGTGGCAGCTGGAGAACGCGCGGCAGTCGGCTGACAGGAACAGCCACCTGGTGGGAGCAGCGCACGAAGAGCTGCAGCACATGCGCGTGCGTCTGGAGACCATGTCCGCCCAGCTCAGCCAGCTGCAGAAACAGGTGCGCACGCACACTTACACTCAGTCACTGTCAAGTCACATTTCATTTGACACATGAACTACCGTTTTGGAGAAATACTGTATCTGCAATGCATTTGATGCGCTGACAGCCTCTCAGTCAATTAGCACTTAAGCGAGACAATTTTATTCCATCATTATCTCTATCAGGCATTACAACCTATCATCTTAACATTTATATTATTGGCTTAGCAGACTCTGGCATGCACTTTTTGTACTACTGGATATTGACTTAAGTGATTCTTGCCAAGTGCCCTTCAGGGGCACAACAGCGCTTCTGCCTTTTTTTATATTCTTGTTAAATCAACCATTCTTAGCACTCTTCCATCCCCTGGCCAATACTCTGAAAAAGAGTCCACATCTGAATGGGGCTTCCCTGTAAAAATACAGGATGAATTAAAGAGAGTAAATAAGAGACTTGAGCAGAGTGAGGGTGACTGTTGAATTTCCGGTCCCAGCTGGCCGCACGCGACGCCAGGGTGCGTGAGCTGGAGGAGACGCTGTCCCGGGAGAGGGACGTTCTGCGCCGCCGTCTGGAGGAGAAGGAGCGGGAGATGAGCGACATGCGCCAGCGCATGCAGCAGCAGCTGGACGAGTACCAGGAGCTGCTGGACATCAAACTGGCCCTGGACATGGAGATCTGCGCCTACAGGAAGCTCCTGGAGGGAGAGGAGGAGAGGTGAGACTCTCACACACACACACACACACACACACACACTCAGACATGGAGAGGAGGAGAGGTGAGACTCTCACACACACACACACACTCAGACATGGAGAGGAGGAGAGGTGAGACTCTCACACACACACACTCAGACATGGAGAGGAGGAGAGGTGAGACTCTCACACACACACACTCAGACATGGAGAGGAGGAGAGGTGAGACTCTCTCACAAACACACACACAGAGAGGAGGAGAGGTGAGACTCTTACACACACACACACTCAGACATGGAGAGGAGGAGAGGTGAGACTCTCACACACACACACACACTCAGACATGGAGAGGAGGAGAGGTGAGACTCTCACACACACACACACACACTCAGACATGGAGAGGAGCAGAGGTGAGATTCACACACACACACTCACACACACAGACATTGAGAGGAGAGGTGAGACTCATACACACACACATGTGACATGGAGATCGATAACCATTATCCTATCATAATGATAGGATTTTGGAATGTTATTACAAAATGAAAGTTAATGCAAAGCCTCACACATTTGTTCTAAAATCCTCCCTGTTTTCCCCTCCTCAGGCTGCGTCTGTCCCCCAGTCCACCCCCGACTCGGGTCCCAGTGACCCGCAGGACGGGTTCAGGGACACGTGCCGTCAATACCAGCGGCCATAGCTCCTCTGGAAAAAAACGCCGTCTCAATGACAATGACAGTGAGACCTCCAGTATAGCAGGTGGCGCTGTTGCACGTACCCGAATCATGCAGCAGGCTTCTGCTAGTGGCCGTGTCACTGTGGATGAGGTAGACCTGGAGGGGAAATATGTCCGGCTCAGCAACAGAGCTGACCAGGTGAGAAGGGTATGGAGGCTGGGGTATAATGTACTAAATCATTTTTTATAATTACCATTGCTCGTTGGACAATATTCTGTATGTATAGTGAGTTAGTGCTTAGTCTAGTGCCATAACCTTAGGATGATATGTCCCCGAAACCAAGGTTTACAGATTGTATATTGCAAAGTAATATGATACAATTAATATGATAATAATAATGTACCCAAAACTTCAGTGCTATATGGGATCTGATACTAGTGTGAGAATTTATCATGGGTGGATAAATACATGTACTCCATGTGTGTGATCTCTCTCTGTCCAGGACCAGCCAATGGGCCACTGGCAAGTGAAGAGGCAGGTTGGGTCACAGACCGCCATAGCCTACAAGTTCCCTCCGAAATTCACCCTGAAGGCTGGACAGGCTGTTACAGTAAGCTGCGCACCATTTTTGAGGAATAGAGCCTGAGAAAATGAAAGATGGAGATATTGTATTGTATATTGTGTTGTGAGGCAGTGAAATTAGAGGTGTAATTAGTGGCTATGTGTTTGTGGTCTTTTTAATTGGTTAAGACTTAAGCCTGTGTGATGGCATTATACAGACCAGTCGAGGGACTGTACTCAGGGGCATCGTCTGTTCCGACCTGTTCCATGCAGATTTGGGCATCAGGGGCCGGCGGCACTCACAACCCTCCCTCTGACCTGGTGTGGAAGTCCCAGAACTCCTGGGGCAGTGGGGACCAGTTCCAGACCACCCTGATTACTGCCAACGGAGAGGTGGGTGCCATCAGTACGCCCATTAACCGTGTGTGTCTGCATGTGTGTGCATGTATGTGAGTATACCTGCACGCATATGTGTGTGTCTGGGGTAGGTCATACTTGTGTAAACAGAAAGACTTACGCAACATATTTCTAATAGCTAACATACAAAAAATGTATTTTTCTTTTCAGGAAATGGCGATGAGGAAAGTCACGCGTACACTGTTTCAGGATGAGGATGATGATGATGACATGGTAAGGGGGGTGATGTTACAGAGGCTGATGGGAAATTGAGTCTGTGGTGGGCAGTATGTATACAGACTTGTATTCTTGTCCTAAAAGGCACATCTCTAGGCAAGGGGAAATGGAAAATGGAAAAAGATAAAAGTGAATGGGGAGTTAACTGGAAAATGATGTGATATAGCGGCTGTACTAAAGTAATAACAGTGTCTTCATATTGCCACTAGGGGGTATGAAGAAACTAATAAGAGGATAAATGAAAGGAGCCAGAACTTCAGACGTGTAGATATTCAGGCTCTTGTTGTTCTGGATGTTCTGTCATGAGAATATTCACATTCTGCCATAAAGTGATGATAGTATTGTAGCATTTTTATAATATAAGAGATAAATAAGCCTCTAGAGACATTTGTGAATTAACAGATTTCCTGGCATGGAGACACTTCTGATAACAGTTGACGGTGGATATGTCCCTCGCTGTACCCCCTAATGGCATAAGGAGACACTTCTGATAACAGTTGACGGTGGATATGTCCCTCGCTGTACCCCCCTAATGGCATAAGGACACACTTTTGATAACAGTTGACGGTGGATATGTCCCTCGCTGTGCCCCCCTAATGGCATAAGGAGACACTTCTGATAACAGTTGACGGTGGATATGTCCCTCGCTGTACCCCCCTAATGGCATAAGGAGGCACTTCTGATAACAGTTGACGGTGGATATGTCCCTTGCTGTACCCCCCTAATGGCATAAGGAGACACTTATGATAACAGTTGACGGTGGATATGTCCCTCGCTGTACCCCCTTAATGGCATAAGGAGACACTTCTGATAACAGTTGACGGTGGATATGTCCCTCGCTGTACCCCCCTAATGGCATAAGGAGACAGTTCTGATAACAGTTGACGGTGGATATGTCCCTCGCTGTACCCCCCTAATGGCATAAGGAGGCACTTCTGATAACAGTTGACGGTGGATGTGTCCCTCTCTGTACCCCCCTAATGGCATAAGGAGACAGTTCTGATAACAGTTGACGGTGGATATGTCCCTCGCTGTACCCCCCTAATGGCATAAGGAGACAGTTCTGATAACAGTTGACGGTGGATATGTCCCTCGCTGTACCCCCCTAATGGCATAAGGAGGCACTTCTGATAACAGTTGACGGTGGATATGTCCCTCGCTGTACCCCCCTAATGGCATAAGGAGGCACTTCTGATAACAGTTGACGGTGGATATGTCCCTTGCTGTACCCCCCTAATGGCATAAGGAGACACTTCTGATAACAGTTGACGGTGGATATGTCCCTTGCTGTACCCCCCTAATGGCATAAGGAGGCACTTCTGATAACAGTTGACGGTGGATGTGTCCCTCTCTGTACCCCCCTCCAGGCGGCTCACAGCAGCTGTGGGGACGGCGAGTACAACCTGCGCAGCCGCACGGTGATCTGCGGGTCCTGCGGCCAGCCCTCGGACAAGACCAGCGCCGGCTCCGTGACGGCCAGCTCAGGGGTCTCCAGCGTCTCCCGCTCGGCCCGGAGCAGCGGGGGGGGTCTCCCTGAGGGCGTGGTCCCCCACTCCTTCCTGATGGGAAACAACATGCCCCGACAGGTACGGCAGCAGCCTAGCCATAATGCGGACTTTCAGTATTGATTCAGAATGTAGGGTCATTTCCTGAAGCATGACAAAATATATGCATAAAAAAAATACATAGAACAATTATAGGCCTGTAGCATATTCGCTACTGTATTCACTCAGAACCTAAAGTTTTCTACTTACAGTGTCCTCCAGGGATCAATTTTTATACTCCTGTGCTGCCCAGAAAACTTTCCACATTGCCATAGTTATGACCTCACTTTCCATGTACGTGCAGATGTGCAGCTATTTATAGAAACACATGTACTGATGTCCCAAAGATATTAAAAATGAGATTTCCCAGAACTTATTCCAGTTGCATTTTTACATAATCAGATATTCAGGAAATGAGATACAGAATCTTCGCGTCAGCTTGGACATAAATCTTTGGAAAACATTTTCAGAAGGGTCATACAGTCTATAATCAGCAAATGAATATTTCCACAGTTATATCTCTGTTACCCATGATTCAGTTCAATGAAGATTAGATTACTGAAAGTTACCCATTCAGACATAGCAAGCCTTTGTTCTGACTAGCCAGAGAAACACATACCCGTCAGTCTGGCCTCCTTAAACTGGTTAGGAGTTGACTTTAAGGTTACCCTAAGGTTACTTACTTTGAAAGGTTTACATGGCTTAGCCTCTGTACATCTCACTGAACTCTTCAGCTTGTGTCAGCTGAGAGTAATCTAGAGTTAATGATAAAGTGTCTGGAGATTTGTTTCTGGGGAGGGGGAGGGGGGGATCCCCAGTCTACACTGTACTGGGGAATGCCCAATCAGCTTTTAGGCTTTTAAATGGCTTTGTATCCTTTTATTTTATCGTATTTGATTGTCTTCTCTTTTTCCTTGTTTTACTTTTTTGCTTGTTTCTTGATTCTTGCTTTTCATTACTGCTCTGTTCTGCTCTGTGTCAGATTTTAAACAGGTCACACAGCAGTGCAGCTACATACAGATGTAAATAGCACTGGAGAATATGTGCTACTTCATGTTATCTGAAACCTTGACAGGCAGGCATGTTGCTGAGAATTCCTGCCACCATAGGCTACATGCAGGTCTTCTTACCCCGTACCCCTCTTTATGCCCCCCGCCTCCGCAGAGTGGCCCCAGACCGGAAAACTGTGCCATCATGTAAACTCAGGACAGCGCCACCTGTAGGAGATGGACGGAAAACCACCTTTTTCTACACATGGAAGGAGCATCTCTATTTCTCTATCTATATATTGTGTTTAAGAGACTTTTATTTAAGTCTTATTTTTTACATCATAATCTGCAGATATTTTTATATATATGAGTATTTAGTAGGTTTTACTTAACTTGCTTAAATGTGGCAATAAGCTTGGCACTGCAGATGTTTACCAAATATATATATATATATATGGTGGGATATGATGCAGCAGAGGACCCATTAGCCACCAGATGCTTTTAAAACAGTCTCAGTCATGGAGTGAAGGAGTGGTGGAGAGGAGGCACTGCCATGCACAGCAGTTTGTTTCACCCTGCGGTTCAATGTCTCAGATCTTTGCTGTCATTACTGGTCACGCCCAGGTTAGGAACCCTGAACTGAATCAAACTACTCTGTGCTTGGGAGAGAGCCTGTCACCCTGGCATACTGCTTATCCCAGTGAATGTCAACTCTTCAACATAAATCAACAACAGATGCACAACTGTAAGAAATTATAGTAGGGATGTTTATCTTTTAACATTAAACTTCAAGACATAAGTGTTCATTTTCCCTTTTTGGATGGGATATACATTTTATTATTCACTGTTAAGTTAATACTTTTAACCTATGCACTAAAATGCTCCCAGTTCAGAGTAGTACTAAATTATTCAGCATTTCACTGGTGGAAATGCATGAAACGTTTTTGTAACAGAATAGATCTGTGATGGTTCTGTGTGGAAAATCTATTTGTCATGGGAACAGTCTTACAGAATAAGGAATTTAGCTCAGAAGTGTATAATTTGCATTTTAGAATTTGACCCCATGTACAATTAATCTTAGATTCCAAATGCAAAAGCATGCACTGCAACCCCTCACATTACTTATATTTCATGTTAGTAAAAAGTATTATTTTTAAAATTGAATGGTTTACTACGCGTTTGTACAAAGTTGCATAACTGCATAACTGCAGATTAATTGAAATTAGACTCATCCATTAGCTTTTGTTGTGGGGTAGTGAAATTGTTAAATGATTGGGCAATGTTGTTGGTCTAAGATTATGGCAGCTTTATGTGGGCTCTTTAGTGATAGTTTCATGCACAAAGTTTAAAGTGACACTAAACCTGTAACATTTGAGATGGCAAAAATGCAAGGATTTTCAAGGCTAATTTATATAGAGACTATTGTCTCTGAAATTATATATTTTTGTAAGGTCTACAAAATGAATTTTGTTATCAAATAGAGACAATAATTTATTTCTGCCCTCAGTAGATTAGTACAGTATGTTGCCATACCAAAGACATTTATTTAAGTTTCTGAAAATATGAAATGATATCAATGAAAATCATATGCGCTGTACAATGGACATTTCACTCCATTTTTGAACCTGACCCACTTCTCCGATGACAGTGTTGATTGTCAAGTGTTGTTCACAATACTCTCTCCTATAGCTGTTCTCAAATATTGTTCTCAAGCTTCTTGTTTGCTTTGAACTGTAAGTTCTGTGGGGGCAAAATAAATTAGGGCACATCATTTTTTCTAAAACCGTTCCATTAGATCATGATTGTGGATATTATACATTATAGAAAAACACACAGAATAGTTTTTTCAAAAATATATTTTCCTGATTACTTGAGCTTGATGCTTTTTGGTTGATGACAATTTTATTAACAATAGACAGTTTTACAAATTGAAGGATAATAATCAACTGAAGTGTGTCACCATATTTATTTTAACATCAGTTTTTAAATGTCATGTGGATGTGGTGCTTCACTGTTAGGTCTCTAAGTACAAAATGGAATTGAATTCAGCAGGAGTTGTGCAATGCTGCCACTGAAGGCTTAAAGATGAACTGTACTGTATATTCTCCTATACTTATATGAATGGTACCAGTTCCAATGTCTGATTGAGACTGTTCTTTTCATAAAATTAACCAAAGACAAATTTACTGAAAGACGTTTTGTCCGAAGTAACAGCTTAAATGTTTCCTTGGTTTCATACATTGCATTGAATGTAAAACAAAAAATGAATAAATGCTTTCCCCCACAAATCAAGTATCTTGTATTATCAAATGGCAATGGTATGAGGATATTTTCAGTATTACTGTGATATCTTGTTGCATCTTAAATGAATTTGGTGTACCGAGAACCACATCTACAAATGAAAGAATTCAAACATTTTATATACATTATATACAAGGTAAAGGCTGGTTACATTCAGCATATAACATTCTGACCAAGGGTATGGCTGAACAACAGCGATATTTTGTCCAATGCTCCACAAGCAAAGCAGTGAAAATATGTACTTTTCTTGGTTGTGAAGGTGCCCTGAAAATACGGTGCCTACAGTACACCAGCGATGGTTTAGTCGCTTGTGTACTGAAACCATACAATAAAATGTTGTCAATTCAACTTAAACGGTTAATGAGTTTAAATGTGATCAAAGTACATTTTCAGTTGATTTAACACTGACCACTGTGCTGTGTAAGGTTACAAACCCACCATATGATTTTTAACTATAAAGGCTAGGAGGAGTCCATGCCTCAATTAAAAGACTACACATAAAAAGTATGGCTTGGATTCAATCAACATTTTCCCTTAATTTCATTTGGAAGTAAATTCAGGTTTTTTTTTTTCTTCAGACATTTTTGGCAAGTTAATTTAGGTGATTACTGTGACCCAAATTTAAGGAGAAATATTGATTGAATGACTAAATCCTGTCTGTATATACCATTGTATGTCCCAAACCCATGTGAAATGCACTTGTCCCTGTCTGTATCCCAGGTTTTGTCAACTGACTGAAATCTATCCAGCAGGTGGCAGTGTTATGCTATCAGAGAATCCCACAATTCTTGGCTTCCTTTATCCAACAGTAAGCATATGTATGGTAGTTTAGAGCAGTAGTTTTCAAACATGATCCTGGGGAACCACTGTGTCGGCTGGGTTTTCATCCTACCATAAGTACAACCCTGAATAGTAGGTTAAAAAATCTAACAAAAAAAAACCAACTTAATTCTTACACTTCTTGTTCTGTCATCAACTCACCCACAAATGGTTCAATTCAATTACCGGGTGACCATTCTTTCTGTAGTGACTTATGCTTTCAGTCTATAAATGTAATAGGTCAATAATGTAATCTTTTTCTCAAGAAATGTTTTCCAGCATATTCCAGAAAGTTTGAGTATGAATTTATCTGATTAAATGCCCGTGAAATTGAAAATGAAATATTTATTCTTCATGGCAAACAAAGCTATTTCTGAAATAAGGTGACCTTATGAAGGTAAATCATCCTACAGCCAATATTCATTGCCTAATGAAGAGCAATTAACAGCTCTATCACTAGTAAGAGTTATAATTCTAGCAGGAAGGAAACCTAGCACAGTGGGACCTCAGGGCAGAAGCTGAAAAGCACTGTCAGTGGGGCAGTCTCCTGGGTGTGGGGGAGGGGGGGCGACGCACGGGAGGGAGATCATAGTGTCCCGGGATGTGGCTGTTCACAGGGAGGTCGTAGAGGCTCTGGGACTCCTGTTCAGTGACGTTTCCCAAAGTGCAGCGCTCTGAAAGACAATGGAAAGATAACACAATTAAAACTGTTGAAAGAAAAATGTCGGCGCAATCAGGTTTACACATATGTAATACTAAACACCATGGGAATGCAGTTTGCTATTTACCAATGCATACAAGAGAATACTTGGATATGCCATTGTTTTTTTTTTAAACAATTTTATTGAAGATTTCCCCCCTTTCCCCACTTTTTGGCAGGTCTCATTGCTGCATCCATCTGTGTGAATTTGGGAGAGCACAGGCAAGCACCCGATCTCCAAAATGTGTGCTGTTAGCCAGAACTTATTTTCTCTCTCCACAGTTTGCCAGCTGAGCTGCATAATGCTGGTGTCAGTGGAGTACAGAGGCTGCCAGCACACAATTAACTGATACGCACTGGGGCAGTTTTTAGCGTCTGACATGAAACGCAGTAATTAAAACTAAAAAGGCACAATGCACGATACCAATTTGTTTGTTTTAAGCTATTAGCAATAGTTATATAGCCCAGATATTATTATGTATCCCTAAAATGAATCTCCTCTCAAAGCTCTTCCCCCCCCTCAGCTTCTGCTATCTCTAAGTACATACAGTCAGTCTATACTACCGATCTGAACAGTGAACTGCCTCTTTCCCCACTCTTCCCATCCTTACCCGTGACTGTGGAGGCAGGGTGCAGGGGCGGAGAGCGGATTTCCACATACGACCTCTCACGCTGGATGGGTGACTTCATCTCCATGTAGCTGCTCTCCAGTGTGCGGGGTTGTGGACCGGGCAGGTCCTTGATGGTGGCGTAGGGGTTCTCACTGTTCAGAGAGCTGCTGCTCACAGCCATACGTGATCCCTTGGACAGGTCTGCACAGGAGAGGGCAGTGTTGGCCATCAAATGACAAGGAACCAGGGGCACGCTCACGTCCTCATTTCAACCCAGGGTTTTATAACCTCCAATCAGCAGAGAAATGGGGCGACAGTGTTAAGTCTACTATAGCATTACTTTAATGATTTCATGATTCTCAGAGCTTCTCCCTCATCCTGCCTTCTTAATCAGGTGTTTATTAGACTTATTTTTACTTTATCAGCTGGAGTGTGGTGAAATAGCAGCCATACATCACCCAGGTGGGTGCTACACACCGGTGCCGGTTGAGGTGAGTTTCCCACTCACCACTGAAAGCGCTTTGAGTGTCTAGAAAAGCGCTATATAAATGTGCTGATCTATCTGATCTATGTATCTATCAAATACATTTTATTATTGTTCATTAAGCCAAGAGACAAAGCAGAAAGATTACAGAGATTTTCAGACAATACCTTTGTCGTAATATTTGCCCAGACTGGCACTGTAGCTATAACTGCGGTCGATTCCAAATGCTCCTGTCAACACAAACACTCTCAATCAGCACAGGATATAGAAAACAATACTAAATTCATTAATTCTCATCCTACTGATTTAGTACAAAAGGAAAAGGGGTTAAATCCATTCTTAAAACTAAAAACGTGTTTGGGTAAAATTTAAGCTTGATTGAATCATGCTCATTGGTGATCTGCCAGGGATGTACAGAGGAGACTGAAGGCAGACGTGTATATAGACTTGTCTGCATGCAGACATATATACAGACTTGTCTGCATACAGACGTATATACAGACTTGTCTGCGTACAGACGAGTATACAGACTTGTCTGCTTACAGACTTGTATACAGACTACAGAGATGTCCTCAGTATGCCTGAGAGTAGTTTGCTCCATACTGCATGTAAGGGGACAGTGACCCGAGTCTCAGTGTGGTGGTGATGTAGCTTCGGGAGGGACGGTGGAGGGACATACCCATGTCTTTGCGGGAAGGGGCCTCGTGGTGCTTCCAGTCCGCAGGCAGTGAGCCATTGCTCTCCACCCCAAACAGGCCCAGCCTCTCCCTCTCCATGTTCTTCACATTACAGAGGAGCTGGTTATTGGTGTTCTGTTCAGGAGACAGTCACACCAGTCACAGAAACTCAGCTGACTTCACTGACTCAATCGTGCTAATGGTGCTGATGATTTAAATGTCTTTGAGTTCTTGAGATAAGATTCAAGGGACTAATTAAACTGCTAACGGTATATCCAAAAGAAAAATTATAAATATTATATATTACTTTTTGGTGAGGCACAGATTTAATGTAATTTTATAGAGTAAACTAAATGCACGGGTGTCTGTCACCGGAATCCAAAACTACAGCTTTTCCAAATAAAAAATAAAACCAGTGCAATTGCTCAGTGTTTATTCTGTGTCCTTTGCCATAACTGAATAAAATCAGAGTTCTTCTCCATAAAAGAGCAAGCCGCCAGATCACGTGTGCTGAAATGGAGGGCACTTGCCTTAATGTGGGCATGGCCCTGGTTGTTGGGGACGTGGGGAAGGGGAGGTCTGTTCTGGGACAGGGTGTGGTAGCTGGGGTTAGAGTAGAAGTGGTGGTAGCTAGGCACATCTGAAAAACCAGAGCATTACAGTCAGTATTAACAGATCAACTTGAAATTCCAAGTAAAAAAAATATACTGTGAGCAAACAAATACACAGTATTTGAATGAAATGTACAGAAGAACTGAAAACAACCCTGTACTCTCTAAGTATGAGAGTATAAGGACAGGAGTCTTAGCATGAACTGTATATGGCTTCAATGTTGCAGCTACAGACATTCACTGGAGATACCCAAAGGAGTTCTTGAGAAAGTTAAACCCAGAGAAAATATCAGCTGTTTGAAATACCTAGTGTATTTGTATTTGGTATTTTCCTCAGAAATCACACAGTAAATGTTAAGCTCCAGTTAAATGTACATGTACATAATCTAACTTGAAATGGAACAAATGTATTTTCAGAAACAATGAAACATTCCACAGTGTCACATAAGTCCTTCCATAGTAACTGCCCTACAGGCTGCAGGCCTATGGGGGAGTGCAGTACCTGGCAGGGCGTACTGTGAGTTGACCATGCGGGTGGAGGAGAAGGCCACAGTGGGCGTGCGGCTCTGCTTGTCCTTCTGACGCCGACGGTAGAGCAGCAGCAGGGCCAGCAGCAGCACCACCAGGACGACGAGCACGATTATCCCCCCGATAGCCCCCCACGAGTCCCTCTCCACCGGGGACATCGGCACCATCACACTCATGCCCTCCTCTGTCAGGACAGGGACACAATATAACCTCCCCTCTGTCAGGACATGGACACAATATAACCTCCCCTCTGTCAGGACAGGGACACAACATCCCCTCCCCTCTGTCAGGACAGGGACACAATATAACCTCCCCTCTGTCAGGACAGGGACACAATATAACCTCCCCTCTGTCAGGACAGGGACACAATATAACCTCCCCTCTGTCAGGACAGGGACACAATATAACCTCCCCTCTGTTAGGACAGGGACACAATATAACCCTTTGCCCGTTTCAGCATCCCCCCAATAACTTTCACTCCTTCTTTTCTGGTCTGTTTCAGTGATGCAAAGATAAACACAGGATTGTAATGTATACGTTATATTAATTGTTATATGTTATATGTTCAACAGCTGTATCTGATAGCAACTACACTGGTGTCATTAGGCTACAGGCTGCCCCTTATGCAGGGACACAGTGACAGCAGAACTATACATAAAACTCGTCATACAACCAGGAGGCAGTGGGTTCAAATCTTAGGAAGACAAGTTACTAAACCACTTAATTTAGTTTATTAATTACTTCAGTAAATATGAATTGTTTCAATTGGGAAAATGTTAATAATGTAAGGTGTCTTTAGGTCTATAAGCAAGGAAATGTATTACAGTCAAGCAGTGGAGCACTCTAAGAAAAAACTAGATCTGTTACGTATGTATTTACTAACTAGTCTTATTGCTGGCCTGCAACCAGGTTTTTATAGCATTATTTTTACTTAGCAATACTATACATTGTCACACTTTCCAAAAGTAATAAGTGTGTTCTGGAGCAGGATATAGAGGCTGGTCACAGCAGTACCTGCTCGGCAGTCAGGCCCCCATCCTGAGTCACACACACACACTCCAGTGTGGGGGTCACAGCTGGCGTTAGGGGGGCAGGAGCAGGTGTGGGCACAGTCAGGTCCAAACAGTCCGGGCCGGCACTCTGCACGTACAGCAAATTACACTCACACAGTTAATACACTGATCAATAAACCAAAACCACAAGATCCTTTGCAAAATAAGTATGTTCTGTTTTTCTAATTAAAACCGTTGCACAAAATGAATAACACAACAAAAATGGCTCTTATTTTTTAAGAGACCACAATCACAAAAAATCTGTATTGTAAAAAGAGTACTTTCTTTCGGAATAGAATTATAATGAAGCAGTTCAAGGACAGGATTTTGACGCTTCAAAGTATTTCGACCGAAAACAATATAATTAATCAGAATTTGTACATTCATAAGAACAATGTTGTGCATATGTTGAGCTGGCAGGTGACTGCTACAGTAAAGCACTGAGTTTCTGTGCAGTGACAGTTAATGGAGAAGCTGCCATCTGCTTGTGGCAACAGTGCAGAACCAAAATAGTGATGGTACAGATGAGATGTGAATTAATTCAATTGGCAATGACTGTTTGTAAATAAGAAACACGTTTTCCATGCGAACACAATGCATCTTGTTATGAAAAATATTTCAAATGTAAACATGTGTGTAAGGGAATTCTGATTTGGATCCAATTGTTCCCTCTTCTCTCCCAATCTGGAATGTGCAATATCATGTATCAGGTGCTGATGATAGATTCTCGACTTTGATTCAGAGGAACATACAAGCTCTCCTCTGAAGCACAGATTCAAGCACCATCTCTTATTACACCATCTCTTATTACACCACCGCTTGTACAGAGAGGAGTGGGAGGAAGATACTACTTCATGTACTGCTAATCATGCAGACTTAAAGGTACCTGATTGGCCAGCAGTGTCTGGTGAACAATAAGAGGCAGATCTCTGCTGATTGAACCCTCCTCATGTGCAGCACTAACGCCAATTATACACGGCCCTGTGGGGCTACTGGCCATGAAAGCACAGGCACGGTCCCAGACCGTGGGGCTTATCTGTGCATCACAATGAGAATGGTGTCTTAATTTAGCCAGGCGAAGCCACCGAGCAGCCAGGACATGCTCTAATGAAAACAAGGGTGAAAGTATTTGTGATTTTGCAGCAATCATTTTTTTATGAAATCACACTTTGATACTTGAGCTACTGCTTTTAAACTTTGTGCCAAGAATTTCAGCCACAGCGTGTAAACAATTGAGAAAAACGGTAAAGAATTCCAAAGAGGCATATTTTGATAAGAAATATGACCCAGAAATACCCTCCCAGTAATCAGACAGATGTTGAGAGGGCAAAATGGCCGGGGACTTACTGGACTGGCAGAAGTGGCCCGTGTAGCCTGACGGGCAGACACACGCCCCTGTCACATGATCACAGGGGCCGTCACAAAGGCAGCGCTGGCTGCAACCGGACCCATAAGTCCCTGGGGCGCACCCTGAGAGAGAACCACAAAGGATTGGCTTTCATGCCCCGTCATCTGCACCACTCCAAGGGTTTGACACTGATACCGCGTGTGTGTGCGTGTGTCTGTGTGTGTGCGTGTGCCCGTGAGTGTGTGTGTGTGTGTGTGTGAGAAAGCGAGAGAGAGAGAATGAGGGACTCACGCTGGGAGCATTCAGACCCAGTCCAGCCAGGGTTACAGTGGCAGGAGCCATCTTGATGATGGCATGTAGAGTTGTTGGAACAACGACAAACCCCAGCACACTGCCTGCCATAGTGTCCCAGAGGACATGCTGAGAAACACACATACAGCAAGCTTTATACTACAGCCAGAATCTCATTCATGTCACTGCAGCAACAGCTAAATTATTTTTTCTGGGTAAAATGAACTCTGATAGAGCATTTTTAAGTAATACACATTTACACACCATACTAACTCTGTTAGAGTTGATTTGGCACTGAGAATTTTGCTGTGCCTTCAGACAAAGTAAGTCTCATGAACTGTAAAGGAAATATCCAGCTACAATTTACATAATATATCAAATGCGCTTTAGCCTGTAACATAAGATAAGGGCCTGAGCTCTGTAAGAAATGATGATGAACTAATATTACCTGACTAGCTGCAGTGCTTACAATATCCTAAGATGTAATGTGATCTCAAGAGGTTAAATTAAAAATTTAGTTCACCAGAATTTGCAGGTGAAATGACTGAAATAACTCTCATAGCCTATAACAAGACAGGGCATGAAGCAGGCCTGCACACCTTGATCACACAGGGATCCAGTGTACCCTGGATCACACACACACTTTCCTGTGATGTGGTGACAGGGAATGGAGGCATGGACACAAGGAGGACAGAGCACACTGCATTGAGCTCCGTGCATACCGGCACTGCAAACTGAGAGAGAGAGAGAGAGAGAGAGAGAGAGAGAAATAGAGAGCCATAATGAAAGAGACAAGATGACAAATGTTTTGGTAACTGCAGCATGGCACAGTGTGTGCCTAAATAATTGCACGGATATGTCCCTAAATGGCAAATTAACCTCTATAATAAGAGGCTGCCTATCACACAACCCCATCGGGGCTGAGGGAGACAGCAAAGAAAATATTCCTCAACAAAGAAACCGCCATCTCTAAAACAAGGAAGATAATACTGAGGACGTTAAACAGAGCAGCAAACACCACAATTGGGAGCAGGAGAATATGATGGAGGAGGAACAACTGAACTGTACCCATTTACAAAAACATCCTCATTAAACTAAAGTCCTTGCAACCAGGACAAAATTACACGGGCAGAAATGTGTTTACAATATGGTGACAGCCCGCACTTACTGTGCTGGCACTGGGAACCGTGGTATCCAGGACGACACTCGCAACTCCCGCTGTCTCGCAGACAGGGGGCGCCGTTCAGGCAGGAGCAGCTGTGGTTGCACTGGCGTCCCCAGAAGCCTTCAGGACAAGGCTGGGCACAGCGCACGCCTGGGAAGGGATAGTCATGAATTACGACAGGATGCGCTCAGATGTTGGGATGTACAACAGAGCTGATTTTGAGCAGTTTGTCTTGGTCTAATCTGGCGGAAATGAAAGCTGGTTACCGGTCCAGCCTGGTAAACACTGGCACTGGCCGCTGACCCTGTGGCAGCTGTCTGCATGGAGGCAGTCACACTTCTGCAAGCAGCCCGGTCCGTAGGTGTCTGTCTGCACACAACAGTAACAGTGTTACACAATGTGTCATGTGACACCATACAATGCTTATGCAAATGCACCAGCCTCACCCTGGTGTAAAATCCAGCTATGCCCAGCCTGAAATTCTAGCTATCAGCTGTTTCATAACATAGCTTCAGCTGGTCAAACCATGTTGAGGATGGAGCTGGTCTGAACTGGTCAACCAGCTATTTCAAAACCTAGCTTGAGCTTTGTGAAAGCATTCAATGATAGGAAACAGAAATAAAAAACCTGTGTACAATGTCACTTGAACACATAATATAACTTACGGGACAAGCTTGGTCACATAGCGCCCCCTGCCAACCTGCAGTGCAAGTGCAAGTTCCGTCCACTGGATTACACACAGCCCCATTCAAACACTGGCATGTACCATTGCATCCCGGACCCCACGACCCAGCAGAACACGGAATGGAGCAGTCCAAGCCCTTCCACCCTGGACACAAATCAGTTTACAACCATTGCGTTACAAGTGTGGCACATTATAATACTAAATATTATCAGTATTATGAATCAAGACTGTTGAATGTTCTGTTTGAGTTTGATTTTTTGTTGAATAAAAAACATTAGATCACAAAAAATAATAATAAAATAGATATATACACTCAGTGAGAACTTCATTAGGTATTTATTAGACTTATTTTTTGAGACTTATCAAGTGTTCTGCTGCTGTAGCCTATCTACTGAGAGGTTTGACGCATTGTCTTCAGAGATGCTCTTCTGCATACCACTGTTGTAATGCGTGGTTATTTGCATTACTGTAACCTTCCTGTCAGCTTTGACCAGTTTGGCCCTTCTCCACAGATCTCTCTCATTAACAAGGCTTTTTTCCCAACAGAACTGCTGCTCACTGGATGTTTTTTTGTTTTTCGCACCATTCTCTGCAAACTCCAGAGCCTATTGTGTGTGAAAATCCCAGGAGATCAGCAGTTTCTGAGATACTCAAACCGCCCTGTGTCACATCTGTGCCCTTTTTCTGAAACCAACAATCATTCCAAGGTCAAAGTCATTCAGATCACATTTCTTCCCCATTCTGAAATTTGGTCTGGAAAACAGCTGAACTTCTTGACCAGGTGTGCATGCTTTAATGCATTTAGTTTCTGCCACACGATTGGCCGATAAAATATTTGTATTAACAAGCTGGTGTACAGGTCTGCCTAATGCTCACTAAGTGTATGTATCAAAACCCAGGTCAGGAGGGAGGTTCTTTGTGCATGTGTGCACATGTAATAATCTCACCATATCGAAATAACAGCACATCAGAAAGCTTTAGTTGCTTTCATCTCATCTACATACCATATGACAGCGCAAGTGTGTGTACATACAGTATAATGGTGTATTAGCATATACCCGTATGACTGTGGGTATCTGTGTGCAGGTGTAAAAGTGTGTGTACATACAGTATAATGGTGTATTAGCATATACCCGTATGACTGTGGGTGTCTGTGTGCATCTCACCCTCGTTGCAGAAGCAGGTGCCGTCGATAGGAGAACAGGCCAGGGCGTTTTTACAGGCACAGGACTGCGAGCAGTTCTTACCAAAGAAGCCTTTCTCACAGTGGAGCTCACAGTGCGCCCCCTGCAGGACATAAACAAGCATAACCACACCAATCGACACTGCCACACTCATCAGAACCGTACCAATGACTCAGACCCTTCAGACATGAGCAGAGGCGGTCAGAGGGTACAGGCTACAAACAGGAAGGGCTGAATATGACAAAACACACAGAGAAGCTCACAATCCTAATATTATTCAAATAAAACAAATCCTCATTAAAATGACAACATTTGAACAGGTATTCATGTTAGCTCTCTTTGTAAATTGAATGCAATTTACAGTTTGTTAGTATTTAATACAAAAATAGGCTTGTATATTGTTATACATAAACAAATGTCAGAGTAAAGATATTCAGAGGGAAGGACTTCCCCACTGTAGTGGACATCCTATGTCAGTCAGTCTAAGCACACTCACCCTGTACCCTGGGGCACACTGGCAGCGTCCGCTCACACTGTCACAGATACCTCCATTCAGACACAGGCAGGTCTCCAGGCAACCGTGGCCATAGTAACCCCGTGGGCAGGTCTCATTGCAGTACAGCCCCGCCCACCCAGGATGGCATGTGCACTCCCCCTTCATTGGGTGACAGCTGGCCAATTAACAAAGAGACAAAGTCATATGTAAGCCAAGCTGACATAAATCCAGTATAATTGTGACCATTGTGTGTGTGTGTGTGCACGCATGTGGGCATGTGTGTGTGTGTACGTGTGTGCGTGTGTATGTGTGTGTACGTGTGTTAGGTGACAGAGCCACACTCACCTCAGCGTATGTGTGCTGTGTGTGCGTGTACGTGTGTGTACGTGTGTGTACGTGACAAAGCCACACTCACCTCAGCGTATGTGTGCTGTGTGTGCGTGTACGTGTGTGTACGTGTGTTACGTGACAGAGCATCACTCACCTCAGCGTATGTGTGCTGTGGCAGAGGCACTGCTGGTCACAGCGCATGCCGTACGTCCCCTCCGGACACATCCTGTTCCTGCACTGGGGGCCCTTGAACCCGGACTCACACAGACAGCCCCCGTGGATGTTAAAGCAGCGCGCTCCGTTGGCACAGTCACACACACCCTGGCAGTCCTGGCCATAGCTGCCCACCGCACACTCCTCACGGCATCTGCAGCAACAACACACAGTCACAACACAACACAACACAACACAACACTCGCTGAGAGATTTACAATCACAGTCACAACACAACACAGCACTGGCTGAGAGATTTACAATCACAGTCACAACACAACACAACCCTGGCTGAGAGATTTACAATCACAGTCACAACACAACACAACCCTGGCTGAGAGATTTACAATCACAGTCACAACACAACACAACCCTGGCTGAGAGATTTACAATCACAGTCACAACACAACACAACCCTGGCTGAGAGATTTACAATCACAGTCACAACACAACACAACACTGGCTGAGCGATTTACAATCACAGTCACAACACAACACTGGCTGAGTCACATATCTGAGAACTGGCCCTGTGTTCACGCCAGCGGACCATGAAGGTGTCTCTATGTGACTTGAGTGTCACTTGCAGCACCTCTCCCACAGTTACTGAATGGATGCAGACCTGTCCCCTGTGAAGCCCGCAGCACAGCGGCAGTGTCCTGTCTCCGGGTCACACTGACCACCATTGTGACACACACACTCCTGAGAGCAGTTCAGCCCAAACCGGCCCACTGCACAGGGCTCTGTACACACTGCTCCCTGAGAGAGAACGAGAGAGAGAGAGCCATTTTACTTCTAAACAGCAGGTGCACTTCATTGGAAACATGATCATCTATAGGCAAGTGTTCTGTCCGAGTAGGTCAGAATAATGTGATATAATTTGTATATAAAAGCTCTATAAATTGAGGCAACCTGTTAGCTTTGTCATAGCTTAGCAGAAAAAACATTACCGTCCATCCAGGATGACAGGCACACATGCCCTCTCCTTGGCAACGGCCTCCATTCTGACAGGGGCAACTGAGGGGGCAGAGTCCCCTCGAACAGGGCTGGTCACATCTGAGGGAGAGGAATGGAGAGAGAGTTTAGAACAGCTGCTTATCAAAACTTTTCTGAAGAAGAAAGCAGGAATACGAACATTGACACAATGTGACACAAGTGGAAATTCCTCACTGACGCCAGAAAGACCTTCAATACCACATTTGATACATTCACTGCAGACTGCAAATGAAGAGTGATTTGTCCATGTGACAGAAATTAAGATTTACTGACTGGCCCATTCCGATCATCATTCTTGCCATTGTTCTGCTATTATATTTGTATATGTGGAGGATAGACCGTAACATTGCATGACTGCATAAACATGATTTTGTCACACCAGTTTCTAGCTCATGGACCATACTGCATTGCATGCAATGCAAGGCACACTGCACAGAATAAGTGGCCAGATTAATTTGTTCATACTCACAGTGTTCCAGTGAACCCTTCTCTGCATCGACATTCCCCAGTCTCAGGGTCACAAGACCCACCAGTTCCACACAGGCACTTTTGCAGACAGCCCTTGCCGAAGGTCCCGAGAGGACAGGGGTCCTTGCAGTGGGGGCCGGTATGTCCTCGGCGACACTGGCAGGAGCCGGTGAGGGGGTCGCAGTGGCCCCCGTTCTCACACACACAGAGCTGCCTGCAGCCTGGGCCCCAGTGCTGCTCATCACAGGCTAAAAGGGAAAGGATCACTATGAGACAGGTCAGCATGGGGTGATGTAGTGGTCAAGTCCATGTGTTAACTAAAGTAACAAGACTATAAGGGGGCCTTGAGGGCCAAGAACTGCTGGTTTTCCACCCTCCCTTTACCTGGGACTCAGGTGTGAAGACAGTCTGGCCAATCAGTAGCACTAATTGCCCGGTCTTATAGAAGAACAGGGCTGGATTTGCATTTGAGGGCCCCCTACAGAGTTGATGATCCCCTATAAACCCTAGCCATCAAATCTTCTGTAACCTTATTTGACTCAGCAAAACAGCAGCAGCATAAACGGGTACAGTTAAAGCAAAGTACAAGAAAGGATAAGGATTTCTGATAAGTGAAGAAGTCACAACATATAATAGTATTTCACTCTCTTGGAATTCTCCCATACCTAAGCACAAATCCAAATGGGTTTCAGCACACCTAGACAAGCGTTCTATATCTGCTTAGGCTTTAGAATATAACATTACATACGGGGATACACTATTGACAAGCCAATTTTCACGGAGCTAAAAAGACAGATGAGGGAGCATGAATAGCATGATTCACACAGGGCTAAGATTTCATTCCAGCCAGTGACAAAGCTGTCGACTGAAGATGAGGGAGATCTTTAACGCACCATGAAGCAAGATATATCATAAATATTCCCAGTTATTCTTCATCCTGACACGCTCATGTCAAATCTGTCAAAAAGCTATGGAAAAGAATATACCAGCTTAAATAGCAAAAGTTTCTCCTCCCAAAATATAACTGCTTTTTAATGGATTCTTCCTTAATGCATATCCACCCAACATTCATGACTAATAAACCCTCTCAAATGTTAAGCCACAGCCATGTTAATAATTGAAAATGACAATGTTCAAACAAGATTTAATTTGTATTACTAGAGATTTATTTAGATTTATTTAGCAATGTATGCAAGTTTAGTCTAGGTACAGTACGTGTCAAGTCTATGCTAAATATGTGCTGGAAAATGCTTAGCTGAAAAAAGGCCTGAGATAACAATCCAGAGGGGAGGCCTACGATGATGGAGACTGACAGCTTAAGCAATCCCACACAGAAATGCTGCCTATTCACATGTGAACTCAGTAAACATATGTTGGAACTGGTTGGCTTCGACTGTCCCCAGTGCTAAACATGTGCAAGTTTCCAAACCTTTTCAGTTGTGAATGTGCTTCATGGGAAATTGAGCCTGAGAATTTGAGCCAACGTACGCAATATTATATATATGAAAGTGATTGGCCATGTGTCTACTACAGAACTCCACCCAAATCCTCTCCAACATTTGTGTTTACATATGATGTACTTCACTGAACCAAAGACATGCCTCTCGCTTACACTGACTGAAGCAATCATCAGGTTCACAGTATCTGTGGAATGTTCCTGATTATGGGAAAATTATAATACTTGTCTAAATGTGGTGTTAGCGCATTGAGGAGTGATGAACACCGTATTCAAAATCAGATACTCTCCAGCGTGTTCACTGCATTAGCTTCAAGCCCTCCCTATTCCCACAATTAGCTCAACAATCAGGCATTCAGGAACCAGCAACTCAGCGGTTCTGATCCAGGCCCTGGACTCCAAAACAGGCGCACTGAGCCAAAACTGTCCCAATACCACACCGCAGCCCTCTACCCAGAGCTGAAGACTCAATTTTCCATTTCCTGTTCTCAGAAGCCCACTCAGAAGGCATCAGGCAGCAGAGCGGCAGTGCGCTTCAGTGTTCTCCAACAAAAACCGGTGAAGTCATCACTGTATCTGGACTTTTTGCTTTGTATAAAAAGGAATATCCAAACGGCGGGGAAGGGGGAGAAAGAGGCAGTTCTAAACTGGAAACCATTTTAAATGTGGAATCCGGGAGGGTGGTGTTCATTTTGTGCAGGGTGGGGGGTACAGTAACTCACCACTGGAGCAGTCCTCCCCGTGCCAACCGCCCTCACACTGGCACCGGTCCGGGGCCTGGCATCGGCCGTGGACACACTCCTTAGTGCATCGGGCTGTCAGGGGAGGGGCACAGTGAGACACATTCTGGCACAGGCGAGGGAACATGCACAGGCATACTGTGAAAGGCCAATGTTAAACAGCCACTGCAATTAAAAGCAAATAAAACACAGATGTGCAACACCTTTATGTGCCGTACAAGCCAGGGTAACAGTAGCAAAGGCTAACGACAGCACTCTTAAAGGAGAAGAACCCTGTGTCTTAGGAGAATTGAGGTCAGGTAAATTACAACAGCGTGTTTTGGTCTTCACTTTTAACAGACATAATTCAGAAGGTTTTTCTTACTACATTAACATTATTAGTGGTCACTGAATTCACTGCAGATTTACATAATTTGAGCGACATATGTGTAGCTACATGAAAAAATGTGGGGGTGATAATACTCACGGACACATTTATTGTTGCTCTCATAGTAGCCAGGACAGCACTGGTACCTCCTGCGGTAGTCCAGCTTTACAGCCTGCCGGTACGCCGTTTTGTAGGTGATCCTGTGACAGAACAGTCCTGTAAGTCTCTGAGCGGTCAGACAGGTGCCCCAGCCCTGTGAGAGAGATGCACGCTGACCTGTGACGGGTGCACTTGTAGAAGCTCCAAGCGTCAGAACAGGGCTCCTCAGATGGCCAGTCATACGGCCGGGCGTAGGACTCCTTGATTGAGGTAGTGTAACTGGAAAAGCACACACACACACACACACAAGCACACACACACACACACACACACGCACACAGACACACTGTATGAATAATAGTACAATAATTTCTTATGTGTCCCCTTACGCTCAACCATGATCAGATCTTTCTTACAGAATATACACTGTCTGTCTCACCTTTCCCATTGGCTGCACACATTAGGATCTCCAGGATTCAAAGGCCATGTGAGGTCCAGAAAGCAGCCTAGAAGTAGCAGGGTGGTGTACCCTTTTACAGACCACTCCATCCTTGCAGATCTGACAAAACACACAAAAACATGAGCCACTATTCCTCTATTGGTCCTTCAAGAGCTACTCTTGTGATGCTGGTAGGGTTTTACAAAAGGAACCACATTTTATTAGAGTATTATGCTGTCCCTAGGATACATTCAACCAAAACTTTCCCTGTTAAGCTGTACAAAACGTTCTCCGAACTTTCAAACAAAGGAATATGAGATGGAGAAAACGAGTGAATTGTGGATGAGAGAGCAGAGGAACGTGGCTCCAGCTCCCTTCATCCTATTAAACACAGCTGATCCTGTCCCCTGCCTGATCTGGCAGCAGTATGGTCCCCTTCCTCACGCATGCTACACAGCCATCTGGTCTCAATCAACGGGGAGATCATTAGGGAAGTGCACACAGAGAGAGAGAGGCTCCAGAACCCCCCAACAAATACTGTTCCAAGCCCAGCCCTGTTGACGAAGGTCTCCTTCAAAACTCCCTCAGATCATGCCACAAAGGCCAACACACACCATGTGGCCAGTGTGGAAAACTCTTCTATTTGTAGGTGTAGCTGGTCATTAACTTTGTTTTATTGTTTTGGTACCAGTACACATATACTTCATACGACATACAAAATCTCCTGTAAACACCAAGTATCACCTGTAGAAAATGCCTAATAAGTTTTGCAATAGCACTACACTTTATACCTTAAAGATTGCATGTAAGCAAATATTTTTAGGATTAAATCTTAAACAGATATGAAGAAAAAAAATAGCAATGGAAATGATGCAATGTATACCAACTGACATCAACGTAGCAGTTCTGCACTTTACCAGCGTACTCTATAGGCTCAGAACAGTGACTGCCATCAATGCAGCAGTGCTAATTAAGACAATGACTTTACTGTTCTGGGAAAAACATTGCCCTTCAATTCTCTTGTCTTTCGGAAGGAACTCCTTTAGAGCCTGGTCTAAAGTCAGGACTTGAGTAAAACTAGCAAAAACACCTAAACAGAATTATAAAGAAACACAGGAATGTATGGCTTTCATTAAGAGAGCCAAATGACTTTACAAGTGAGCTCATTCTGGAGTAGATATTTTTAATTACTCTTTTTCTCATGTAATTGTGCTTGATTTAAAAAGAGCCTGGTAGTGGCAGTAGGATTCTTATGTGATGAGAAGCGGCATGTGTTTGAAATAATGCACGGCCACAAAGAAAAGCGAAAATCTGGGAACTGCATTTGGGCTGATCTGTTTGTTTAATGTACAGTGGTGCATATGGATTTAATACAGCAGTTCTATCTATAAAGCATACCAGGTGAACAAATGTCCTTACTGTCCTTAATCCAACATATTCTATTTTAGCTTCACCACAGCTCTTTTAGAGTAATTTAGGCTTTATACAGTCTCATTCGGCTTGATTCTGTGCTTTGTCAGAATCATTTCTGAGAATATCCCTCTTTGAATCCCGCCAACTGGCATACTCTTAGACGATTTTTACTACAGATTCAACATTTATAGTTGTTGTTCTTGTGGTTAAATATTCTTAACCGAGGCACCTTTCACCTGCCTATCTGGCACACTACCAAACTTCATGCTATAAATAGTACTCACTCCATATTGTGTTTATACTAACATTAAATCTAACTACTCTGAGCGTCACATTGCAAATGTCTCACTCAAGGCACACTGTGCCATGGAAGTTGTGTCTGGAATTTGTAAGAGTCTCCAATTACCAGCCAGTGCTAGAGACACAGTATGGTTTCAACTAACAAAGCAGACGGTCATACTCGACCCGCCTTTGATGTGGGACAATTAAACAATCGAGGATTACACATTAAAAGACACACAATGACATGCCAAGGCTTTCATCAGCATGGCCTGCATTTGTTTTCCATATCCTGGAACCTCATTTCACACACAGATTCTTCAAGTGGATTAAAATGAGTACCATATGATGAAATAAGTGTGAATGATATTTTTAGCAAATGCAAATAATTAAGAAACATTTTTGGGGTTTTAGGATTTTGAATCTGAACCAAATGACGAGCCTACGCACAAGAATACCCTACCAAATATGCATTGCCAAGCTTCTAAACGGGAGAAAATATTCCATAACAAAGGCTCCAGTAGAAGTAAAAGGAATTATTTTGAAATTCACTCAACCAAATATGAATCAACCAAAGAGAATAGCTAATATACTGTAGCAAAGCTAGGGATAAAATTGGAATACAATAAAATAAAATTTAAAAAGTATTAAATAATAAACAAACAATCCTAATCTTATGAGTAATAAAAATGATTGAAACACTGCATAATATTACGATTATTATATTTCCAGTGCCAGATTTTCAATAACATTTTCATTGCTTTCCTCTCACCCCAGTCATGACTTAGGGGCAAGAATGAGCAAAAGAGAGCATCAGGAAATGGTTCTTTTCTTTTAAAAGTGGAGAAATCCAGTACCCAGAGCACATGGCATTGATCATAACATTACTCTTCTTTTTTCTGTCTCTCTCTCCCTCCCTCCCTCCCTCCCTCCCTCCCTGAGAGTTGAAATGTTAATTGAGGTAGAAAATATTACTCATGCTCTGGAAAAGAGAGACTTTAAGAGAAGGAAAAATAAATGAGGTACAGAAATGGGGTTGAGAATGAAGTTGAGACCAAGCGACAGGGAGCGGAGCTAGAGTTAGGCCTAAAAACACTGTCATTAGCAGACAGGGAGCAGAGCTAGGGTTAGGCCTAAAAACACTGTCATTAGCAGACAGGGAGCAGAGCTAGGGTTAGGCCTAAAAACACTGTCATTAGCAGACAGGGAGCAGAGCTAGGGTTAGGCCTAAAAACACTGTCATTAGCAGACAGGGAGCAGAGCTAGGGTTAGGCCTAAAAACACTGTCATTAGCAGACAGGGAGCAGAGCTAGGGTTAGGCCTAAAAACACTGTCATTAGCAGACAGGGAGCAGAGCTAGGGTTAGGCCTAAAAACACTGTCATTAGCAGACAGGGAGCAGAGCTAGGGTTAGGCCTAAAAACACTGTCATTAGCAGACAGGGAGCAGAGCTAGGGTTAGGCCTAAAAACACTGTCATTAGCAGACAGGGAGCAGAGCTAGGGTTAGGCCTAAAAACACTGTCATTAGCAGACAGGGAGCAGAGCTAGGGTTAGGCCTAAAAACATTGTCATTAG
The DNA here is from genome assembly GCF_963514075.1 of Conger conger. NCBI lineage: Eukaryota > Metazoa > Chordata > Actinopteri > Anguilliformes > Congridae > Conger > Conger conger. Next base: position 73,141,459 of record NC_083760.1, read on the forward strand.
CAGACAGGGAGCAGAGCTAGGGTTAGGCCTAAAACACTGTCATTAGCAGACAGGGAGCAGAGCTAGGGTTAGGCCTAAAAACACTGTCATTAGCAGACAGGGAGTGGAGCTAGAGTTAGGCCTAAAAACACTGTCATTAGCAGACAGGGAGCAGAGCGAGGGTTAGGCCTAAAAACACTGTCTATGTATTTGTCACATGTATGATGACATGTTGCAGGCTTTATGGCATACGTAAAAGGCTACAACTTAGATTAAATTCGGACTGAAATACTAAAATAAAAGCAAAGCCCATCTCATCTCTTGCTGGCTGTTTTCCTCTACCTATCGAGAAAAAGCTCATTATAGAGATCATTGAGGAATGGGGGTAAAGGGGAATGTTCTGCAGCAGAATACTTCATAACTCTAGTCTAATAAATACCCAATAAAGTGCTCAGAATGTATGTTCCTTCAAAATCCTTTGCTGAGTTGGGAGTCAAAAAATATCAGATCATCTGCAAGCAATGCATCAGTGGAATTCGCCTAAGACATTTTCTGACGACTACTACTACACCTTTAATGAAGAGTGGTGTACAATTATAAGCTTGTGGCATCAATGTGGTGGTGACATCAATGTATCCTGTACAAACACAAAATGTGAAACACGAAATTGTCACAAATAAATTAAAAGTAGTCAAAATGTGGAAAAAGTGCAGCAGTGCAGAAATTCCATCATTTGGAGCAGCCAAAGATCTCCATAAACAATAACCATGAGACACTCACATGAATTTTGGTTTACCAATTCACAGCTCTGAAGTGGGAAACTTGTCCATACCAATTAATGCAAGGCTTAAACTGAGAGACACTACCAGTTAACTGAAATCAGACCGAGCCCTTGACGTCACAGCCATGGCCACAGCTCAGCACTACGCCGGTGAGATTAACTTCGAGTCGACTACAATGAAACCCATGATCCCTTGCAGCTGGAAGCTTGTTATTGTTTCCCTGGCGCTGGCACAAACCCTCAGCTGCTGCAAGTCTGTCAGCTGTGCAGCATCACAAATACTGCAGCAAAGAGAGACACAGCCTGCCATGTCTAATTCAGCAACCTGAAATCTTGGCCATCCACCACATATGCCAATTTTCACAGATAAAGCACCACTTCTATCATGTAAAACTGGCAAGATATTTTACTTTTTGTCGACACAGCTAAGTCAGCTAGCATCACAACTGGATACAAGCATATTAACAATAAATCTAAAAGTAATGAATCATCTTACTTCTCCCTGAATCCATAATAACCATCAGCATCACCATCATTGGTATACTGTCTGAACAATGTCAACATACTCCATCCATCCATCCATTATCTTAACCCGCTTATCCTGAATAGGGTCGCAGGGGGGCTGGAGCCTATCCCAGCATACATTGGGCGAAAGGCAGGAATACACCCTGGACAGGTCGCCAGTCCATCGCAGGGCACACACACCATTCACTCACACACTCATACCTATGGGCAATTTAGACTCTCCAATCAGCCTAACCTGCATGTCTTTGGACTGTGGGAGGAAACCAGAGTACCCTGAGGAAACCCACGCAAACACGGAGAAAACATGCAAACTCTGCACAGAGAGGCCCCGCCCGACAGGGATTCGATCCCAGGACCTCCTTGCTGTCAGGCGATGTCAACATACTGTATGGTATAAATGTTGCACATTGTGCAAATAGTGATGCTATTTCATTACCAGTTATAATTTGCCAAGACACTGTTGCACTGTTATTATGATAATGTGACAAAATTACCCTCACCATAAATGCTATGAGTTGGAAAATATTGTATTATATCACATTAAGTATACACATTATACATGAAATGTTTCCATTAATTCTCCAGAAGAAAAACATACATTTTGTTGTGTTTTGTTTATAGTGCTATTGTGTGTGGTATTTACTCAGTAGTTCGGAATGTAAATGAGACATCATTGTTATTGTTTTGCTTTTGTATCCGTTGTGTGAAAGTTGTGCAATGGAAGGGAAATGAGTACACACCACATGTCCTCTCCGGAGTTCAGCGACCATCACTGTGCTGACAGAGTGGTGATATTACAGTTCTGTCCAGGACCAAGGACACAAGCAGTGCCACTGGGAGATTGTTTTTGGAACAATTAGGTAACTATTTGCATTAGTCAAAGGTGGTAGAAAGTTGTCATTCTGTCACAGGAAGATGATAAGGAACATATCAACAATTAGTAATTCTGCAGTGACTCACAGGAAATTCCCACAAATCTCCTGCATTAGTCATAAATAGTCAAAACAATAAAAGACATATACATAGGTCACCCACATACATAAGTAATCCTATTGTATATAGGCAGGTCACACTCAATCTCAAATAAGCGTATGCATGCACACACACAGGACATTAAAGTTCCTCCACTCAACACTCTGTGGCCTAAAACCATAATGTGCTGCCAGTTCATCTAGGTAATAAAAGTGACAGAGCACAATGCTCACGGTTAATTTATTTGAGCTACTGTCATGGAAAAAGGCATAAGAGCAGCTCTTTCTCTGCATTGGCTGCTCTGTGTTTCGGCCCTGCCCTGCCTAATACAATCACAATAACAGGATGTACATTGCGCTCTCCCCCCTTCGCCAGCCCCTCCACATGGGCAGTTCCCGCGGGAACAGCCTGCACTTTCCCTGTGTCTGCCCTGGTCACCTCCGCCAAACGATCAAAGAGGAGAGTCCCAAATTCAAACAACCATGGCCCGCAGATGCTAAGCTACACCCCACCTTCCTTTGTCTTTTCCAGAAATTACTTGCTGTGATAAACTTGAAGGGAGCTCTGATGTAGGGAAGGTATCGTACTGTTGATCATGAATCTCTGGTGTAGTATCGTTATACTTCTTGTACTGGAGATAAATTGACTATGGAGGCACTGAAGCAACACGGTCACGCCCTTTGTGTGATGTGAATTCCACAGATATGTAGTTCTAATATGACTATTCCAAAGACATGCAGGTTAAGGACTACAGATGAGAATGAGCTCATTAGCAAACTCTGGCACATTTACACTGATGTGGAAACTGAAAATGTCGATTAATGTGCACTGTCCCTAGTAAAAATAAAGAAATACATAAATAAAAGACTAGTTCAGTACCGGCTGTGTCAGTGCTAAGTGTGGCCGGGAGCTCCAGAGAGTGATATGGAATTGGTGACTGCGTCTCCCAGGCTATGGGAGGGTTCAGTTAGGGGTCCATGTCATCGCTCAGTAGCATTTCATTCACGCTGGTCAATCAAGCTAAAGCTGCATATGCTAGGTCTTCCTCTGACTCTGCTCAGTGTGGTCTGTGGTGTGCAGGCTGGTGACCCCACGTGTTTTGGAGGGGAATCACAGATGTCTTCACACTCCTGATTGGGTGATAGTGACCACTGAACGTGGTTGTGGTTTCAAATGGTGAACGGCACATTCCAAATTAGGGTGGAATTAGACACATACAGACTCATGTTGGGCGCTAATGTTATGAAAAATAGAGAAACACTTTGACAGGGCTTCACAATTTTCATATAAGGCCTACGACGTGGTTGATTTTCACTGAAGAAATCTGCAGGTTAGTGCTGGAAAATCAATAACAAACATTGAGTGAACTGCAAGTAAATTACATGATGCACTATTTTATAATATTGATTATTTGTCAATAACTGCTTTCAAATGTTATAGAACCAAAGAAGGCCCGTGCCCCAGCTATTGTTCAACAGATGGTTTGAGGCTCTAGAGTGTCAACCACATCTACACTTCAGATTCAAACCACAGACCGAATGATTGTGGCTTCACTGGCCAATAGGGTGACCACACATAAACATGCTCTCCAGCACGTGGGCCTGCACGTGTGCACACACACACACGATGCACACGAAAACACATCATCACACATGTAAATGCACACACACGCAAGCACAAACTCACACATGTGAATTCACACAAACGCCTCTACTCAAACATCAGAGCACTGAACACTATGAGAGAAGCTATGAAACTCCACCAGATGTGCTTGATCTTTTCAGACAGAATAAAGACCCAAGGGCCCTGATTGAGGGTTCAGAATTTCAAGAGTAAACAGAGTGCTTATTTCACATACAATAAACAAGTCATGTGGAAAAATGTCTCCACTCATTTTCCCTGACACTTCTGTTCCTCATACAAAATGCATTTTGCACAACAGCACACTGAAAAAGACACATAATGTAATCAAACATATGCGCACTTCAATAACTGGACTTCCACTGTGTGCCTTTGATAATGATTACAACGATGATGGAGATTGCATCTTCAGACTCAAATTTTAGAGCATACAGTATATGATGGTGAATTTTAGTGCTCTGTATATATTTTCCCATCAGCAAGCAAAAGTCATTCTGCACGAAGCATGAATTTCAACACTGAAAATGGTACGATGATAACTACACTGGTGCTTGTTCAGAATTATCGTGGTTCTGCTTTAATGAAAAAATCTTGGTCCAAAGTGCTCTGGAAATAACAGTAGAGTATAAGTGAATACAGATATGAATGGAATGTCAATTCAAGAGACACTTGAATAGGAAAGCTCACAAGACTACTTGCTCAGAGGCCTATAATGGAGGAGCCAGGAGATAAAATGTTAGTATTTGCACTCGTTTATCATTGACTGGATATGAGGACATAATAGTTAGCCATTATATGTATATACAGTTGTTTCGGAATTGTAAAACAACAATTTGCCCTTAGTTACCCCTCCTGATTTCCCCCGCCACCCTTTCTGATATCCCTATCCCTCTTGTCTAACCCCCCCCCCCCCCCCCCACCCAAAAAAAAAGCACTTATGATGACCATATGTTTAGAACAACACTTTATGTGTATTTCACTAGTTATGGATGTGATGCTTTAACTTGTGGAAGAACCTATACACTTGTAAGTCGCTTTGAATTAAAAGCGTCTGCTAAATGACAAAAATGTAAACGTAAATGTACGACAAACTCTGACATACTGTATATAACAAAGTACCCCTTTTTCTCTTCAGTGTAACTGACAGTATTTTCAGCCACAAATCCCTCCAGCCACTATGCCCCAAACAGTATGTATGTGCCCCTAAGAAGAGCGAGCAAAGTCAGAATCCAAGTCAAATGAAACCATCCTACCCGTGGCAGGATGAAGCCAACTGGATCCTGTCATTACTAGTCACAGTTAGCTCATAACATACCTCAGACTCCGATGTGTAATACTGTTTAAGTAATGTCTCAGAAAGACAAGGCAGGCTTGTTCCATTGGTAAATTATCTTGTACAATGTAAGTCTCTGGCACTCCTTCCTGAACATGGATGAGAAAGAATAATACTGATCCAAGAAGTCCTTCATAATCACAGCTGTTTTTTAAATTAATATAATATTTTGTTTCATTGTTAGCTGTCCAACTCTCGAATCATTCCACTGCTCCATTCACAAACCTGTACATTCCCTGTGTCCTCTCCTCTCCATTTGAGTCTATGTGTTCTTGACCTCTGCACTTTAGCATATCCTGTGGGAAACTACCTCTTTGAGTGGAGGGAGACTCAGCAGACTCTCACGCTGAAGACCACACAGATACTTTCACACTAAAGCTGCCACTCAGTGTATTTATTCATGTTTGTTTATTTTAGGCACTGATGCCCCAGTAGTTCCTTCCTTCCCCACGCATACAGCTGGACTTCCCAGTCCTGGTCCTGGGAACGCATTGTGTATGCTGGTTTACAATTTCATATAGATGTGATTAGGCTGTTTAACTGAATATGCCGAGAAAGAAAAGGTAGCCAAATTAAAATGCGACAAAAAACTTCTGCCTCAGTACTCTTCATTGAGGAAGGAGAATTACCAGTAAAAAAATGGCCAAGCAATTTTGTTTGAAGCAGCTGATTGGAATACTCTGGAATACGCTATATTACTCTTATGGGAGTAATATAGCGTAACCTGCTGTGTTTAGTTTTCTAGCGAAGGGAAATAGATGAGCACAATGGGCCTACAAAAAGGAAACGCTGAACTGGTGTTTGTGGAGGATAAACGTCCCAGTCATCAAAAAGTCTCCTGTCCCCACTTCCCCAATGCGTGGACCGCAGAGTTCTGTGGTACACACGCTCACTGCACCTTGGCCCAGGTTCCTGGACACAACACAGAGCTCGAGTTACACTGCACAGTCAGAACGAAGATGCACTGCACAGGTTGAACACAGAGTCAGAGCACTTCTGCAGCCAGACTGTCTCACACACCTGTACAAGGTACCCCTCTGGACCAAATCTGATATCCTCTGAGGCGCATGATTTACAAATAGAGGTTCCAGGTTACATTGGCTGAAAGGAAATACATTTAACATTTTGTTCTACAGACCTGAACTTTCAGCTAAAACAATCTGCAGCCAGCCAACATCTGGTTTTAGTCGACAAATGATAAATGCATTTGCCTGGCAAGATTGTTTGAAGTGACTGACAAATGCTGGAACTTATTTAACCAGGTCATTGTTACTAGAGTTCTTGGTGCACAAACCTATTTTTGTGTAGTAACACTGTATCACCTGGGAACTTACCCCACAAGCCCTTGAGTTGAAGAGCAAAGAAATATGGAGGATGGTTTTATATAACAACAGGTGTCAATACGCACACAGACACACAAAGGAGTGTGCGTGCACACACAGGTTGCATAAGATATTTAAAATGAAACTCTGAACAGCGTTTTCTACATCCATCAAGTAATCGTAGGTTGATTGGCTTTTCTGTGGTAATGTGGTGTTGTAATCTTCCTACAGTGGGTAAACCATATACCACAGGGCATATACGCTCTACTGGCCACATGTGGTGGTCATTCCGGCCAAATACCAAAAGTCTCTTTAATCAGGGTTTCCTTTTTATATCTTCTTGTGAATTACTATCATTCTGTGGGATACAGTGACATTATGGCTTAATCAAGACTCTCCTGGGCTAAAAGGGTACAGTACACACGGTAACAGGCTGCATGCGTACAGTCTCACTGTTCAGGATGTCCAAATCTAAGACCAACCTTTGCCAGTAAATTTCCCCAGTTAAACTCCACGGATTTACTGGGCTCACTCCCCATTAAAGCACGCGTTTCTGGAGGGCGAGGAAGAAATCTGCTCTTCATTACAGAGACCTGTTTATCGGGGTCTGTTAAAGTCATAATCTCACCAGATGTGACTTAATCTCAGCATCTGAATGCAATAACATTGCTCGAAATTGCGGAACATTTGAAACTGCTCCTCAGCTTTGCCCACTGCACATAGAAGAGCAAACTCATAGAAAGATGGCCTTCAGCACATATCAATTTGCTACGCCATTAGAATTGAGGGACGGACAGGCACTGATGCATTTACAAAGCAGTTTGAACCTTTTTAATTGGGAAAATGCATAAATCAGCTCCAATAATTACAATGACAATATTGAGCGTGTATACTTCATACCATTGCTTTGTACTGTAGGTTGCAGGATTGTAAATGGCATCCATTGATGTCCAATGGGGGTCACATTTACATTTGACATTAGCTAGCTGCACTGCGTTTAGGACAAATGTCTTAAAATCATAATCACCAGGAAGGAAGAGGAAGGGGGTCAGCTTAAAAATGGCTAGCTGCTCACAGCCAGGGGCATCCTGATCTAAACAGGAAGAGGGGCAGCTGGAGTGGGACTGAGGGAGGGCACTCCATTTTGGAATAGGTTTCCTGTAGCAATGATGGGAAGACCAATCAGCATAAATGAAGAAAAAACTTTAATGGTGGGTGCTATACATTGATACTGGCTAATTTTGTTAGCTTTCACTACAAACAGCTCTGAAATCCTGGAATTATATGAAAGGCACTATATAAGGCAATTATTATTAATATTATTATTATTATTATTATTATTGATATTATTACTATTGTTATTATTATTATTGTTATTATTATTATTATTATTATTATTATTATTATTAGTAGTAGTAGTAGTAGTAGTAGTAGTAGTAGTATCATTATTAAGGCTGCCTGATTGATACCCAAACTCTCATGTATCTGCATGTACTGTATCAAGACAACACAATGCAATTCTGTCAGGACTTGTGTTTGACAGCATATTCCTTCAATTCAATGGATAGGGTCTATGACAATGCAATGTTTTACTAATTAACTTGCATGGTTGTCTGCATGACTTAGCTCAGGATCCTCTATTAGCACTACAGCAAGGAATTTGCGTACATTAAAACCATTCCTTTTCTTCATGAAGTTGTCCTGTAGTCAATATCATTTATTTGAACTAGCAGATGCCAAGCTGAGCATAAGGTTTTGCCACAAACAAACCATTTCAGCCTCCCAGCCCCGAGGCTCACCCTCTCCTCTCCCTCTCTGCTTCCACTACGGAGCACTGGGAATCCACCAGGACAAACAATAGGAAGCAGGTAGGAAACATCTTGTGTGTAAACCCACCACCACATTCGAACATCCTTTTCCTCCAGGCATAAAGTACTATCACAGGGCAAAGAGAGAGAGAAAGAGAAACAACATTTGGCAGAACCTTTCGCCCCATGCTGGTGCTCTGTCCTGCCTTTCCAACAGCAGCATACAGGGATCCTCTGCAGCCTGCGTTTATGTTTTTCCAAGAGCGAAATTAATGTCCTGGAAAAAAGAAACTATGACTTCAATAACTGCATGGAACAGCGACTGAGGTTCAGTGAGTAACTTCCAAAAGATGTAGGCTGATGCCTGTAAAATGGATCATGGCTTTGTGCAGACAGTGGATCTTTAGCAGTGATATAGGAAAACAAATCAGATTGAAGCTACAGAGGACAGAAAAATAAAATAAAAAGCAGCATTATACAAACCCCTCAGTTGCAGCCCGAGCAGACTCACACGTGCATATCTGCAGCGAGAGTGCGCTATGAATGTGATGGCCTTCCAGTGGGCTTGAAGCTCTGACAGAGCAGCACTATTTGACCTGTACTTCACAGACATAGGCCAGAGACAGTGGATGAAGTCTACCATAATAAGATTATTGCTTAGTCCAAAAGCCATGAAAGGGATAAATGAATATGATAAAAGTGAGAAGTCATGTTCCCATAATAGCAGAGGCTGTCTGCCTTCACCTTAAGCCTTGGTGCTGTGTAACCTCTAGCATTCAATAGCAGGGTTCAGTCTATCACTCTTTGTTTTTGAGTGTTCCTCTCCAGAGATGACAGAAACCCGACCTCTAGTCACCAGACCTTAATTGTGTGTGTCTCCTTTAACCCCGCTCTCAGACTGACAGTCATTATGGGCGTGGCCACAGCACAGACCCTGGCCACAGCGCATTATGTGGTCACTCCCCACCCCCTTATTTACGGGCCTTTGAGCGCGCTCACTTCTGCCAGCGCTGTCTGCCCACGTTCCATTATGCGAGCCCACCCCTCACCCCCCCTCCGCTAACCACCGCCTGACTGCAGTCATATCTGTTCCAATTTTTCTGCCTGCATGGCAGTGTATCTGTTTTTTATTGGCTTATATAAGCCTGTGGCGCGCTTAATAAGCATTGCTACTTTCCTTTAAAGGTGCCTGCTTGTTTTTGTGTGCCCCGAGTTTCTTACGAAGCAACTAACAGGAATATGCTTTTGCCCGTTATGAATTGTATCTTACATTTTTATCAGCTGTTATCCAAAAAATAAGGCAGGACTAACAGGTAATATACATTTAAACAGAGGGATAGATGGATATCAGCAGATTCATTCTCAGAGCAATGACACGCTGAAGTGGGACTCTTTACTTGTCTATGGCTGGCAGTCCCTCAGGGAGAGGGAAACTTGGTCATAGCATCGCTCCAGGCTGTGGTTCAGTTGGCTGGGAGTTCCGCACTTTGTCACACTAAACCGCTGTTTGATCAGGTCCCTCTACTCCTACATAGTGCGTGGTGAAGAGGACAGGCTGAAGGCTATACGTGTGCCAGTCTGCAGCCCTCCCAATGCTGCAGGGATGGGACAGGCCCAGAAATACAATTAGGCACTCCAATTTTGGCCAAAAAAATGAAATAATCAATTGTGCTGGTGTCTAATACACCAATGAACTGTGTGACAGAGCATTAGCAAGCAGGGCATTGAATTATGACCTGAATGCAACCAGATTTAATGAAATTATATCTGGAACAATAATGGAGACCACACCTCAAATCACACAGAATAGGATTTGAGGTCATGATCAGGTCAATGCCAGCCTTGGAGTAAAATTACAGCCAACCATTACATGAATCATATCACAGAGCACTTAATAGAAGTAGACTCTTCTGCTTTATAAGGCAAATTTACATTGCTTCCCCCTCCATGCTTATGATTTCATATTCTACTTTTCCGAGTCACATAAGCACCCTGGGTTCTTCATTAACCAAGTTCCATTACCAGATGGAGTTGGAGTAATACTTATTGAAAACACACTAAACATGATAAAAATTCATCAACTAGAGAACACCTGTGCTGAAATGTGCCTAGGGAACTTCGGGTTTGACTGAGATATTTAAAACAATCCAGGTAAGTTCAGGCTCATCATATAAACCCACCGCTGCCATGCACTCTCCAGGGCACATTCACAAAAACAGCCTTTACTCCTGATCCCTGCTGCATGAATGTAAATTTGCAAAATGCAGTATATTCCATTAAAACCAAATGGTGTCCCTTGAAACCCTGGAAGACAAGCCACTGTAAATTCTTTGATACTCTGGGAATAAGAACAAAAATGCTGCCACGCGGCAGGAGGAAGGACAGTCTGTCCTGCGGTATGGATAAGAACAGACCAAATGTGACAGATCCACAGAGATAATCCTGGATCATATCCAATATTTATTGTACAAACTAATGAAGGAAAATCGGTGACTACACATTCCATCTGTTACAATGTACCATTGCTCATGTTAATGTTGCCTTCACCTCTCTAGAACACTGTCATGAGTCACAAGCTAGGACAATTCATCCCAGGAAACTCAAGCCTGATTTTGATCTTGGAATACCCAAATTCCAACTATCAGCACTGAGTCATTTCAGCTCCACTACAGAAAGGGGAACAAACAATATTGTGAGATCCTACAGTAGGAAATAGCAGCTGGTGCACTGCCATAGGCTGTAACCTGTAATCTGTACAGAAAGGTGATTTGAACTTTGTTGGGATATTTTGCAGATTGCTGCTGAAACCATTCTATTGTATGTCTTTTGTATGTCTTTTGTAGAATTGGTATTTCCGAATGATCCATGCACTTATTTAAAGTCCTGTTCTACTGGGGAATTTTCATTTTGTTTTTCAGTGAAATGCACCTTTTTCTGTTTATTTACCACTTATAACCACTAAATTATATTTCAGATGAACGAGCTGGTCAAACAAGCGGTATAGTACATATAATGAATGCTAATGCATTTCTTTAATATAAAATTCCAGAAACTATCAAATATTCACCAGATAAATATCTAGCTTCATATAGTTATTCATGCGAACTAAACGATGTGTAAGAGTTCGCCAAAAAAAATTGTATCATTTCTGTTGAGTCTTTATGCAGCCCAGTTCTGCCGCGATGCAATCAATAGAAAGAAAAACTTATTCGCTTTGTTAAAATGAAAAAAAAAGTATGTAATAAGTTATGCATGTGGTGTACCCTTTTAAGATTTTAAGCCTAAAACAAAATCACATGCGAAACGATACAATGGTAAACAATTACTTTTGTATAGCTGCATTTCGTAAAATAATAGCTATCTGAAATTATTGCCTCTTACCTTGACTCATCAGAGCATTTGCCGATTTTCCACGAAGATTTGCAAGCTATTTGCTCTTTGGAAGAACTTCACCTTTCAGTCTTAAAATGTTTTGTATAGCAATAAACGAATTGAGATGTACAAAAACAGTTTTTGCCAGTTCAGTTCAATCCATCTATGAGGCCAACAAACAAAGACTTATCGAATGAAATTAAATATATCTGTTCTATGTGGCCAAAACTATTATTATAAAAAACAGATTACGGTCGTTGTCCATAAAGTGATGAGCATTTGCTCCCAGTATGTCGCATCTATCTATTTAGCGCATTTCGAGATCTAGGCTTAACTCAGTTTAAAACAAATTGAGCAGCTTCTGACAGTGACAGGAGAATACTTTAAAACCAGCCATAGAACGCTCGCCCTACATTTCCACGGCTCAGCCAGGATAGCGTCTCAAGTAAAGGGGGCGTACGATCGATCTGGCGTGATGCCAATGAAGATTTGCGAGGAAAACAGGGGGTGCGGTAAATGGGGGATCCTTTCAAATTTGTTCAATTCATTTGTGCCCAGCCTAAAAAGTTAACATAGAAACTGCCTTGAAAAAACATTGTGCTGTGGATTATAAAGCCTAATTTAAATGTTCATGTTAAGATTTTCAGTACATTCCCATGCTACACATTAAACAAAACGTGTGTATAAAGGCCTTTAAGTCCTAAAAATTTAACTTTGACTCTCAATGTTTTATAACAGGCACAGGGGGAAAGGATTCATAACACACAATGTAAAATGTATGATCGCATCATGGAAATATTGATAGTTACATGTGAAAACAGCATTATTTCCCCATGAAAATAAAAACATTTGACATCAACTGTATACTGGCCTAGGCTACTTCATGGACCACAATTAACATATACTTAATGACCACTTTGTTACAGTAGGTAGCCTATAAATATGTATGTATATATATATTTTTTGGGACTTATGGGCCTGCTGCTGTAGCCCATCCACTTCAAGGTTTGACTTGTGTGTTCAGAGATGCTCATACCACCGTTGTAAAGCTGTGGTTATTTGAGTTACTGTCACTTTCCTATCAGCTTAAATCAGTCTGGCCTCACTTGTCTTCCCCGTTCCAATGTTTGGCCTGAAGAACAATTGCATGTGTGTATGTTTTCATGCAATGACTTGCTTTCAGATGATTGGCAGATTAGATCTTCGCATTGAGTTGTGTACAAGTGTAAAAAAAAAAAAAAAAAAAAAAAAGGGGGGGGGGGGGGGGGGTGAGGGCTGCTGAGGGTTAAACAAAATGTGGTTAGGTAGGGCTATACACAAACATACACTATAGCGTACAAACAGGCCTACAATATAGTCTCATGTAGCTGCAACAGTTTGGGAACCCCTGAACTGAGAAATAATTGAGTGGCGGCAGAAAACTTCTGACCTGATTGTTTTGAAGCCTCTCTTGAATGTATAACTGTCACAAGAGAGGATGTTCAGCATGTCTCGCTGAAATATCAGCATGATTGACGATGCGTATTTTAGGCTCACAATTGTATCTCAGCCAGAGGACGATAGGCCCAAGTACGTTTTTTTAAGGATGGGGGAATGGTTTCCCTAAAAACACTGAGCTGGTAGCGATAAGTGGAATTTCACGGCGTCTGTTTTTCCAGCCAGGAAAGACAATCCAGCCAGGACAGATAAATTAGTTGTCACTACTGCTCATCATTATGGAGGGAATCAGGACCACAAAGGATAAATGACAGCGGGTTGGCTTTTTGCGTTAAAATCTAGTTTGCAGTAGTAGTTTCGACTAGTTTCAGACCGTTGAACCGTATGTTCGAATCAACTTAATGTTCAGGAATAAAACAAGTATTCCTCAATATTAACTTATTTTTAAATATTAAGTATTTTCCCCTTCATAAATAAAAACAAAATAAAACAAAATGTAATTGTCAAATACCCGTCTTGTCGGAAACCATCGCCCAAGTGTTGAGTATTCAGGACCTCTTGTGGTTGAAGATGGTATTTTACGCTTAAATTGTAACCGTTATTTTACTATTCAAGAAATTCATGTAAATCTGTTTATTAAAATGTGTCTATCGCGGGAGTAGACGGTTATTGAATATATTCATGAATTTTGTTTACACAGACAAATAGGTATGCAAAAACAGCCATAAACCGGCAAAATAAGTAAAGAATTCTACGAGATTTGGCCAGCATTCTATGGTGTCAAAGCCTCATGTGATTGGATAAGGTACAGAGATGATGTAAGGTCAAAGTTTGTATTTCTGGTGTCATGTCAGCTTGCATAACCGGCAGCATGCTTTAGTTCTGCGGTTATTTAATTTGAACTTGTAATATTATAATGAAAATATGAACAATAAGAATATCTTATCAGTCGATTGAAGAGCAGTTCTTAATATCTGAAGGTAATGTTAATACAAAACAGTTTTAAATGGATCGAAATCTGCGGAAACGTTTCTGAACTGCACTGATCTCACGGCCTGAAGTATTAAATAGCCAGCTAGTTAGCTTTAGATGATTTACCTAGCCATTTGAAACGTGAAAATCCGGCAAAATACTGGCTAGCTAATGAAATTAAAATGTATCGTATTTCCACAACAATACAATGTATTTGCTATATATAAACTTGTTTCAGTAGCATGCCACATTGTGTAGGTAGCTAGCAAGTGTTTGCTAATGTGTTTGCTAATGATTAGATCAGTAACTGGATGTTTGCAAAATGTATTTCCTTCACTGTGCGATTTAGAAATGGCAGATGCTGTCGAGGAAAAAAGTCGAGGGCTCAGGTTCGCCGAACAACAACTGCTTCGACACGGTTGGGAACAAGGTGACATTTTAGGCTAGCTTAATGTAAATATTTTGTCAGCCAACTTTGCTGACGGTCATATTGCCTAATTGCTGTTTCTGAGTTAAATGGCGTTCACTGGTTTGCTGCAAAATGACTATCCCATATGGTTCGCTTTAAGAACGATAACATAATTGTTCTAATTTGGGTTGGCTCAAATTAACATATTTTGTAAATGGCCAAATTTGGCAAATTCTAGTGCATTTGCGCTGTATCAGATTAAATCTCTAAAAAGTACACACGTATGGCAATCCTTCCTCATTAGAAGTAATGCATTTTCACTGTGAATATATTTCAACCACAATAACATAGGTTATTGCCACTTTCAGGAAAAGGTCTTGGCAGGGATGAGAATGGAATTTCAGAAGCCATACAAGTCAAAGTGAAATGTGACAAGGGAGGGGTGAGTTTATTTGCATTTTACTCTGAATCAAACCACTGGTTTCCTCCAACATGTGTAAAGTAGTTTGCTTTATTAATGATTCAGTTGAAGTCTTACATTTATCAGATGAGTATTCATTAATTTTTCTCATATTATATATGTTTACAAACAGTTAGTTGCAGAATTATGGGCACCCCTGATACAAATTGGTGTATATGTGTATACACAAGCCTGTGAGTGGCATGGCATGATTTAATTTGAAATCAATAAAATTAATGTGAGGTTATGGGAAGTTTAATTTGAAGGTTTTTTGGCCCATATCCAGTGATTTGTCTATGTATTGCTGCCCTTTATGTAGTATGTAGCATTTATGTAGCGTGAAATTCAAAATTCTTATCATGGAATGATGTTTCTTACATACAGCCATTCTGGTATTTTTGATGCATTTCCTCTCCAGGTTGGTCATAGTCAGGGGGAGCAGTTCACCTTCCACTGGTGGGACCACATCTTCAACAAGGCCTCCTCCAACCTGGTAGTGGAGTCTGACCAGGTGAGCCTTATTGAGCAAAGAGTGTGTTGTGATGCACTAGTGTACTCGTCATGTTCCCCAGCCTCTTGGCCTCATCTGATACGGCCTCTCTTGTGACGTGTGACAGGATGGTATTAAGGTGAAGAAGGTCATGGGCGAGGAAGAGGAGGGTATGATATCCAACAAGAAGCCCCGCAAAGCAGAGCTGGCCAAGGCCAAGCTCTATGGACGCTTCGTCAAGGTACTGATCCCATGGCGTAAGGCTGGGGATTTGTCGGGGTGGGGATGATAACCTGGACAGCCCTGTGCAAGCCATAGTTTTATTAACTGGGAGAGGGAAGTCACGAAAAAAGAGTGTGTGTGTGATTTCCTCAGATCAAGGGGGGCTCATATTCTACTGGGGGGCCAGTACATGATTTTAAAGTTGATCATTCACTCTTTTCCTTCAGTCAGGCACCCTTTGGTCAGAACAAGCAGACAACAAGCCTTCCTCTTCAGAGGACAGCAGTGAATCAGAGGATGAGGACCAAAGACTAGACCTCTCTTCCACCACCAAGTATGAAGGGCTGCTGGTTTTGCTGTGTTGATATTCTCCTGTATTTTGCATATGATTCTACGCATCCTAACTTTGATTTTTGCTCTAAGGCTGTCTGATGAAGCTCTTGTGAAGGCTTGTGGGGGACGCACTGCACACAAGTAAGATGTCAACCCAGGCTGTGGAAATGATTGTTCTTATGAACTCATGAGCTCTAGTTTGTTTTGAGTACTTTATACAGTATGTGGGGGTGGGGAGGCAGCTGATGCAAACTCTACTAAACAATTATTATTCCTTACTATTCATTCAGTATTACGTTAATCTTTTGGCGAGTGCTAATACCCAGGCTGACTAACAGGGCATTAAATGATAGACATAATACGGAACACGATACAAATAAAGAATAGTCTAAGTTCCGATATAGCATGAATAAATTATTAGAAGATATTACCTGAAATAATTGCATGGATATAAGCGTTTATTTGAAACTTAAAATTAATCTCATTCTATTAATTAGATACCTTGTTACCATGATAGCATTTTGGTAAATTGGATTTTTACTCATAGTTTGATAATATCGACCTACTCAATTCCTGTGTGTCCAGTACAAAAATACTGTACAATATCTACAGGTTGCATGATAACTATGCTACCTCTATGTATGGCTGGAGCTATAGAGATGAAATTGACATCGATCGTATTGTCTAGTTGTGGGTAATATGACCAAGAAGCAAATTTCCCTTTAACTAATACTATAGGCTAGTGTACCCTTAAATAGACTTTAGCATCATAAACTCACAGCACACTCAAATATATGAAATATGGGAGATCATTGATAATTTTGTTTCTACATTCTCTTTTTAACCAGAGGAGCCAGGCATGGCCTCACCATGAGTGCTAAGCTAGCCAGGCTGGAGCAACAGGAACTGGAGTTTCTGGCAAAGTACGGCAAGAAGAGCCAAACTCCAAATATCACCAGCGGTGAGACCATCTCCAACTCTGTTGCTCTTAGTCCCAAGGGAGAAGAGCCTGAGACGGATGAGGGCATGGGCAAGAAGAAGAAGAAGAAAAAAAACAAGAGAAATAAAATATGTGAGGATGAAGCAGGGAGAGTGGTGAAAGAGGATACGCAAGCAACTGCACTTCCTAAAAGGGACGAGCTGGCCATTGTTCCAGAAAAGAGGAGGGGGCCCTCTAAGGAGAAGCATGAGACTGTGGTTGAAGGACAATCGAGCATTCCTAGTTCCACCCAGAAAATCTACAAAAAGAAAAAACATTCAGTTAAGGAGGAGACATCGATAGGAGAAGGAGAAAACTGTGGTTCTGAGTCTGGGGTAAAAACGAGTATGAGTGTCTTTACAGAGCTGGCGGGGGAGCATGCTTTGATTCCTGAGGTAAACGGTGACAAAAAAGTTCACAAAAAGAAGAAACATACCAAGAATAAAGTAGCGCCATCTGTGGAAATAGACTGCAGCAATGGTGCAGAATCAAACAAGGCAGAGACTGTTCCCAAAAAGAAGAGGAAAGTTTGCAGTGATACGAACATCCTACAGCTTCAGCAAGAGGAGAAGCAGAATGCACAACAAGTGGAGAAAAGGAAGAAAAAAAGAGCATGTGAAGTGCAGGAGAAGGTGGAAGATGGTGGAGAAGATGAGGTCAGGGCCGTTAAAAAAAAAAAAAAAAAAAAAGGACTCGTGAGCCTGAACATCATTGACTGAAAAGGGGCTAGGAAATGGGAAGTGGAAGGAAAGAGTGTTTAAAAAAAAAAAAAATTATTCAGCTGTAGCTCTGTGCCATTACATTACATTACATTACATTACATTACGTTAATGGCTCTTATCCAGAGCGACGTACAGTTGTTTAGACTAAGCAGGAGACAATCTACCCCTGGAGCAATGCAGGGTTAAGGGCCTTGCTCGAGGGCCCAACGGCTGTGTGGATCTTATTGTGGCTCCACCGGGGATCGAACCACCGACCTTGCGAGTCCCAGTCCTTTACCTTAACCACTACTCTACAGGCTGCACTGTCCCTCCCATATCCTTGGAGCTCTAAGACGGACTGCCTTACATAGCTCTGAGACAGGTTATAGTTGGGTCATATATAGAAACAGCAGAATGACATTGTTCTGTTAGAAATTAAAACAGGACTTTGAGTTGAGACTGAACTGTTGGGTCAAGCTGTGTATTGGTTTGCCCAATATAATTGCAATTTCTGCATTGGTTTTGTGCCAAAGTGGGCAGCCATGGCTCTCAGTGTTTTTATTCACTTCAACTACTCAGCAAATTGTCCAATGCTATGAAATATAAAGTTAGTTTTTAAAATAACAGTGTTTAAAATGAATTGGTGTTAAAATAAATTTCCAATGTGTACAGCTAAGATAATGCTCATTTGAAGGTCATTATTTTAGATTGTCCAGTATTAGAGGATTTCTTTATTCAGATGTTTCAATTCTGCTCCATCTCTGGTCCTGATAGTGTTGGATATGTTGTGAGTCAGTGATTACGGTAGTTTGCCATGTCTAATGGGATCTTTGCACCGTTAACTCCTGTCGTGTTCTGTTCACTTTCTTCCAGTTCAGGGTGAGGCAGGCCTGGATGAAGCTATATTTATGCCTCTCATCTATGAAATAAGACAAAGCCTTCATTTGGCTCTAATGAACTCTGTCTTCCTGGACAGCATGGCCTTTTTTTAAAACAATAAAATAGATTTTTATCTGATTCTTTTGTTTCTTTAAATGATTCGTCTGGCATTTTAACAGGGAATCCTTTATTTTGCTTACTTATTCATTAAATAATGTAAGCAATGATTAAACACTTCTTCATTTCGCTACATTAAATCTACCTGGGACTACCAGGGCATTGGCTTCACAGATTTCCAGCAATTTCACATAACACATTGGGCACTTCTCCAGGGTTTCTTGTTGAGTCAATTTTGATGCAACTTTCTGTGATTGGGAAGAAATCTGGATTTTAGTGTTCAGTGATGTTTATGGTGCTGACCATGACCAGGTAAAAGCAGGTTCTCTTCCATTGCATCTTAAAAGGGCTCGGTGGTGAACTTGAATGTTTACAACCAGTATTATTTAATATATTCATTGAATAAAATATTGCTTCAAGTAAGATTAAATTAAAATTTTGATGTTAAAACACTCAAATAATATGAAAATGTTTTCTTTGTATTTGATCACCCTTGCATTTGTTTATTCACAAGCAGTGTAATCAGTTTGATGCGCTGCAATTCCACTTTGGTCAGTTCTGTGCTGCTTCCACTACCACATTTCCTATTTGCTGCAGCTGCAGTGTTTGGACCATCCATGGGATTTTGCACTCACCAAGAGTCCAATATGGAAAATAAGTTTCATGTGTGATTTTGATGTGTCTGCCATTGAGTGCAAAGAGGCTTTATATTTCAAAATCATGTCATTATTCTTAATATGAAAATATCATATATGCTGTGCTGTTTGGCTAGCTAAGCACCAAGCAGTGTTGCCAAAATATTACAATATCCTGGACAATGGCACAATGCAACCCAGAACATGCAAACACATGTATGAGAGATTATGATGTCCACATAGATTTGTGACCATGCATGCATGTGTGCATGAGTATGTGTGTGTGTAATCAAACCTGAAGAATAAGCTTAACACTAAAGATATAGGTGAGGCACTTAGTGTCATAATCACGCAGATTTTTTTAAATTGTAAAATTCTGTTGTTTTAAAGTTGTTATAATTCCAATGGTAGAATTACAGGCTTGGGCTGAAGACGCATTAAAGCAATGTGCGACTGAAGGATGAACATTGCCTATACTTCCTGAAACAGTATCCTCATTGGGATTCAGCTGAACGCTCCTCCCAAAAAGTGTCACTAGAGGGAGCAGCAGTGGAGAGGGCTACACAGTCCATGGACAAAGTATCGGTTCTTGTGGGAGGTTCAGGTTTCTAAAGCAGATGGCGCTGGATGCATTGCCTTGCGTGTTCATCAGCTTTGTTCCTCAGAAGTGTCAGCATTATATTAATTCTTCAGTTTTTACACTGCACTTTCATACCATGGTATTAAAGTGTAATGACATTTATAGTTTCAAAATACAATTGAATGTTGTTGAATCAATGTTTAAATTGAAGATCAAACCGAATATGATAGACATATATTTTATGTTAATATACAATGATGTGTGTATTAATTATAGGTTATAAGTGCACTTATTTATTACTTGAAAATTATCACTAAAAGTTTTCTTTTAATACACAACCTAAGCTTGTGCTAAAATGTTCTAAATGATCTCAAATCTAGTTTAAAATCTTTGACTAGGAATATGAATTATATTGTTAAAGAATGATAATTATATTTTATATCACATTGCATATCAAATTGCAGCATGATTACATATGACAATAAGGCACAATTCAATTTTATTTATTTATTTATTAAGTTTTTTTAAATCCGTGATGAAAAAAGAATGTGATCACATATTTCTGAGTTTCTGCTTGCATCCCAGGGCTGGTAGAGTTAACACATTGCACTTTGCTGGCCACTCCTCCCTAAGCCCCTCCCCAACCGCCCCTGTGTTTCCTTTGCCCTCCCCCTTTTCTGAATCCCAGTATGAAAGGGCTGTTTCTCATAAGCATCTGCACTCCAAGGGGCATAGAGCCATTGACCACCAGCCCAGCTGACACCCTGCACGCCAGTGAGATGAGCAGAGAGAGAAGAGAGGCAGACAGAGGAAGAGAGAGATATCCCTGTGACATGGAGATCCCAGGCATCAGGCACTCCCGTGGCCACCTCGGATCAGAGAAGCAGCAGATGCTGGATCTCAACAAACGGCTGGAGATGTATCTGAGCCGGGTGAAGCTCCTGGAGGAGGAAAATGAGCTCCTCAAGGAGGAGATCCATGCGCTGCAGGGCAGCCGGAAGCCCCAGGCGTGGAGGGGAGAGCTGGACGGGCAGCTGAGAAGAGCCAGGGGGGAGGTGGAGGCAGCATGGATGGAGAGAGACAGGGTGGAGCTGGTGGTGGCCAACCTGAGCGAGGACCTGCAGACGCTGCAGCTCCGGAGGCAGAAGGAGGCAGCCACCCAGGCGGAGGTGAAGAAGAGCCTGACGGAGAGCAAGAAGGAGATGGAGGAGGAGAGGAGGGCCCAGATCTGGCTGCGGGAGAAGGTGGCACAGCTGGAAAAGGAGCTGCAGTTCCAGCTGGAGATCCACCAGGAGGAGGTGTCAGCTCTGCAGGCCAGGCTGAGCCACGCCCGGCCTGTCCTCATGAGCCCTCCGCACACCGAGGCCCTCCACCTTCAGGACCTGGGCCAAGAATACTCACAGAGGGCCAGCCAGGTCTGGCAGGAGGCAGCGACTGCATACCAGGCCCAAGTCAAGCGTCTGGAGGACACGCTGTCCCAGACCAGGGATCACCTGGGCCAGGTGACCCAAGAAAAGAGGGAGGGGAACCTGATGGTGCAGTGCCTGGCCAAGGATCTGGATGGGGCCCGAACCAGGAAGAAGCTCCTGGAGCAGAAACTCTCCCAGCAAAGGAGCAGTGAGCTAAAGGAGCTTGAGCTACTCCAGGTGAGAGGCATTGTGTAGCCACTGGCCCTGTTACAGGGACATGTGAAAATCTTGGTTTATAATTGTAACTAAAATCTACATTTCAGTAACTTTTAATTGAAAAAGTTACTAGTTAAATTTGCAGCAAAGCACATCATAATTATTTGAAGTACGTGGGCTGATCCATGCGCTACATTAAACACTGGTGTTACTCCAGAAGCTTAGAAGGTTTAATTTGGGAGAAATAAAAAACTTTTACACCTTCTGCATAATATGCTCTAGCATTCTAGCCAAATGTTGGAATAGTCAGCTATGATGGGAAGTCCTGTGACACTATTCTGTCACAGGACAGAAGTCCAGTTTTCAAAGTAAAAGCCATGCAGCATCAGGTCAGTAGTCATGGACGATGCTTACTCCTACAGTAGGTCTGCTGCAAAAACCATGAATAAGTGGGGGACTCAATAAAAAGGGACTTTTGTCCTTGTAAAATATGACTCAACTGAGAGTGGCTCAATATTGCAGAATTATACTGTCAAATATTAAGTCATCACATGTAAATTATTTCCATGATAAAGTACTATATAATGATGCACTTAGTAGGAGTTCAAATATATTACAATATATTTTAATGCAATTGGTCATACACAATATAAATGTTCTGATTCATCCCTTCAACAGCGTAAATCATTGTTATATTACTTTAGAACGGATACTGCTCGTACAGCACGTACAGGTGAAGTTGGTTTGATTTGGCTAATCGGTCTCAGTACTGCTAGGGTTATTCCAATATACAGTATCTGACTGTGGACCTCATCTGTTCTCTGCTCAATTTTGGATAAATAAACACACAGGTAATTCACACAGCAAGGCTCCACAGAGAAAAGCAAGTAAACATGTCAACTTCCAATTCCGATATATTGAAATTATTCCATTACAAGTTGTAGGTTTTACATCATTCATTTAGTTAACTTAAGTCAACTTATGTCATTTTAAATATCTTAAATTAAGTTTGACTTCAACAATGACTTCTGATCCATTTCAAATTAAGCCAGCTGCAACAGTTGGAAAGGCTGATCCCTTCTGAGTTGATCACAATACAGGCTCAGTTTCTCTCTCTCCATTTTGTCTTGGACAGGCCTGTGCATTGTGTACCTTCTCAATGTCCGGTCAACGGTTGGAAAAGCTTTGTGCAATGCAGTGTTGTCTCTTTAGCACAGGCCCGTGGACTGTGAGGAGGGAAACTCATTTTAAATGCAAACAATCCCTGTTTTTTCATTTTGGATACAAGGGTGTGCTGGGTGGGAGGGGTTGTGGAAATATTGGATCATGTGTTGGCAGACAGTTTCCAGGAATTGCTTCCAGGTCATTGAAGTATTAAATGGGTTTTAAAAGGTCAGCAAATCACATTGCAGCTCTGTGAGATTGAGAGCTGCACTTTCTGCCGTTTCAAGTGCCACATTGGTGTTTTGTACAAGATGAAATGGTTTTGGCCTTTGATGCTGTCAAAATTCATGGGCTGCAATTTAGTGTTCATTGGGTTATGAGTCGTGGGTTCATATCTGTTTTTATCATTTTATTTTTCCATCTTGTTTCTCAGGCTCATCTGGAATCCCTGGAGGGAGAGAAGGCAAAGATGAGTGAGCAGATTTCTGACATCCTGGATGACAGACAGAGCCTTCTGCAGCTGAAGATGTCTCTGGGGATGGAGGTGGCCACCTACAGGTACACATCTCAGAAATGCCCTTGTTCCCACACTATTCCTACACTGAGGTCCACTCTATAACCACTGTAGTTTTCAGAAAGAGTTGCACGCTATTGTGACTTCTACCAAGGGCATATCCATAGCCAGAACCATGGTCTGAGTGCAAAATGGAATGCTAACCTAATTATACCCAGCTCAGTGGCCTCTTTGTTGTGTTTTTCATTCACCATCACCTGCCTGTCCACATAAAGCTTCCAGCCATGTCCGTGTTTAACATAGGAAAACAGAATTGTCCAGGTCTGGGTCAAACTTCTTTTTTTTCTTTTTTTTACCAGCCTGTGTATGCTTTTTGTTGCATATTTTCAGTCTGGCAGTCTGGAAGAGCACAAACTGGAGTGAAGTTGTCATGAACTTTTGGATTTGTTGCTTGGGAAGGAGTAGCTTTCTAAAGAGAGGGTCATCGGACAGATTGGGGCCAATTCTTTCTTGAGCAGAGAAACTTTGGAGCTCATGATTGAAAAGGGTCTTTTCTCTCCTCCCCCATTATTGACCCAGGTCCATCTGCTGTGGAAGAAAACAGCCACAGTGCTCTGGGAGTGTGTGGGAGTAGAGGGAAGGAACAGTGTTCTAGGAGTGAGTAGGAGTAGAGGGAAGGAAACAGACTGGATATGTGGCGACTCAATGATTTTCTTTAGATCAGTTTCATCCTTAATACCAGCAATGCACAGTAGGCACACCTCAATGCAATGAAAAACATGGAGCTGATATATACAAGGCATTACCATTCAATCATTTCTTTGTTCATATATATACACTTCAAACAGATCGACAGACAGGTTAAATGGGCTGCATATATTTGTTTAATGTATATTGGGTCCATATGAATGTGAGCACCTATATGATGGAACTGGAGCGGGGGTTATTAGTGCAGCTTGGGCTGATGGGAACGGCCGTGTCTGTGCCTGTGTGTCGGTATGTCTGTGAGGCCCTGTGACTCACAGACCTCGTTTCTCAAGCGTCGCCTGCAAGATAAAGGCAGTGACAGCACTCTACCCCAGATGGCCAGACAATGACAGAGCCCTCACCACATTACCATAACAACAGATCCTGCCTGCTGCTTCTGTTCGCCAAAAGGGACCAGCCACGTTCCTATCCCCTAAAAAAACCAAATGACCAAATTCTCAAACGACTTCCTGAATTAATTCTGTCGAGTAATGGTATATTTGTTTTTCATGTTTTTACCAGTCATCACCAGTCTCCACTCAGACAAAAAGTCTGAAGATCCTAACAGATTTGATAAAGTAAAGTAGATTTTAATCTGAAATCTGATGTTAGATTGCACATTTCATGTCATACTTAACATTACTATTTTAACTTTCAGTGGTCTTCCTTTTAAAGCTCCCAAGGCTTTAATTATCTATTGAAAAATTCTATTGTGGCCACTATTACATCCAGTGCTGTGAAGATGAATGACCTGATTCCTATGTGTCCTTTACAATCAAAAGTGGTCCATCTGAGCACATCTCTGACCATGTCTGTTTTGCAGAGCATTGTTGGACAATGAGAGTCTTCGAGTCGACAAGCCTTCCATCAACAATCCCTGGGGCTCAATTACAGTTGGTACGTCTCACAGAATCATACATATATTATGTATTAGTCTTCATTAGCTTCTTTATGCAAAAAAATAATAATAGAATAAAAACATATTTGCTGCTTAAAAGACTCCATGTCCATACATGTACAAAATTTAGCTTTTAACAGCAGTACTGTATATTGCAATAACATTGCATAGCCCAAGTCTGAAAGAGGAATCGTATGAATTATTTGTAGAGCAATATCCTACTGTGCACTCAGAAAGCTTAATATGACCCCTATCTGCACATAGCCACATCATTCTTACGATAATGGATGATGTGATTCTACACTGAATGTGCTTTCTGCTCAGTAATGCAAGCTGCCCATAGTGGTCCCTAAAGGTCATTCAATCACATGACCTTCCTGTAATTTAAACCAGATGGAAGGAAGAGATGATCAATATCTAGCCATTAAAACCTATCCTGTCTAATCCTTGTGACTAGGGCTTTGGGGTTTGCTTGCCTAGCCTTTATCTAATTCAGCATGCATTAGTTTCATACAAATTTATTCCAAATCATGTTTTTAATATGTTTTAAAATCCTAGGTGTTTTAATTTAAGCTGCCTTTAATTTCAAGAAACATTAAATGCTCTCACACATTAATTAATTAATGTATACATAGGAAACATACAGGACAAAATGTTAAATATGGGAAAAATGATATCAACTCATTAACTACAGTAAACTATGTGTCTTGAAGTTATTATGTATTTTATTTCCATTTGAAAGTACTTTGTGCTCACACATTGCAAATGGTCATTGCCTGTGCCTGTACCCATGACCATTTAACAGGATGCGTCTGTTCAAACATATTTTCTTGTGTAATTTGCAGATGGAGGGCCCAGCCTTCGTGGTTTTAAGCAGAGACTCCAGGCCACACATAATGGCAGTCACATCGCCTCCCCAGTTTCCTCTAAGCTTGGGAAAAGGACCCAAGCCACAGTGGTGGCCAAGACAGTGACACCTGTCCAAATGTCAAAACAAGATACCTCTGAGCATAAGCCCAAGAGTGCAGGATTTACAGAAGAACAAGAACAAGCTGGTTGGAGTGAGGAATCCTCCCTGCATGCAATTTGGTCATCTCCTCACCCTAAGGACATATTGAAAGGAAATGGTTCAATGGAGCACTTCAGGGAGAAGGAGGTCCAGGAAGAGGTTAGTCCTGTTGCAGCTCTCTTAGCTACAAGATCACTAGAACTGAATGCTGCTGCCTCGCCCATAGAGAAGTGTAGCATTGATCCACCTGCTGCAGGAGGCTCAGATGTCAGCAGGGAAGAAATGAGAGAAAAGGAAGAGTATTCACTCAGTGCAGAGGTAGAAAAGCCCATGGGTCTGAATGACACAGAGCCCAAAGCAGAACAACACTCTGCTGCTTGTCATTCAACAGTTTTTGATATTCCTTCACAGTTCCACCCAGAGATCCAAGCACCTGGCAGCCCCAAGGTCATGCTGAACCTCTCAGGGGCAGAACCCAATCAATCTTCAGAGGATTGTGAAGATGTGGGAGTGCAGGGGTCAGAGGAAAGGGCTCCTGAATCTGCACATGCTCCCGTCTTTGCTTGGGGAGAAAAGGAAGACGGAAAAGAGGAGATTGAATGGGCAGAGGGTAAAACCCCTGAATTTGAAGAAAATAAAATAAATGTAGACTCTGAAATTGCTGTCATTTCTGCTGATGAAGATGCCATCATGGAAATAGATGGGAATCCAGGGGACAGCCAACAAGAGCAGACATCATTAGATGCAGAGCAGCTGGACTTCTCTGAGGATGGAGACGATTCTCAACATGCCTCCCATTCATGGCAGACTGAGGGGGGAGAGCTGGATAACAATGGCAGCTACTCGCTGGAGAACACTCTTGCCGACACACGCCCGCTGATCCGTTACAAGAGCGATGAAACAGACATGAACACTCAGGCCTCTCAATTAGGGGACAGTGACTCAAGTGGGGATGAAGGTAATGATGACAAGGGATGTTGGGGAGATGATAAAAGAAGAGTTATCACATCCAAAAGCATTGATTTCATGGAGGATCTGGATGAAGAGGTTGAGAAGGACACAGAGAAAGAGGAGGCAGCTGGAGAGCTCTTCCAGGGAGAAGGGATGGATGCTGCCAGCAGTCCAACGGGGGAGAGAATTATCTTCACGAATGATGATGATGATGAAAGTGAGAGAGAAGAGGGCATAGCTTCATCGCAGGACGAAACCACTCATGTGACAGGGCCCACAGATCCCATGACAGATCCTGTGGACAAGAGCAGTGAAGAGGAAAATGGTGGACATGGGTATGTGCAGGAGAAGGATTCACTATCACTCTACTCTATTGATGACTTGAAAGGTGAGACTGTAGACTACGAGACTGCACTGGGACTTCAGACCGAATACCCTAAACGAGAAACAGAAACGGAGAGCCTACACCCACTAGATTCTGTCAATAGCATCAGGGAGATGAGTTCACAGAGTCATTCAGACACACAGGAGGAAGCCATAAGATCACATTCTGAGGCCTTAGCTCCACTCTTTAGTGGAACTGTAGAAATATCGGCAACACAACATCTGAGCTCAAATGAGGGTACAGGAGAGGGAGTACACAGCGAGGAAGCAGAAGTTCTTACTGACAGGAAAGAAGGACAGAGTCTGTCTATGCTAACTAATGTGGATTTCACCGATGAGCTCTCCCTGCACAGTGAGCTCAGCAGCACCATGGGGAGTATCATTAATACTGCCAATTCTGACATAGAAGAATACAGCTCTGGAGATGACTCACCCAATGTCAGTCAGTTCTTACAACCCATCACACAAGAAGAAGTGTGTGCGAATCAGGAGGAACCAGTAGCCAGAATTGTTTCTGAAGGCAAGGGTGAATCAGCAGGGCATTCTCCAGAATTCTCTGACCCTCACCCAGAGAACATAACTGAGGAAGTCGCTGACCACAGAACAGAAAGTGATGTAATCCTACAGGATCAAGGGGACATTGTAGAGAGCCCAAGTGCAAGACTATGGGGACATGAATCATTTGTTCAAAGTGTTGAGAAAATAGCTGAATGTTCACAGATGGTTTTGCACAATGAGGGTAATATTGACATGGAGTGTGCTACTGAAGAGAAGTTGATGGCTGTCAGCCAGCCCTCTGGTGATTCTCCTAACATTATATCTGATGAGGAGGATGGTATCTTCAAGGTTATGGAAACCGAAGTACTGCCCCAAACCAACGGGAAATGCCATGACCCTCACAACTTACTAAGCACTAATTTGCATGAAGATACCTGGAGCTCATCCAAGAAGAAAGAGGCTACGTATAATCCGCAGGAGAGTCTGGTTTTTGGAGTGTCATGGGAAGACACAGAGAACCTCTTGGTGGCAGGTGAGCACACTGAAGGAAACTTGGAGATGTCTCAGGCCCCATCTCTGGCGGAGCAGAAACAGATTCCTGTGCAGCTAAATCAGCTTTCAGGTGCCAAGATGGAGGTAGATGGAAGCCATTCAGATGACTCGTTGGATGAAGGGGATTCCTGGTCTTCTGGAGAATAAAGAATAAAAGAACACAAAAAGAATAAAAAACACTCCTAGACATCAGGGGAGATCATCTCTACTCTTTATACTAAACATTACTTGACAGCTGAACAGAATGTGCATTTCATACTTGACACTGTTATAGCTTCATTTGTAATACACATCCCTGCAACACAAATTATTTTCTATTTATGAAGTCAAACTCACCAAAATAAGAACCTTTCATGTGAGGTAACTACTTGCATAGCAACTATGCTAAAGTAGGATACTCAGAGGACTATTAGTATTTCTGGAACACCAAGGCTGTGAATTCATCTTATCATGAGTGGTAATGTGCCTGTCAAAAAATGCCTTAACGTAGCCCACTCCCTCAAAATGCCTATGATTCAACATATTTTCAGCATCTATTAAAGTATTTACTGTGTCTGTCAAACAATAAACTGTGAGGACTTCCTTTCAATCTGGCCAGCATGTAGAAGATGAACATTGGCAGCCATACCTGCAAGAGAGCTTTCTACAATCAAGTCTGGACCACCATACGCTTAATCAAATTTGAGACCTGTGCTTCCTCTATTTACCTTGGAGGAAATTCAGGAAGGTCAGACCTAACATAAATTGCCATGATTGATTTTATATTGATCAGTAGGAATGATCAAAATGCCACAGTGGTACTCACCAGCATCTGTCTTTTTCAGTTGGGCAGTTGGATTGATCTATTCTTTAGGCACATTGGTAACTTCCTTTTCAAAATCACATTTTGCAGTGAGTCCAGTCTGCACCAAATTAATTACCAACTTTTACCCTGGGGGGTATAATCCATAACGAGCCATTTGTAGCAGAGCCCAGGGGTTTCCTAAAATTATGTGTTTTGCAGATTGTCCAGATGTCTGTACATCCTGCTTTCACAGCCTCCCTCAGTTTCCACACAGGCTTTTACAAACCAATTACCTGGCAAATTCACAAGAGTGCACTGCCAGGGGACTATTTGTGTGTATCTCAAATTAAAGGCAATTATGATATTAGAGATTTGAATAATAATAAACATAATAACAGTATAGGTTTATGTTCATAAGGATTAGTAAAAACATATGAACAGTTCAGTGGGGCATTTCTACTGTAAAATAGTGGAATTCATGAATATCCATGCAGTTTGCATCCTTTGTTAATCCAAGTGGTTATGGCAGCACTTGGTAATGCAGCAGGTAGACTTTCCAAGATATACTTGCAAAAACTACCACTGAATTCACTTTCACGTCTCAACATTGTACCTGCCATACCATCCCAGGTTGTGTGTTGAAGGTGGACTTGAAGGTCATCTTTACTGTAAGTGTGCTAATAGACTGCTACAGCACTGAACTATGTGAACAATGAATGGAATACTCTCCAATAGCAGTGCTACAGACCCTTACTTCATTTCAGAACTGTGTGGTTTTAATTATGTGAAAATGCATCATTCTTTCATGGGATTACATGTAAATGGTTCCTCTGAGTATGACTCTTTAGCCACGCTTCAATACAGCTTGATTGCATTTGGTACTTCTGCATTTATGGGTCTTTTGTTTTGTTGTATTGCTTTGATTGGCTTCTTTGTGAACACCCATAAACTGTAGATTTGCAAAAATCTATCCTTGTTGCATTATGAAAAATAAACTAATTTGTGAGCAGTATGTGATGTGTTTCAATCTTATAAAATATTATGGCTTTGAATTTTGGTGAATTTAGGCTAGTCACAATATCCAAAAATAAGAAACCTTTAAATAAAATGATTTGAAAGGTATGAAGGTATAAAAATGAAATGACATTTATCAAATAGAAACTTATATATAATGTAAAATATACTAAAAAATATTGTCCTTTCCTGCCTCATCCAAATGGAAAAAACAGTCCCCATGACTGTTTTTCGTGTCCATTTTGAAAATCCCCAGAAACACTCAGTCAGTGAGGGGGCCCTGCGTGTGCTATGCCTCAGCTTCACTCTCCTCATTGCAGGTTCACTGGCGAGACAAACAGCTGTCCTTAAAAGGAAAACCGGTTTGAAGGAGTGAGAAAGAAAAAAAGAACTGCCAGGCAGCCAGGAACAATAGATGACCTCACCTCCTTCTCTCTTTTCTATCCTCAGCTTTCTTTTCCTTCAGCCATTCATTTGTTAATTTTCAGAACAATGGCAGTTATTTTAAGAAGCAATCCCCTCTCTCTTGCTCCCTGTCCCTCAGCCCCCCTCTCTCTCCCTCTCTCTCGCTTTATCTCTTTCTTGCTCTCTCTCACTCTCTCCCTCTCTCTCTGCTCTATCCAGCAGCAGCCAATCTAAGGCCTATTCATAGCAGAATCATTGTCTGCTGTAATGAAATGACTTCAGCTGCCTTTAATTCTCCCTCCCCTCCCCAACCATTTCTCTCACTCAGAACTACTAATCTTCATGAAACTGCTGTGTATGCTTGGAATTTCCTACCTGAGGGACCTTACAAAGAAAGATGCATTATAATAAAATCTTGTGAACACAGTTGTGTGAATTTGACTGAACTAAGGGTTATTTAGAGAATCATGATATTGTTTTTTTTTTTTTTTTTTTTTTTAAAACTTTTTATTACATATTTACTATATCTTATTTCGACAGTGTGAAGCAGGTTGTGTTGATCTGAAATATTCTGGTCTGAATACCTTTACATGCCATGGTATATCTATTAAAATCAAAAGTTATCATTTAAGTGCATTGAATTCTAATTCATAATTAGCATGTGATCGTTGTACGTTATATACTAATCTTTTTGCTGTTTACAAATCAAAATGTGCAACTGTAAATCAATTTGACCATTCGTATTGGCTCCTAAGGTCACTGGGACAAACATTTCTTTATATAAAGCTATGAATGGGGGGAAATGCTTTTGCTCTCTCTGGGACACCTGCTTTCTCGTGTGCATTGTGGTCTTATGATGAGTCCCCAGTGTGGCCAAGTCTGATGAAACTGCCTGCAAGCCTTATATTGGTCTAGCCAGTTGTGCGATTGCTATTTTAGAAGCAGCTTATATAGTGTTGAATCCGGGGAATCTGCCCCCACCCCTCAGCCCCCACCCCCCAGCCCCCCACAGGAGGGCATGGAGCCTCCAAAGGCAATATGGTGAACAGAAAGTGGCCTGACTCTCTGGAGTGTGATACACTTCCCCGAAAGCCATCTGTTCCTCTGAAATCCATTTAAAACATTATATATGACCATACTGGCCAATTGATTATCTGAAGAACGGGTTGTATGCTTAAGTGCTTTTGGGTGGGTGGGGGGACCTGTGTATATGAATGGCATTGTATGAACCAAGTCAATTTTACACCAATCCAGCCCACAATATTTTGAAAAGCACTTCACCGTGGCTTCCATGAACATTGTTAAAAATCATTCTGCCTTATATTCCCAGTGTTGTCCCTACTGGGAGGCAAATACAATTAAACATTCACAAGTACTTGGTGTAAGCCATAAGTGTAAATGGATTTCAATGACAGACAATAATATGACAATATTCATCAGGGACTGTACAGTAGAATACAGTAGAATGTTTTGTCCATATTTGCTGATATGTACTCATAGAAAAATATATTAATATTTTTTACAAAATGTATCAACTATTTCTTGCCTCCTTACATGAAAACATATGTCCACATTCTAGATTAGAAATAGTTGTGTCATGCGACGGCTTGGATAAAACTTTAAAAAGAATGAACATATTTGGCCGAACCATGATTGAGACAAAGTGGCATTTGGATGGTTTGGACGATGAACAAAAACACGTGAACACTTATCCAGTCAATCAAGATAAATGGTTACTTCATGAAGTGTATCATTTCACAGGCTAAAAAAAACAATAATGGAAAAGTAAATGCACATTACAATTTGCCAAACTATTTCAAAAATAGAAGCCAGGATAAGGTCACTTACTGATGCTGAAAACCTCTGTTCTTAAGATGACAACCCTCAAAATGATATAATTATTGTCTTTTGCAACAAAGGGCTTATTGGCCACTTACTGGCAGTGGGTTAATTATACAGTATGACAGACATTACTGTGGGCAATGGTCTAGTCAGATTGAATAAAGCCACTTACTATAAGTGATTAGCAGAGACTCAGTGAGTGACATTGAAATGAAAGAACTGACTGTGATTCTCCCTACAGTCATGCAGGGCCTCAACATACCAAAACCAGTATGCTTGTTGTCTCATTCCTCTGCTCACAACTGTTGAAAGACCCTCAATATGGAAACAATGCAGCTACTGACGGGATTTTGAATCACTCTTGGATTTAGATTATTTTCTTCATTTACAATCAGCTAACAACCCAGTGAGCAAAAGATGGAATCTGTTGGAACGATGTCTATAGGAATCTAGGTTGAGAGACATTTGGACAAACAGACTAGGTTAACCCAAATAGCTCAGGTGTTATCTGGACATAACCTGGCTATATCTACTTGGCTAGAAATATTTCATTTCCCAATTCTCCATTTCTAATTTTGGAGTAAAATCGGCATGAAATAAAACTATATCTGAGCCCAGAGGATAGAACATTACAAATATATATTGAGGTAATTTTCTAATGCTTTAGCAGATAATCAAAAGGAAAACAGCAGATAATAGCTCCTTAAATTTGTCAAGTGGATATTTAAGTTTGGTACTTCTTTCTTAAATGCCTGTACATTGTGTCTAATGTTGCTCGCAATTCAAAACAAAGCTATAAAGCGCAATTTACTATATATGAATTCTTTGAAATGAAAACCTTGTTTTGTGCACACAAACATACCATTAGCATGGTAACAGTACTTCATGGGACAGAAATGTGAAAGCAATAGAGCTTGATTTAGCCCTGTCCATGGTCAGTGGCATAGGAGAACTCTGACTCAGAGGGCATGGTGTGAGTCTCCTGCCCGCTGTTGCCCTGCCGGAGACATGAGGTCAGCGGCTGGCCAGGACAAAGGCAGCTGACTGGGCCAGCTGACACTGTGGTCAAAAGCCTGTTAGAGTGGAGCGTTTGTTTAATCTGACCGCCCGGGTTGATTTTTTCTGTAGCTCAAATATTTGGAATAGATATAAATGTCAGCACTGTAAGCCTCTCTGCCACTCTGCCTCTGAACAGCAGCACCTCAGATGAACCCTCCCTGTCCATCTGCTCCTCTGGAGTCCTACAGTAAGGGTTCATCTGAACCCCTCCCTGATCCTGACTCCTCTGGAGTCCTACAGTAAGGGTTCATCTGAACCCCTCCCTGATCCTGACTCCTCTGGAGTCCTACAGTAAGGGTTCATCTGAACCCCTCCCTGATCCTGACTCCTCTGGAGTCCTACAGTAAGGGTTCATCTGAACCCCTCCCTGATCCTGACTCCTCTGGAGTCCTACAGTAAGGGTTCATCTGAACCCCTCCCTGATCCTGACTCCTCTTGAGTCCTACAGTAAGGGTTAATCTGAACCCCTCCCTGATCCTGACTCCTCTGGAGTCCTACAGTAAGGGTTCATCTGAACCCCTCCCTGATCCTGACTCCTCTGGAGTCCTACAGTAAGGGTTAATCTGAACCCCTCCCTGATCCTGACTCCTCTGGAGTCCTACAGTAAGGGTTAATCTGAACCCCTCCCTGATCCTGACTCCTCTGGAGTCCTACAGTAAGGGTTCATCTGAACCCCTCCCTGATCCTGACTCCTCTGGAGTCCTACAGTAAGGGTTCATCTGAACCCCTCCCTGATCCTGACTCCTCTGGAGTCCTACAGTAAGGGTTCATCTGTACTCCTCCCTGTCCATCTGCTCCTCTGGAGTCCTACAGTAAGGGTCCACCTGTACTTATCTCAGTTGGGGATTGGCTCCTCATTGTTCCCTCCAATCTCTGCTGAAGACTCACCTGTCTACTGTGCGTACAGCATGCCCACCACCTTCCATGAGATTAATATGAGCAAAATAAATGTAGAAATACAGCAGTAATCCCTGAGGGCCAGTCAGCATGTCCATGTGTTTGTATTGATGGGATGCGCTTTGAGACCAAAGTGATACAGCAGTGACTTCATGAATTTGAAAATAATTTAGAAACTATGAAGCTCTATAGGGCGGCACGGATGGTGCAGTGGGTAGCACTGCCGCCTCACAGCAAGGAGGTCCTGGGTTCGAATCCCCGTCGGCCGGGGCCTCTCTGTGTGGAGTTTGCATGTTCTCCCCGTGTCTGCGTGGGTTTCCTCCGGGAACTCCGGTTTCCTCCCACAGTCCAAAGACATGCAGGTTAGGCTGATTGGAGAGTCTAAATTGCCCATAGGTGTGAGTGTGAGTGTGTGTGTGAGTGTGTGTGTGTGTGAGTGAATGGTGTGTGTGCCCTGTGATGGACTGGCGACCTGTCCAGGGTGTATTCCTGCCTTTCGCCCAATGTATGCTGGGATAGGCTCCAGCCCCCCTGCGACCCTGTTCAGGATAAGCGGGTTCAGATAATGGATGGATGGATGAAGCTCTATAGCCATGTGCTTTGAGTTGACAAATACTTTGATAAGAAGTTTGAATATATCAAACACATTTAATACATTTTAGTCAAACCATTTGGGATTTATAAGCATTTCTGCAATTAGCTAAACTTATATGCAAGTTAATTGGCTGTTAATTAGCCATCCTTTAACGTAATACATGTAGGTTTATTGATTCATAATACTATCAACTTTTTTTCAGAAAAATAAAGAGTCATTGAGGATATTTTTTGCCAGGGGGTGTAGGGAAAAAGGCACAACCAAGTGTGCCAGCTTTCATAAGGCCAGATATTTTTATATTGCACATGTGGTTCAGCCAAAGGTGAGGAAAGGATAAAACAAGGAGTGATATTCCAAAATCAAGATGGCAGCTACCCGTATACAATATGTGCCAAATGAGGAGGTTATTCACTCTAGCAGATTTCTAGTGAAATCTTCAATATTTTTAAAGATATGTAGCTCTATAGCACCACCGTAACGTTTTAGTCTTGATGTGGCAACACACGTATATCAAATGGGATAATCTTTGGCATTTTAAGTGTTTTTCAGAAAAAAATGTTGGAACCCTCAATATGGCAGATTTTATGGGTCCATGATACGTAATTTAATTTCTGCACATTTCTGATAAAAGGGAATGTTAATGATACTAGAATGAATCGGACCAGAACTTTTTCTGGACTTTGAGAAGATTGCACATTCCTCTCCCCTGACTCATCTACACTGCTCTTTGGTTCTAGCCCCTGTGCCAGTAAGCTTATCATACTCTTCTGTGTGCTGGCATCCAAAAGCAACCTTCAGAAAGACTGAGAGACAGCATGCAATGAAGTCATAGAGGGACATGGACTATTGCAAAACTTTAGTCATGGATTGAGTCATGGTCTGTGCCTTCATACTGCAGATACAAGTGTCAAATGTAGGCTGTAATGGGACAGTTGACTATGAATGCTGACAGTGTCAGTGCATGTGTGAATACAAAGCAGTAATGCACAGCAGTCAGAGGTCACAAACATTGTGAGGTCACGAACATAGCCTTACTTCTGAAAACTACAGGCCATAATATTGCACGTGACAGATCACAGCTTCAAGAATCCTAACAAGCAGTTTGTCCAGTTTGCCCATACTATACACTGGTGATGTTGTGTTACTAATTCTAATTCTATTAACTAAGAAATATTTGAGCCAGTTCACAGAAAACAATTTTGTGGTGAAAAGTCAGTGAAAACATTTTTTTCCCTCTAGGATATAGCCAGGTCATATCCCGGTAAAATTGGCTATATTGGAGTTAACCTAGTCTGTTTATTTTGAAACATCCCTCAACCTAGATTTCTACCCCTGGATTCTGGCTTTTGCTCACTGGGAATGTTTGTATGCTGAAATGAAAGCTTGTGTGCTGTAAAAACTTACATATTGAACATATTAAGTAATAATTGTTCATTCACATAGACTAAAAGGGAAATGTATATTAATGCATATATTTATGTTAATTGCTTGGCAGGTTTTGCCATATCAAACAATTATGAAGAGACAATACTGACACTGCAGTAGATGAGCCAGGCATGGGTCTACACGTAGACTGCCATCTAGTGGAGACGGATACAGACTGCGTCTCTACTGACAAAGCAGAGCCCTCACGAACAGCTGGCCTGACACTGAATTTATTCATTCTCCTGATTCCAGGATAAACCGAGACACAGAAGACCGAATTCTACCAAAGGCCTCCCTGGAAGTGCTGGGGTGCTTTCAGCCCCTGACAGAGGCTGTACACTGTAACTAAACACAGACACACACCACGCATAATAAAGACAAATGATCCATACCTCTTTTTAGGTCAACTTGTCTATTTAATATATAAAATACGGTAAAACATACGCAAAAAGGGGTAGGTATCAAGGGACAAATGGATACTTTGGTACAATAACAAACACTTTTTTGTAAAAGCAGTATAGAATTTTTAATAACATATCAGTGCATACTTTGTTTATGAAAATATACACAAATTGTATATCATTCTCCAAAAACAACAGAAAAAACATCTTTTTACAACAAAACTCAAAGCAGACTAGCCGAACACAATATATTAGCTATAATTTATTTTAAACTTTTCCTCAGGTACATTTTTTTTGTGTGGTTTATATTGTTGTTGATAATACATTTCATTAAAAAAAATGATTAATTCTCTGTTTGTTTTAATCCCATGCATTTCCACCGAAATAGTCTGTGCCTGGAAATAGATCAGATCAGCCTTCCCCTGCTTATGTACGTCAGATTTTTGACATTTGACTAAAAATTGCAGCATTGTACTGGTAATTTCATTCGGTTTGTGTTATTCACTTTTCCCCTCCATTACTTTATATATACTAATATTACTACAATATTTTTAATAAACCTTGCAATATTAACAGCACCCCTTTTGAAGAAAACAAAAAAATGAAAACAAAAAATATATATTTATATAGTATTTATATAGAATAAAATAAAACCAAATAAAATAAGATGGCTATACTACACACAACAGCAGAAATAAAATTAAAATGGCTTTTCTTTATTTTTATTATTATTATCACTCATAGTAATAACAAAAATAACAGCAATAATAACATTCATTAAAAAAGACAATTGTCACCAGCACAAATTAACACCAGAAAAAAGTGAGATTTTAAAAACTTCATTGGAAATAAGGGGTGTAGGTTTATTTATGTATTTTTTTTTAGAAGATTGTCTTTCATTTTGATTACACTGAGTGACTGAGATCCATGACAGCGTTTGTACAATGACTGGTCAATGCCAGCACGTGAAGCCAAACACACGGGCAGCAGACAGAGCAGCTTCATGCAGTGTCATACACCCAGAGCCCAAATCCAACCATCTTCACTAAACTGTATACAGGTGTACTGCACACGCTCATGGGAACAGCTCAAGATCTTCTATTTCTACCTGTCCAACATGCAGAGCAGCAACACGTTAATGAACCCAAGCCATCACACCCAGTGCTTTCCCCCTTTCTCTCTCCTTACTGTCCTCAGGTAAAGGCCAACAGACCTCATCACCACTGGCTACTCCAAAGCCATAGCCTTGCACCGTGAATGCAAGCGATTAATGTGATCCCATCTGACCAAATAATTAAATGCTACACAAAACCCTTCTTGTTGCGGAGAGGACTTTCGGACCATCATCTGTCCCAGCAGTCTTAAGGGCTTTCCTGAAACTCCTGACCAACAGCGGGCAGAGGCTGCGGAAACGTGGACCAAAAGTGAAACGCGTTTCATCTACCGCAACAGGCTGCTTTTTGTTCCTCTGTGACAGACCACAGTGCAACACTGAATGACAGCACAGCACAGTGGGGAAGCAGGGGCTTATGGGATACTGGAGGGAGGGAAAAGAGTTTCTGGGAAATTCAAGTTTCTAAGAGAACCGGGTATATTAATATAAAAATCTACACACACACAAATAAATTTAGCCTTTGATAAAATCGCATTTAGGCAAATTCACCTAAAGTCAACCAGAGGGAATCTTCATCCAATGGGATTCATTTTGGTGGGAGGAGAGAAGTGTGAAGTTTGGCCTGGTCAAATAACAGGAGGGCCATTGGTTGTTGGGCTGTTATAATAAATAAAATCAAGCTTGTCTCCAAGCTCTCGTTTGTGACAATGACCGGCAGCACCGCCGATTCCAGCAGCCTCCTCTCACACCTGCCTGTACGCTCTGCACGCCTGCTAATGCAATTCAGCAACACGGAGCACAAATTATTTATAACCCCAATGAGGATCCTGTTAACAGGAATAATAATGGGCCTAAAATCTCTATATAGCCTGCCTGACTTAAAAAATATTTAATCTTTTATCACTCAGATACAATAAATCCACTATAAAACATTCAATATACGTGGCAAATTGGACATCATTTTACAACACTGCAAAATTGCAGTATGTGTCAGAAAATGTACAAGTAAATTCACTTTAAAGACGCTGCCCAAATTATTACATATCCACTGCTATCTAGTGTCAGAAGTGCAAATGTTCAAACGGGACAGCAATTCCTCTTTGAACTGTACATTTGCGTTTGATGGGTCTTTTGAAGGAGCCGGGTTCGGGTATTACGGAGAGTTTTATCTGAGCAGAGGAAGTTAGCTGTGCGTTAGCGCAGGTACGAATGACGGATTTCATACTCCTTGGCCGACAAACCCTCTCTCTGGCTCCCGAATCTGAGGACACTTCTGAGGAATGTGCCACAACACGAGGAGCACAGTTAAAGAGGCCAGCTGGGCAGGAAGTGGACATCACATGAAATGCATTAGAGCGATGTGTCTGGATAAGAGACTAAGTGAGGCAGAGCCCCCTCACATGTAACAGGAAGTGATGAAAAGTGTGCTCAGATGTGTGTGTGTGTGTATATATATATATATGCACATATACATATATATATACAAACATAAATATAAAGAAACATGTATTTAGTGAAGCGCCATGCTGACATCGCTGAGGGCTAGGGTCTGGAATATAAAGTGCATTCCATTAAATAAACTGTCAGAGATCTCTCAAAGTCAACGTCCCTGTGGCCTCCCTGACTGTCCCTCCAGCATTCTAGCTTACAACATTATTACATTTACATATACATAAATATATAGACAGATCCACTGAGAATCTACACATTTGTTTTAGGGATATCCTGCAAAATATATGTGAATATATATTTATATACACAATCCCTATTGTCTATAATTTCTTCCACATTATATGCAGTTACCTTTTAAAATGCATGTAGTTTTACTGCCACCTAAAGTCATTTAAATACATATGCCACCGTTTGCCTTCAAACATTGTCCTTTGCTATTCAAGAACCAAAGTTGGCTGTAAAGGAACATCAAAAAACATCTGTGTATATACATGGTTCTTCATTTTTTTCTTGAACAAATCCTCAATCCTCTAAAATTCAAGCCTTTTGGTACTTTTTTTTTTTTTTTAATGGCAAGAGTACTTTTGACAGAACTGAGCGATATCCCCTGAATTAAGCAGGCAGAAGCCAAAAAGCAGTAAAAGAAATGCACTGTGATCAGAAGTGGCAGAAATATTGTGCCTGAAGCTTGTGTAAACGGGTGATTGTGAAGAACACCTGGCCATTTTCTGATCTTGCTTTTGTTGTACAGAATGAAAATATCTTGTCCATGACCATGTGTGTGTATGAATTAGAACAGGATAGTTATTTCAAAAAAATGAAAAGAGAACCTCATCATTTTACACACTGTGGAAAATTTAACTACCCAGATAGGGAGAATATGCATTAAAAACGATGGGGTTGAGATGGGAGGAGAGCGTTTGGGAAAAGTAAGATCGAAGCGCTGACTCAGCATCCCTTTCACCGAGCCCAGGACCTTGGCCTTCGGCAAAGCAGTCTATGCACACAACGTGGCCGTGGCTTCTAGAAGATTCTAGCTTGCTCTGGATGCCTTCTGGTAAAGCCGGGCTCTGTAGTGAACGTCCTTTAGATTTGATTCATGCAGTGTTTACAACAGAGCTGCTGCAGCCCTCGCCGTCTTTTGAATTAAATTGAGTCGCTTTCCAAGGCTGAAGAAAGGGAACGAAATGAGCAGAAGAGCCCGTGGAGTTGAAGTGTCGCTTTTTGAAAAGGAAACTGTTTCAGCTTCTCGAGTGTTCAGGGAGTGGAGGATGGAAAATGGTCAGGGGTAAAAGAGTATATAACTGCCCGGGAACATGATTACATGGAGCAATTTCAACCGGCCTTATGCTCAGCCTGGTTGGGCTGCTACATCGAATGGACACTTCCATGTGTAAATACAGAGAGAGTGTGGCTGAACGATCCCCGAGAGAAGATTCAGCTAAGTCTAGAACATCTTTAGTCATTAATGTACAGATTTGACTGAAAACCCAGCGAAAACAAGCGCTTCCAGCCCACTGTTCTTATGCCGTGACATCCACAGCATCGCTTTCTCTTTCATTTAACATCAGCCTCAGCCCCCTCACAGCCCCTGAACACAAATATCAAAACAACCAACTCAAAATCGCCCCTAATTCCATCCCACTCAATTACAGCTAATCCCTGGTTTGGTGACTCGGCCCATGATAGCAGTGTGTGCATGTGTGTGCGTGGCTTTATGCGTGTGTGTGTACGCATATGTGTGTGCGCATGTTTGCTTTGTGTGTATGTGTGTGTGTGTGTGTGTGTGTGTGTGAGTGCCTGTGTGAGTGTGTGTGTGCCTGTGTGACTGTGCCTGTGTGGGTGTGCCTATGTGAGTTTGTGTGTGTGCCTGTGTGTGTGTGTGCCTATGTGAGTGTGTGTGTGAGTGTGTACCTGTGTGAGTGTGTGTGTG
The DNA here is from genome assembly GCF_963514075.1 of Conger conger. Taxonomy (NCBI): domain Eukaryota; kingdom Metazoa; phylum Chordata; class Actinopteri; order Anguilliformes; family Congridae; genus Conger; species Conger conger. The sequence goes on from NC_083760.1 coordinate 73,182,669, forward strand.
TGTGTGCCTGTGTGAGTGTGTGTGTGTGAGTGTGTGCCTATGTGAGTGTGTGCCTGTGTGAGTGTGTGTGTGAGTGTGTGCCTGTGTGTGAGTGAGTGTGTGTGTGAGAGTGTGTGAGTGTGTGAATGTGTGTATGTGTGTGAGAGAGTGCGTGTGCCTAAGTGAGTGTGTGTGAGAGTGTATGTGCCTAAGTGAGTGAGTGTGTGAGTGTGTGTGTGCCTGAGTGAGTGTGTGTGAGAGAGTGTGTGAGTGTGTGTGAGTGTGTGTGAGAGAGTGTGTGTGTCAGTGAAGGGACACTCAGGGGGCAGAGACGCGTGGCGGGGGGGGGGGGGGGGTCTATGTGACCCAGGTGTCCAGTCTCATGCGCTTGACGTTGCCCTCCTGCTCAGCCTCGGTGGAGGGCCTCAGGAGCCCCACGGTGGAGCTGAAGTCGGGCGGGCGCGGCTGGCCGTCGTCGCGGTCGCTGCCCTCGTACGAGCTGGCGGTGCTGCTCAGGCTGTCCACGGGGGAGCGGCCCGTGGGCTCCAGACGCAGGGCCCCGGGGTACGGGGCCCCCACCGTCAGCACGCCCCCCGAGGACGAACACGCGGAGCTGCGCTCCCGGCTGGGAGACACCGGCTCCGACTTGATGCTCACGTTGGGGGCGGTGTTTACCGTCAGCATGGCACCCTGAGGTATATGACCCACAGGCCTGAGGACAAGAGGAGACAAAGGAGAGGGGTGAGTCACCGCAGTTCTATTTCCTGCTACCTGCTGAAGCACTATAATGTAAGCCTGTCTTATGCAAAAAGGCCAAAGCAGAGAAAGATCCCAATTAAAGCAGAAAGAGACAGTGGGAAGCAAGTGGTACATGGATGTCTATTTGCTACACCAAATTAGAAAGCCTCTAAGCTCATTACTAGATTGATACATCTCAACACTGCCTGGCATTCTACACTTAACAAGAACCCCTGGGATGTGCAGTTATACCATGGAAATAAACCCTGCCACCAGTCAGCCAGGGCTGTGAACTGACACAGTTCTCCCAGTAATGTTCCCATCGGCTGAAACCATTGTCCCTTTTACTAAGCTTACAAATGCCCTTTGAATGGTCAGTCACCATCCTTCAAACTTCACAAAATATACACTCAGTGAGTACTTTATTATGTATTTATTACTTATTTTCTAGACATATTAAGTCTTCTGCTACTGTTTCCGTTAAAACAACCCAAACAGGAAAGTACATTATTCTTCCTATGGAATACATAGACCACATAAATCATTCACACAATGAATCCCAGCAGGTTTCATTCACACAATGAGCCCATGTAAAGCCCAGAGTGTATTTCTGGCAACACAAACAAATCTTAAAATGTGTTAAGAGAGAAAAATATGAAATCATGTCTAGCTCTGACAGTTTTAATCTTCTATTTACTCTTTAATACTCTTCAAATATTTGTTTTATTAAACCAATGACTCATTCAAAGTGATTTCAAATGTAAGTCTAAACAGCACCCTCTACTGACTGTCCCTGTGAATTTTGGAGGAGGCAAAAAAACAATACTCTAGCTTGTAAAATGATGGGACTATGTTTATTTGTGTGATCTCTCACTTATTAACTGTAGACAGATAACAGATGTGCACATCCAATGAAACACATATTTAATGAAGCAAATTTAATGTTTTAAATATTTAATGCTACATTTTAAATGTGGCATTTCCCATAATCACCCTGCCCAAGTTGGATATTTAAAAAAACCTGACTATTTAAAACTTTATTTGACCTAAAAAAACAAAACAAAATACGACTTCCAGTCACCAGCACAGTGAATAAAGGGTCCCCAGAACCCCGGCACCACTTCAGATACAGAGCGGAGTGTGATTCAGATACAGAGGGGAGTTTGACGTGTGATTCAGATACAGAGGGGAGTGTGTGTGACTCAGATACAGAGTAGAGTGTGATTCAGATACACAGTGGAGTGTGATTCAGATACAGATTGGAGCGTGATTCAGATACAGATTTGAGTGTGATTCAGATACAGAGGGGAGTTTGACGTGTGATTCAGATACAGAGGGGAGTGTGTGTGACTCAGATACAGAGTAGAGTGTGATTCAGATACACAGTGGAGTGTGATTCAGATACAGATTGGAGTGTGATTCAGATACAGAGTGGAGTGTGATTCAGATACAGAGTGGAGTGTGATTCAGATACAGACTGAGGGGGAAATGCCCAGGACTCATTCAATGATAGGAGGGAGTCATGAAGACCAAATAACTCAAATGTGTGCCACAACACACAAAGAGTGTGGTGTGAAATATCAGTGTGTGTGTGTGTGTGTGTGTGTGTGAGAGAGATGTGAGAGCACGCGGTATTTTCACACCACATGGAAATATGCAGTGTGAGAAAAATTGGAGATGACGAAATGTGGGGGTTAGAAAGAGAGAGGGAGAAAAGAGAACTGAAAGGTAAAGAAAACAGTGAGAATATACACTCAGTGAGCACTTTATTAGCTAGTCATTAGACTTTATTAGATTGTAGACTTATTAAGTCTTCTGCTGCTGTAGCCTATCCACTTAGAGGTTTGATGTGTTGTGTGTTCAGATATGCGCTTCTGCATGTCACTGTTGTAATGCGTGGTTATTTGCATTGCTGTCACCTTCCTGTCAGCTTTGACCAGTCTTGCCATTCTCCTCTGACGTCTCTTTTGATTTTATGCATTGCACTGCTGCCACGCAATTATGACTAGATAATGGCATGAATAAGTAGGTGTACAGGTGTTCCTAATAAAGTGCTGGGTGAGTGTACACTCCAGAAGGGTTTGGGGGCAAATATATTCAGCAATGCTAACTTTCCCAGAACTTTCTAACTCATTCATAAGGAGCCTTTACTGCTCTTTACAGATGAAAACGAAATAAATAATAACTTGCACAAAGACATCAAAGTAACACAAAATTCCGCCTATACATAATCTGTCTTGACAACCAGACTCAAGAAATTCCAAACTCCAGCACCAGCTAATCTGTGCCTGAATTTTTTAGGTGCTTGTGACATCTGGGTCCAGTTGAAAACCTTCCTCTCTGTCAAAGACATCAGGGGCTGAAGCCTGAAGACTTATCCTGCTTAAACAAGGCTACATGGCGAGAGTGATCCTTCAAAAGCAGGACTAAAGCAAAGCTAATGGGTATCAGGAAAAGAGTGGAGCACTACAGCACTACATATTCATTTACATTTAGATTGGGATGTAGACAACAGGTGAGGCAGCCCAGTCTGGAAAAATAATTTCCACTGCTGTCTTTTTACAACGTGTCCCTTACGCTGACCGTGAATGTGACATGAAGGAACCCTCTTCCTCATACTCCTAATGCTGGGCGGCATTCTATGGAAATGATATGGTGATACAATATGAAAACAATATATGTTTTGGAGCACATGGGGAAAAAAGGGTGGAATAACTGTCCCCTTTGTTCAATGCCATTTCTCAGATGTCACATACAGTACAGCAAAGCAAACGCGAAGTTATTAAAATGCAAATCAACTGCAGTGGCACCCGTTTGCTGACGGACATTAAAGCGCTTTCCTTGTTGTTCTGACAACAATGGACGGTCATCTGATGACAGGTATGATCATGTAAGGCATATGTTGAATAGAATGACTTTATGTAAGAATCAGCACCTCACCCCGGCATCAGACATTTTGAGAAGGCCTCGTTCAGGAGGTCTGTGAGGAGCGCAAGCAGGGCGGGAACACTGAGGCGCGTGAGCGGGTGAAATGGGAAAACCCTCAGAGCGCGGGCTGGGGTTCAGCGCTAAAACCCAGCCGGACACACGGACGTAAACCCAGCCGGACACACGGACGTAAACGGACAGACAGGCGCACAGCGGGGCGTGGCCAGGCGCCCAATCACCTCAGGTTTGTGGTGAAACTGGAGCCGCAGTTAGACGCGTCTCCGATGTGCTTTTCCGCGCCCCACATACTGCGGACAGAAGAGCACACGCCGTTACACCGCCCCCCGTCACGTGACCCGGGTTTACCGTGAGCAGCAGCTCAGCTTCACACAGGACATTACTGGAGCCCGCCTTCAACATCTCTCACTCACGCAGGATCAGCAGCTGGCCCCCCTCAGCAGAAACCGTGGCTGTTATTTAGGTCAGGAGCTCAGCGAACGCACAAACAAGTCTTATATCTTAGGACTGTTTTTATTTCAGTCTGTCTTAAGACTGTCGCTTTATGCTGTGTCACTGATGTGTCCTTTGCGATTTTCTACAGTGTTTCTGCGCTGTTGCTCCTGTAAGTGTTCAACTTATGTCCCCACCGCAAAATGAGTGTGCCTTAACACGCGTTTAAGTCGTGTAATGAGGCTTAAAAAAAATGCTTTTTTCCCTCTCAAGTAGAATATATCATCTTGTCTTACTTTCTGCAAACCCCATTGGCAAACCGTGAAAATAGTAAAATTCTCACACCTCATTGGCAATCTTTTGTCTTCTTCAGCAAAACAGTAATATAAATAGGATCTAAATATGTATCTTGCTATAATGGCCTTGTTATTAAATCTGCATCATCTGCCAAGTGAATGAATAAAGAAAGCATCTAAACCTCCGATCTCATTCAGTCTACATATAGAGCTCAATATTTCAGCATTTCACCTTTAAATGTTTACTTCCAATTCCGGATTCTTCTCACTGAGTTTCAAAGCAGTCTCAGTGGAAACAAAACATGTGGCAATGAAATTGCGAGAGCTAACCTAACTAAGCTAAACAAGCAGCCAATTCTTTGCCTCTTTTCCCTCAAATAAGTGGCTAATCCAGTGGAGCGATCCCACGGTGGCAGGAGAAGAGAGGAAACGGTGAAGGACTCATATTTAGCCGGATGAGATGGTGGGGGGGGGGTGGGGTGAGAGGACATGCAGTACTGGGGGAGTGCTGAGAGGGGGCCCCATGGCACAGTAATGAGAGGATACTCACACTAAGTTACCCAGCGATGCCAGGCTGAGCTGTTGCGCCTGAGGCTGCTGGGATAGCACCGCTTGCTGCTGCTGCTGCTGTTGCTGCTGTAGTTGCTGTGGTTGCTGTTGCCAAGTGGACATGTTTCCTAGCGACAGGCCGCCCGGCGACGTGAAAGCCTGGAGTGCTGTGAGATCTGCACTCGTCAGCTGATAGTCTGAGACAAAGAGAGGGAGAGGGATGCGTTCTCCACGCATGAATATTTCACAGAACAAATTCATATTTAATGCTGACTGAGTGTTTTCTGTTTTATTTACCCACTATAGAAAGTGAATATGTATGTTCTCTTCTGTAATATAAATGGGCTGAATATCACGGCATGAGACCCCTGCCACTTGGCCCTTCCCAGTCAGAAACACAGGGAGAGCCGCTTGTGCAGTGAAATAATGAGAGAGATGTAATGTTGTGGGTACTGGTAAATGATTAGAAAAGCCTCTGTTGTTGTGGGAGTGTTAAGGTTGTCCAGCGGGTGGCAGGGCACCCCACAGTGCACAAACTCCAGCCCTCTTGATCTCACCTGTGTTGTAGGCGGTTGGCATGGCAGAGAAGGGCAGCCCCTGCGTCAGGAGGCTGGGCGTTGCCACAGAGACCACTGGTGTGGTGAGTGACTGTGTCACCTGAGAGCCACCTAACCGCTGAGCATTCTGGGAAGGGAGGACAAAAACAACAGTTGGGAAAAACCAAATACGGTTTTGGAGCGATACCCTCTAGATGTTATGTTCAAGACGTGCATGAATCAAATCAAATCTCAACAGCTCTAGAAAACATGTTGGCGGAATGTGGATGGAAACATGACTACTTTTGCAAAAAATTTCTTCACAATTGCAAGTTTAGGGAGACGACAAGGTATGACAAATTAACTGAATTTACAGTGTGGCATGCGTGGTATGGTTACTGTATGCCCATAATGTACCTCAATGTACATTATACAACGTACACAATGTACCTCACAGATATGAACACAGATACAAATACCACAGGTCAAATAATATCTAGACATTGACCAAGACCAATTAGCTTAGTTTACAATACAATTTAATGGTCAAATATGAGATATGCCCGAAATAAATACATGTTACACACGTGGCCGTTCATCATTGACTCTCCCGTGAATCAATTTCTGACTTCTGGCTTATTTCCGGTCAGAAGTGACTGAAAATTTTCAAGTTAGCCTTCATTTAAACGGAGAACACAACAGACAGAGAAGACTGCCATCGATTAAGAGGGTGTGCCGGATGGACACGCAACCGAAGCCTGCGTCCTGCTGATGTTCACGTGCCGTGGAGCGGCTTTACGTAAGGGCTCGGGGACGAAAGAGAGACCGTGGGCGCAAACTCCACAGGATCCATCGGTGACACATCACACCAGCGGCTCAAGGCCCCGCCATTGTTCCTGCAGGAGAGCGTTTGGCGGAGGCGCCCTTGTGTGTAGTGGTGTGGGAGCGAGGACAGCCAGATGCACGCATCGCTATTGCGGCATTGAACCTGCCTGCATATCCTCCTCCTACAAAGACACCCGGAAGACGCTGGCATATGAAAAGCCCTTATGTAGGCCATGCAGAAGCAGGCATCGGCCTTCTCCTGAACTGCAGTGCGCTAGTTCAGCACAGGACGCCTTTATATTTATTACAAATGTATGATATGGGGTGTCTCGGTGGCGCAGCCTGTAGAGCACTGACCGCATGCTCATTGCGAGCCGCGACGTCGGCGGTTCGAATCCGACCGTCCGACATTTTTCGCATGTCTTCCCCTCTCTCTCGCTCCCATTCTTCCTGTCTCTCTATACTATATACTGTCCAATAAAGCTGAAAAAGGCCTAAAAAATATCAATATTTAAAAAAACAAAAACAAATGTATGATATTAGCAGACTAATATAACCTTCATAACCTTCTCTTATTGCATTGTTATTGTTTTTAACCTGCAAATGTTGGGTTGTGTTCAGAACAAATTATTTGGAAAAGATCTAGAATGCATATCACACAAATGGTGAGGGTTTGCAAGTGCCCTAAATCTCAAAGCTGAAAAATAAAATAAATAGGTGTGTTCCTCCTAATCCAAACACAAAGTTAATGTACCTTAATGTAATTCTAAGGTACTAAATGCTGAAGCTACCCAGCTAGAGAAAAGGGGGGACATGTGCTTCATTGCTGTACTATTTCACCTTTGGAGCAATTTTGTATATCTCACATGGGTATGGTATCACACACATCACATTGCACCGCAAGCATTGCACACTTCATGGCAAGGCAAGACACAATAAAACAAACACTTCCCACTGAATCGGACAGTGAAGAAGCTGTTCTGTACATTAAAGCGAACATTTCACCACCGCGTTGTTCTATGAAATGTTGGCAAGGCAACCGTATTGCAGAGACATGTTTGTGTCTCACTACATATTCCATTCCAAAGCCAGGCTGTGCATGGAGAGCATGCAGTGAAAAAACTCTCTCAAACCACAGATGTGAACTCAAACACACGCTGTACGCTGTAACACAAACAGACAGACAGTGAGTGTTTGTGCATTTGTGTTTGAATGTTTGTGGAGCTGGCCCTGATAATGAATGCGTGTGTGTTCATATGTTCCATACTTCATCTAGTGAGAATAATTGCTGGATGGCTGGATTGTATTATTTTATAGCGGGATATAAAAATTCTGACTCCTCTGTTAATTGCCGTGTAGTGTAGAATACCAGATTAACCATAAGTAAAAATGTCATGTAATCCTTTTTTGATTCAATTAATATTATTGCAAACTGTCCAAGCTATGGGACTAGATACACAAGAGAGTACATTTCCTGTGGCACATTTTGCTGCTAATAATCCTCTTCAGTTACAACAACAGCTGTACAGGCTAATAGTAATAAACCTGTATACACCTGCATCTTATGTAGACATTTACATATGCTCAGCATATGTTGATTTTCTTACTTCTGTCTATTTAACATGAATCATTTTCAATGTTACTTAGATTCTTAAAAATGATCATTATGATAACTAGGATGGTGATTATAGAAAATATTTGCACGTGTTGGCCAGATGTGCATATGCAGTGGAATATGCATCTTCTCCAGTGTTACAGGTAGAAACAGCTGTATGGGCAGACCTGCCCCCCTCTCTCCAGCACACAGCCGTATGCATTCACACTGCCCCACCCTTCAGCACACAGCCGTATGCATTCACACTGCCCCACACAGCCGTATGCATTCACACTGCCCCACACAGCCGTATGCATTCACAGTGGCCCACACAGCCGTATGCATTCACACTGCCCCACACAGCCGTATGCATTCACACTGCCCCACACAGCCGTATGCATTCACACTGCCCCACACAGCCGTATGCATTCACACTGCCCCACACAGCCGTATGCATTCACACTGCCCCACACAGCCGTATGCATTCACACTGCCCCACACAGCCGTATGCATTCACACTGCCCCACACAGCAGTATGCATTCACAGTGGCCCACACAGCCGTATGCATTCACACTGCCCCACACAGCCGTATGCATTCACACTGCCCCACACAGCCGTATGCATTCACACTGCCCCACACAGCCGTATGCATTCACACTGCCCCACACAGCCGTATGCATTCACAGTGGCCCACACAGCCGTATGCATTCACACTGCCCCACACAGCCGTATGCATTCACACTGCCCCACACAGCCGTATGCATTCACACTGGCCCCAGCTCGAGCTGGCTGTTTGCCCCAGTGCTGTAAGCAAAAAGCACAACACCGTCTGGGGCCGACTCCCTTCAGAAAGCACAGCTTGAGGACTTCACATTCAGCTGACTCGCATAACGCCAGTGCTTATGTGTTCCCAGTCCTGTTCTTCTGCAGGGAGCTTGAAGCAAAGACACAAGGCTCCACGTGGAAGCATGTATACACACACCACTCACATTTTGAACTGTTTGTGCCAGCTGTGTGTGTGTGTGTCTGTGTGTGTGTGTATGCGTGTGTGTGTGCGTGCAAGTGACGCATGCCTATGAGACAACAAACACTGTTTGAACAGTACAGGAGTCACAAGTTCAATTCACCTCACTCACCAACTCCAGCTCCTCATCCGTCTGCATGGGGAGGGGGACAAAGGGGCGGGGTTAACCCTCCACGCTAACCTATCAGCGCACAGTATTCAACCATAGCCCCTGGCTCCACATGGTGTCTTTGATGCTACCATTGCCTTATTTCAAACAAACCACCGACAACAGCATTTCTCAACATGGCAACACAGCAGCTGTTTGTGGAGTCTACTTTGACATTAAAAGTCAGCAGGCCCAATACAATATCAGCAGGCAAAACCCAGAAAAAGTAGGAGGGTCCTTCCAAACATAAAGTGAAAGGGCCCGGTGTAAAGGGCCTGGTGTAAAGGGCCGGTGTAAAGGGCCGGTGTAAAGGGCCCGGTGTAAAGGGCCCGGTGTAAAGGCCCGGTGTAAAGGCCTGGTGTAACGTCCCCGTGTAACGGCCCGGTGTAAAGGGCCCGGGGTAAAGGGCCGGTGTAAAGGCCCGGGGTAAAGGGCCCCGTGTAAAGGCCCGGTGTAAAGGGCCGGGTGTAAAGGGCCCGGAGTAAAGGGCCCGGTGTAAAGGGCCCGGTGTAAAGGGCCCGGTGTAAAGGGCCCGGTGTAAAGGCCCGGTGTAAAGGCCCGGTGTAAAGGCCTGGTGTAACGGCCCCGTGTAACGGCCTGGTGTAAAGGGCCCGGGGTAAAGGGCCGGTGTAAAGGCCCGGGGTAAAGGGCCCCGTGTAACGGCCTGGGGTAAAGGGCCCGGTGTAAAGGGCCCGGTGTAAAGGGCCCTGTGTAACGGCCTGGGGTAAAGGGCCCGGTGTAAAGGGCCCGGTGTAACGGCCCGGTGTAAGGGCTCGGTGTAACTGCTCGGTGTAACGGCTCGGTGTAACTGCTCGGTGTAACTGCTCGGTGTAAGGGCCCGGTGTAAAGGGCCGGTGTAACGGCTCGGTGTAACTGCTCGGTGTAACTGCTCGGTGTAACGGCTCAGTGTAACGGCTCGGTGTAACGGCTCGGTGTAACGGCTCGTGTAACGGCCGGCTCGTGCTCACCAGCTGCATCAGGCTCTTGCCGCTCTGTGAAGTGATGACCCGGAGGTCCGGCTTGCGGCTGTTCACCATCTGAGGGCTGGGCGGAGGTGGAGATTTGGCTGGAACTATTTTGGCCAAGCTGTTGCCATTAGAGACGGAGAGCAGGCCGGGGGAGGCTCGAGCACTGATATACCCGTTTGCTGAAAGAGGGAAACAGGGACAGGTCAGCGCTTTATCAGGACTGGAGATACACCTGCAGCTCTTCACCTAATCGATCCTTTACCACATTACAACACTTAGTCTACATAGCCCGAAAAGTCACAGACCTTAGGAGGGACAAAGGAAAGCAATGGAATGATAACCAGTCACAAAAAGCTGAATTCAAACAGACAAAATTCTCTGTGTTTACCAGATAGGTACACACGCAAAAGCACCCACACATATATATAAAAAGCACATACATATACAAAGACTTTGGTAATAAAAGAACACCAGAGCACTGACGGGGTGTGTTAAATTAATTGAGGTGAAGCCATGGTCCTGGCTTTAGTAACTGGGACCTTCCCAGAATCCCCTTCCCCTTGAATGTGTTCCACAGTGTGACCTTTTCACCACACTGCTCACCAATGATATTGTCCCTCAGCACGGACAAACAGAGCATGGACCGAGAATTCACATAATGACTGAGAGGGAGACGGCATTCACAGGAACGTTACCAGGTGGAGCTGACCTAACGCAGCAAGTGGCCCGTTTGATTGACAGGCACACCTGATTGGCTCAATCCCCACTGACAGACCGACAGATAGAAAGACAGACTAGCCCAACTGGTGAGACCTGACAGTAGAATCTGCCAGTACATTCTAGCAAGCCCAGTTGACAAAAAGGTCTACAACAATATACTTCAAATGGAGGAAGTGTCACATTTACCAGCTATGAAAACCGCACCATTCAGTACGACCTGACAATATTACACAACATCCTTTTCTCATATTAATGCTGTGTTAGGCTCATTGAAAAAGCGAGTCACCCATCAATAGCCACCCAGCTTGTACACAACAGCAAACTCGGCACAGGGAAACTGTGATCCAGAAGGACAGCCCTTAAATTTTGGCGAGGAAAAGGGAGGTGCTGTGGTGATGCGTGTGTGTGTGCGTGTTTGAGTGTGAGAGTGTGTGTGGTGTATGTGTGTGTGTATTATACATGTGTGTGAGAGAGAGTGCTGTATGTGTGTGTGTTTGTCTGTGTGTGTACTGTACATGTGTGTGAGAGTGTGTGTGTGTGTGTATCCATGTGTGTGAGAGTGTGTGCTGTATGTGTGTTTGTCTGTGTGTGTACTGTAGATGTGTGTGAGAGAGTGTGTGTGTGTACATGTGTGTGAGAGTGTGTACTGTATGTGTGTGTGTTTGTCTGTGTGTACTGTACATGTGTGTGAGAGTGTGTGTGTATACATGGGTATGAGAGTGTGTGCTGTATGTGTGTATACATGAGTGTGTGCTGTATGTGTGTGTGTTTGTTTGTGTGAACTGTACATGTGTGAGAGAGAGAGTGTGTGAGAGTGTGTGCTGTATGCGTGTGTGTTTGTCTGTGTGTACTGTACATGTGTGAGAGTGTGTGTGTGTGTATACATGGGTGTGAGAGTGTGTGCTGTATGTGTGTGTTTGTCTGTGTGTGCTGTACATGTGTGTGAGAGAGAGTGCGTGCTGTAAGTGTGTGTGTATACATGGGTGTGAGAGTGTGTGAGAGTGTGTGAGAGTGTGTGCTGTAAGTGTGTGTGTATATATGGGTGTGAGAGTGTGTGCTGTATGCGTGTGTTTGTCTGTGTGTACTGTACATGTGTGTGAGAGTGTGTGTGTGTGTATACATGTGTGTGAGAGTGTGTGCTGTATGCGTGTGTGTTTGTCTGTGTGTACTATACATGTGTGAGAGAGAGAGTGTGTGCTGTATGTGTGTGTGTTTGTCTGTGTGTACTGTACATGTTTGCTGCTGGCAGCAGGCCCTGGGATGACTGAGCCCTCCCTCTGGGCCTGTGTCGGAGCCTCTTGCTCTCTCCCATGCAGCCCACAGCTCCTATTACCCTGGGCCAGGCGTGGGAATGCCAGCAATGCTGAGTGACGTCAATAGTGACATTCCCAGAGCCCGGGCCTGCGCGCAACAGCTGAGAACCCAGGGAGAGGGAGGAGGGGAGAGGGGTCGGGGGGTGTGGAGGCAAGCTTTATGGAATTTATCTCCCGCTGCCTCTTGTTTGGATTAAGAACAGTGCTGCTCAAAATTGGAATTTTACCATTACTGCAGTGTTCTCTGGGGCTCGTCATAGGGCCCGTGTGAGGGCACTGTACCTCTGTGGGCCTCCGTGGTGGTGTACAGCCAGAGTGGGCAGGGCAGCGACACTGAAAACTGTGACTGACTACACTGTGACCACTGCAATGGCAGCCCTATCAATCACACATCGACCGCCTCAGTTTGACTTCAAAAAGTCCATATATGGAGCTTTGGCAGCTGTCAAAGGCACCTTTAAGGAGAGCGGGCGCCCAGGACGGGTGACAGTGAGAGGCCAGGGCTTTTTGGGTGGAACAGGCAGTCAGTGGAGGAGATATGAGGGAACAGCTGAGGGGGGTAGATGAGACGGGGGAAGGGCGGAGGTGATGGAGGTGTTAGTCTGGGCCATTCATGTGCACAGCCCCCTTCCCGTCACCGCGGGGCTGTTTACACCACGCTGGGCCTGTCCTGTGACCCTCAGCTGTCCAGAACAGACAGGTGCGGCAGAGCCCAGCGGGGAGGGCAGATTAGTGACACCAGCGTCTTCTCCCCCCCCGTCACAAAGGACAAGCGTGTCCCCCAATGAGTGAGTGTTCAGAAGCTGACAAACTGCGTACAAAGCTGAATTTTATTGTCCTTTCATGGTACTTTTTGTCATGTTTCAGATCTAAATGATCTCAACACGAGTTAACCCGCAGTCAAAAGGTTAACAAATACACACTTACTTCTATTATCTGCTGGAGCACAGCAGACGCAGCCCTGACTCCCCTATAGAGGTCTCTAAACAGCAGGAGGGAGCTTTGGCTGGGGAAACTCGAGATTGCCACCATGGCTGCTAGCTGCTCTAATCGCTAAGAAAGTTTAAATACCCAGTCTCAACCAAGTATTTCTAATAGCTATTATTTAAAAGCCCTACATTTAGAAAAGGACCAGTTTATCAGAAAGCAAAACAATGGGGTTTCTGAATTGATGAAAAAAGAAGAAATGACAGCATGAGCATTTGGCAAATTCATCAAACCATCCAATTTTGAAAAATTCTGATGTATCAAACATATTATAAAATAATTAATTAAAATAAACACCATTTAGCAGATCATCATCTTAACCAGAGAGACATATTTACTTTATTATTCACTTATTTACTTGTGATTTAATATAAAGTTTTATATATATATATATATATATATATATATATACAATGAAGTCTAGGGTGCCTAAGACTTCTACACAGTACTGTATATATACAGTACTGCACGTTGGCCAATGGTACACCAGCATCCCCCAGCCTCTGATCAGTAATCAGTGTCCCTCACTGCAGTCCAGCATCACTTACACTAATTACACTCTTTGTTCAAATGGCCTTGAAATAACTTACTGCATATTTCTGAATGCAGTTCTTGTGTATTTTTTACCCAGAAGTATTTTTATTAAGCTTTATACAGCAAAATATGAATTAAGAATATGCATACACCCACTGAGCACTTTATTAGGAACACTATGCTAATACTGGGTAAGGCCTCCCTCCCAAAATTCCTGTGAGATTCTGCTCCATGTTGAAATGATTGGATGATGCAATTTCTGCAGATTTGTCCAGATTTGACTCCTACCACATCCCAAAGGTGTTCTATTGGATTCAGATCCGGTGACTGGGAAGGCCACTGAAGAACATTGAACATTGAATTGTCATGTTCATGAAACCAGTTTGAGACAACTTTTGCTTTGTGACATGGTGCCTTATCATGCTGGATGTAGCCTTTAGAAAATGTGTACATTGTGGCCATGAAGGGATGCACATGGTCAGCAACAATACTCAAATAGGCTGCGGCATACAAGCAATGTGGTGTTCTCCGTTGACCTCTCTCATCAGCAAAGCTTCCCATCTGCAGAAATTCTGCTCGCTGGATGTTTTTTAGTTTTTCGCACCATTCCTAAACTGCTGTGTGTGAAAGTCTCAGGAGATCAGCAGTTACAGAAATACTCAAACCAGCCCATCTGGCACCAACGATCATGCCACGGTCAAAATCACTGAGATCACATTTTTTTCCCCATTCTGATGGTTGATGTGAACATTAACTGAAGCTCCTGACCCGTATCTGCATGATTTTATACATTGCACTGCTGCCACACGTTTAGCCGATTAGATAATCGCATGAATATGTAGGTGTACAGCTTTTCTTAATAAAGTGCTCAGTGAGTGTATATGTAATGAGATATATTTTTCCCTGACTGAAGTTTCATACAATAATGTTAATGGAACTAACTGAAACACCCCACGCTAAATGCATAAATATATAAAAGCCTGATTATATATGCAGCATCAAAATGTTACCAGGTCTATAGAAAGCAATATGGTATCCAAGTCACTGCCTGGAGCTACATTAAGTTCTGCCCTGCAGTCCCTGACAGTTTCAGAGTCCCCCAGCCACAGAGTCTGTCTGAGGGTTACCCTACAGTAAGTCACTCTGAATGGGAATGAATCATCGTATTGATCCGCACAAGTCACACAAGCCAGCTAATTCTCGGTACACCGGAAAGCTACAATGACCAATTTTTTGTCGATGGATACATAATTTCATATTTTCTCAAACTTTTACATCTACTGAATGAAAGGTGCACTCCAGGGCTGTTCTCGGAAAGTTCCTAAAGTAAGGACTTAAGCATGGGGAAAAAAATATCTGGGTATTTCACTTTAAGTTTACGTTCCCTTGCTGGAATCAGAATCAGTGCGCCAGCAGCTGAACATCTTGGATGTGCTGGGCTTCTCGCTGCGGTATCCCGGGGTAATGTGAGCACTCCCAACTCAAATCAAAACTTGACAGGATGATTGCTATGTCATTCTGCAATGAGCTCTAACAATAATAGAACCCCACAAATTCTCTTCCAACAAAGCTTGTACAGTCAATCTGTCCTTCTTTAGCCAACCATCACACAAATCATGATCACTTAACTTCTTGAAAAGCAAGAAACGGCACAAAACATATGGCATTTTAAAATGGAGACTGCTGGAGCTATCAGGCACACTATAATAAAACGGTAATGGTAATTAGGTCTAGCAGGACAAATAGACACAGGCCTTCAGAGAATACTGTGAAGGGCATGGCGGTTTGCTGCTCATTAAAATCCTGGAAAACAATGTCACGTATGTGGAACAGCATCTCAGCCTTCTGGAAATGAGGCGCAGTCCGTGCTGAGACGCAGTCCGCACTGGCTCATGCCACTCACCCACTGGACTTGGGCACGCTCCGTTCGAGTTGTTGAGGTCACCTCCTAAAAGTGCACCTGCAAAGGGCACACAAGAATATGGAGTCAGAGAGCCAGAGAGTGGGGAGGTCACATGAGAATACGGAGTCAGAGAGGCAGAGAGTGGGGAGGTCACATGAGAATACGGAGTCAGAGAGCCAGAGAGTGGGGAGGTCACATGAGAATATGGAGTCAGAGAGCCAGAGAGTGGGGAGGTCACATGAGAATACGGAGTCAGAGAGCCAGAGAGTGGGGAGGTCACATGAGAATATGGAGTCAGAGAGCCAGAGAGTGGGGAGGTCACATGAGAATACGGAGTCAGAGAGCCAGAGAGTGGGGAGGTCACATGAGAATATGGAGTCAGAGAGCCAGAGAGTGGGGAGGTCACATGAGAATACGGAGTCAGAGAGGTAGAGAGTGGGGAGGTCACATGAGAATATGGGAGTCAGAGAGCCAGAGAGTGGGGAGGTCACATGAGAATATGGAGTCAGAGAGGCAGAGAGTGGGGAGGTCACATGAGAATATGGAGTCAGAGAGCCAGAGAGTGGGGAGGTCACATGAGAATATGGGAGTCAGAGAGCCAGAGAGTGGGGAGGTCACATGAGAATATGGAGTCAGAGAGGCAGAGAGTGGGGAGGTCACATGAGAATACGGAGTCAGAGAGGTAGAGAGTGGGGAGGTAACATGAGAATATGGAGTCAGAGAGCCAGAGAGTGGGGAGGTCACATGAGAGTCAGAGTCAGGCAGCACACCCCCATCCCATCAGCAGGTGTTAAAGCAAACACTAGCCAAAATGGCAACACTTAATTACATTCTGAGAATGTCGTTTCATATGTACTGCTCTCTTCATTCGCTCGTATGCAGTTTCATAATGTTTTTTAATGATGCCCGTCTCACCAAGGGCTACATTTACTCAAATAAATAAGCACATTTCTACTACGTGTGCTACGTGATATTAAATTACACCACTCAACTACACAGAGAGTAAGAATGGGGCAAACGGAATGGACTGAGGAAAAGGAGTAACAGAACTTCTTCTAGGGCACTGCAGAACGAAAAAACAATTATGAGCATGCAGGGATGCAAATAGTTTTCAGCATAATTGCGTCTATAAATAACTTGCACAACTGTGCTGACATTTAAGTTTGGCATATGAATACAATTTGGAACAATGCATCCACTATATGCAATATGTCACATGTGAAATATAAAGCATAATCTTTACAGAAACAAGCATAACAAGGAGCTATATCGTTAAAACAGGGCCAACTACAATTAGTCAGCTAATATTATGGCTACGATAGAAATCATGGAAAAGATTTTATATTATAGCTATTGTTCATTTCTGAAAAGGAATATGGCCAGCAGGCCTAGGGAAGAGCACACGTTTAACATGTCTCTCTGCAGCTAACACAGGCTCTCCATCTTCTCTGGGATGAATATCTTAGCAATCTCGCCACCTCGCTCACCTGCACTGGCCGGTCTCTGCGGTAACCCTGGAGACACCGTGTTCCTCTGGAGGGCTGGTTGCTGTGGCGACAGGAGGCGGGGATCTGTGAGTGATGATGTCACAAAGGAAGTGGTAACCAGGGCACTGCTGGGGTTGCTGAACTGTAGTGCGTTCTGATTGGACACGGGGACTGTGACTGGCATGGAGAAAGTAGGGGGCGGGACCGCAGACTGAAGAAGAAAGGGAAAGAAGGCTCTTAAAATGACGCTCTGGAAAACACACAGCATTTACTCTTATGGTACCGAGTGCATTTACTTAATGTTGGTAGATCACATGCAAGATAAATCTAATTATACCACACTGACAGTAGTTCATTGTTAGCATCACAAACAATTCAATTGTTACATTGTTATGCAACTCAATGGCTAAAATGTTATTTAACTGAAGCATTAACATTGCAAGCTAAAAACTTACATGTATGTATGTCAAACAATTAATAATGTAGGTATACTGGGAAAATATACATTCACAAATACATATAAATCACGTAAAGATTACACATGAAGAAGCATAACCTTTGAAGAGTGCAGGGTGAAAGCGTAAAACGTGAAGGACAGGCAGAAAAGAGCATCATTTTTAGATGAAAAGAGCGTTGACTTGGACACATTTATTAGGTAGGTATATGAGAGGCATATTTCCAGACTGAACAACATTATCACTCACTTTCCCACCTCAGGGTATAGCCATGTCACTCACTCCAGTTCATATGCAACATAAACAGCAAGACATCGCCTTGATTTTGTCCAATTCTTCACAATGGGTTTCCTTGAGCTTCTTCCAGTTTGGTGTCCCAGTGCTCCATCTTTTGGTTGCAACATTGTAAAGACTGTACTGTTCTTGTCTGTACTTTTTTGTTCAGACAAAAAAAATAAAAAAACACTAGGGACGGATAGTTAGGTGTGAACGTAAGACAACAACTTTCTGTCAGTTGACAGAACGCCTTAAGGGCAGGAAATTAATTTACAGGAAAATCACTAAAGGAAATAGCTTTCCGGTTACAGGTGTTGGAACACTAATTACTTTATTGAATGATCCTCTGTCATTATCTGTGGCCAGACTCTGCTCCTTTCTTCTTTTTCTTATTCTTATTTTTTTTAGAAAGAGTGAAGTGTGAAATTCTCTAATAACACATAGCAGAATTTAATTAATTCTTTCTGCACATTAACCTGCAGCTAAGTGATATAGGAGGTTGACAAGGGGCCAACACTTTAAGGTTATGAATATTCAACAGGTCTGAATCAGCGATTGCGCCTGACTCACAATGCTAGGTTTTACATTAAGGACTGATCCACCAGGGAACCTGGAATGCAGCTTTCTTACAGCGACCCATTTCCCCTGTTCATCCGCAAAAATGAGGCACCTATATTTAAAATGTGGCACAGACGTGGCCCCACGTGTTCTGAACGGGACCTGGTTTAAATGAGTCGGCTTCCCTGTAATGCCATCCTTTGTCTTTCCCAGCAATCCATCTTCCATATCTCTGAGCTGAATGGATTTTCAGATTTTTTTGTACTGTTAAAAAATCAAACCAGGAGGGGCAACATTCACAATGTGCAATCAAGCCATTACCAATAAGTAATATGCTTCACTTTACACAATCTTGGGAACATTTTGGATTGTATCAATAACCTATTAAACTGTGAAAGCCACAAGCCACCAAGTAATCTGCATGACACCGAAGACAAAACAATGAAGTCCACTTAACTGTCTGTGGGGACACACTTAAGACTTGCTACTGCTTTTAGCTTCGGCTCAACATGGGCAAAGCCGTGTTGAACATGGCACTGTTCATCACACCGCTTCCAGAGCAATCGGAGATGAAAAGCCACCCGGGATGGAGATGTACAGCAGTGGAGCTCAGAGCCCAGGCTCAGAAGCACAATGAGAGGCACCGAGGCAGTTCTCAAGGTCAAAACCACAGCAGCTGGCTGCCATTTTAAATAACACGGACCAGCGGTGTGCCAACGAACGTGCAGAATGAGTGTTCATTACGGACATGGCTACTTCTCCCAGCGTGAGCCCTCAATGACTAATTAGACCTATTACCCGTAGAGCGGGAAGAGTGATAAAACTGTCATTTCACTTTGTGGTTTACAAACTCAAAAGCTTATCCACTGCAACTCAAGCGCAAGATGCTGCACTGTTTTGTGGTCTGGTAGAAAACTGTCATTGCCAAGTGTTCGGTGTGATGTTGTAATTTGCATGGTGCGTGCTGTGTAGAGGTGTGCAAGCCTACAGGATCAGCATTTCTGGTCCTGAGGCTGGAGTTTGTCACGACTGAGCTCACAATTAGATGAGTTCACCTGAGCTTCAAACTCAACGGAGAAGACGGGCCTGCCCTTTCTATGTACTGACAGTCCCTTAGGAAATGAATGTGTGTCTGGTTGTGGTGTTTGTGAAAGACAGTGTGTAATGACTTTGGTGTCATACGGTGTCATTTTCTGGCAGTAACTCCATGATGACTGTCCTGTAGATGCGTGTGGTGACCCCACATTGCATGCTGGTGGCCACAGCACTAGGTTACAGCACTGCACACAGGCCAGGCAGGGTGGGTTAGTGTCAGTGAGGGCCGAACTGGAAAACTGTAGCATACAGCACATTGTCATAAAATGGTGGAGCTAGATCCTTAGGGCTTGCAGCTTTCCTATGACCAACAGCTGTGTCTATGGCCACGAGTCACATGACATTGGGTGTTTACATCCGAATGCCAATCGTAAACGTTGGTTGCCTCGGCACAAAATTAAACTGGGATTTCAGAGGGACAGAAAAAAAAAAAGAGGCATTCTGTATTACCAGAAATATCACATTTGAAGGCTTTATGACATATTTCCCCACCTTACTCATCAGTAGCACATTAAACTTGTATAATGTAAAACTGAACATCTCAGGTGTATTCCCTTATAGGTACTTTTAAAAAATCATATTAAGCATTTTGCATATCGATACAGACTGGTATTAGACAGAAATGCCACAGGGAGTGACATATCAATGCGTTTGAGGAGTTTTTCTTTGAAAGTCTCACATTACATTACATTATTGGCATTTGGCTTAGTTGATTAGACTAAGCAGGAGACAATCCTCCCCTGGAGCAATGCAGGGTTAAGGGCCTTGCTCAAGGGCCCAACGGCTGTGCGGATCTTATAGTGGCTACACTGGGATTAGAACCACCGACCTTGCATGTCCCAGTCATTTATCTTAACCACTATGCTACACTACGCTATTTCAGAAATCATTTGCCACCTAGTTAAAGGTCTAAAGACACTGGAACAAGAGTCTTAACTGCTTTCCAATAACAACATTTTTCATGAAAGAAATGTTGTTCATAATGAATTCTTTCACAGATTACTTCATCTTTCAGTTTCAAGTGGAGATTTTAATTAGAATATGACTCCATTAAAGCTGCAATATGCTTGGTCCAACTGCAGATAAGTACAAAGAGGCAAAATCAATAATTACCTTCTGATTAGCTTTTACTTAAATGCTGACATAATTAACTTTTTATTCAGTAAAATTATACACTTTACACGTTATGAGTGTTAGGAACTTGGGAAAGGCATTTGTGGCAGCAGCTAAACAAAAAAATGTATTACCTTTTACAATGCCTCATTACCTTTCCATAAAATCACTGTGTAATAAAATTGTAATTATAATAAATGTATAAAAGTGGAAAGAAAGCTTATACTGATCATGCTTTTGAAGAATATTTTACTTCCAGTTATTCCAGTTAAACCTTCAATCCCTATCATTCTCCGGACTTGGAAGAGTGGGTGGCCACAGTGAGTTAAATAGAGATAATAATGGATTCAATTACATGGTTAAGTGCTTAGGTAGAAGGATGGCCTCGTGAAACAAGATCAGGGACACAGATTAAGTGGTTCCGTGTTGAGACAGTGATCACACTGGGACGAACACCGAGAAGCACGAGCTGACGCTCGTCGGTCTCTCATTATATTCTCCACAATCATATTTTTATCTCTATTGAGCACATTTCTAACAGGCAGCTGATATTCAGCATTCAAGTGGATATAAACGAATCAAAATGTGATTACACGCATGTTGCCATTGTGATACAGTAAGGTTACTCTTTCACAGTTTTTTTTCTATGCAATAGAAGTTTGACAAAAGGCACCCAAACCGTGACATAAAATGTATTTTACGCCTTCCATAAATCAATTCATAAATGGAACGGGATATATTTAAATTGACTTGTTGAGTGTATGGGTTCCAGGGTTTATTGTCTGTGTTTTCTGATAGCGAGTCGTGAGTCACAGCCACCTCTCAGGCCTGCGATGGCACTAACCCGCTTTCCCAGCTGAACTCTCCTCTGGTGCTTTTCCTCAATGCAAGGGCATGCAACTGCATTAAAGCAATGCCCCAGTTTCCCACACTCCATCTGTCCCAGAGTCCCTGAAAGTTTCCCTCCAACTTCAGGAACGCTTCGTTCTGTTCGCCACTGACCGCGTCTAGAGCCGGCTACATTCTACATTCAAGAGGGCCGTTCAAGGTCATTTTCAAATGCTTATTGCTACAGAGCTGGCCTCAATACTAGTACATGACGACACAGGTGCTGACATACTATAAAGTGGATAAATCGTTTCCTGAATTATTTGCCAGGTGTTAATAATCCACACAAAAAAAGTTTGGTAAAATGAAGTCAGCCGATGATCCGAGGTCAAGTGGAAGGAAAATGCAGACTGACAAACAAATATATCGTCAGCAAATGTCAAAATTGGACTAATTTGACATATTTTAAAACAATTTTGCACTTTCTATTTTCCATACTCCCTAGTTCAGGAATCTGTCTGCCCTGCCAAACGCACTTACAGAGATTGGAGAACAAGCAGGATTAGTCCTGCATATCCCAGCCACTGGCTGCCATGTTGGGAATTATAATTCTGTTTGAGAGATTGGTGCTGTATGCTGTAGCTTTCTCTCGCCTGTCAGACGTGCGCTGGGCAAGGTGGGGGAGGGGTGTGCGAGAACCTCAGAGCTGTTCTCCAGTCCATACTGATCCCCTGTTCTAAATACACTGACCCCCTGTTCTAAATACACTGACCCCCCTGTTCTAAATACACTGACCCCCTGTTCTAAATACACTAACCCCCTGTTCTAAGTACACTGATCCCCTGTTCTAAATACACTGACCCCCTGTTCTAAATACACTGACCCCCTGTTCTAAATACACTAACCCCCTGTTCTAAATACATTGACCCCCTGGTCTAAATACACTGATCCCCTATTCTAAATACACTGATCCCCTGTTCCAAATACACTAACCCCCTGTTCTAAATACACAAACCCCCCTGTTCTAAATACACTGACCCCCTGTTCTAAATGCACTGATCCCCAGTTCTAGCTCTCAGCCACAGAACACTTTCAGCCTGACAGGAGTGCCAACCGCAGTGATTAATAAGAACCGAATTACACGGGTGCAAATGCCGTTTCAAGTTTTATTTCTTACGGTTGTCATGGTAAAGTGTTCTGTACGCTGGCTGCAGCTTTCAACGGCATGCGTAGGTGTGTAGGCGTAAAGAAATAACTGAAATTCATATTATAATGAAATATCAAGCTGTTTTAATGCTGGAGGTTGTTTACCTAAATAGATGTAAAAAAAAAAAAAAAAATGATTATTTTTCCCCTGCAAACACACGGGAGTCTCAGTGTTTTGGTATGAGCTGTGCTTAATGTAGTGAAAGACAAATATTAGCCTAATTGCAAATTATTCCAGCACTCTCACCACTTATGATGTTCATTAGCATTAGATTTGCGGACTTAAACTAGTCTAGCTATGATAACACTCTGCTATTGTTCTCTGGAAACCATTATAAAGCCTGGGTAACGCCTTACGAAAGCAGAAAGCCAATCACATGCGCAGCTCTGGGGGTTGTGGGAGCTAACCCCAGGCCCCATCACATGCACAGCCAGGCGTTTCGGTGCGACCATGTGCAGACACCAGGGAGGGACGGACTGGGCTGTCCTCTGGGACAGGAACAGACTCTGAGTCTGACAGAGAGACGTTAAAGGCACAGGAGAAGAAAAGGGAAGAAATTTGATGAGACTGTGAACCACGGGAAAAGGGATGCCAATTCAGATAGGACGTGAAAACCGGCCAAACCCGCGGCATGTTGCCCATCCGCTGAGATGAAGAACACCTTTGCGCGGCTTTTTTTCCTTCCGCCAAGCTTCTCGTGCCTTTAAGTTTCTCCATTTCCCCTCCTTGCCCAAACGCACGCTCAGAGGACACGACACGGAGGGAGACGTGGAGGAAGGGAGGTAGTGGGGGACGGGGGCGGGGGGGGGGGGGGGGGGGCAGGGCTCTGTGATTCGCCGTTCCGGGCCCTACAGCGGCCGCTCCTGTACTCACAGACAGCCTATAGTTCTGCATCATTTTATCAAACTCCTCGTCAATTTTTTTGTATTTCTCCTCGGTGCGGGGGGTGAGGGAGAAGGAGTCGTCAGGGCCCGGGCTCTCTGAGTCCCGGTGCTCTTTCTTGTTCAGAGCCTTCGAGTCAGGAAAACGAGAGAGAGAGAGACAGAGAGAGACAAAGAGAAAGAGAGGGTAGGTTAGAGGAGGAGAGGAACGAGGGAGGAGGTACTCACTCCGTATCTTTTGAAGAGGATATCCAGGTCGTCGTTGGTCTTGCGGTACTTGTCCTCGCTCAGGGGACTTTGGTCGATAGAGTCCTCCCCGTCAGGCTCTGGACTGTTGCAGCCATTAAAGCCTTTCTTTCGCAACGTCTGAATAGTTTTCGAAGAGCAGGAGTAGGAAGAGGGAGAGGAGAAGGAGGATGAGGAGGAGGAGGGAGACGGGTAGAACAGGTTTACAGAACAGCTGCTCCCCGTCCCCAGCAACCGCAGCTACCTGAAACTTCATCATTCCTCGCTCTTCCTGAAACCAGCGATGCACCATGGCCAAAACCACACTGGCCACGGCAAATATCTCAGCATTAGCTTACCTGATATACAAGAGATCCAAGACAATGACACTGTCTATTAAGAACACTGTCTTCTCTAAAAAATACCCATATTCATCACTAAAAGAGACAGAGTATGGGCACTGAAGAGTATTCCAGCTCTCCAATGCTACCCTTTATTTCCACTGACCTTTACAATACCAATGCAACCTACTGAACCTGTCCATTCTCCCTATTCTCTTCTTGTAATGACGAATAACTAACAACAACAATAATACTAATACTGATGGACATTTCTGTGACTTTCCTTACTCTGTTATGCAGCTGCTCTTTCATATTAACAGCCCCACTATAAATAACAGTTATGAGCTGCATACAAAGACCAAGAAACATCTAAATCTCCTTTCCTTGGCAGGGTTGATACCAGCAACACCTCATCTCAAGAGGGCCCCAAGCCATTCCCTGTTAGCAAACACACACATACACACACACACACTAACACACTCACGCGCACACACACAAAAGAACTGGAAAAGAAACCAGTGCAACATAAAGAAGTCTCCTTTACACAGGTTCTCAAGGCTGAGCTAAGGGATTTCTGGGGGTTACATAGCGTTCCCGTCTTGCTTTCAGAGGAACTTGGAGTCAGGTGTTACCAGCAATTAGCTTAGCTGGTGGGAACCTAATCAAACGGTAAGCCAGATTCCATCCAAGAGAACGTGTCACTTCCTCTCACTATAAATAGAGGCTCATCAGAAGGAATAGCGCAGGAGGACCACCGAAGCCATCTCATGCACTTCCTCTGAGGTCAAATGTTTCGGTTAAGGTTACAGCCTCAAGCTGATGGCAGAAAATGATACCAACACCCCAGTAAAAACATCACAGCTCGGCCTCAGTCTCAAACTCACAGGCTCCCATGCCATTAATTTATGACAACCAGCGGGCGTCATTCTGAAACGACGCAAAGGACAAAGGTGTTAACAACATGATACGCTGTGTGATAAAGGGAATACGTGCACATGAGAGCCTTTATTGTTGATTAGCTCTGTGCTGGTGAGATGTGTGATCCAGGGCGGCCATGTTGGCTCAAGTGCAGGCAGCTGCCAGTCAGCTGATGGGGCTGCCTCACAGTGAGCGGCGTCTGTGCAGCTGGCTCTGTGCACCTCTCTCCCGTGGGCCAGCCCTTTCGAGCGCAGGCTCTATTGTGTTGCCAGGGTAAGATTCCCCTGCAGAACAGCACAGATTGTGACTGGCTGGCACCGTTCCCCATCCTGACCCGCCCCTCCTCCCTCCTCCCTCCCTCCCTCTCGCTCTTCCCCTCCCACGCCCGCCACATCTCCATCCGTCCCTCTCATGCCTCACTCCCTCCTTCCTCTCCCTCTATTGCTTCACCCATTCTTTTTCCATACTCTTATATCACCATTCTCTTTAGCCCTCTCTCCCTCCCTCTCTCTCTCTCTGTCTGTCTGTCCCTCTCTCCCCCCTCTCCCTTTCTCCCTCCCTCTCTCTCTCTCCCTCTCTCTCCCTCTCTCCATCTCTCTCTCTCTCTCTCTCTCTCTCTCTCTGTCTGTCTGTCCCTCTCTCCCCCTCTACCTTTCTCCCTCCCTCTCTCTCTCTCTCCCTCTCTTTCTCTATCTCTCTCTCTCCCTCCCTCTCTCTCTCTCTCCCTCTCTCTCTCTCTCCCTCCCTCCCTCCCTCTCTCTCTCTCTCTCTCTCTCTCTGCCCCACTTTCTCCCTCGGTCTGTAATACAGTAAGGGCTGTAGTTGTGATGAAGCCTGTTTGTCGGCTCCATTGTACACAGGAGCAGAATGTGGTGTCACGTCCCACTCGCCGTGCGCTGTAGCCCCAGGGCATCCTGGGAGAAGGACGGCAGAAGGCCGGCGATGCTTACACACGCGGCCGTGCGATGGGGTAACAGGGCGAGGGCGAGGGGACGCACGTGGGCGCTGGGCCCCACATCCGATCCTGCATGACTTATGCATGCCTTTAATGTCCTCTCTCCCCCTCCAGCCTGGAAGACAAGCCTCTCCTGCCCTGCTCTATATTGCTCATTATAGGCTCTCCGTACACATACAGAGCGCATACAGCGTAGTATTTCATAACCTTTAAAACTGGTTTATGCGAGTGCACTGCGTGAAATGAAGGTCATGCATCATGCTGCTTGCCATAGAATGGCCTCCCTC
Source organism: Conger conger (assembly GCF_963514075.1). Lineage (NCBI taxonomy): Eukaryota > Metazoa > Chordata > Actinopteri > Anguilliformes > Congridae > Conger > Conger conger. The sequence goes on from NC_083760.1 coordinate 73,208,788, forward strand.
TCTCCTCCGCCTATACTGACTAACAGCCGGGATCGCTGAGGTGAGGTTAGACACAGGCCACCCTGCTCGCAGTGGCCTGCAGTGCCTCTGTGGGGGACCCCCTCCCGTCTCAGCCCACTGCAGGGGTTTGACTGCTCTTCGGGGGGGCGTGAGGAACGAACGTGACATCAGCAAGCAGGGTTAGCCCCCCAGGAGCATCGTCAGGGCAACCGAGGGGGCTTCTCCTCAGGAGACCTCCATTTCCCAAGGCCCTCGCTCTCCTGCCGAGTCCTGCCCATGATGCTGTGCATGCGTGACACGTGGATCCAGCCAATGGGAAAGCGCCTCAGCCCCTGCAGCACTCAGAGCTGGGGCAAGCTTTCCCCCTCAGCTGCTTAAGAAAAGGGCTTTCCCTTCCTTTCCTCTTTCCCCATACAGAACATCTCCCTTCTCTCTCCCTCTCTCCTTCTCTCCCTCCCCCTCTCTCCTTTGCTACCTCCATCCCCCTCTCTCTCTCTCTCTCTCACCCTCTCCCTCTCTCCCTCCCTCCCTCTCATGATCGGGATCTGCAGTCAAGCAGATTAACACATTCTGGCAGGAGAAGCAGGCTGCCTGCTCTCTCAGCACGTGCAGAAGTAACACAGAGAGAGAGCATGTGTGTGTGAGTGTGTGTGCGTGTGTGCGTGTGCGTGTGTGCATGCGTGTGTGCATGCGTGTGTCTATGTGTGCGTCTGTGAGTGCATATGTGTGGGTACGTGCGTGTGTCTGAGTGTGTGCATAAGTGTGTGTGTAAACAGCATTTTCTTGGACAAGCTGGCAGCACAGGACAGCCACATATTTTGTGCACATGTGAACATCCCTTTCTGCTCACTCCCTGTGAAACACGACAATTTAGCCTGTCGGCTTGTCAGAGAAACTCTCGGGGGGGGAGCTGTGGCTTTAAAAGAGCGTGTCAGCCCCAATCAGGACAGGGACATGGCAGCCTCCCGCTCCTAACCCTAATCCGAGGGGAAGTCCCAGCACGGAGCGCGGCGTTCCGGGCCCGGAACCATCCGCCGCGGCCCTGAATACTGCATGAGCCGGCAGCGCTCCGACCCAGCCAGGCTTGCGCTGATGTGGCCCGGAGCGGCCCCACACCACTGCTCTGCTCACGAGCGTGGGCACTTAGAGCCATCTGCAGCTCGGCCCGCACTCCCCTGCCCGCTTCCGCACTGCTGGTCTCCTGCCATCACGAGCTCTCTCATCCCCACACCAGAGAGGAGCTTCTGCACCTGCTGGTTCAGTGCACACTTATGCGCAATATCGGACGCGTGTACATGACTCACATCTTTAACTCTACGAAGAGTAGGTCTTTTGGAATTTTGGAATGTTTTTCGCAAAATTCTCAGTGTTCTAGAACTCCTTTGCAATAGTTACATTAGCATTAGAATGTTCAATTCAGAACATTCTAATCACATACAGTATTTGTAATTTTACACCAGGTTAAGCGTTAAGATTGTGCCAATTATGTATCAAGTATTACTGATTCTTTGAACTAAAGCAGTGGACCATCTGGGGACAAATATGAAAATTTCATAAAAACTTTGTAAGGACACGAGCAGGAAATAATTTTAAAATCTGCAGATCATGCTCTAGTTTGCCATGAAAGGAAATGAGCTCTGTAAATGAATCAGGACCTCCAAATTCAGGCTCACTCATCCTTATCTGACAGCCACCACCTTGCACTGGACTGCAGAACACAGGTACCACCTGGGCCCATGGCACTTCTGGGGGTATATGGGGGGTTTATCGCAGGGTTGCAGAAGGTACCATTAGAGGTTATTACTGCACTATGAAAGACACTAGCAGCAAAAATCCCCCTATTGCAGAAGGCAGTGGCACAAAATACTGGTTGAATGTTCCTGTGTTACAGAAGGAACCAGTAGTGATCATCCACATCCTTAGAAGATACCAAAGAATAGCATTACCATGCAGAAGAAGGTACCAGTGAACAGTATTTCTAGGCTGCAGAAGGTAGCAGTGAACAGTATTTCTAGGCTGCAGAAGGTAGCAGTGAACAGTAATACTCTACTGCAGAAGGTACCAGTGAACAGTATTACTCTGCTGTAGAAGGTACCGGTGAACAGTATTACTCTGTTGCAGAAGGTACCAGTGAACAGTATTTCTAGGCTGCAGAAGGTACCAGTGAACAGTATTTCTACGCTGCAGAAGGTACCAGTGAACAGTATTACTCTGCTGCAGAAGGTACCGGTGAACAGTATTACTCTGTTGCAGAAGGTACCAGTGAACAGTATTTCTAGGCTGCAGAAGGTACCAGTGAACAGTATTTCTAGGCTGCAGAAGGTAGCAGTGAACAGTATTACTCTACTGCAGAAGGTACCAGTGAACAGTATTTCTCTGCTGAACAGGGCACTGAAAGCATAGCCAGGCTGCATCAGGTCTGGGCGGAGGACAGGGCATCACTGTGCTGCAGAAGGTCTCAGCAGAGAGCCTGGTCTTGGACAGGTCTCCCTGGCAGGCCGGATCGGCGAGGTGTCAGCAGGTCCAGCTGTCCCTACTGTTTCCACCCCACCGTCCCGCAGGCCCGCGTCCAAATGCAGGAGGGCACTCGTGAGCCTCTAATCTCCCCACACCAGAAGAGAAGCACGTCTCCTGCGTTTGGAGGGTCTGATATGAGGACTGATCACAGGCAGAGACGGCTAATCCAGCCCCCTATGGGTCAGCAGCACCGGAGTGACACACCACGGCGGCCCCACACACAGGAGCCTTGCTAAAGACAGCTCTCCACAGACACAATTACAGCACCATTCCTTCATGGACACACTGACGAAGGCATGAAATCAGACGCTTCGCCACTTTAATCACACACTGCCTCTGAGACAACACGGGTTATGGATGTCGAACCCACCCGGGTTCTGTAATCCCACAGGGGCAAAATCTCCCGCAAAAAACACCGGTGCAAAGCAAAATCCCACACAGACACAGCAGTGTCTATGTCTACAGTAAATATGAAACCAGTAACCGGCCCTCCCGAAGGGCCCCAGCTCCTGCCATTGGCCCGTTCAGACAGGCCCCTCCCCCGCCATACCTCGATGATGTCGGCGTTGGTCCGGCTCTCGTGGGGCTCGTTGTACTCGGTGTATTTGAGCAGGACCTTGTCCATGTCCGTGCTGGCGTACTGGAACAGCTTGTTGGAGTGGTTGAAGATGATGAGGGCGATCTCACAGTCGCACAGTACACTCAGCTCGTAGGCCTTCTTCATCAAACCAAACTTACGCTTGGTGAAGGTCACCTGGGGGGGGGGGGGGGGGGGGGATAATAGAGTGGGTGAGCCATGGAACAGAAAGGGTGAATGGAGGGATAAGGGAGAAAGACGAGAAGAAGTTGTGAGAAAGAGGAATGGGATGGCACACAAGAAAAAGGCAGATATGGGGGTTGAACAGAGGAGAAAAACAGGAAGGGAAGGAGAGACAGGAAAGAGCAGGAGAGAGAGAGGGAGGGGAGATGAAAGGCAGAAGGAGGAAGAAAGACAGATAAGGTCAAGATAGCTACGCTACACAAATAGCTATGCAAATACCATACATGAGCCTGTACAATCAAGTGAGAGAGAGGGTGGCCTCACGCGTTAGTGGCCATAACCCCACTCACACTAACACAGTGCACTGTGCCAGACTGTGCACAGAATCCAGCCACATCAAGGGAGGCAAGAGGATTTTTGTTTTGCAGGTACACGTGTAAGGGAGATTTCATGTAGGCAGAAAGTGGAGAGAAAGAGGAGAAAGTGCAGAGATGAGACAGAGAGAAAGAGAGGAGAAAGTATAGAGATGAGATGGAGAGAAAAAGAGGAGAAAGTGCAGAGATGAGATGAGACGGAGAGAAAGAGAGGAGAAAGTGCAGAGATGAGACGGAGAGAAACAGAGGAGAAAGTGCAGAGATGAGACGGAGAGAAAGAGAGGAGAAAGTGCAGAGATGAGACGGAGAGAAAGAGAGGAGAAAGTGCAGAGATGAGACAGAGAGAAAGAGGAGAAAGTGCAGAGATGAGACAGAGAGAAAGAGGAGGGTTGCTGGGCTGTGTGACATGTGAGACCTCCGCTCCCCCCCTCCATCGCTCTCCTCTGCCACTAATTGCTTCAGTGCTCGTCATGTCACAGAGATCCAGCTCTTTGGAGCAGGAGACAGCTTGCTTGCCCTCCTCCCTCTCCCTTCTCTCTCTTCCTCTCCCTCTCTCGCTCCCCCTCTCTTCTCCTCCTCCCTGCCTCTCTCACACTCGCTGCTCCCTGCCGCCACAAATCAAATTATTTCGGGGTCGTTTCCATTGGCAACCGCCTTCTACACCCCCCCCCCTCCTCCCACACACAGACACACACACCCTCTACCCTTCCCCCTTTACCTGCAGACACATGCACACACAAACGCACTCACACACTTACATGCACAAACACAGACACAGACACACACACACACACACACACACACAAGAAAAGCAGGGCAAGCGTGGAGCAATCTCAGAGGAAATGAGAAATGATGGCAAACGACAGACTGAACGGCGTTGATAGAACAGATTCATACATTACTGTCAAATATATTCCTTTTTCGATTGCAGAATACAACTCATGAAATAAGTATGTCTGTTGACAACGTTCTTGATGAATAATCTGGCCCATAAAAGCAAATGTGACAGAAGGCATTAATAAACTGAAGTATCAACAATTACTACAGGAATGTGCTTCCCTGCACGAGGATGTCACCCCAAAGAAAAGCTTTGATGTTTAAATAAGGATTGTGAGGTTTCAGCGCTTAAAAACAATGACAGAGCCCAGCCTTCTGCCGCGGAGCACGGAGATTTTCACCTCATGAGCCTCGGTCACCGTGGCGATGGGAGGAGAACCCATTGGTTAATGGTATTTAGTGCTCAGCCTGCTTTTTCCCTGACCTGGGATCAGTGCTCATCGGGCCGTCTCTAATCACAATGAAAGCCTATGGGTCTGGCACGCTTGTGACAGCAGGACAGTCCATTACAGAGCACCAACAGAAACTATGCAGGGAGGTACAGCTGACAAGATTAACAATATTGGTGCTACTTGTAATTCTACTAATACTACAATGACAACAGCCCACATCACGGCGATGCCTTGCTGTGGGTGAATGTTGTTCCTCTAGTCTCCTCTGACTGGGGCTTACAGGTAAATGCCATTACAGAGGCAGTGGAGGGATGGATTAGGGGATTGTGCAAGTTAGTACACACCCAGGCATGTCCTCCACAGGTGGACAGCAACATGACCTGCTGTCCTATGGGTACGGTACGAAGCTAAAGGAGCCTTGAATATGGGTATAAGATAGAGAATAAAAATTCAGCCAGCTCATCTTTTAAAGACATTTTTATATCCCCACAGGTAGCATTGGATATGCCTACTGTCCTCTTTTCCATTTCTGCCACCTGTCCCCTCAAATTCATTCATTTGATCAACTTGTGTAATGGCTGTCAACATTATTTGCCGATTAAGTCATCCTTGATCAAGGTGGAAAATGATCATTTCACACATCTCCATGGGATTTTTTCATTTCCTTTGTTTGCAGGACGAACTCTCGCGCGGCTCGATCCACACGGAGGAACAGCAACAAGATACGCACAGGAGTCGCATGAACGCTACTGCGAATGTGCTGCAGGAGCCAGGGGAACTGGGAGAACATTCTGAACTTCTCCTTTTGAGAGGAGTTCTGGAGCGGCTGGTTTTGTGCATTTTATCGTTTTCTTCTTGTTGTTCCTCGTTTCAGTGAACATCACCTACGCCCCCTTGCAGTTGGAGAAACGGAGTCTACGAAAACTCCTAAGAACAGCGGCAAGCTGCTAACATTATTTCTGTCATCATAGCAGCTACAGCAGCTCCACTACCAAGAAAAGTAGGCCTATTGTGTAATTGGTGTCAGGGTCATTTCACATGCAACTAATACACGGGGGACTTATTTAGCTCTGTTCATCCGTTTCGCTCCGTTCTTTTGTTTTAAAGCATTCAATTTCCAAGAAATCTATATCATTTGCTTCTTATATTGGCTTACTTACAGAGCCGGCTGCTGGCATGAACACTCCGCACTAAGTGAGCACTTTATTAGGTATTTATTAGACTTATTTTTTAGACTTCTGCCTCTTCTACTGCTGTAGCCTATCCACTCGGAGGATTGATTGCATTGTGTGTTCAGAGATGCTCTTCTGTTGTATTGCGTGGTTATTTGCGTTACTGTTACCTTCCTGTTGGCTTTGACCAGTCTGGCCTTTCTCCTCTGACCGATCTCACTAACAAGGCTTTTTTGCCCGCAGAACTGCTGCTCACTGGATGTTTTTGTTTTTCTCTCCATTCTCTGCAAACTCTGTTGTGCTTGAAAATTCCAGGAGATCAGCTGTTTCTGAGATATTCAAACTACCCTGTCTGGCACCAACAATCATTCCACGGTCAAAGTCACCTACACATTTCTTCCCCATTCTGACATTTGGTCTGAAACAGCTGAACCCCGGTCCCACACAATTATATTTTTTGAAACACATTTCAATTGTACGGTAATTTAATCTTGTTTAGGGCCACCAAAATCCTTGAGCCAGCTCAGATTCGACCGAGCACTGAGAGAAAGGCACCCTCTGCACAGTCCCACCCAGGGAGCCCTCACCTGTCTGTTCCTCTCGTCCGTGATTCTCTGGATCTGGATCTTTTTCCGCCCCATGTTTCCGGAGTGGCGGTGGGAGAGGCGGGACGGTCAGCGGGCAGAAGGCGGGCGCGGCTGTGTGGAGGGAGGGGTTGTGGTGGCGCTCGCTGGGCGCTGGTCTGTGCGACTGGACGGCAGCCGGGGCTGATGGGAAAAGAACGGCAGAAACGCAGGGCCTGGAGGAGGGGCCTTCAGTTCATGGTCCGGTCATCCAGGTGTCCCGCCTCGGGATCCTCTCCCCCAATCAACTGCAGCCGTTCGGTACGTGTCACTCCTGGAATGAACACACAGGGAAAGGCATTGTTAATTAATGCCGGTAAGTGTAGCTATATTTCATTCCTCTCATTTAGGTAGAGAAAACGGGGATGTATTGGAAAGCAATGCTTTCATCCCTATGGAATTGACACCGATCAGCACTTGATGAAACATTGATCAGTAAGGAACATTACTAACACAAGTGCAGGAAGCACAAGAGTGACACACCAAGGGGAACCCTTCTCTTCGGGTTTGTTTTCCCCAGGGGAGGGGTAAAGGTGCTGCACACTAGAGCCTTCAGGGCAGCTATGTCAGCTTCATTAGCGACATCATCGCCACACCACTGATCTTCACATGCCCCTGGCCAAAGCCTGCCTGCCCAACATGATTCGCTGCATGCGACTGCTCTATACCATACATGTCCAGGTAAATCAGGAATACCTTCAAAACCGGATTAAGGTCAGCAATGATGCATTAGGCTATTTAAAGGAAACATTTTTGGGAGAAAAAAAAAAAGACATTTTGAAATTGCATCTAAAGGGTATATTTACATAAAACAGTTCCTCAAAAAGCAGTTGACAAGGCTCTCACTGCTGGTGTGGGATCCAGATGGTATGAAATGGGCAGCAGGAGCGGAGTGGAGAGGAAGCCCAGCACACACAGTGAGTCACTGAGGCTTACAGCAGAGCTTACAGCTCCACTTCCCCAGCTCACCACGGCTCAGCCGCCACATCACCTCCTCTACCGCGCGGTATCCCTCCACCATCGCTCCGCACAAGCCTGCCTCAGAGGAGGAATATGCTTCAGTTTGCCCACAATGACCTCGCACTGGCGTAATGCATAAATACTGAGAAAATAAAGATGGAAATAAATGAATAAATCCATAAAATAATTATCTGAATCCCAGAATCATGAATATATTCATGAAATCATTTGCTTTGCTCATTTTAATGTCGGCTGTTTTTCCTCCATACTTTTACATAACAGTTCCATGTTGAAGTGAACTAACCAATCAAATCTTAAGATAAAAAAGCCATCTATGGCCCGAACCATGTTCTTTGTCATCTTATGTGTGTGTGTGTGTGCATTTGCATTTTAAAATAGAACTCTGTTACAGTAAATATCCCATAACAATTGTAACATGCCTTATTTATATGATGTGTACATGAACATGGATCATATCAATGGCCTCTCCAAAGCTTTGAATGCATCCCCAAAACTGAATGGAGACCAAAAGAGAGGCTAACTGTTGGTCAACAAAAATCTTTCTAAGGTATTAAGAGCCCTAATCACAAATGAGAGCTATCAGCACTGAGACTGTATCGCATCCCATCACAACACAGAACATTCTACAGTAAGAATGAAGTCATAAGAAAACAAGGGGATGCAATCGATCAAAAGCCAGCAATCCACTTGCTACGATACTGAGCAGAGCAGCAGGAGTGGTGCTGATAGCAGGGAAAGGCTGCCTCTCTCTGCTATCCATCCGGAGCCCACAGCTCAAGGGCAGGGGGCTGTGTGCTGTTTAGGCAACAGGGCTGGCTGTCGTGAAAAGGCTTCTTTATCTGCTGGCGGCTCAGAAATCAACCTTCTGCCCTTCATGCTTAGAGAGGCCCAGTCCCAGTTCTAGATTATTCTACAGCACTGTCAATCTCACTCACACTAGACCATGCACTCAACACTCATATCAGTCTACTTGAGTCCTCCAGTGATTCTGGTCAGACCAGAACACACAGTATCATGATAGAAGGGGCCTTAGATTGAACCCAGTTGCTATGACTATACAAAAGTTTAAAATATCCATCATATTAATAGGATTAGTAAACCTGTGGCTGTCTGCCTTTTACTGTATGAAACTGTAGATTTGATGAGAAATCTGCTTCAGTTCCAACTTATTTCAAACAGTATTTCAAAGTCAGGTATTAGTGCTGGGTGTGGGAGCTCCTTCAGTGAACATTTGACTCCACCTTATCTATTGCTCTTCCCAAAGGCTGCGATTTGACTGGGGACTACTATCTTGGAGCAGATCTGAAGCCACAACTCATACATGTACACCAGGAACATCACAGGCAAACACATGCAAACACAAAAGAGCCACAAACACCAACAAACAAGCAGAACAACAACAGCTCACAAATGGCAGGGGCATTTCCTGTAGCATCCTCACAGTCAGGGATAGGCCAGTAAACCCAGCCCCTCTGGAGGTTCTCTGAGCCTAAAGGTTTCTGTTTGCTGTACAGAAGCCCACTGAATGGAGACAGAAAAGCTGTGAAAATCAGTGACAGGTTACAATGCATCCAGCTGTGCGATTCTTATTTTACAGTCTCCAGGGTAACCCAAATACACAAAGCAAAAATGCACATAAACACATGCACATCCACACAAATTCACTAACACACACACTTTTCAAGAGTGTAAACATTTCTTTTTTATATAATTCAGCAAAGAACGCAGTTTATTGACACAGTTTATTGAGAGAACTTTGGGAACAGTCATTGAGCAAACAACTGTGACTTCAGATTCTCTGTGAAAGATTTTTTTCTTTTGGACTTTTGGACTCAAATGAGCTCAAGAGTCTCTCTGAATGAGTTTTTGGGGGGGGGGGGGGTCAGGGGTACAAGGGCCTGGCTGTGGTGTAAGTCAGTGAGGCAGCCTGGGGATCTGAAATTACAGCATGTACCAAAGGGGCGGGGGGCCTGGAGCTCAGCCAATAAGTGCAGAGAAATCAATCACCTTCCCCACTCCACTCTGGGCGGTCACCGCCAGCCTGCTGTTTAATCAAAGCGTCCCCGGCACAGGCCAATCACACGGCACTCGTAAAGGCCAGACTGCAGCTCCAAGCCCTTACCACACCGCCAGGCAAACCCGCTAGCCATTCAGGGCCTTTATAGTCCTGAGGCAACACTGTATCATCAGCACAGCAATGCTAATCAAGGGCTAAAGACACGCTGTGAAATTGCCCGGAAAATATCTCGACGTCTGTCAAGCATGACAGTGGGGGTTTCGTGTCAGGGGAATCCGCAACGTCGGTCGCACGATGTACCCCGTTATCGTTCAGAATCACACCAAATCAGGGGAGATACGAATGATGTCAGGAAACCAGAGAAGGTTCATAATTACTGTTCAGAAGTTGCTTTTCATCCATTTCAAAGGCTTTAATAAGAGGATTGGGGTGAGCGTGCAGACATAGGTGACGCATGGCTCAGCTAGCCGCTGGCAGCATGTTCAGCACACATCAGCAGAGGTGGAGAGAGAGGGGTTTAAAGGCAGCTAAATCGAGGAGACTGAGACAGCCGAGTTCAGGAATTCTGCCAAGGCCCCAAGAGAACCCCCTACGTTTGGCCGACAGAGCCAGGGGATCCTAATGACCACAGTGAGTCAGGACCTTGTGAGGCTCCTACAGACAGCCAACCGCTAGCGGGGCTAAATTTACCACGGATAGTCACGGTTAGTGGGGTAGAGGAGCACATGGTCGGAGGGTTTAAAGTACGATTGTGAAAGCTGCCCGACACATGCAGCACTTAAGAGGTGCAGAGGGAGCTCTGACCACCTGATCTGGCAGAGGGCTCACTGGCCCATGCCCCCATGCCAGCCCACGCACTCGGCCAGTGCAGGGCAGGATGCAGCTGTCCCGCTCGTGGCTAAGTCACGGAGAACTCCAGCAGGTCAGCAACCGCGCCCCCCGGGCTCGCTCCCCACGTCGCTCTGGGACCCCAACCTCAGGACCGCCTGATTCACACCCAGGAGCGAGCGCTAGCTCCTGCGCTATCGTCAATTAGCTCTCCCTCAGCGTAGCCCTGAGCCTGCGAGGGACCCGGCAGCAATGCGGCATGGGATAGCTGGAGGCCCTGGCTGAGCGGAACCCGATCCGCTGACCGCAGGGTGTGGAGAATCTGCAGTGCAAGGACAGCACTTCTCTACGGGGGAGGGAGAGATCAGTGTTCCTCAGCTCGTCAATCACGCTCCTCAGAATTCACACACACCCTTACATAAGCAGTCCCACTAAAGCACACACACACACACACACACACACACACACACACATAAACACATACACACCCTTACATAAGCAGTAAGCATTCTTACAGTGTGCTACACAAATGCACTATGCACACACCCTAACAAAAGCACTCTTTAAACACACACACACAGAGGAATACAGACACACACGCATGCCACCGCACTCCATTGGCAAAGACACCCATCCCAGGGTGTGAAGCAGGAAGCAGGGTGTGGATAATGACCTGTATCTCAAACACTGTTGACATTTGAATGCAACAATGACTATCCACCCTGACGATAAGAGCCGCAACGCTGCCCAACCTGTACGGCAACAAGCGCTAAAGACGCCGCCCGCCCAGCCGAGCTGCACAGGGACGCGGCCCCTCTGAGTGGCCCTCCAGTCCGCAGCGAGCCCTCACACACACCCCCGCCTCCGTTCCCCTTCAGGTGAAGATGCAAGAATGCAAGATAAAGGCCCTGTTGCCAACGGTGACGATGAACGTGGCATGGGAGGGGGAATCTCCGGGACCGATGTGTTTTCCTCAATGGAAGGCTGCCATCGCCAGACAAAAAAGGTCAGCGGTTCTATTTTCAGACACTCAACAAGTTTCTAAAAATAATCATTCAAAACAAACTAATAGCGGGGTGTACAGGTCTGAATGTTCAGTGTGGCCGGAGGCAGTTCGCTCCCCTGCTCTGAGTGCAGCTACAAACAAGGCCCTGTTTCTGATTTCCTCACCAGCTGCTCATCGGACCAACGCACTTCCAAAAGACACAGGCGACATGCTGACGCACAAGTAAGATGTTTCCAGTGTTTATCAAGACATATATCAATATTCCCACTCGAATGGCTGAACATAAGGCTCAAACTTACAACACGACAATTCCATAAAAAGCTGGATTTGTTGATAAATTACAGGAGGAAACCAAAAACATAAAAAATGCATGTTCCAGCAGCACAAACACACTCTGTAGATGCTCTCTGCACTTCTTTATTTAAACTTGATTGTAAATGTCATCAAGCATGTGATAAATAAAGACAGACATGTTTTTCTTGCAGAACAGAAAAGGTAAGAATGCAGAAGGACAAGAACACATTTTCCAAGGCCGAGGGATCCTTCAGTACTGGATTATTCCCTCTTTTTCAGGTTTGTTCCAGTGGTGCTCGTACTGTAGCCACTGTTCATTTCCCTCCTTTCCACCCCACAATGAGTCATTGCCCTTCAATCTTTTTTCTTTCCTAAAAAAATGCATTTTCCGCATCTTTAATGCTATGCTCTGGCCTAGAGCTTCTTTCAACTTTGTTGAATGTTTCCATACTGTAACAAGCAGGCCTAGAAGTATTCACCATCTTTTTTTTTTCACCATCATATGGCACTTGGAGATAAATACTTGTGGGATGATTATCTAATATAAAATGGCAGCACAGGACAATGGCTAAGATGGAATGAAATTCAAATCAAATGTAATGCACCCTTGGTCTGGCACAGGCAACGCACTTCCATAAGATGCCAATGCAACCTCAAATGCCAGATAACTTCAGTTTGATTGTTACATGCATTATTAGCACATTTCTATTCCTTCTTCTCAACACTAGTATTGATTGTAATGGCTTCCTCAGTGGTAAAACTACTTTATGAATATCACTGTCATTATTAAACCTGCAAAAAGTTATTTCTGATGGTACAAACTTTTAGTCTAAGAAAAACCTTCATGTAATTTCAAAAGCAAAAAATCTCAGGTCCCCAAAATACACATCTACAGCTCTGAGTACTTCCTCTCCCTCAGTGGGCAGACTGTGGGTAACGGTCATGGACAGGAACAGGTAATGATTAACAGTGCATCAGAAGCACAATCAATCTGCTCACTCTTCCTCTCTCTATCTCAGCGCCTTCTGTCACTGCTTTTGTCAAACTGCCAGTAATTCTTCAAGAGGAAAAAAAGTGAATTACATTTGCACTGCACAGAAAGCCTGAACATGCGCAATCACGCATGCACACATGCGTTTGTCCGTGCGAGTGCCTGTGCGTGTCGGTCATTATGTAGATTCATATAAATTAAAGTGGGACACAATCTGGAAGTCATAACAAAATTATCAACTATTCTTCAGTGACTGTCGTCATGGACCTCTTGCAAACTGTTTTATTTTGTTCCCCTTCTTTACATCACAAATTGTTGACTTTCTCACACTGTATGTTTTAGCACTAGTGCTACATGCATTCATCAATTTGAATGTGATCTTGTTTTCATTTAATGGCAGAATTCTTGTACAGGTAATGGTAGTGAGCTTGATAAGCTGTAATTACAAGCCTACGTTTGGTTGTATACTCCATTGTTAAAGCAGGCAGTCTGTGACTCTGAGGCAGGCGGTACAGCAAAGATATTAAACGATAGTGCAGAGAGATAGGTTCATATTTCAATCAATACAGGTCAATACAGGTCAAGTCCAGCTTAGACTCCATAGAACTAGGCCTTGTCACTGACACAAACCTCTCTTAGACCTCTGTGTTGAAGCCTGAAATATTAAAGGGCTCATCTATGATTTACAAAGTAAAGGCAAAGCAAATGCAAGAAAAGGTTATTTATAAAAAATAAAAAAAGACTGCTAATACCTTTATCAAAACAGTGCACCCAAAACAGTTTACACACAAAGCAGAGTGTAAAATTGGCCAAACTGTCTAAAATCTGTAAACTTAAAGGGTCACTTAGTTTGCCAGAAGTGTTATTAGTCTATCGCAAAACTGCTTCACAGAACGCCCTTATGTCCACTGCTGAGAAACTATGTGATATCTGTATTTTCTGTGATATAACTGACAGAAAGCATATCACATAACAGTCAGTGTACAGCTTCAAATACTCTACAGACAGTTAATGCCACTGGGAGGACAGAATCACAATCACATTTTAAGGAACACATAACCACCAAAACAAAAGTCCTTTCCCCAATTTCTAATTAAGGATATAAAGGGTTAAAAAGCATAAACTGACAACCTCCCAAACATTTCTTTAGTCTCCAGGCCAAAGACGAAGCTTGAAACACACAGTAATGCAACAGCTATGCGGTCCTTACCCTTGGACTCTTGTGGTCAGGACAGCCAGAACAATACCATGGGAATAGCGAGATCGTGATGAGCAGCACGGAAAAGAAGCCTCCAAACTGAATCACGGCAAAGCGTAGGACACCATTAACATGCTGAATAGTCCCGGCCGGTGCAGGTAGGGTGGTTCTGGAGGGGGCCAGCTCCTGTCCTGGGACTGCCTGAGAGAAGTGACTGTTCCAGCAATGACCCCAACAGACTCTCCCTTCTTGTGTTCCTCTTCCTTCGGCAGTTACCCCCGCACCCGTCCCTCCTTTCAGTTCCCCAACAACTGCTACGCATTCACGGGCGTCTTCAGGGGTAATTGAGAGGACGGTTAGAGCAGGGAGCTGTCAGAAGGCTGGGGGTGGGGGGGGAGGGGAAGGGGGACTAGGTTGTAGTACAGCTGTTTGTCAGCCCATCACTACCCCCCCGCACACATGGTGTGTGAATTCTCTCCTCAGATTTGTGACTCGCTGTAAACGCAGTTGCAGCTGCTCTCTCACCTTTTGCACGACCCCCTCCCTCTGCGTTTGCCCTCACAGCTGTCCGCAGGCTTTGACTGCGCGCACGCGGTCCGGTGCGAATGCCCGCTTTCTCGTGTCGGACAAATACAAGGCTGAAATGTTGGAGGTAATTCTAGTGAAATTGGGATATCCGGCCATGGCTCATATCTGGCCCGGGCCTGATACAGAACATCACATTTACCCAGACATGGCAGGGTGTGAGATAGGTTGGGTGAGGTCACTACTTCAGGGGGTTCATATACTGGAATGGAGGGACTTGATGAGATTCCACTGGTTGGGTAATGGTTGCATCATTTAGCTTCAAGGAAGAAATCGAAAAGAGTGGAAAAACACTGAAGCGGCAAGCTCTTTGGTGTTCTCACTTGTGTGGGTCAAACGACGGGTAAATTCCCAAGAGCAATCACATTTAACATGGCAACCTTTGGGGAAACTTTGTTCCCTTCTGTTTGTAGGCCACACGGATCTCACAGGGCTCAAAAGCAAAGCAACATTTTCCTATAACAGCCATATTAAGCCTGAGTGATGGCCAGAGTGAGATTCTGTTCGCTGGTCTCCCGACGGCCCGTCCCGGATGGTGCAGCGTTCCCCCGGGGGTCTCCTCTCTCCTCACGGCACCGCTCGCCCTGGCGCGCGGCCTAATAAGGGGATTTGTGCGCTCGTGTTCTCCTCTCTCCCTGCGACGGATCTCAGCGCTGCCCACGTCTGCGGAGCTGGCCATGAGGACTGGAGCGTGACAGCGAGAAGGAGAGGGCGGGGAAGGAGCGAGCCGCACACGAGCGTTCATCCGTTCAGATTCCGAAAACAACAGCGACAACACAATGCCGAGCAGGGCACGCGCACCGGGGACACTCAAACTCTTAAGTAATACCAGAATGGCTCCTTTATTCTCGCCTGCTGGGTCGGTCTTGAAGGGTCCTCACTAAGGTTACTTCAAGCATATTTCGGTGCGTATCACCTGCGTGGTCATTAGAGCTCCTCTACAGGGGAGTGCACCCTCAGGACTGTCCCTAGAGCCAGCTCCTCTGTACAGGCTTAGAATAGGCTGTAATGCACACACTCTGCTCAAGCATGGTGCTTTGACTGGTTTCACAATAGGTGACAGCCTGAACAACTGTGTTTAGGCTAGCCCATGTGGACTGCCATCAAGGCAGATTTGTTAGTCGTGTTCTTTCGTCGATATTGGATTCTTTCACTGTGACATACAGTGCAGTCTGTAAGTGTTTGGACAATAGTACAATTTCTATCCTTTTGGCTCCAGTACATTGGATTTGAAATTAAACACTAGATATGAGGTTAAAGTGCAGACTGTCACCTTTCATTTTAGGTTATTTACATCCATATCTGGTAAACATCAAGCAATTACATCTTTTTATACAGTCCTCCCATTTTAAGGGAACAGTTGGCTTTTCAGCTGTTTTGATTAGTCAGGTGAATTCAATTGCTTCCTTACAGCAGGTATAAGAAAGCGTCGAGTATGTAGTCTTGAAGTTTTTGATTCCCTTGGGAATCTGTTATTGGTGATTGTCAAAATGAGGACCAGAGTTTTTGGGTGTAATTCCTTGACGGAAAAGGTGAGTGCCTGCACTTTAACCTCATTATTCAACGTTTGAATTCAAATCCAATGTGCTGGAGTACAGAGCCAAAAGAATGCAAATTCTGTGATCACACATTTAAAAACAACACAGGCTGGGACAGTTTCCTTTTTCCAATTTGACCAAAGGAAGAGTAGCCTGCTTGTTTTGTTTGTTACTATGGGAATGGCGCTGTGACTCGGTGGAAAAATGAATAAGCACAACGATGCAGCACACAGCGAAGCAAAACACTGACTCCCAGAATGTTTGGAGAGATTCCAGGTTGAAGTCCTTCCTCAGGAGAGTCTTGTGAAACTGGCCTAACAGAACCCTCTACACGAGCCATTCTACAGTCCGATACTGCGGTTCACACGGGATCAGTCCGAGAGCTGCTGAAGTCTAAATTTAATGCAATTCCTCACATTTTTCATTGACGTGGGGTCCTTCTTCAGAGGTCTGGCAGTATCACAAGTTATCATACGGAGAAATCCACTGGAATACCTTATTTGACTCTTTACCAGCTACAGTATTTACTGACCTTTTGTTTCTGGCACAGTTTCTTTAATAAATAGCTTACTGAATCTGCCCTGAACAATTCTTGCACAAATATGAGCTATTGTAGGTAGAAGATATTGGAACTGCAGTGTGAGATTTTGTGAGGGAATTTGAACATTTATTTTTGGAATGAAATACACAGCATCACTATCCTTGCTTGACATGGCTTTATCTGCTGTAAAAACACCATTACAAAAGTGTTTTCCTCATGAATTGCTTGTGTGCAATGCAACAATTCTCCCTGGTAAACATCTGTGCCAGGCTCTTCCACTTTTATGCTGTTGTACATGTTGAACAGAAGCAAACCTCAGAGCTAAATGGTACAACCTTAAACATGACACATTTCTTTAAATTTAAAAGCAAGTCATTTTTTTACCGTTTCAAAATAATGACAAAGGAAAAAGTCTCTGTGCAAAAGTTTGGGAACCCTGTCAGTGCTCTGTAACTCTTCCACGAGCAACTATAACAGCTTGTAAATGCTCCCTGTAGCCAGCTAAGTTTTTTTATTCTCACTTTTGGAATTTTCCCCCATTCTTTCTGGCAGAGCACCTCTAACTCAGACATATTCTTCGGCTTCCTTGCATATACAGCATGTTTGAGATATTTACAGATTTTCTATTTCAGATGGTTGATTTCTCGGTATGCTTTGGATCATTTTCTTGCTGGAATACCCAACCGCTCTTCAATGCTTGGACTGACCTTTGACCATTAGCCTCTAGAATTTCTTGATATTTGGTGGAATTGATTCTTCCTTCCACTCGTACAATATTTCCTGTGTCCCCAGCTGCCACACAACCCCAAAGCATAATGGATCCACCTCCATACTTACCAGTTGGCAAGATGTTCTTCTCTACAAAGGCTTCACCCTTTTTTCCTCCAAACATACCTTCTTCGATGGTGGTCAAAAGGTTTGGTTTTGTCAGTCCAAAGCACACTGTTCCAAAAGGTTTCAGGTTTTTCAATGTTTTCTTTTGCATACTTCAGATGCTTAATTTTGCATCGAGGTTGTTCTTTCTATCAACTCTGCCATGTTTGAATTCTTGCTTCAGTTTTTAATATAATTCATAAACAGTAACAAATGAAAATAAAAAGCAATCTGGCTTTAAAATTTGCAGAAATATTTGCAGAAATGTCACGTGTTTAATGCTGTACCATTTAGAGTTCAGGTTTGCCTTTGAATGCGTACAGATTCATTGTAACAAACATTTAAAACTGGTGTCAGAATATCTTACTTTTTAATTTTTTTACTACACACTGAATAGGATAACAGACGTATAAACCATGAAAAAGCAAGCATCAAAATGATATGCTCTGCCTTGTTAATACCAGTACTAAAGGCTCCTTTACTGGCCAGATAGCAATAATTGTCACATTCAAAGTCCATAATTAAATCAAATAAATGTTCATATTTGTATCCCTCCGTCTCCTTTGAACCAGGTCTGCCTTGTAAAAGAGATTCCAGACTAATTGAGACTTCCTAATGAAATAAATGCTGAATAAAATGCTGAAAATGTTTTTATTAATAAACTGATGCACTGATGAATAGATCCATTCGGCCCAGCAATGGGAGGAGGCTTCTCCAATACAGTCCCTGGACTAGACCAGCAATCCAGTTCAATCAGTTAGCACAATTACACGACCTCAACGAGGACAGCTGCTACACATTCTCAAACATAAAGACCCACCATCAAGGACGGCAGCTTCAACAGCTGTGCTCCCACTCGTTAAAGACATGACATACGAGTCCTCGCTCATTTCACAGGAAAGCTCAAATGCTGCCCGTGGAACTGAAACACACGGGCCTTCTCACAAATGAAGCTGACACTTAACGCACACACAATACCGTGTGCCAGTGCCTTACGGAGTTACCCTGGGGAGAACAAGCACAGCACAATATAAACAAGCATGCATGATTACTCATATTTCAGCTCCGCATGGGACAGATCAGTGACCTATCTGACATGGGAAACATCTGAAAATCTGACGGGCTGGTTATAGTACAAAAACATGTTGGCTTAACACAGAACATACGCTTCCCCCAAGGAATATACGGTACAGCCCAGCCAGGCTTTCACTCAAAATGAACGTACATACGTATATACCGTTTAAACACTAGCGTTTTTGGATCTCCGATTCCTACTGGCCAAAAAAGCGGTGTGACAGCGCTTGGGCGACAGCTGGATTGTGATGGAGGTAGAGACTGAGTGAGAGGCAAAGGGGTCTTTTCAGACGTGTTGCTGGGGCCTTAAGCAAGGCGAGCAGAAAGGTCCTGTGGGAACGTGCCATCCACCGCACTTCACGCCAAGTGCCCCTCCCGCTGCCAACGCGGGGAGGCTGGCAGAGGGCATGCCACAGCCAGGCAGCCGTTTAAAGGGCAGAGGTGAGCAGGACCCAGATGAAAGCTAACAGACGGGCCTCTCCGCCGCTACACCCTGGGAGTGGCACAACCGGGGCTCCTCGGTGTCTATGGAGTCCCTGTATCCCCCGAGGACACTCCTTTCTGAGGACAGCCCGTGCGGCAAAGGCGGTCTTGGCTGAACGGGAAAGGTTGGGAAGCCCCGTTTTTCAGACGTTTGACCAAGTAGTCGCGCTGAGCCACCAAACCGAATGTCAATGTGGAGAAAGATTAGGAAGTAAACAGGCACACTGCCTCAGAAATGCACTTGCACTGTGTGTGGTCTCCTGAAATATTTCACAAGGTGAACCAGAGGACATATTTTGTAAGTAGAGTGCAAATAGTTTTCTTTACATTCGTGGACTATTCACAACTCTAAACCAAATATATGATAGAAAATGACACCACAGAAAAATAACAACACGATTTCAGTAATGCTACCAACTGCCAGCTTTTAAACACAGACCATACCAGCAGGCCTAACCTTTAATAGAGTCATTTTAAATGTTACTGAGTATTTATTTGAGCAGAGTGATATCTATCCAAAAAATCACAAGAAAATAAACAAAGAAATCACAGCAGTAATGGAGTGCTCAGGACAGACCCTACAGAACACAGCAGCTGCCTGTGCTGCTGCTAGTGAGGTCAATAATTAAACCAGGGCAGAACTGAACAGTGGAGGAGCAGAGCAGTAGAAGATCAGAGGAGCAGAGGAGCAGAGGAGTGCAGCAGTAGAGCAGTAGAGGAGCAGAGGAGCAGAGGAGTGCAGCAGTAGAGCAGTAGAGGAGCAGAGGAGCAGAGGAGTGCAGCAGTAGAGCAGTAGAGGAGCAGAGGAGCAGAGGAGTGCAGCAGTAGAGGAGCAGAGGAGTAGAGGAGCAGAGGAGTGCAGCAGTAGAGCAGTAGAGGAGCAGAGGAGTAGAGCAGTAGAGCAGTAGAGGAGCAGAGGAGTGCAGCAGTAGAGCAGTAGAGGAGCAGAGGAGTGCAGCAGTAGAGCAGTAGAGGAGCAGAGGAGTGCAGCAGTAGAGCAGTAGAGGAGCAGAGGAGTGCAGCAGTAGAGCAGTAGAGGAGCAGAGGAGTGCAGCAGTAGAGCAGTAGAGGAGCAGAGGAGTGCAGCAGTAGAGGAGCAGAGGAGCAGAGGAGTGCAGCAGTAGAGGTTATCAAAAGGGCTCAGGACGCCTCAGCTGTCACAGCACACAATGCAGGCAGGCCTCACTGCTGCACGTAAAACATTCCCACAGGCTATGAGGCATTTCATGTGCAGTGGAGCAGCCCACGTATGCATTCACGTTCTCTCTCACACACACACACACACACACACACATACACACATACACACATACACACATACATACACACACATGCACACAGTCAGACAAACACACATGCACACACACACTCATGTACTCACAACAAAGTCAGACACATACACACAAACACAGTCATACACACTCGCACGCACACAGTCACACACATTCACACACACACACACACACACACACAGGGTCTCCGCCCCTGCCCTTGCTCTCCCTCTATTGCACACATACACATGCATGAAGTCGTCTGCTCAGAAACAGCTGACGTTTTTTTTAACAGACTCCCAACAGCTGACAGGCTGCAGGTGGGGGATGGGGCTATTTAACTCCTATTCCCTGCCCCAGCCCCCAGCCCACACCTGTTAATGCTCTACAGGAACTGCTGCCTGTGAAGACCCTCTTGCACAGTGAGCCTTTTCTCTCCTGATTGTTATGCTGTTTTTCCCCTCTCTGCAGTTTATGACCTCACAGCAAGTGTTTAAGATCCTACGGCTGTCAAGAAAACGTGGCGGATCCGTACAGTAATAGAGCAAAGAACAGCTATATTGGTTTGTGGCTCAGTATTTCCTCCAGACATTGACCCAGATTAATTTCAGCTGCAATGTGCTTCAGCTTTGTCCTTAACTTTTAGGAACAAATTTAATCAAATAGCCCGCTACTTTTGAGACTGAATCCACTGCATCCAACACCCATTCATTTCAGTGGAAGGCAAATTTATACCTTTTAAGCATCAAACAAATATAACAACTTCCCATTAAGAACATGGTACACTGCCATTAGATATAGGCTGTAGTATTTGCTTTCAGTTGAATTAGTGGCCCGTTGTAAAAAAAGTATTAATTATTTGAATGACTGTCCATGTTGGGTGCAACACATTGGGATTTCCACAAGAAATAGGCCTACTGAAAATTCAAGCTGGGTGTAAGTAGGATGCGTAATTGTGAAGCTCAAAGAGGTGATATGATTAATGACGACTTGATTTAACCTACAATTAAGTACAAATTAAATACCAGAGTTTTGAATTCTGCACACAATTCCAAACTAAAATTGTCACAGGAACTGTGTCAGTGTAAGAAGAACTCATGTCAAGTGAATATTAAGCCATTAGGATAAAGAAAATTTAATGCAAGAGCATCAATGAGAATCTAAGACTTATATACAGTAAGCCTACATTCTAAAACCCCATCAGATCACAGTTCCATGCTTAGATCCAGTTTCAGAGGCAGAGCTTAGAGGCAAGTCCCTTGACAATGATTAACAGGAGAGTCAAGTGGTGTGAAAATATTTGTGCTACGGAAAACCTGATTAAGAATATAATCTTCTCAAGGTTGCATCTCAAAGAGATTTCCTCTACTGCTTGATATTTAAGACAACTACTGCATGTTGTCTAGAATAGACATAGACAGTGCACTGCTTGCTTTGAAAACCCTGGTCCTTTGTAATGGATGAAAAACAAAGGAATAAGGAAACAAGTACCAAAACAATCTAGCGGTGTATGTCGTACAGAGAACAGAAAGTGGACTGCTCTACCTCGGTCTACCTCCCAGGCTTTGGCAGTGTGCCTGTTACAAGCAACACAAGATTAAAAAAACCTTAAGCCCGGGGGTTTAGCTGTAATGTGATAAGCATTTAAATAATATAAACAGCAGCAATAATCCTCCAGAGAAGCTAGGAGTGGTTGAAACTCATTGAGGGTCGACCTGAAAGAGCGGAGCGTGTGGGGTGACAGAACAGGCGGGGTGGGCAGACGAGAGTCCCAAAGAACAGACCACGGCCACCCTGTCCTGTTCCCAGAGATCTACCGTCCTGCAGGCTTTCATTTCATTCAATGTGGCACATCGCATTCTACCAATTAGCAGCTCACAAGCTGTTGAATGAGGTGTGCTTTGTTAGGGTAGGCCAATAACCTGCCACTCCTCATTGACAATCCATTAACAAACCACTTTCAGAAACACAAAGTCATATAAACTGCTGCAGAGACTGCCATGAATCTAATTTATTCAGTTAAGATTTTGTTATCATCATTATGGCGTCATGTACTAAGATACTATACAAACCCAGGTGAAAAACTCATCATGTGGAAATACAGTTGGTCATTTTTTGGGCAGGCCCACTGAAACAGCAAGCATAACTCTGGACGGTCACTTCTCAACTGGGTCAGTCCACTCTCTCAGGCTAGGATATAACTGTTAGCTACATTGAGCGTGTTGTGATCATTTAAATTCTATAGTGAATAAATAACCAATTATATAGCTAACATTACACAGTGCGCATCTCAATCTACTGTATGTGGCCACAGTGCACATCTCCTGCAGGGCCACCCAATCCTGTTCCGGGAAATGTAGAGACCTGCAGAGTTTCACTCCAACCCACATAAGGCACACCTCCATTCAAGCGCCAGAGAGCTCATCAAACTCTTCATTCGCGGAATCAGGTGTGTCCAATTAGGGTTGAAATTAAAACCTACAGGGCAGTAGATTTCCAGGAACGGGATTGGACAGCCCTGATCTACTGTATGTGGATGAATAAGCAGGCTTTTATCTGCTTACCCAGCACCGGAAATGTGATGCATTCACAGCACAATGACCTATTTAGGTGTGAAGTGGCATCAAAAATATTGCAACTGCAGTGAAAACATGATGGAGCAACCTCTAAGTCTTTAGTGTCCATCGGCGCAATGACACACACCACTGAAGGCAAACAAAGGCATCAACGGCATTTTTGGTACATTGATTTAAATTATTTTACCATTTTAAAAACGGAAGAAGCCAGTGGATTCAAATTCTGCCTGAGACTGAATCGTAATGTATAGTATCTCTTCTCACAACAGTTACAGTACCTTTAGAGTCCATGTTCTCATTAGCATTGTGCTGAAATGGTAGCTGTATTCAAATGAGCCCTGCCTCCAATTTGCAAAGCATTAACAGCTGCCAAACCATCGCCTCTCTACACAAAGCCATAGCAGTTGGCCACTATGTCAGGGACCATTTTGTACATGTGAAATGTGCTCCCCCCATCCCCGTCAAATTATTTGCCACTTCACTGAAAAATGTATTTCATATGGTGTGGCGCCAGGAAGGGAATTTAGGGTGCTGTCCACCAGGTGGCAGCACTGACCCTTCATGCAGATATGGCCACATGTGATTCAGTGCAATCACTGTAGCTGTGGCCAATTACCTCATCATTTGGGCGTCAAAGATGCCTGGTGGAAAAGAGACCAGGGGCCTCATTTATAAAACTCTGCAGACAATCCATACTGAATGTTGGGCGTACGTAGAAAAGAGGAAATGTACGTACGGCAAAGAATATTACAATTTATAAAACCTTGCGTATGCCTGCCAGTGAGCAATTTCCTTTTAGAAATCCCAAATCAACTTGGTATTGTCCGTACGTGCACAAGCCCAACACACCGCCTAGTTCACTCCCACAATTACCCATAAATGGTTAAAGAAACGCCCTTAATTAATATTGATAAGCATAGAAATGTCCTTGTAGCCTATGTCGGCGAATTGCAATGTCAGAGCGCAAAGCTAAGAAGAGAAATTTAGAAAGATAAATAAGAAATAGTATGGCTTATAGTATGGAGTTTTTTCATCCGTGTTTATTTGTTGACCCGCGAATTCAAACTACCAGCAAACAGAACGTAGCTTTCCATTATGTGGTATCTACATAAAAATTAATAAAGCAATACATTATAATTAGGCTATTTATCCACTGAAAGTGAAAATTCCCTGCCTTCAGCAAAAATATGACCATGTTAATCTCACAACCACGATTGTCTCGCACCATATAAAATGCATTGGCAAAGTTTACCGTTACATTAAAAAATATCAAATTGTATAGAGACATGTATTGGCATAAATGTAAAATCATTAGACCAGTCGCCTATGGTAAAATAGTCATCAAGTCATCAAGAGTGTCATCATATTATATCAGGAGTGCACAACCGCGTCAGTAAATTCTTCACAGCAGCATATTTTCAGATTTCACGCCAATCTAGTCTGGCAGGCAGAAGCCACCGGGAAGAGGGATGAAAACATGAAGAATTCTTATTTTAACATATGCATTTTTAAAAATGACACGCGATCAACCAGCATGCCTGGACATTAACTACATTTAACTAGCCTACAGACTGCAGTAAATGCGAGGTAACACTGCACGATGTCAATGTACATGTAAATCTTTAATTTGGCAATTAGGCTATTATCTGACTTACAATGTTGAAATTTAACTATTAAGATGGCCCAAAATCAAGTTTGGAAATGGTTATTTGCATTACTGTCACCTTCCTGTCAGCTCTGATCAGTCTGGCCATTCTCCTCTGACGTCTCTCATTAACATATTGTCTGTATTTAGAGTCACTATTTCCCTCTGCCTCCATAATGTGCGTACGCATGGGTCAAGGTTTTTCTGTAAATGTACGCCAATTTCCTTGTCAAGTTTTTTTTAATAAATCCCAATTTATGCTTAGAAAGTGGCGTATGCACATTTCAAGCCCTTTTTTGGGCGTACGCAACAGTTATAAATGGCCCCTGGACTGTAAGATGTTAAGACTGCTGGCTTTTGGTTTTCTTGTTTTGCGTTAGTCCTTTGCTACCTCCTTGCTTTTTTTTTTCCTTTTTTTTATAAAGTACTTTATTTGATGAAGGATTTTTGGTTGCCTAACTTGTTTTTTCTTTAATAAACAGCAACAAATGTTTTTTTGACTCTCCGTGTCTGTTCACCACATGGTGCCGAGCTCCTCTCCAGCCTGGCACTACAACGGGTTAATGAGCATTTATGCCTGGCAATGCCCTATTTATAGTTGGACATGAATTGAAAGAAATATCCGTTACTTTATGAAGGCTATCACTAAACCAGAGGTAACTATTGTAATAACAAATCTTGTTCACCTCATTATCTTTGATTTAATTAGAAAAATTGACTGAGAAATTGATTCTGGTAGCCAAAAAGAACGCAAATATAATTGACTACCTACATCCAGATATGACTTTTATATTATATATCATTCAACAGCTCTACTATGACTGCATAGTATGATTCCCCACCCAAAATCATAGCGTTCCTTCATGTTCCTCATGCTTTCATACTTAATAACAGCCCCTTTCTTTTTCGCTCTGAGATCACAAGTGCGCCTGCCATTTACTTCTGGGCCATCCTTGCACACATCCAGTATGCTGCGCTTTCCTAAACTATGCACAACAGTATGCACTTTGTAGTACGTCGCTCTGGATAAGTGCGTCTGCCAAATGCCATTAATGTAATGTAATGTAAACTGGGTTTGAATTCTTCTGGACCACTGAGATAAAGCACTACACACAGAAAACAGAATGCACATGTGTATATAAGATTTTCAGATACATTAAAGTGAGTGAAAGCGCAAAGCAGAGAGACAGAGACAGGCAGAGAGAGAGAGAGAGAGAGAGAGAGAGAAAGAGAGGCAGGCGATCAAAGGGAGAGGGGTAGGAGTGTAGGAGTGTAGGGTTTCAGCTCCTGGCTGAGGTGCATGCTGTTTCAGCTGTGCTGGAGTAACAGCCAGTGCCTGATCTCACGCCACTCCTGATCTCTCTCCTTCTCTCTCTGCCGCAGCCAACTCAACCATACGCCACTCTTCTCTGGCCAGCATCTCCATAACGGTCCCCTACAGCCCACCTCTCCTCAACACCAACGCGATGAAGAAGACCGGGAATACCAACAACCCTGTCAGTGCTGTCCAAGCAATTTCACAATCCATTAGCTCACCCTCCATGCTATGAGGTTGGCTGAATCCTTTTGTTTGAAAAGAAGGAACATTGTGGGAAGTTTGCCTGTCATGGTGGACAGGTAGCAATAGTTATACTATATTAGTGTTGACTTGCTACTGTATACACACTGTCAATCATTGTCAGAGGTGGGAATGCCATAGAATAGGGTGCTGCTCTCCCACGCAGCTGAGGTGCCGTAAAATGTGAAAATGCATAAATATCAACAAACGCACGCAAGCACACACCCCGCCCAATTACTGCAAGTCTTTCCCTCACAATAAGTATGGGCCGTTCACCCAAGTATTTGAGATGGGCAAAGACTTAATGTCAGACCCCAAGCTCATGATCTGTATTATAACATAATAATAATAATAATAATAATAATAATTATAATAATAAGAAGAAGAATAAAAAATAAACTTTCTGCAGGGTTAGAGCTACCAGCTATCCTTCAGTCTGCAGGGTTAGCGTTGCCTGCTATCCTTCAGTCTGCAGGGTTAGCGCTGCCTGCTATCCTTCAGGCTGCAGGGTTAGCGCTGCCTGCTATCCTTCAGTCTGCAGGGTTAGCGTTGCCTGCTATCCTTCAGTCTGCAGGGTTAGCGCTGCCTGCTATCCTTCAGTATGCAGGGTTAGCGCTGCCTGCTATCCTTCAGGCTGCAGGGTTAGCGCTGCCTGCTATCCTTCAGTCTGCAGGGTTAGCGCTGCCTGCTATCCTTCGGTCTGCAGGGTTAGCGCTGCCTGCTATCCTTCGGTCTGCAGGGTTAGCGCTGCCTGCTGTCCTTCAGTCTGCAGGGTTAGCGCTGCCTGCTATCCTTCAGTCTGCAGGGTTAGCGCTGCTTGCTCCAGCTCCCAGCTGATCCCTGTGCCATTCGCTCATGCTAATCCTGCGTATGTGAGCCACGTTCCACCTACCGTATATAGGCCACTGTCATGTTACCCTTTGCTCCTACCACTGGCTATAAACACAGGCCAACATCATAGTGTGCTGGGACTGGCAAGACAATCATTTTTATTATTAAAAATAAAACTAACAGAGAAACCCATAAAAGCTTGTGGGGTGCTCTGTAGTGGGGCGTAAATGGCCTACCTAATATTTGATCTAGAGGCAGGAAACCCAGAGGGACATGAATAGCAGCTTGAACAACGCTGAGATGAGGAGTGATTTAACAGAGCACTCCTACACGTATGATAATCCCACATATAAATAGACAGGATATACTTGCCATTCACGATTTTTCATTTACCAAGGTTTTATTTTTGCCTCCTCTCCAAACAAGGTCAACTCACAACATTTATTTTTATGTTTAGTGTGATATTTCTAGCAACAACCCCCTTCTTTCTCTGATCTGAGAGAGACTAGATGAATTTAATTTTGTGATCAGAGTATTTTTAGAGAAATGCATGACTTAAATAAACAGAGTGGGTAGAGATTACATATTCCTCGTTCAGCACTTCCAGATTTTAAGTGAATCTGAGTAGGACATTAAACTCCCTGCACTGGCGGTTGGCTCAAATGTAACAATTACATTTTATATGCTGAATGCTTTATGTTCCAACAATGACACAACACTGCACCAAAGCCTGAGAATGATATCAAACACTTCTTTTTCTGGGACTACCCCTTTAAGGGTTGAGCAGCTGTCTCTGCTTGTGTAAGGTGACACCAATGGCAACATCCATGTAGTCCAGTACACTGTTTTTAATGGACCCCAACCTGAAGACATAACCGTTTCAAAGCCGTTTCTCACTAACCTGGAATCAAATGCTGTTTCTTTACAAGAATACAGAGGTGTCACTTCCCAAGTCTGAACAACTTTCCATGAGTTTCGCCAATGTTATTATCCAATGTTTCTTTCAGCATATAAACAAAAACTGTTATCCTAATTTCCATTTTGACTGTACTGCAGCCAGTTTTTGTTGTTGCCTATGAAATACAAAAAAGTGTGAATGAAACCATGACATTACTGTTAGTATTATTTGGTCAGTTGATTTGATTGTTGTTAGTGTTGATCGTACTTTAAATACAGCATCTGACACACTTATCTGCATTCAGTACAGTGTGAAATAGCACACTAATACTAATAATGGCTGACCTAGTCTGCTTTTTGGAATGTATAACAGGTGTTTCAGTGAATCCAGATGCACCTTCCATTTGATGGATTAGCTCATTAATTTGCCAAAGCAGTGCAAATCAATATGCCAAATAATGCTTTATGGTTTTTATTATGATAGTGGAAAAGCCAACTATAAATTCTCCAGGAGCACTGAAAGCAACCATGCACAATGGGACTGACTTCTGTGATAGCCCAGTCAAACAGAATCAGGTTTGAGGAAACTCTTTTTGAAAAGGAGGCTCATGGGAAGGATGGGCTCATTTGGCACAATGCCGGTTCAAAACTGCAAATGCTTACTGAATGATTCGGTAGAGGTCTGGTTCAGGAACATAAATCTTCAATGTTATCTCCCGTGAGCAACCACAGAAGAACTACATCATTTTATCCCACACTAATGAAACTATGCTGTGTTAAAAGGCTGCCTTTGGACCGATTGAAAGTGTAAATGATAAGCATGTATAACTGATGATTAAAACTGAATATGAAATAGCAGTACAACTGCAGTGCTTTGGACAATATGGCCACAGTTCCTCAGAAAACACTACTGTATGTAGCTAGAGCAAGAAATAGAATAGCCTGATTAAAATACAGCTAATTTCCATCTACATAAAATGAATCAAATACTGTGCTAATTTACATCCCACCATATTGTGGTGTGGGAAAACAGCAGTGCTTAAAATAGAAAACAAAACATATGTTGTAGGCTACATTCAGACTAAACAAACTGGGGATGCCCAGTGACGTGAAAATAACTGATCAACATGACCTAGAGGCTGAGTGTTATTCACCACTTAAAAATAACTGCTGTTACACCATAAGGGTACAGCACATTAAACAGTCTATTCCTGGACTTCCTTTAAGAAGGAGGGAAAAGCAAGATGACACATAAATTGAGTGTATTAATAAAATCCGGCATGAAAAAACAAATATGTGACATTATTTTACATGTAAGAAACCCTTATCTAAATGTCACTGAAACTAGCCTACATGAAGCAACAAGACCCAAGACTGAACTGTTCAATAGAAAAATGAAAATATGACCCCAAAGTGACACACAACCCAACCTTTGACTGCGGTCCTGTGCTTCTGCTCTCCTGTTACAGTGGCAATAGTATGCCACTCCAATGAAATCAGCCATAAACTGAAAGAGATAGCCTTTACAGTTGTACCCATCAATAAGGAAGCAATGTGCTTTTAAAGGGAGGATGTAGATCAGGACGGTAATCTCTGTGCTTCATGAACCGCACAGGGCAAAGCAGTGCACCGGGCTCAGACACCAGATTAATCCAGGTCAGACACACTCTTATCTGAGAAACACACTGCGGCACTTTGGAGTTTATTCCAATGCTGCCTTCTTTCCTGCCCATTTCAGAATTATTTCCATTCCTTGCATTTCGCTTTAGCCAGCCGCTTAACCTTCACCGTTTAAAAAACATGGATTCTCATAAATATGAATGTGAATTGTGTCGGCTATTTTTTCCATGACAACATGCCTGGAATGCCTTAAACAAAGACCATTTAATCGGAGACTCGTCTCAAGTAATTTCTTTTGGATTCAAGAGCCTGGAACTTAAGACAGTTAATCAAATATTAGCCTACTTACGTAGTACAATTTGTTACATAAGCTCAGTGACCACTTTTTTAGGTAGACCTGTACACCAGCTTGTTAATGTAAATATTTAATCAGCCAATCATGTGGCAACAACTAAATGCATAAAAGCATGAAAACCCGGTCATGCGATTCATCAAATGTGAGAATGGGGAAGAAATGTGATTGAAGTGACTTTGACCTTGGAATCATTGTTGGTGCCAGACAGGGTGGTTTGGTTTGGCAGAAGACTTAATAAGTCTAATAAATACCTAATAAAGTGAGTCACTGAGTGTATATACCCATATAGGCCTATATAGAGTGAACTCTTATCAACAGAATTTGTTTTGTTTTTTTTGGGAGGGGGGGTTTAAGAAAAATAATAGATGAATCTGTAATTACAGTATAACAGCGCCTACACTGCTCGAAAGGTTGGAGCTTATCCCAATTTTGGCAGCGTAAAGCAGAAAGCTCATTCCCCCAGAGAGGACATTAGTCTTACCACACAACACTTACTCGCACTGCACATATTTCTGTATTTCTGCATTCCAGAGATAAATAATTGATGGCCTAATTGACAGTCATTAATATGACCTGGTTTGGGAAGGAACTTTCTGTGGACAGGGTAGAAACTCTTAACCAGGACATTAGATCATTAAAATGTATGAATAAAGTAGCGCTTAAAACACACTTAACCCCAAATGCCTGCCGGAGTTCTCACAGGAACACAAACGGCAGAGTGGGAAGCAGTGCTGTAGGGGTGACGAACAGCAGCCGGAGTGCCCGGGAGATACAAGTCATTTAAATGTTGGAGTGTCTCCTTCTCCACACACCATTTTGCCCTCCTCGTCTCCATGACTGAGGTCACAGAGTTGGCTGCACCCATTTGCAAAACTGTCATTCCAAAGTAGCCACTCCCTCAATGCCACCAGCCACACACCCACACATAGACAGAGAATTAAGCTGGGTTTCACATGCCTGGCAAACACAGACAGTCCTTCTGTATGTATTCTTATTTTGAAGAGGCTTTCATTTGGTTGCTGTCATTCAAACAGTGAACGCAGCACCCATCAGTTATCACCAGTTCACTAAACTCATTAAGAAGCAGAAGCTGGTGAAAATTCACTGAAATATTTTAGTAGACACTAGAAAAGGGTCCAAGTAGCATCTTATGCTGGCCATATTACGCACAGCCTGCTCAATACTTATTTGAAATGTGTTTTTATCTGTGGCTCAGAACTGCACAGGTCCTGTATTGTCCAGTGGTCCCCCGGCCCTGTTGGGTGGCGCACACCCAGTGCGCAGACAGAAATACATTCAGCCTCACCTCTGCTGCCCTCTACCATAGCTCCTCCACTCAGTGCGCACTTCATTACCTTAATTGATATTTAAATCCTCTATTCAGGCTGACGCTGGCTCAATTAAGAGCTTGTTGGAGGAAAGATTAGTTGAGGTAAAGAGGTTTTCATTCTGGATGAGGGGAACTAGCCTCGCTCTGAGCTGCAGGCCTAATCCTTCCATGACAAAGTAGCAAGCAGGGCTCATTCTGAGCCGACACGTTTGTTCGAGAGCAGCAGGTTCAGCTAATGGCACCAGGCACACTTGGCTGGGAGTTCACAGAGCAAGGATAGCCTCTCATTGTTCTGTTGTTTCCCCGTGGCTGGTTCAAGAGAGATTAAAGAAAGTCTGATCATTAGTTTATCAAATGAGTTATCTACAGCAGGGTTCTCACACTCCATTCCTGGAGGGCCATGTGAAAAGATGGTCTTTGCAACCAATAGGCCTGTGCATCAACTGGTTCAAATCTCGAAATTAATTCAAGTAATTTATTAGCATTTGTGAACTTCTGGAAACAGCCTGTATACAATTACTGATATACAGTGGTTTAATCCATCAACATCAAAACCTGATCTGTACTGATTCCATTTTCTGCTATACTGTGTAACAGTTAAGACCCTCAAACTCAAACTGTGGATTAACAACAACATTTCATTGCAGGGAAATAATACATTTGGAAGGGTCATGGAAGTTCACTACTACCATATTGTGAGTGGGATCACAAACCTTGCACTGCGCAGCTTTTATAAGACGCTGTGGACCTTGGGCTAAACTGACCGTTTCTTTATCCTTATCCCTGGATGGCTGGTGTTCCTTGTTGTCTTCTAAATCCGCCCCCTCTATAACGACTTTGTACACTGGCCCTCTGAATCATGACACATCCGGTGATAAGCTAAACCCTGCTACACCTGCCTTGCACCAGGAAGCTATAAAGCAGCAGCAATGGCATGGACACAAAACTGCTGGTTAATTTGTCAATTTGCAAAGCACTAGTTATTTGAGGCCGCACAAATATTTGAACAACATACAAGACTATCATAACCCACTGCAAGTGCATGAAGAGCAAAGACAAATTAAATCAACAAATCAAGACCCTCTCAGGGGATACATTTTGAGACATGGTTCACTAAATGAGGCCTCCTTTCTTGACTACCATGGTTTCCTGTGTATGCCATAAGCCTTCATCAAAAATGATTCACAGTCTATAACTATAAGGAAATAGCATATTCTGAGCAATTTTAGCTTTGTTTAGACTAATGCACACTTTCAGTGTTTTTTCCATAACACCATCTCTGATATTGCGTATTTCGGTGGAAAGTTGCTGTTTCTTCTGACGAGCTGGTCGGGGCCTTGCATGGCAGCCACTCGCCGTCGGTGTGTGAGTGTGTGTATGAATGGGTGAATGGAGAAGCATCACTTGTACAGCGCTTACTTGTACAGGTGCTATATAAATGCCTGCCATTTACCATTTTCCATTCATTGATGAAACAGTCCATTACTGCATCAATTAAAATGAGTAAATGAGTAAATCTGGTAAATGGTAAATGGTTGGCATTTATATAGCGGCTTTATCCAAAGCGCTGTACAATTGATGCTTCTCATTCACCCATTCATACACACACTCACACACCAACGCCGATTGGCTGCCATGCAAGGTGCCGGTTTAGTATTTTCAAGTAAAAGAATGAATGGAAACCAAACTCCGTTTCTGCGGCTGGGCTACATAGACAAAAAGTACAGCACTGTATCATTTTAGGTTTGAGGAACCTCTGCGTCACAACCCTTCACAAGTCTTTGGCCTGCTGTCTCAGTCACTCCTACTTACACTTCCATTACAGTGCGTTGTCTGGGCTGCATTTTGGCAGTCGCATGAACCCCGCTGGGGTTCTGCTGCTGCAACTCTGTGAAAATGCACCCTTGTTCTGGGCATGCTGGGTCTCCAGTGCAGACAGTGTCAGGAAAGAGCACCAACGAGCCTCTAAAACATTCCTTTCAAACCCACAGCAGCTGGCAGATGACTTTGATTGTCTGTGCATACTGTGTATGGCAAAGGACCTCATGTTTCTCATGACATTGGCATTCTTGCTCTACCATGACACGCCGTTCATATTGTCTTGCACATTTGAGTGATATGCTTGGTCATGTCCTCGGCTTAAACAGCTTCTCATGTTTTCTATTTATAAAATGTACTTTTTTGTACAGAATTAGGAACAACAAGCAGAACATCTGGATAGTAAATTGACTTTTAGTAACAGCCTTCCTTTATTTAGGTCAATTTTATTATTTATCATACTGATCCACCTCTTTAAATGGTTCACATTTTCTTAGTAGTTTCAGTGGTTTTCTTCAGTTTGATTCTGGGCTAGAGGGTACAAATGATCAAAGACAATATAAGAGCAAGCAACACTTTATGTCAATTATGAATTCGACTGGACACAAATGGCATAATGCATGCCACAGCAAGATAAGAGGATGTCACATATTAAGTCCAATTGTAATCCTTTAGTAGATGTTCTTATCCAGATTCATCTTACAGTGAGTGCATTCAACTAAGGCTAAGATAACTATATATCACAATCACTACAAGGAAATCTTTCTTCAGAAGTAGCTGCTAGCACCAATCACAGTATTAATAATACTTTTTTGTTGTTGTTGTTTTTATGTACTGTAACTTACTATCTGAATTCCAATGGTCTAATTTGAAAAAATGAATTTCCCCCCAGCGGATTCTAGGCCATTGGTTTTGGCCAAGTTCAGAGTGGAGCTGTCATTTCCAAAGATAAACAGAACATTCAAATATATTGTATAAATTAGGCTACAATCAGCTTGCGACGTTGTACGAGAACTGAGATATGGATGCAACTATATTATGTACAAGTGGAGGCTGGGGGACATTTTCCATTTCAGCTGCTTAGCAACATGCACGTTACAGCCAGTTAGGAGCCACTGTGCAGAGAAAGAAAACTGCATGAAGCAGACTAGTCTGTAGATAGTGGCGAAGCCTGCACCAAGTTAAGAAGTCCAATCATGCTCAGGAATCCGTTATGTTCTGAGGCCCTCCACATAGGTGCAGCTAGGTGAAGTGAGTTTGAAAAAACAGAGACTGCCATAGGACACCCTGCTGAGAATCACGACTCACCACCTGACTGCACTAGCACGGCACTCATCGGCTAACGAGCTCCTGCATTAAAAGGGCTAGGTTGTGTTTGTTCACTTCCTCCCTTTCAGGTTTTACACGATTCATCTATGGCTTTTCAATATGCTCATTAATCCCAGCCTAGTGCCTCCATAGAGTTGCCTCGTGGTGACTAAGAGAAAAGCAAGTGGGAACTGAATCCTGGTTTCTCTGGCTCGAACATTTGATATCAGTGGCAGCCCAGGGCTACTAACTACATGTGCTGTTAGAAGCATGTTGACAAAACAATAGACACTTCATGAAAAATGCATGGGACAGTAGTCTATGACACTCTAAAACACAGTCCCACAACAGGAAATCATTCCAAGCTTGAGGGGTTTGTGAAAGCCAACTGCAAGCAATGTGATAAAGATGTGCATCAGAAGTAAACTGCTCAAACTGAAGAATTTCAGTCCCTTCACCACTGCCTGACAAAAGGGGAATACAGAAGCAGTAATACTAATAACAATAATAATAACAACAACACTAATATTATTATTATTATTATTATTATTATTATTAGCCTATTATTATTATTGTTGTTGTTGTTGTTGTTGTTATACTGCAGCCAAAGCCCTTATCGGTTGGACAAATATATTTCTATACATCATAGAATTATAATTTAAACAAATGTAATACTTATAACAAAATGTACAACGCGACTACTATGACTTCTGATACTGATATGAATAATAACAACAAAAACAATAATAATAATAATAATAATAATAATAATAATCATAATAATAATAATAATAATAATAATAGTTGTGTTATTAGTATTATTATTATTAATCACTACAATCTGAACTTCACGTTGGGTAATCATCTGAATGATAAAAACATATATATATATATATATATATATATATATATATATATATATATATATATTATAACCTAGATAGAAAAATACAACAGACATAAATACAGCCGAACATATTGAATCAAAATGACGTTAAGCATGGTGTAGCCGTACACCACCGTGGTTCTGTTGGGGCTTCAAAAACATCTGACAGGCTGTCGTTTGAAACTGTGACAGCATTATTCTAACCAAATATAACGTTAGCTAAATCTTTATGTTCTAGTGGAGCCCAAATAGCGTTCCTATAGTTGGAAAAGCTAGCTCGCACAGCTTCCACTTTTTCTCTAGCTAATATTATATGACATGCGTTAATAAACATTAACCTACTCTGTTGAGGGAAAATAGTCTTTGTCAGTTCCACAAAAAACTTAGGCTAACCTAGCTACTTTATACTAGCTATAGTCAGCTAGTCTAGCAAAGTTACCCTTAATTTAGCAGCTAGTCAAACCAGCACATCATCAATAAAGTGAACAACAGCTGTAAGTTAACTAGCTAAGTTAATTATATCAAATAAGAAAATATAAAGGTCGCTAAGAGCGCACTACCTACGTTTAGGTAGTTAACTAGCAATGTGAAATAAGATTTTTTCACCATTCAGCCAGCTATCGTAGCTGGCTAGCGAGTATGATATGACAAATCCATAACATCTGAGTTGAGCATACCGCGCTAGTTTGCTAACGATAGCTACATAGCCAGTTATTCTGACAGCTACAATCCTGACCTGTCATGACTGTTGCGCACATCTAGTCTAACGTTAACGAAGAAATTATAGCTACCGAGCGAATTAGATACTCCGTAGTATGAACCTAGGTAGGCTAGCCTTTTAAGTGTACACTGCTGTAGCTAAAATTAGCTTGCTATCTGGCTATCAACAATTTAAGTTCCTTATGTGATAAAATCCATTAACGTTAGCATTAAAGCTAGCTAGCTAACGTTAAACACATTTCAAAAATGGACAGCTTGTTCGCTAGCTGCTACTACTGTACAAAACTAACTCTGTTCCAAGTACAAGCTTGTCACTCAAAATAAAAATTCAATTGGACGTGAACAGTCGTATAGTTATGAAAAATCAAAACACCACCAAGCTGGCAAGGCATCTACCATGCACTTTACATTCACAAACTTGGGTAACGTTTTAAGAACCCCTTGCGAAAGCGAGCCGTCATTAGAATCGAAAACAGCATTAGCTAGTCAGCAAGCTAGGTAGCAAACATACTTAGCTGTCTAGCTAGTGACTTACCGAAGAATGGTGTTTCCACATCAGTGAGGTTAAACAGTCGGACTGTAATAACTACAGCTAAATAAAACAAGAGGATGGCAATAGTGATCAACAATTTTTTTGTTTTTCTCGCTTGCTACAGAAGTATATATGAATACAAAAAAATCCCCTTTCTCTGTTGCAGTTACAAGGTAACTACTTAGTTCAGTCAAATGATACAATGTAGAAGGGGCGTGCGATCTAGCTTGGCTGGCAGCGCGTTATGAATGACGTATGCTTAACCAATAAAAACCAGGCACTGATGTTTTTTATCCAATCACAAGAAATGCATGAAGAACTGTGTGTAAAACTGAGTGGGAGGGATATGGGGGGGGAGGAGGAAGGGGGGGGCGGTCTTGTTAGAATGGAGTGTGCGTATCCCTCCGCCTTGTCAATTAGGCTTGGTTTAGTTAAGAAGCGTTTCAATTAAAAGTGTAAAATGTTGGTTCCAACCCACTGTAACCTCATAGATAGCGATGTATACGCTCACTGAGCACTTTATTAGGGACACTATACTAATACTCCGTAGGGCCTCCCTTTGCTCTCAAAACAGCCTCCATTCTTTGTGGCATGGATTCCACAAGATGTTGAAAACAGCAGCAGATTCATCAGTCTGTCAAATTTTGGTGAGCCAGTGGCAACTGCAGCCTCAGCTTTCTGTTCTTAGCTGACAGAAGTGGTCTTCTGCTGTTCATCCGCCTCTAGGTTTGATGTGTAATGCATTCTGAGATGCATTTCTGCTCACCACAATTGTTCAGAGTGGTTATCTGAATTGCCATAGCGTTTATTTTCTTAAACCAGTTTGGCTATTCTCCATTGACCTCTGTCATCTACAAGGCATGTCTGTTCGCAGAACTGCCGCTCACTGGATGTTTTTGGTTTTTCTCACCATTCTGAGTAAACTCTGGAGACTGTTGTGCAAGAATCTCTGGAGATCAGCAGTTATAGAAATACTCAAACCGGTCCATCTGGCACCAACAATCAAACCACAGTCGAAGTAATTGAGATCACATCTGATGGTTGATATGAATATTAACTAAAGCTCCTGCATCATATGCATTGCACTGCTGCTACACAATTGGCTGATTAAATAATAGCATGCAAAAGTAGGTGTACAGGTGTTCCTAATAACGTGCACATGGAGTGTATATAAAGTAATACTATCAATTGTTTGTGAACTAATCATGTCACAGTTTGTCAACTGGTTATCGCAAATATTCCTAATGCCTGTTTCATTTTACTTAACAAGGCCATTCATTAAAACAAAACAGAGGCACGTGAAATAATCTAAAATCAACTTGGCATCATGGTAATACATGATATCAATGATTTGACCACCATTGGTGACATTTTTTAGACTACTTGGAGATGTCACTGTTGTGGTCATAGAGAAAGTAAAAAAATACAGTAGAAACAATATTTAAACTCCAATAGTCGGATTAGTTATTAATTATTTGTTATTTGTTATAACAATTCCACAATTCCAAAAACGAAGGAAATGCAGTCTACCCAATCAGGGTAGTCATCCCTTGTTCTTGTTAATCCCATTAGGCAGCTATCTGATAGAACATATATATCTTATGTTCTTAACAGAACTGTCCTATCACAGAAATCTTAATTTAGGACAGATATAGCTAAGAAGAGTGGGCTAAAATTCCTCTGCAGCAATGCCAAAGACTGATATGATTATAGGAATAATAATTATAGGAAATGTTTGGTTGCAGTGATTGCTGCCAAATATGTTGCAGCCAGTTCTACAGTTTGTGGGGGCAATTACTTTTTCACATGGATGAAATGAGTGTATGATAACTTTTTCCATTAAATGAATAATATGAAATAATATTTTTTTAAATGTGTTTTGTATTTAGTCTGGTGGACTTTGTCTTATATTATACTTTGTCTAAATATCTGAAACCATTCAGTGTGACTATGCAATAATGGAGAAAACCAGGAAGGAGGGAGATACTTTTTCACAACACTATTTATGACAAATTTATCAGAGAAAATCACCAGTGTAATCAGAGTTTATGTGTGATAAAACAGAAAAATGTTTTTGACAGGAAAACTGTGATATATATTTAATTCAGGGACAGCACGGCTACTTCATTTATAAAACATTAAAACGTTTTTAAGATACAGAGTATGTGTGATGCTGATATCTTTTAGCAACTGAGCCCCATCCTAAAAGTGTAACATTAGTTGTTGCAACAAGTGAAACCAAGTTAGGTTTCAGTATTTTCAAGTTAAAGACCACCTCCAAACCTCATTTTAATGACACTTGTTACTATAGTTGTCTTATACTAGGAATACACACAATAATCAAAAATTTTAAAATAGGCTACATTTTCAGCACAGGCAGTTACTAAGACTGCATTCTTTCCTTCAGGGAAATTACCAATATCCATACTAGTACCACTCAAAATTGTTCCGACTCGCAAGGTGGAACAGATGACCTAAAAAGGTCAGGTTGGTCGACTATATGGTCGTTCCGGCAGTGCCTTGTGTGTAACCTTTAGCTATTGTAAGACGAAATATCAAAGTAACATATCCTACGATTTATACTTTAACGTTACCTAAACAAAGGACAAGTACGTTAAAAAAAAATAAAAAATGTTAGCGGGCAAGTTGTTCACTTAAAACCATGTCGATATACATCAATTAAGAACAGTTATATTTGTAACACGATTTTATATTATATGCTACGTCGACAGACAGAACCGCGAGAAAAAAGACGCTGACCAAATAACTCAGAGGCACTACTTCGTATTCCAACTGCGGAGGGATATGGTGTTTACTGCGAGAAGGGAAGTGAAGCTGTAGGGATTGTGAAGAGAGAATTAATCAAATCTATTGAACTTCAGCGGTTGCAACAACATCTTTCCTAATGTAGCTCATATAGTTATCTCCTAGTAACCGAAAATATTTCGAACTACACGGTGTTTTCATTCGTAAATAGAGTATTTTGTGTTAAAACAGTATATTTCCGATGTTCACTCGTTCTAAAAATCTCCCTGCTGCAGCTAAAGTACGTCACAAATGCGTCAGTCTTTAGAACTATCGCTCAACGTGTGGGAATTTAAAGAGGTAGAGGGGGAACTGAGACCCGACTTCACATGGCATATTCTTCCTTTTGAGGTTGCTTGTATTGATAACACCATATCGATTAATAAATATGTTTGGTTCATTACATTTAACATCATATGATTGCCTTACCAATGTCTGTAGGCCTATATGTTGTGGACTTAATCCAGTATTCCCAGTGCTTATATTTTATATTTATGAACTCATATGTTATAGCCTTATTATGATGATGATGCCTGTTATTATTTTTGATGTTTATGATGACACTATTGTTGATGACTGTAATTGTGGAAAATAATCGACAATATTAAAAGACAGAGAAATATATATATATATATATAAAAGTTGTATTCAAGTAGGGTTGCAAGTGATACCAGGAGTATAGGATGTATGTATTTATGAATGTAGCATGGTCAGTGTGTACCTGTGTCTCGCAATGTCTCTTACTGTGAGACACAGGCACAAACTGATGTAAAAAATTAATATGACAGCACTGAGCCTTTTATACTATGTCCATCCATTCATTCTCTGAACTGCTTATTCCTGGTCAGGGTCACAGATCCTATCCCAGCATGCAATGCAGTGGGCCAGAGGTAGGAATACCGGTCACCAATCCATCACAGGGCTGGTCCACACACCTTTCACTCGCACATTCATACATATGGGCAATTTCAAACCTCCAATTAGCTTACTGAATGTTTTTGGACAGTGGGAGGAAACAAGACTAGAAAACTACACAGACCGGGGGAGAAAAACTTGGTAACTTCTTGTGACGCCATAGTGCTATCCACTACACCACCGTGCCACCCTACTACCTTTTAGTTAGGTCACTCCACCGTCACCAGCCGCCCCCCTTCCCACACACACACACACCACACACGCAAACTGTTCATTCGCCCGCAATTTGCCACACTTTGCTGACACAATAAAAAAGAGGAAACGCAGAGGCGGGCGGGCTGATTTGTTGTGGATTTATTTCTGTGTCTTTATTTTTACTCTGTTTCCTCCCGGGCTTTCCATTTCTGGCCCAGGCTGGCAGTCAATGGCACTTTAATAATAGCGCTTGTTTAAAAAAATAATAAACCAGGAAGAGAGGGAGAGGAGGTGGGACAATCAGAGAGGTAAAGTAGTGGGGGAGTGGGTTGGAGAGAGAGCAATACAGAGAAGATTAAGCGGTGTTTTATTCTGGATGTAAGGGGCTTACAGACTGAGGTTTTGTGGAGGGGAATTAATGCAAACAGATGGGTGGGCACTCCAATGCCCTCTCACACATTGGCTTTGCCCTGAAGTTAGACAATGCTGTGATCATCCATTTAGCCACCGAGCCCCAGTAATGATACAGATTTCATTGTCTAGTTAGGTTATAAGAGCATGCATTTTATTATTCTTTCCCTGTATACACTCTCAGAATAAATGTATGAAAAGTCCCTGAAATGGTATAAATGCTGTGGCGGTATCCTATAGGTACATACAATTACCCCTAGCCAGCCATTTTTTTGCTTGGAAAACATGCTCACCGTACATATTCTTGTACACTCCACAAAGTTTGGGACAAAGACATATTCAGGGGTCTAAACCAGAAGTGATAGGATTTCTCCCTTTGTGTTTGCACTACAAAGTGTTGAGCAATGAAATTTGGCAGGTAGTTTCCATTCCCACCTGCTGGTCAGGTAAGTAGAAATACCCAGATTGGCCAAATGGAGGCGCTTTAGGAGGTTTTTTGGTTTATCTTTTTTTTATCCAATTCCCTGGCGCATAACAAATTTGCTTCAAGGACTAAATTTAGAATTTAGTAGAAAAAAAAACATCTCCTAGACCGTATGATGCATCTACATGGAACTTATCAATTTGCTGAAAAGACAGTCCTCTAAAAAGTTGTTTTAAAGAAAGTTGATACTCCAAAAAACATGGCTGCAGTAAGCCAATAAAAGTTGTTGTGGGTGTTGCTTATCACAAAAATGTGTATTACTCTATTTTTATTTTCAGTAAAGTGATTGTGCTAAAGTATTGGCCCAATTGAATCACATGGTGGCACTATAGGGCCCAATATTTTTTTTAAATAAATTCATAAAAATCCCTGTTGTCTTTAAGACATCTAAAACTTGCTGCAAAGATCAATTTCCTCATCCGGAACATAGCTGTACCTTATTTAGCAGTGACATCTTGCTATGCAAAATAGGAATAGGCAGTTTTTTTCGTCTGGCCACAGTTTTGGCCTAGGTCTGGAGACATGCATGAGACTAGTGAAACCTCCCCCAGTGACACAGGCTTCCTCCCTATGGCAACTGTGTGACCACTGACTGGCCACTTGGAGTCAGTATAACTCTCATTTGAATTTCCAATATTCATATAACTCTATATATTACATTAACATTACATTAATGGCATTCGGCTGACACTTGTATCCAAAGCGACTTACAGTTGATTTAGACTAAGCAGGAGACAATCCTTCTCTGGAGCAATGCAGGGTTGCTCAAGGGCTGTGCTGATCTTATTGTGGTTACAAAAACCGCAGACCTTGCGTGTCCCAGTCATGTACCTTAACCACTATCCTACAGGCCGCCCTGTTATAGTGTTAGACTATAATCACAAATTCATGAATAATCACTGTTGTCTTTCAGACATTTAAAACTTTTGGAAGTGCTATTAGCCATTTCCCTCTGTTCCAGTTTTGGCGTAACCACATAGCTGTGATCTATGAAACTTGGCACAGTGGTACACGATCCCTCCCTGTGGCTGCTGAGTAATTTGGCCACTGATTAGCCACTTATTATGTTACATAGTATTGGTTGTGTGTGCTAGGGCCCTGCATATCATTGCTTGCAGGTATATTTTTTCCTTCATTCAGCCTTGGATTACATATTCTACTAATAACACCATGTTCAAAGCAAACATGAATACAGAAATTTGTGTTTTATTATTGAATACGATATCAGGGATATTAGATTGAAGTTACTAGGGAGGAAGAAATCTATATAATTTCAGATACATTCTGAATGTTACCTACTGTACATGCTCTTTAGATATATCGTATGTGTGTACAGTAGGCTCCAGAATTATTGGCACCCTTAATGAAAATGGAGAAAAAGGCTGTATATAATAAACCACATGGATAATGATCTATATATTATGTTCAAACATACGGGAAAACAATGTACTTTTATTTCAATTTACTCTCATGTTTCAATGTTCTTTATTTAGTAATCTAATTTCTTTCTGAAAAATACAGGTGCCAAAATAATTGACACCGCTAACAATTATTGTGAATAAAATCAAATGAAGTGAAATTGGCAATACAAGTTTGTTTAATTTAGTTAATCTTGTGTAAAATAACTATATCCATGATTTCCTTCACTGGCATATACAAATGAGGTAACAAGTATGCAAAATCCCTTTGTCAACCATTAGCATAGGAAAAGCCAAAGAACTGTCAGGGTAATGCGTACAAAAAAATACAACAATGGTTAAACTTACCACTTAGCATTGTAAGGGCAATAACAAAAAGGTGTAAAACATATGAAATGGTTGCAAAGAGAGATCACAAGTGCATATTATCCCCACGGACGATAAGGAAGATGGTGAGGGAGGTCATAAGTAACCCAAGAATTGCAGTTTAAGAATTGCAGAGATCTTTAAAAAAACATAAAATGGCACCTCTATACCAGCAACCTCTTTAAAAGGGTGAAACAAAGACAGCTCTTACTGAGTACAATAAACAAAACCAAGCATCTTGAGTTTGCTAAACCTCATTGGAATTACAGTATGACTGGAAGAGAGTGCTATGGTCAAATGAGAACAAAATTGAATGTTTTACACGCCATCAACATGTTTTTAGCAAATAGAAAGTGAAGCACCTGATGTTTTGGGGATGATTTGCCGCCAATGGTCTGGGGGCACCATTTAAGATGAATGGTACAATTAATTCAACAAATCATTATATCTAGTTGCCTCTGCTAGGAAGCTGAGACTTGGTTGTTGGTAGATTGTCCAGCAGGAAAATGACTCCAAACATATATCAAAATCCACAATGGTCGAGTAAAAACAACAACCATGTTCTGCAGTGGCCTTCTCAGTCTCCATACTTTAATCCCATGAAAAACCTATGGTCTGAACTGAAGAGGGAGGTGTCCCAAGGATATCAATGATTCAGAAAAGTTCTGCATGGAGGAATGGTCGAAAATCCCTCCAAATACATTCTCTAACCATATAAAAAATGATAGGAAAAGACTTATAGTTGTCATCTTTGCCAGGGTGTATTAAACCAGTGGCGCCAATAATTGTGTAACCTGTTTTTTGGGGAAACTGCTTTACACATATTGGAAAATGAAGCTATGTCAATTATTATATTATGGTAAATGGTTGGCATTTATATAGCGCCTTTATCCAAAGCGCTGTACAATTGATGCTTCTCATTCACCCATTCACACACCGACGGCGATTGGCTGCCATGCAAGGCACTGACCAGCTCGTCAGGAGCATTTGGGGGTTAGGTGTCTTGCTCAGGGACACTACGACACCGCCCGGGTGGGGGATCAAACCGGCAACCCTCCGACTGCCAGACAACTGCTCTTACTGCCTGAGCCATGTCGCCCCTTATTATATATTATATTATTATTTTGTTTTTAGTCAAGGGTGTCAATAATTCTGGAGCCCACTGTATGTACTTTTATATTTATACAATTTTACTAGATCTATCCTCATCCAGTTGCTTCACCACCATTTCTACTGTATATTTAGAAACATTTCTGCTGTTCTGTGGCATGCTTAATGTAAAGACAATATGGGTTACAGACTTTGAGCAGTCATTACGTGCAAAGGATATGCAAAAACAAATTTAATTGACATCACATTAATACAGTGGGCTCCAGAATTATTGGTGCCCCTGACAACCTGGTTGCCTGTACCACAAGGCTGAGACTTGGCTGTACGTGAACATTCCAGCAAGACAATGACCCAAAGCATACCTCCAAATCCACACAGAAATGGTTCTGTGACAACAAAATCTATGTTCTGCAGTGGCTGTCTCAGGTGCCAGACCTCAATCCAATCGAAAACCTGTGGGCTGAACTGAAGAGGGCAGTTGATAAGTAAACCCAAGAATCTGAAGCAGAAATGGCCCAAAATCCCTCCACATGACTTCCTTAACCTTGTCAAGCATTACTAAACCAGGGGTGGCAATAATTATAGAACCTTGATTTTGGTTAAATCTATTTTTATTAAATATTTGGTTGGTTCCTTTGAAATATAAATAAAGTATGATATTTTTGACATGGTCAGCATTTTGAGTTTATCTCAGTAATCATATTGTTTCTTTTTTATGTATTTTGTACGTGTC
This sequence comes from Conger conger, assembly GCF_963514075.1. Lineage (NCBI taxonomy): Eukaryota > Metazoa > Chordata > Actinopteri > Anguilliformes > Congridae > Conger > Conger conger. The sequence goes on from NC_083760.1 coordinate 73,253,656, forward strand.
ACGTCTGTGCCCTTTTTTCCATCACATTTCATGCTGAAGATTTTGCTGCTGTTAAACTCGTAAAATGGTGATTTTTTTACTCTGCGGTAGACAACACAAATGTCAAAAATGTAATATAAAAATAGCAGGTCTGGCTTGACTGTTAAACTGTTTACATTGCATGGCTTGTGTGGTATTGTTATGGTTGGTTGTATGTGTGTTATATTGTAATTTTTTGCGTTGTCCTGCTATTTTAATGTTTGTATATTGTATATTGTATATTGTATATTGCTTTTGTCTTTGCTGTCCACCAAGATGTACCGTGCCTTACCATACATAACATATCTAATAAAGGAATCTGATAATGAGATCAGATCTCGGACAAACCCACAAAGTGGGCAAAGGCATCCGATCATATAGCATGTATTTCAAAGTCACACTCTCTATTGAATTTGTTTTTATTTTTGTGTTCTGAGTTCTTATGTGTGCTATGTTTCTGTCTTTCTGTAGAAGGCATTAGTCCAGTGTAAATGTGTGTGGGTGTAGAGCCTCCTCTCTGTGCTGACCCTCTGTCCTGGCCTCCGTAGCATCCTGACTGCTGCCTAGCAACAGTATGTAGCTACGGCAACAAAACCAACAACCCCCTCCCATCCACCTCCAAAACCCATGCCCCCACAATCAGAACCTAAGAGTAGCAATCAAGAAGAGGGATGGAATCCAGTAAGTGGCAATACCAAACAGAGGGAGGCAAATGTTAAAGCCATCAAAGTGAATTAACGCTGACAATCAGTGTAATAACCTCACCCTATGTAGCTCAAACCACTGAGGTGGAGAACACTCTCAAAAGTTTCCCTAGTAATTACACTCCATAATGCTGCATCCCAGCATTTTAAGACAGAAATAAGGCTGAGCATGCAGCATTATTTTGTTCTACACCAAGCTGCTGAATGCTCAGCCAAGAACTCTACAAACAAAATAAGTCATTTGTTCTGCCACTGTCTGCCAGACACAGCACTGCCTATGGTGAGTGTCTTCCAGGGGAAATCTAAATGATTTTAATAGCACACTACAGTGGCTATTAAAATCCTTCAAACACGAGCACTGCTGTACATTACATCTATGTAACACATGTGGGAAGGGCTACAAGAATTACTGAACAAAATAAAGTCCATGGCTTGCTTTAAAAACTGTATCCATGGTTGTTCTTGAGACTTCAACCAAGGTAACAGTTCTAACCTTGATTGAAGCCCTGCCTCAAATTGTGGCAATGAATACATTTATAATAATTGTAGAAGCAGGAGTTCACATTTTTCTCAATGTGCAAGCAGCATGCTTCAAATGTTCACCTAATTAAATATTTTGCATTTAGAAAATGAGTATTGTTAAAGCCTCCTCAAGGTTTCCAAGCCTGTTTGAATGTATCCATACTCCATACATTACAAAAGGGACATTACAGAAATAATACCGATGTGTCAAGATTAAGCTGATAGATTTTTTTTCTGATTTTAAAGTTTTTCATTAATTTTACAGACATTTAATTTAGCACTAGCGATGCAGTGTTTAGGAGCAGAATGAATAGATTAACATGACTCAACAAGTATATTTTGCTGTTTGCTACCTGGTTGCCTATTGACAAAAGATTCCTAGTAAAATAGATATTTTAAATGACTGGTTGCAATGTGTACCATGGACAGTAGAGGGCCAAGCAAAATGTGGAGTCTTGCTGTTGTCTCTCAACATCAGGGCCAAGAAGTGTCAATGCCAGGAAGCAGGTCATTGTGAGGCTGAACAATCTGAATATTCAGTCATTGACATAACATTGGGTGTGTCAACATCATCTGTTTAGCTGAACTTTAGCCGATCAGTGACTTAAATAACTCACTCCTGCTACAACACACTGAAAACAAGAAAATATTGTGGCCATCCAGGACAGGAGTTTGACACCCCTGTCTTAGAATGTGTAGGTTACGTCAGTGACTTCTTTACTTCTTTTCCCCCTTTCTGTCCTGCTGAGAGGTATAGCATGTCTTTAAAAACGACATAGCTCCTATCCACAAAGCATGGGTTATCACCTTTTTGTTATGAAACTGACATCATCTTTGTGTCATGTCCTATTCAGTCTTCACTAGATCTGAAACCAACAGGAAAAGCATATAGTGAAACAACATGTTCAACCTCTGTCAACTAAGCCTGAATTGATGGACTGTAACAGTGTTGTATTCTTCCTGAATTCCATAAGCTGATATGTGCCATGAAACTGTGTGTATACAGCAGGTCTAACTGCCATCTGTCCACAATCAAAATACATTTCTCACAGTATTTTCTTTGTTTTGATGTCACACTTTAAGACAGAATTTCATGTTGTAAATGACCATGTTTACACATATTTTATTTATTTACTTATTTATTTATTAAATAATACATATATGTAAATATATAAAAAGTACACTAGGCATGTTACTGGCCAGGGACTAACATTCTGTAGGTTTGACGGAATTGAAGCCAGATAAAATGCCAGATTAAATGTCGTATGCAACAGCAGCCACTAGATGTCACTTTTAGCTTTTAATCCTTTCATCAAAATACCAACCTCGAGTCAGCAAAGTTATTCTTGCTACGTACAGCATTTGAATTATCTGGTCAGTGAAATTATAAGTATTGCAGATAATGTTCATACGAAATTTCTTTTTAAATAAAACTTCGTTATTTTAATAGGAACCAAAAGTTGGTTAAAGTGGAAAGATCCCGTTTTTTGTTTTTGCTATTGTTGAAGCAGAACCAAGAAAAATATTTTCCTTTCATAATGAAGCATGAGAATTTTAACACATATAAGTGACATATGATGATATTGGCTGCGACAACTTTCTTTTTCAGTATTTATGTATTTAATCAGAGTCATACAGCATCAAGGGCCCTGATATTTTCTTAAATAGATAGGTTTGCTCAAAAGGCTGTCCTACTGAATTACACATTACCATTAATATCCTGGCCTAACTATTGCGATGTTCTAGTTCCTACAGAGTGCACTGAACGAACGTTATTGCCTCAAGTTTTTCTTAAGAGAACATTTCCCTGCACATCATGCAAGGCATTGCATAGCCACATGGTGGTGACAAAGGATTACGGTTGATTTCCCATAACGTGTTAGTTGACACTATATGCTGACGATTGTGAAATAATACTGTGCAAATAAATGATGATAAAATTAAGGTTATACATGCATGCAAGTATAATACAGTATGGCAGGGTGTAACTGACGTACCTAATCATAATACTAACAATAATAATAATAATAATAATAATAATAATAATAATAATAATAATAATAATAATAATAATAATAACAAAACGTACTTAGAGTGTCGTGAATAAGTATTCACCCCCTTCCTGATTTCCTCTATTATTGCATATTTTCCACACTGAATGGTTTCAGATATTTAGACAAAAATGTATAATATTATACATTTTTGAGTGAACATTTTATGAGTGAACATTTTAAATTATAGTTTAATTGATTTAATGAAACAAGTTATTAAACATCCATGTCAGCCCTGTGAAAAAGTAATTGCATAACTACTGTAATAATTCATAAAGTAATTTAATAATTGGTTTCATTAACTTTAGCAGCAACAATTGCAACCAATCACTTCCTATGATGATAGCAGTCTTCCACATCATGTTTAGAGGCCACTCTTCCACTTTAATAAAGACACATTTGTAGGTTTGAGCATGAACCACAGTTTTCGGGTTCTGTCACAGAATCAAGTCAGGACTTTGACTAGACCACTTCAAAACTTTCATTTTGATTATTTTCAGTCAATGATGTGTGGACTTTTGTATTTTGTATCATTATTACCTGGCCAAATTATGTTTTAGCGTCAGCTCATGGACAGATGACCTGACATTCTCCTTAAGAATTTGGCCCAGTGCAGAATTCATGGTTCCTTCAATAATAACAAGTTGTCTCTCTCTTGTTTTAGAATCACTGATATATCTGAGCCTAAAGAAGCCTGTGGGGCTTTGAATGTTGTTTTGGGATCATGTGTGACTTCCTGAATTAGTTGTCTCTGTGCCCTTGGAGGAATTTTGGCATGCCAGCCGCTCCTGGGAAGATTCACCACTGTTCCAATTGTTCTTAATTTGGAGATAATGGTTCTCACTCTGGTTCAGTCCCAGAAATGACTTTGTAGACTGATACTGTATATTTCAACAACATGTTAGTGATTTTGAAAAATATGTTTTGTGTTTGCTCATGTTCACCTTTTGCAATTCTGTGTGAAAAATACAAAATAATTGAGGAAATCTGGAAGGGGGCAGATTCTTTTTCATGGCATTGTACATACGAACAAGACAATTTATGCATTTCAGGCATTGATGCAAACTAATGCACAAAGCTTTTAATTCCTATGTGGAGGAGATTTGGTATTATGTAGTCTAAAAATGTGGAGATGAACAGATACTTCCAATCTGATGTAATATTGCCCTCTATTTGGCCATGTAACTTGTCTAATAAAGATAGTTTTAGTTGTAAAAAAAATAGTTTTCAGGTTAGAATTTATGGTTTAAATATGTTGAGAGATTAGCTATTCTATTGGAATGACATCACTAAGGCCTGAATGAGAATGCAATGGGAGCCCAAAGGAGAAGGAACAGGAACCGTTCATTCATAGCATACAGTATGCAGTCAACTATTCTACCCATACAACAGGGTGCAATGATGCTTTCATAGTCAAAAAGTTGACTAGATGATTATTGTTATTATTATTAATATATTTATTTTATAATGTATTATTATTGGTATTAGTATTAGTGTTAGTATTAGTAGTAGTAGTAGTGGTACTTGTGTACTTATGTATAATACTGTATCATATGGGGTACTTGACAACATCAGCTTATTTTTTGTAATCCAGTTGTATAGGAAACTCTGTATAGTCATGTTATTGAAGAGAAGTTGAGTGTTAAAAAGAAGAATATTTTAGAAAAGGTCCCATTCAGGCCCTACGTCAATGCAACATTCCGTTCGAACAGAAGTTACTATAATTAACATTACTCATATGTTAAAATATCACACATCATGGATGAAATCAAGCGTCGGTGTGTCATTCTATCTGATTACAACGCGTCACAAAACTAGACTCGATGTTTTCTTTATACAATCAAAATCTTCCGCTGTCTTCCCCCTTTTTTTTCTTTCTTTTTTTTTTTTTTTTTAGGTCATTAGCCCTCTTCGGTATAGCTCATTCCTACCAAAAATTCAGCGTGTGAACTGGCGGCTTGTCATTGCACCGACTGAAGCCCTTTTCTTCATCTTTGAAAATCCGCGTGCATTCGGAATTCAGCGCCCTCTCAGCTTTTAATTTATGCACATATTAATTGTGTGCCATTGTAATTGCCACCGTGGGATACAACATGCAAATGAACAGTGCCTGTTTGTCTACGACATTTTCTCGACTAATGAAGTAGTTATAAGCAATGAAATTGGTATAAGTGCAAAAACAAATGTTAAAAATAAAATGTACTATACATACTGCGCGCGCGTGTGTGTGTGTGTGTGTGTGTGTGTGTGTGTGTGTGCTTATTTCCTACCTGAAGCTGGAGTTCAAAGAGTCGTAGGGTGAATAATAGCGATATAAATATAGCATATGTAAATAAAAATATACTAAAATAATGGTTACTGTATAATATAAAAATAATATAGCTTGCATGATATTTTGTCATGATGTCGTGTACAGGGTATGTGCAAGCAATATATATTAAGCCATAAATTAATGGGGGTTTTTTTTTCAAATCTATTTCAATATAAATTGAAATTCCTGAGCCCAAATGACAAACAAAAAAATAAATAAATAAAATTTAAGCCAAATGGTTCTGTACGTGCTTGTTACAATTATTCTATCCCCATGACTCTAGTAACGCTCTATGTAGCCTAAATTTGGCACAGAATGGTTAGCTTTGTATGAAATCCTATGATTCGATGAAAACACTAAATGGTTTGTCATTACAACGTAAATGTTCATATCACTTTTTTAAGTTAATGCTCAGAGAGTAGATGTTGCCCTCGTGTAGTTCATTAGGACTTTGAATTATCATAGAATATGGTACTATATTGCTATACAGTGTATATTTTTTGCACCCGTTTATCAGATATTAATTATTGTCAAGCCATTTGCACATTGGCATTATTTTATACATATCTGGTAATATATTACACATTATTAAACAAATATTTAAAAAATAGTCACACAAATGTTCGCACACACACACACACATACACACATGCAAGTTATTTCTGTGTAATAAATAACTGCACACTATTAATATGGAACCCTAGTGAAATTATTTTGAAAGAATTCAGAATTTTATAATAATAATAATAATTAATTATAATAATAATAATAATCATCATCATCATCATCATCATCATCATCATCGCACATCAGACTTCCATCTCAGAATCTCGATATTTACATTGAAGAGGTGGATACTTCACTACAAAAGTCATGTCCTAATAACTTGGGAGCTAAATCTGTCAAGAAAGACAAGCAAAGCCACCCCCAAACAGTGACCAAAGCTGGCAAAGCCACCCCCAAACAGTGACCAAAGCTGGCAAAGCCACCCAAAACAGTGACCAACCCCAAGCATGACCACCACAAACAGTGAAAAACCCCAAACAGTAACAAAAGCTAGCAATGCCACCCCAAACAGTGACCAAAGCTAGCAATGCCACCCCAAACAGTGACCAACCTCAAACCATGACCACCACAAACAGTGACAAACCCAAAACAGGGACCACCTCAAAAAGTGACCAACCCCAAACAGTGTCTGAATCTTTCAAAGCCACCCCCCAAACAGTGACCAAATATATCAAAGCTACATGCAAAGAGTAACCAAAGTTGGGCACAGCTGTTAAATACTTACCATAAAGTAGCCTATTGCTACTTTTGCAGTGGAAAAGGTGAAATTACTTTGCTGTCATGAAACTAGTTTTTCTCATTCGTATTTATTTTTCAACTTTAACATGTGAAAGTATTAATGAATTAAAATTCATTCTAAAATAGAACTTTTAATGTATTTTCTGTAATACAGCAAAGTGTGAAAGCTGCCTATGGCTATACTATTATATGGTATGAATCCATATTCATTTTTGTTTGAATCATTACAGGAGAGCAGAGTTGTCACACTGTTCACACACACATGTCACTTTGGGGCAAGTTGTCACATTCAGAATTGTCAGAGCTTCACAGCTGACGCTTTTGAGGGGCAAAGCAAATATTTGGGGGGCAATGCCACCCCACCCCTCCCAGATCTGGACCTGCTGGTCCTTTGATAAAGTCATATTTGGTTTTGAATTTTAAATGAAAAAACAAAACAAAACAAATAACAATATTCACACTTGGTTGTGTTATTTGTTGGAAAAAATCCAATGTGACAGCAACATAGTGTAACAACTTACCCACTGATGAGACAAGTTTTCACAAGTCCACACCCTCCACTTAACAGTCGGTAACTTAAGATGTAATGAATACAAAATATGTCCCTTAGACTTCATTTGGTATGACATTTATTCCATTATATTGCACCCAAGGAATGTAAGGAGTGAAAAGTGTGGCTGAATGCCCCGCTCTACCATTCATTTAACCGTAATTAATTAATTGTGAATTTGAGTATCTGTGCATTTTTTCACGTTGTATTTTATAATTATATATTCCTTTGTATTCGTTTGTATTTATTCCTTTAATATACTTCTTTAATTCTTCTCATAGAGTTTGGGTGAGATCTTTATCGTAAGAAATAATGATCTTCATTCCTGGTCCTGGAAAGTGGCAGGTCAGCGCTACAGGGCTCGTACAATGTCTAATAATCTTTTCATATGCCAAAAGGCCACATCTGGGGCTTACTCATCACCTCTCAACGTTAGGTCCTATGATCTAATGTCCATTTGGTCGGAAAAGGGGAAATACGTCTTGTTTGTGGCTAGTTATACCGTCCACGTTACACACTTAGCTATTACTGACTGAATATCAAATGCATGTAATCATTTTCATTTTAGTTGGGAGGACTTACTTTCAATTTACAGTTGGCATTTTTGCGTTTTCGGTAGCCTGGTCATCTCATGAAGTTCATCTTTTTTTATTTTACTAAACAAATAGAAATGTATTGGTGGACATAAAAGATCAAACGACATTCAGAATAATATAGAATAATGAATATACATCGGAAACTGCTAAATTGATGCCTCCTGCATAAGGCTATCTTCTCAGTATATGATTATTGATTTGAATCATTTGCGCTTATAGTAACTTCTGTTGTTTTCAACAAAACTATTTAAACATATTTAAATAGCAGGGTGCTTGTGAATGGAAATGCATGTAACTGTCAGTAAAAGTTGTTCGAAACAAGATCAGGTGTGTAACTGGGTGCTATTTTCCAGCAGGACAAACACTCATTCATAAAAATCCACATAGAAAGATTAAGTGAAAACAATATTCATGTTCTGTGCAATGGCTATCTCAGTCTCTCCAGACTTAAATCCTATCACAAACCTATGGGCTGAACGGAAGAGGACATCAGTTCAAACCAGAGAATACCAATGATCTTGAGAAGTTCTGCATGGAAAAGTTCAGAAATGTGTTCTGTAACTCTATCAGAAATTATAGCAAAAAAACTCACGTCACGACTGTCATCTTTGCCAGGGGTGATTGCACAAAGCATTAAACCGGAGGTGCCAATAATTGTGAGACCTTTTTTATTAGACAAATGTATGGTTGTTTCCATTTAATCATTAATGAAGCACACAACTTTACTGGTGTTGGAAAATAAAAGTGTATGTCAATAAAGCTATTATTTCTTATTTTACAGTATTGTTGTGCATGTTTATCAAGGGTAGCTAATTCTGGTCCTAACTGTATGTAAATCTCAAATAATGTGAGCAGTAGTTCGGCGTAATGAGCGATTGTACTTTCTGTCCTATGATATAGCAATTCAATATACCAGAACGAAGTTAAATCCGACATCCAGAGTAATTACAATGTCCGTGGTCCAACATGGTTTGATGATGAAGATGGTGATCAAGATCAGGCAATCATCCAACATGACATTGTCATCCAGTTGGGAGTGTAAAATGAACGATAAAACATATTTTCACACTGAGAAACAGATTAATTTATTTAGTTGAAGTTAAGTTGAAATGCGTTTCAGGGTGTTTGAGGAAATTATTTCTGTGTTATATACTCAACATATCGACCTATATGGGCAGGCATACAACATAAAACGTACAGCATTTTACAGTAGTGGCGTAAACTTTTTGTTAAGTGGAGAATGTCGAATGGCAAAAACGACCTACATGTCCGGCTTGATTTCAACAATGACTTGAATGAATTAATATGGATTTTAAAGGGAGATTTATGATATCGTTGAATGTGACTTTGAATGTGACATTTTTCTTTATTGATTACTCAGGAATTGTAGGCTTATGCAACTTAATTGAACATCGGCTGTTCTATTTGGAATGTGATGGGATAACTTTCCGTTTGCAATGTAGGGCACTACCACATGTACAATAATGTGTGAGATTGCACTGAGAGCAATCAATGTTTTCGAAAGCAAACGAGAAAAAACTAATTTGCACATAGAAATTATACATTTTATTGTGGTAGAATAATTAGAAAGTAAAAGTTTAAAATATTGCGGTCATAAAGTCTTTATGGTGAATTAAGAGCATTACTTTGATGACCAGCTTTGCCGATAACATGGTCACAGAAGACAACTTCAGCACTGTAGGGTGGACAGCACTGCCATGTCTTCTGGGTCAGGTAAGATACGCTCAGCGGGAACCGTTGAGCGAACATTCCAGGTGAGTGTGAGAACCCCAGATCAGTATTTATCGATTACAACAAAGTGAACATATCAACAAAAATCAGCTGGAGTGAATTAATGTATCTACATGCCAACGTTGAATGTACGGTGCTATTTCTTGACGAATTGATTAATCGAACTTATTTTTACATAAGATTATAGCCTCAGGCTTAATAAAAACCAATACCTTTTGCGACTTCCTGACATTGACGGATATACGCGTTTTGTAAGTGGATTGCCTATATACAACCAGTAACTTCTCGTTAATGTTTTTTTTTTTGTGTGAACTTCGGGAGTAACACATTTAAGGACACGTAGGCCCTCAGCCCATATCACCGAATAGAATGAAAATGTTATTTTAGATTGTAAAATAACAAAATATTAAAGATAAAGACAACCCAAGCCACGTCGCGTTACTTGGATCCTGTAATTATTTCTGGAATAAATGAAAAAACAAACAAAATAGGTAATTTCTTCTGGCAATCTCCATTAAATCCAGAATGATGAGTCATGGATAGCCTGTCAAATCATTCTTGCTATTGAAAGAATCGAGATGGAAAGTGAGTGGAAAAAATAAATCCGAACCCCAAAACACATCACTGCGGTATATGCAAACGGTAAAGAAACAAACATTTCAAATCGCAAACTCGGCAGAACTTTTGAACAAACTCCACCCCCAAACGTTCGATTTCATGTAACGCCGTTTTTTTTATTAACACCCCGACCTCCTGGTTTGAAATACAAAGGGCTCATGCTGACAACTCAATCGCCGAGGTTAGCTGCCCTGAAAAGAATGACTTTGACCACTCTGGCCCCCGCCCCCGCCCTCCACATGTAATTTCCTTTTTTCATTACTCTTTTTAATCCTAGGAGAAAGGAATGAGATCCTTTATTTTTCTCAAATAATGATGATGTCAAAAATAAGATAAGTAAGTAATAAGAGAGTGAGATAGTAAGTAAATTGTATTTAGAAAGCACGTTTAAAACAACAATAGTTGCTCCAAAGTGCGGTATAAAATATATGCATGTGAAATATATAGCCTATATGTAAACATGATAGCCAATAGCAAACAGGGTAACTCCGGGTTGGCCTACATTACATTGCATTCATGTAGGCCATAATAGACGTTCTTCCAGAGATACGGTGCCTATATCGTGAAGAAGACATTACATGAACAACTGTGGTTATGTTAGAAGTCTAGAGTTTGTGTGTAGGATCACCAATTCCACAAACATCCATCATTGCAGCAATCGAGGCCTGAATTTAGAAAATCTTGAGATAACCCATTAAACTGACCAACGTCTATATATAAGATGTAAGCATATCGTCAGTAATAAAATACAGTATTCTTAGAATAATAATAATAATAATAATAATAATAATAATAATAATAATAATAATAATAATACTGTTGTTATTATTATAGCCTAATAAAGACAATAACAATTAAAATAACAATCATCGTTATAATCATCATCATAATCGTAGTAACTGAATCAGTTAAAAATAACACATTGACTTCAACCAGAGAAAGTGTGGTTGAACATTAATTTCGGCAAAATTGGATTTGTGTATGACGAACGACGATTAAGCTGCTTTTTCTGACAGAAAACAATGTTATTTAAACAAAACCCAAAACCAAGCAAAATTCCAGCGAAAATTGTGAAATGACACATACAGCTGTGGAATTTACTGAAACGTTGACTTACCCTTTGACTTACCCTTTTTTAATTTGCATAAAAGCCGATCTATAAGGCATGCTGAAGTACGCCACTTGTTGAAATGTATATATGGACGCACAATACCTTACGAGACGCAACGGTCCATGTAATGCTTTAAATCTGTGACTAAAATGATAGGCCTAAGTGAATATGCATTGCACAACGTCTGAAATCAATAATGATTTTATCCAATGTATTATCAGTGGTATTTTGGGAAGAAATAAGTGAATTTAATTTAAATGTGAGCTTATGATATAGTGTGAGAAGTCTTTTTCTGGTCTAGATTCCCATCGAAATGTATTTAGTTGTAAAAACTTTTCTGAATGTAATATTTCATTTTAAAATTCCTGTTGGCTACAATAGTAAAATGCAACAACCAGGAATTTTGGTGACAATTTGTGATCAAGAGTACATTTCTTCTACAATTGGGAATATTACAATCATTGCATAAAACATATTTTACATATTTATTTCTCCCAGTGGACTTTTCAATATGTCGGTCTAACTATTATACACATCTTATACAGTAGCCTACTGTATAAAGGTGCATTCTCCAAAAGAGCATAGTAGTCTATGGGCGTTTAATGTAGACACACATACAAACTCTGTGGTCTGTGGTAGAATAATGAACCTATCAATGGTATATTGAATTGTATGTTCGGGCCCTATGATTGGCTGCGTAAATGACTGTGGAGTAGGCCTACTGCATTTTAGACTGATTTAAATTCAAGGTAAATCAAGCTAATGCATTACAGTTAGATACCTCTTAAAGAGTGGTTAAATATGCCTGTATAAGATGGACTGTAGAAACTGAGCACAAAGAGCACAAACTGAGCACAAAGAGTTTAATACATAGTACGTATAAAATATTCGTAAAGGACGGCAGTTCATGATGTCTTCGCAGAATTATATTATAAAGTCAATTCCAACAAAACATCATGACGAAGGAGAAGACAAAGAAGAAGAAGAAGAAGAAGAAGAAGAAGTCTCCTAATTTTGTTCTGTTACTGGGGATCCACCTGTTGTGTTTGAAGTTTAATTTCTGGTCCGTTTTTTAAGTCCGTTGTGGATATCAATTATGTTTTGATTTATTGTAGCAATAAAAATAAACGTTTCGTTCCTGACTTTTCGTACCTGGAAGTAGGCTACATTTATTCAAATACAGTTGCAGCGCACCTTTTCTGAGATCGTGCGTGTGTATAAGGCGTGTGTACAGTAGGTGTAAACTTCGGAGCTCGTATTCAAATTTATGGATTCATTATAGCCAATTATTTTCCCATTACACATGTTTCACTATTACGTGGGAAACGCCTCAGTTTTATGGGGGAAACACTTGCTAGGCTACTGCAGTTTTATCTTCCAATAATCGTAAGGTGTGTTGTTTGTGTGATGTTATCTATGGAATTCGACCAGTCTCGACAATATCTGCATATGTGTTATTGTTACTCATAGTTCAGGTGCCATGTAGTTCATGAGGAAATGCAATTATTGTTAACTGAAAACACATTTTCCGTTTCATTCCTGGGGCATTGCTTGTCGCATAAATAATATGTAGCAATATTGAAAATATACTTCATGAATGCAAATATACACTACTTAAATCAGTTGGTCTTTAGTTAATTGTGGTTGATTTAGTTTTATAATAATAATAAAAAAATAAAAAAATAAAAAAAAAATAATAATAATAATAATAATAATACGAATAATAATCATCACCATCATCATCATAATCATTATAATCACAAGTATTAGAGTCAAGACGTCGGACTGGCCTAAATAAGCCAGGTTAACAGGTTTCTATTGCTTAATTGCTTACACAAATCTCCACATTTCAGCCAATGCCATGGAGGCTCTGGGATCAAACTGTCCCTTCTTTCTCATTGAAAACATATCTCACTCAGTATAGGCTAATGGGTGTCACTGCATTGCTTTACTGAACGAAATTCAGGTACACCCTTTCTTGATAGGCATGGAGAACGCGAGGGAAACCAGTTGAACACTATCTACTTGGTTGATTGAGGTCCAGGTCCAATTCTACGTTCTACTTCCCTCTACTTCAATAAACACTATTCTCTTGCCAACATGTGACGCATACTGACTAATTCAGTAATTCGGTATATACTGGAAATTGGGATTGCTGAAATAAACCAAGTTGTTTCACAGCAAATCCTCAGAAAACCAAAACTGACTTCCGAAATTCGAAAATTCAACTATGTAAAGGGGGGAGGAGGGGGGGGGGGGGCAGTTGGGTGTCTCATAATGCCCGAGGAGGGTGTGTGTGTTTAGGGGGAATGAAATCCCACGGAGTTCCAACAATATGGCCAGATTACGGGAACAAAGGATGGCGAGGTTTGGGTTGCTGAGCACGTTTCAGAATCTTGGCTGCATAGACAAGGGATTCAATTTATTGGTAGTAGTGAGAAAATTCGAAAAAAGAACATTTCTTTGTTGGTCTCAAACAAAGTGTCGGAGAGTAGCCCATCTCTATTTCAAACGGGGATAATTGACGTCCCAAGTCCCAGTAAACAGATGCCAGGGTTTTGGTGGTAACGATTCAGACCCACACAGGCTATACACTTTTACTATGATGCGATTTCATAAAGGTGGCCAAAAAGTTCCGAACCTACCGAGTGTCTTTTTAATAGGCGTACTTGACTGCGTTTTCTTTTAATCGAGTTAAAATGTTCACTGCGTTACAGTGAAAAGTAGATTAAGCCTAAAGCAATTCACAGTAGTTCTTGAAACGGGTTTGACCTAATGGGATGAGCCTATATTTAGGCCTTCCTAATATTTCGCGGGAGGCGGGTCGAAAATAAGTGAAAATGGCAACACTGTCAATCACAAAATGAACACAGACTTTTAGCAAAACAAAATAAACTCTTCATAATTATTTTTCGATTTATATCTTTAAACTGCCGTGGAAATCCGAATATCCAAATATAAAACTACCTACCGCAGTCCAATAATAACTGTTCGTTTGGATTACGCTCTTACATTGACTCAATAAAGAGCTGGAATTAAATGAGCAGAATTGCAGATGTACATAATAGCTCAACTAACACAATACAAACCCTTGCCAGGAGTTCCAATAGTGCAGATAATCGCATTGATCACATTAACCCACTTGCTTCTTTAAATAACTGTATTGAGTGGTCAGTTGTTTTGCGAGTAACGTTAAAAAAGGTTTAGCCTAATAAGGAGGATGTGTTGGCTCTGTATTTACAGTTCAATTAGGTCAGTTTAATCAGTTACGTATTTATTAAACTTAGTCTTCGACAAATTGGTCTTCTGCTCCTGTAGTCCATCCGTCTCAATTTTCGAAGTGTTGTGTGTTCAGAGACGCTCTTTTGCATACCACTGTTGTAACGTGTGTGTTTTGTTTTTGGGTTTTTAAGTTACTGTCGCCTTCCTCTCAGCTTGAACCAGTCAGGCCATTCTCCCCTGAATTATCTTTCATTAACAAGGCGCGTTCACCCACAGAACTGCTGCTCGAATCATCAGCCAGTGTGGCACTAACAATCATTCCATGGTCAAAGTCACTTAGATCACATTTTCTTCCCCATTGTAATGTTTGGTATGAACAATAGTAGAATCTCTTTGCTACGTATGCATGCTTTTATGCATTGGGTTACAGCTACATGATTGGTTGATTATATATTTGCATGAATGGTGTAAGCTACAGGTTTACCTAATAAAGTTACTGAGTGTATATCTAATTTGTATCTGTCTATCTTTCTTGACAGACAGACAATCAGACAGGCAGATAGATAGATCGATAGATAGATAGATAGATAGATAGATAGATAGATAGATAGATAGATAGATAGATAGATAGATAGATAGATATAAAACACATTTCCATTCCTGCAGATAGTTATGATTGAGCAATATGAAAGTCAAATCAATAAATTGTATTAAATGCAGCACATCTGCAGAGGTAGTTGTACTATTACACATCAGGTCCAAGGTGCATTCAATTTACCAATATTTACCTCTCCCCAACAAGCGCGCGCACACACACACACACACACACACACACACACTTGTTGAACAATGCAATTAATTCATGTAATTTTTTTAAATCAATCCTATTACACACTGAAAACGAATCACATCGAATAATACATTAATACATTTTTTGCTTAATCAAATCAAAGGGACACATAAGGTTACGGTATGGGTTATGGATCATTCAGCAGTTCCTCATATGCCGTAACGGATATGTCTTGCTTTGTAACCTCGTTCTATTCATCATTGAGCCACTGGATTCAGGTGCACACATTTTTAAGTTTACTGCATTCATTTTAGGGAAATTCCTTACTTTCAATGATTGAACAATAACACACTCCAGTTGTAACAGTTCTTCAACTTACACTTGTTACATATAATTTTAAAAAGTATATTTTGTGTAATTATTCATTTTTGGACTTTCTATATAACCAAATGATTTGTTAATTATGCACACCTTCTGAATATGACAAAATGTACATTTATGAATTAGGATAATAATTGAAAGAATACACCATAAATAACATAGTCTAGGCTATTTATAAAATTCCTCCATTCAGATATTTATTTTCGAATGAGATTGCCGGTTAAATGAACACCCAGTGCGCCCACAGTGCCACCGTGGAGAGTGTAGGCCTGCCATTGCAGAGTTCGGTTCCTGTACGAAACGCTAGCTTGAAGCAAAGAATTAGCATTTTTTGAAATGAGCGCACTGATTACTAAGAGGTTGATTTTATGCCTTTTTTAAAGCCTACATATGTTGTCGCGTGTTGAAGTAGTCATATAAAGCACATACAGCGATGGGTCTGTTATTTCTTTATTTATAACATACAGTGACTTCTAATATAAATTAGATTTTTTGAGAACTGCTGCGGATTGTGGCGTTATTACATAATGCTTAGCCAGAATAATGATTTAAATCTATTGTTTTCTTCAGAGAGAATTGATAATGCAGTTACTGCCATTCATATTTATTTGTTAAGCCAAGCGTTTGTAAAAGTGGAATGTTATTAAAAGTTAAATAAAACGTGTTATCCACATTCATTTGTTGTACATTCGACAGAAAAAGATATATATTTAATAGGCATAAATCTCATTGTAAATGTTTGTTCTTGGTAACAGGCTTTTGAAATATGGCGTCAATACAACTATTGAAGACGAAGTTTGGTTTTGTCACATTTTATATGGACTCCCTGAATAATTAAAGAAAAGCACTTGAAGTTAAACTTTAAAAAATCAAAGCAGGGTAAACTAAACGATTGGGTGCATTTTTAATGTCATCTTGCCATGTGTAAGTTTAAATGTAGAGGCCACATCTTTAGGTTTTATTTAACCTACTTAGACCATTTGTCTTAAAAAAATAACCCCACTGGTAAAGCCTGACCGAACCCCAAGCAAAGGACTGTCATTTAAGTGCTACACAATAAAAACATTGCATGTGGTTTATCCTAAAAATCTGTGATACTCTGCCAAGTTTGTTTCCCAGTCGAGGTGTCTTGGCAACGTTGTGGCAGTGGAGAGAGTGGGTTTGGAGAAACACAAGGGGCTGAGGATAGTGTGATAATGAACTTGAGACATCTCATCACATTTCTGAAAGTCTCTTCGCCACTTTGGCGAGTTTGGATTCGCATGCATTTGGCGGAGAAAACGAAGGCATTGTGTATTATCCATAGCCCATTAGTCGCTCCTAAACCAGCTTCCAAAGAGGGTCCCGCGGTCCGCCCCTGGTAACCAAGCATCGCCATGTGCTTTCACAGTGGAAAACGCTTCCCCGGCTTAGATCGAAAACGAAACAGTAGCTGTATTAATAGTTTAGTTTCTAGGAAGGCGTCCAAAAATTGATGGAAAAGAAAAGAGAACCCTGACCACTTTTAAAGAGAAACCAACAACAACAGTAGCTGACAAAGTTGTCTATTTGGCAGTCGCGCCTCCTATTGAACTAGTAATTTATTCAAAGGAGATTTTTATCCCCAAGATCTGATTATTATGATAATCAGCAAACCCAGACCTCTTTTCATTTCGCATGTCTGTGGGTCTGAACTTGATGCTGACAGTTGAAGCTGATTTGCACGGTCTCACCCCGGTGACCCAATAGTCGCATTCCTAGACTCCAAAGATTTCCAAGGGTGAAACAAAAAGAATGGGGAATTGAGGTACTTGATTTTGGCGGTTGGTTACAGTCAGGGCAGGGGAGCCTCAAAGTCAAGATAATGTTGGTAGTTAAGCTGAATTATACAAGAGTGATATAATTGCAGGTATAATCAATGAGCGAGATACCAATTAATAGTAACATAGCCTATTCAATCATAAAAACATTGTACAAAACTTAGGCTATATAAAAGATGTTAGATGCTATAACCAAATCAAATTATACATTTTAATGTATGTTGAAGGAAAGGCACATGTATATATTTATTTATTTAGGCTATTTATTTAATATTTTATTGTTTGTAAAGTCCTGGGCCTGGTCTACTGTTTCATTTGGGTAATCAGTGTAGTTCAGTTAAAGGAGCTGGTAGACACAGCAAGGGAAGGTTGAAATAAAGGGGGGAAAGCGAGTGGGGGAGCATCTTTACATCACCACATTATTTTTGCGTATTTTATCTGAGAGGGTGGGATCAAAAATGTAACAACGTCGTGTCATAAAGGGGTGGGACTTGGCTGTGGTATATGTTTTTGGCAACCATGTTTAGCTTGGTCCATACCTATTTCTTACATGGAATGATGTCTTGCTGACTGGAATGGGGGGATAGGCGAGCAGCTCACTTTGCTTTCTCTGAGGGGGAGGCGAACACCATCTCTATGGGAAATAATAATGATAATAAAAAGCAGGCGAACCCGGCGAGAAAAGCTGAATGGATGGGGCCAGCACAACGTCACGGTGAACTGCAGCCATGAAGCGCAAGACCAAGCCAGAGCCAACCCACGAGAGCTCAGTTCGTCTATGTCGCCTGATTCGTACAGTTGACTGTTGTGGAAAGCGTATACCAAGTGCCTCGTTCGCCAAGAAGGGGTAAGTGTGACACGTTTGAAAATAGGATAAGCAAATTTCTGTAACGATGATAACCAAGAACGTACCGTTCTGCTTCTGTGTCCATTGAAAAAAGTAAGAATAATCTCCCGCGTCGTTTGCATTCTGCTGAGCATAGCACAGGCTATAGTCCGTATATTAGACGCACGAACCCTAGGCTCGACTGGATGCACGAGTTGTCATATTGAAAATAAAAAATGGCCCATTAATCAAATCCTAACTGCATTTACCGTTTCATCTTGCCCGCCCTGCCAAGAATAGCCTATATTCTGCTATTCGTACATACGCTGTGATTTTTAGCATGCTCGTGACAACACAGACTGCCAAAATAGATAAAGGCGAAGTACAGTTGATTATACAATATCATGCGAATAGAATGGGTCGAATTCCTAAAGAACATAGGTGTAGGATTTGAAATATTCGTTGTGGTGGTTCTTCTTAAATTGTACCTGAGTAGACTTGAATTGGAAGGTCACGTTTTATCTATAAAAATCTTAAAACCGTGAGAATTTAGATAACACTTTTTCTCTGTCCTTATGCCTTTTTTTCATCAGTATGCTACGTGTTTTAACTTAGTTCAAATAAATAAACGTGACATGAATCTAAATATCAACTTGAATTTAAACACAGCCGCGCTGAACGTATCATAGCCTATACATGCCATGTCTTAGACTAACCTTAGTCTACTTGACAACGTCAAACAAGTGAACACTTAGCTGCCCACCATCAATAGGCTACATTATTGTCCACCAACAAGATACACGACCATAGCATACAAAGCAGGCCACCCAGTCACTTTAAGATACAAATACACCCAAACTGTGCAACCGAAATGCAATGTCTTTTGTACAATTATTACACAATACTATTGTAGCCTAACCGTAACGACACGATACAATTCCCAATAAAATATATGGTTCCATTTCATTTTTGGACGTACAAGCATGTACAAGCACAAGACAACTGCTTGTTTTGCACCATTAAAATAACTTGAGTGTGCTCACAATTTTCGTCTCTCATTGTATGTTCTATTCATCAAAAGCTGGATGCACACACAGGCCTCGGTTTTTATAACTGTTTCGTCACCCAGGATAAATCCTATAAAATAAGCAAAACTGAGATAGTTAATTACTGAGTGGATTGGAAAGAAAACATTGCCTTCCAAATTTGAATCATAATTTTGGTTTATTGCACATAAATATGTCCTAGCATCTTTTTTTGCACGTGTCCATTGAAGACAGGGCCTATACGAGAGCAAACGTGTAGGCCTACTGTAAATTACATGTGAGAATAGCAGATTCATAAAATATATATTTAATTCTAAATATATATTTAAATATTTCTATTAAAATATTCAGAATGGAAAAGGAATAGTTTAAAGTAAATAATGGCAATTTGAGAATAGTCGACGCAGAGTAAATTATGCACGAGACGGGGATCTGCGTTGTAGGCTATTCGTAAACAATTTGCCAAGACTACATAGAATACATAGAAGTATTATGCTATTGGCTAACTAAAGCTGTCCTGTTGTTTCAGTTGCTTGGTTTTATTGATATAAACCGTTTATATGTACATCAGTGTCTAGTTTTTTGGGTCTGAATATAAAGGCAACTGTTCACTCAAAATACAAGGCTCTGTTTCGTGAGTGTGTGTTTGTGTGTTTATGTGTGTGTGTGTTTGTTTGTTTGTGTGTGTGTATGTGCTTGACTGTGTGTGTGTGTGTGTGTGTGTGTGCGTGTGTGTGTGTGTGTTTATGTGTGTGTGCATATATATGGTATATTTTTGGATATTTGATACTTTAGTTATAAATATATAATTACTATCAATTTTGCGACTTGTATTACGACTGCACATGAAGGCACATTCTTCTTCTTCTTCTTCTTCTTCTTCTTCTTCTTCTTCTTCTTCTTCTTCTTCTTCTTATTATTATTATTATTATTATTATTATTATTATTATTATTATTGTTATTATTATTATTATTACAGGATAAAGAGGTTTTCCAGCTTCAGAATAAAGCGTTTTCCCAGTGTGGGTAGGTTATGTGTGGCTTATAGTGCGTTAATGAGGTGATGCATAATTAAGAATGTTCAGGCAATATTAACCCTTTTCCTGCCTGTAATTTAGAGTATGTTTCAAACCCTCTTGCTTTGCGTGTGTTTAAGGAGGTAGTCCAACGTATAACTTTATAAAAGTTTATTATTATTATTATTATTATTATTATTATTATTATTATTATTATTAAAGAGGTAACTTTGCGTTTGATTTCGTGCAATTGTAAGATGTATTTCTTTACGTTGCAAGGCATTGATTGATATTTAAAAACCAGACCCACAGCATTTATCATATAATGTAGTTTAATGTGTATGCCTCAATTTAGTAGTCTACAGCAGGTAAACATTTACGATGCAATCCATCAAATCAATCCAATGTGATTGATGTTCAAATATAGGAGGATAGACTTAGATCCATTTGACACAACATTTTCAACTATAAAAAGGCAGATTCCTGTTGAATGCACACTTCTGTTTACTATTCTTGTGGTGTAGTAGGCCTAGATATTTAATGGTAACCACAATTAACCTAGTAGCCTAGAACTTCTTCAACCAGCGCATTCCTCAGATCCCTGTCAGATATTAATTCGGTTGCAACCAGTGCGATTAATGTTGTCTGTTAAATCGTACTGCTTGACACATGGGCTGACTGCATGAGCTTTTTGTACAACATTATGAAACATAGGAATACTCCATATAAGCTTGGCATACATTTACAAAAACCTCATCTTTGCATTTGGCTTTTGTAGGTTATAGGCCAACAGGCCTATCGGACGACACAATCTAAGTCTCAGTTGTAATGTAGAATATTTCAACATATCGCTCGAACATGATAACAAAATAAATCTCATCGTTATATAACAGCTGCCTTAGGGATGCACTGACACGAAATCAATGGCTGTAGCTTACCTAACGTCCTCTTAACGCAATTTCACATTTGAACATAATGTTTTGTTCACGCTGTGAATAGTCATTTCTCACGGCAAATTCACTAGTGAATGCATGATGGTGCATGCATGGGTGAATGATGCCAACTGGTGTCTCTTTTTTTTTCAGCATCCCATTGAAAGAAGTATCTGTGGGACGGGCCACGTGGAGCAGGTAAGCCTTATATCTCAACGCCAGATATGTAACATGGCTAATATTCTGTGAAATGTACGCAAAACACACTGCAGTCCTTATAATACATGATATCTAAATTAGCATAAGGCGTTCGCTTGCCTCTTACAGGAGAAGTATTACTGTTTTCTATAGAATAAATAAGCATGTGAGTGTGATTCAGGCCTAGAATGATTTCATAATTATGACAGAAAATTTATAATAAGACAAACCTACACCAAACACGAAGTACAGGCTTACATGCTTTTATATTTGTTTTCTTACTGATATTAAACGCCAATACACTGTTGCGAGAAGGCCTACACGTGAAGTTTTTTACTCGATGTAGTTTTTTCGCAGGTAGGATTACAGTGGGATCAAAACGAACTTGTTTCGTCTGTGTACTGCACATTCACACGCATTTGCTTTTGATATGTTAAGCACATACATATCAGAATGTTTTGACCTAAAGTATCAGGCTTGTAGCTACTTATGCACAAGCTTTGCTATGATTCTGTTGTCCGGTTCATTGGCCTACCTTCTCTGCAATTAAAAACGAAAACACGAGTTCCTCCAACACGCTGTGACACTTGCAGGTGTTTAGACATATTTATTTTATCGACTCCCTATTATGTTTTCCAGAGTGATAATTGCCATACCTTCTTTCTCTGGTTATTTTAAGAGCGCTGATGCACTTTTATCCTGGGGATGGGGCCAGCAAAATATTTCCTTGGTAAAGCTGCCAATCTGATATAGGCCTATTTCAATTCCCACCTGAACGGCCTGAAACTGCGACTCTCTCAACATTCGTTGGTGCCCTTTCACAGAGAAGCCAGTAGGCTACTAATCATGCTTCGCTCTCAGTGGACCAATGCTTCATACAGTCAACACTGGTTAATTGGTGTAGTAATACTGTTGGTTGCCAATTAAACATGTTCATATAACTGGCATATTCTATGTACCAGTCCATAGTAACAAAATAGTTTTATGGTGGCGGTAAACAGTGGGCCTAAACTTAAAACTGAACTGATTGATATTTAAAAACTAATAACATATCTCGTACAGTGAACGTATGGCGAGTAGACATAGGGTTTACATGAAATCTCCGACGTCCAATTCCCTTTGATCAGTCATATGTGATATGCCTATCAATAGGTGCGTCAATACGTCATTGCGTGTTCACTACCAATAGTTCAACGGGTAAAGATTGGTTTGATCGCAAATTAAAGAAGAACCGTTAGACGATTCTGTCATTTGTTGAAAGGCGAATTTGTTAGGCTAAATGGGTAAGAACTTCCCTCATGTGAATTTACGGTTTGCACGTAGGCTGTTTTTTCCCGGACGCTCCAAAGAGGCTGTGGCGCATTGAGGTAATAGGATTAATAGAAAATTAACATTAATTAGTTGCTTTGTTCAACGAGTATGTATGTGTGTGCCTGCGCGCGCGTATGTATGTGTGTGTGTATGTGTGCTAGCGAGCTTACAGTACGCACACTGTCGAACTGCGGGGCAGGGCTGCTGTCCTCTCTGCATGGTGCTGAATTTAAAAACATATAGGCCTACATGTGTAGCTATGTCGGTCTTTTGCTTTTGTTGGAATAATTCTGGTAATAATAAAATCTTTCATTTACAATATCAGTTTTAGTAATCTACTTGTAAGATGTTTATCAATGTCATGAAATGTTTACTGCCAGTGATTCAATAATAATAATAATGATAATAATAATAATAATAATAATAATAATAATAATAATAATAACAATAATAATTATGATAATAATAAGAATTATTATTATACTGGTTAAATATGATTAACAATTGATAAACAATACATCTTTACTGGGACGTGATATTTATATGTTTACTGGGTTCTAATTTATATTATATTACGGGGAATTTCCGTAATCTAGAATCTCTTTCATATTTCATTATGAAAATTTTAACCTAACATAAAACTTTGTCCTTCTGTATTGACATTTAATTTTCAAAAAGAAAATCGAGTCTGAACTTCCCTTGAACAGTCTATGAATTATATTTTAAACTCAGCAAAGAACAATGCATTTTTGTAAAATATAGGGTAATATGTTTTTTGTATATATATAACGTTATTCGTGTGTATTTAAATTACTAGGTGCAAGTAAAATTCACAATGCACAGAAAAGCATGGTAACAAATAATATGACGTATAATGGCGATAAATAAAAATATACATTATGTACATTATTTTTGTCATCATTAACAACAATAACAATAGCTACGACAACAATAGCTACGACAACAATACTACTACTAAAACTACAAATAATAATAATAATAATTATAATAATAATAATAATAATAATGCAACCACATTATTATGATTCTCATTATTCTGATTATTCTTATTATTAGTATTAATAATGATAGTACTACTACTACTACTACTACTACTACTACTACTACTACTACTACTACTAATAATAATAATAATAATAATAATAATTATTATTATTATTATTATTATTATTATTAAATTAAAGAAACATGATAATAGCAAGTTTCTGATGCTATACAGCGACAGATAAAACGTCATCATCCTACATCAGGCCTGGGGATTGTACAGTACATCAGCTAATGACCTAAAGAAAACACTCAAAAACACACAAAAAAAGCCCTATCAAGAAAATTTTGAAAACTTAATTATGTACATTTTTTTGAAGAATGCAATATTATTTCTCGTAATGTTACTACTACTTAGAATAACAGAATTATCTGTTATGATTCAACATTAGGAGTTTAATGGTTCACTGTAAACATTCTGTGATGCCTGAAATGGCACATGCTTGAATACAATATTGAATGGTTCAAATGGTATGATGTAAGCATTAATAATTAAACACACACACACACACACACACTCACGCACACACACACAAAGATACATAGACATGCACACCATATCATAATAAAATTAGGAAAAATAGAATGAAATAGGTATTGGATAATGGTTTTCCATGTTGCATGTATGTATTGGTTACATAAACACAACAGTAGTTTTGATGTTTAGAGGAAACTAATGAGTACAGTGAAGACAAAGGTTTTCAACATGCACTCATAGTTCTGTATGCTATATGTGTGTGCATTGTCTGCGTATATTTGTACATATCTATTTGCATCTTACGACGATTAAAAGATTAATGAAAAATATATTTTATTTTTTGCTTCTAACAAATATACACAAGATGTGTGGGCCATAGCTAATGCAGAGTGAAGATCCACAAGGCTCTTTCAGGGGTCCAGATTTGTGTGCTTTATATCTGGGACTGTAGGCACAGATGCAGGTGGTGAAGAGGGGCTGATTTCTCTCCATTTTCAGTGATTAAAGGGTGAGGGGAAGAGGCCTTGCACTAATGTTGGGTTCAGAGAAAGGCTTTTAATTACACCAGCTCCAAAGCCATGTTCTGAAGATAAGAATGTGTGTATGTGTGTGTGTGTGTGTACGTGTGTGTGTGTGTGCATGTGTGTGCATCTGCATTCATGCATGTGTCTTCCTGTGTGTTTGCATAATAACACTTAACAAATAATTTCACACTTATGTGTACAGTATTACTGTTATCATAACTATAGCATAATATGTATTGTGGATGCTCTTAACATAAAACAAAAAATCTGTCAAAGTAGATACAGTATATATATATATATATATATATATATATATATATATGCTTTTAATGATATCAAGTACATCTATTTAAAAATTGGGATAGTATTGTAATGTGAAAATATCTAAATATTAAAAACTCAAATTGCATTTGCATGTGCTTTGCACCTATTGGGTAAGTGGCATGCGTTAGCATCATTGAAAGACTAATTTTAAGCACTGGGGGCAGAATGCTTTCTTCTTGTGGAGCAGTTTCAGTGGGACGCATGCAGGGGCTGGGATGCTGCGTAGCCAGTTTCAGCTGGTTTGGCAGCCGGCTCTGAAGCGCCGTGCTGATTGTTTGACTTTCAGGAGCTGATGCTTTTTCCTGTCACATTGCTGCTCGTTGTTGCTGTGAGTGGGTATTAGTGCATTTCTGTTTAAGTGCCATTATGGGTTTCAGGCTGAAAGAATTACATGTTGTAATTTCATAATTCTTTGTGTGTGTGTGTGTGTGTGTGTGTGTGTGTTCTACTGAATTTTGCTGTGAAAACCCAACCCGTGTCTTAACGTGCCGATGTTGAGCAAGGTTTCAGTTCACTTGGTACTTGCTGCCTAATTTGGAAATACCAGTGATTAACTTGGCTCTTTATCTTGCTGTATCCCTTCTCTAAAAAATTATAGTGCTATTAATTGGATTAGATCTGTCTTGTAAAGCATAATATCAGAAAAGATATAATGAAATGAGAAAGTCACTATCAGGTTTCAGCAGATATGAGATACAGTACAAAGTCTGGCAGAGTAATGATCACTTCAATTTAGAAGACAACCTAAAATACATCCATTGGTTTCAAATGTTTGAAAGGTATATTCTAAACCAGTCATCCTTCTTTAACTTGCTTTTCTCTCTGATTCCAGGTCTGAATGCATCCTGTCTCCTTCACGTGTGGCATAAGAAGCTGGGTAGCCGAAGGGGTTGGTTGTTATCTTTGGTTATCTAGCTGTATGAGTGGTGTACATTCTTCATAAAGCTAGATAACCGAAAGTAACAAGAATCCCATTACACACCTGAAAGGCCACCAAGCACCCGTCATCTTCACAAGTCAAAAGAAAAGAAAAAACTGAAAAAAAAGAAAGGAGGGCCCAAAGGAGAGTCTTGAGAGGTAAGTCTAGGGTCAAAACCCAAAAACAGCTCTGCCACCAACACAAGCATGGGCCCAGAGAAGCATTCACTATATGTGCATTTCACAAATGCACTTCAAAAGCTTTGTTTGATTGCAACAAATTGATATTCAGGGGTATTGCATTAGTTAATTATTTGCTTATCATTTCTGAATACAGAAAGTGGTCCAATTCCCAGTGATCTCTCCTTTAGTCATTACATACTCTTATATTTTTCTATTATATTGACAGCCAAGGCAACATTTCATGACCTTTGGATATGAATCTGCTTTTGGAGACAATTTATTTCAGTGAGCATCTTCAAAAGAGGAATGATTGTGAAAGTGTGACCACTCCCAAAGGATCCTCATTGTCCAATTTTTCCATTTGTGGGCTGGTTGGGCAACATGAAACCTAATAAGCAACAGATCCCCTTCTATGGCATACGGAAGCTAACTGTTAAAGTCACACGCATGTGGTCATCAGTGTATCTGAATGCCTGAATTTCAGCTCTGCATAGTGCTGTTACTTTGTAACGATACCTGTTAAACACTCAGGAGGCTATGCATTTTACATTTAGAATAGACAAAGACAAACCATAGCATGATATTCTTTCTTAATTGGTATGCTCTTAGAATATAAAAAATGTTTTTGGTACAGCAAGGGTTTGTCTATACCCTTAATTGAAAGTGGTTCTTGGATATGACATCACTGCCATGGTGCGGATACTCCCATTTCGAGTGAACACAATGTGCCCCACGGTAGTGTGGAGGATTTGAATGTACTTATGGACATGTCTATATTGAGAGACATACCTATAGAGGTCAAGTTGTACTTCACTGAACAGTAACTGACTATTCCATTTTTGATTTGGCACATCAGGATAAAAGCTTTCTGTCTCACGTTTGAAAGTGCCCTTGATATTTTACCTATTTGGGTACAGAGGCTCTTTTGTGCCACATTCATTAGATCGGGGGTCTCATACCTCAGCCTTCAGAGCTGTTCAATCATCACATTTTGCAACAGTTCCAAATAACATTGAACAATACAGAAGAAAACAGCGTGTAAGCTGTGTCATCTTCCTGGGCCTGAGCCTCAATCATGTGATATACACAGTGAGCCTGGTTTTGTCCTCGCTGCTGCATTGCAGTTGCCAAAGTGTGACATTTGCACAGGTGGCTCGGCAGAAGCCGGTGGGATGATTGAGAGAGAGTGAGAGTGTGTGAAAGAGTGAAAGAGGGAGTGAAAGAGATAGAGAGAGTGAGGGAGTGAAAGAGAGAGAGAGATGCCGAGATCTGGCGGTGTAGTGGACTAGGCAGTCTCCGCCACCCACCAAGTCAACAGGACCTGAAATGCTTGCTCCTCACTTACTCTCTTCTCAGCCTTCATGAACGCATCACAGCTTAATTCCGCAAGGTCACTGTTACTGCTGCTGTAGTGTCAGTCAAACCAGTTCCAATTCAATGTGTGAACCAGAACAGGGATTTATCGGGGGTCAGTGACCTTCTGAGGAGTGGGCGCAGGGCTTGATGAAGATGACCCTGAGGGAGGGTTCATCATCGCACTCAATACACATAGCACCTTGAAGACACCAGGCGGTTTGTACTGACCTGTCCCAGCCTCATGCTGCCGTCATAAGCTCCAGTGTCAGGTTCTTTGGTGCTCAGGATGGTACATAAGCAGGACGTTTCTGGAGGGGCAAATGCAGACTCAGTACCGGGGCTGTAGGCCCGGCCTGGGGCTTTGTGTGTGGCAGGCAGCTCCGTTATCTCACTGACGCCGAGTACTGTGAAACCCACTGGAAACACCCAGAAAGAACCCCTTACATTTTGGTGCCTTGAAATGGCGCAAGTCCGGATTTCCACACAAAGGACAGAGCCAAGTCTTTTCTCCCCTTGTCTGTCTGGAAAGGAGAGAAAAGAGGGAGGGGGAACAGAGCTTGGATTTGTCTTGGCTTTCATGCACTAGGCAAGCAGATTTAGACTCCAAGTGTCAAGTTGAAAAACAGCCATTGTAGCCTTGCACCACCCCCCCACCCCCTTTTACCCCCTCCCAGTCAACTGTACAGTCAATAGAGCCAGTGCACTTGTCACAGAGGGACAAAGGGACCCTTTACCACCCTTTCACCACAGCCGCGACAGAACAGCCAGACAGCCTTTTCAAAAAAGTGCACTGATTCTTGCCCCTTTTTATCCCTCTCTTTCTGGCAGTGGAACATGCCAACAGGGGTGGAAGAAAGGCTTCACTGTTGCCCTGTACAGAGGGCCAGGCTCTGTGTTCTATAGCCCCCCAAAGAGAAATGAATATATTACTGCCGGTTACAGAAGTCAATGGGCCCACAATGATAAAGGGGATTAAGTTTAGTAACTTACAAGGAACAGGTGTACACAGGCATTGTTCGGACCACACCAGTACCGTGCGACCACTAACCCCTTCTCTCTCCAATCCTCGGTGCATGTGCCTTCTTGAATAGCGGCCCTATCACTGCTATCGTTCTGGATTCACCCTGGCAGGAGGCACAAAGGGAATGTTGCAGAGAAGGTCTATGTGTTATTGCTTGCTTGCTCTTCAGGAAAATATTCTTTAATAACGGAAAACCAATATTGTGTTTACATTCCAAATTGCGCTAAGACAGAGTTGAATCATCAATATGTCACAACAGAGAGGTTGCCTGAACTCGGCATCTAAAATATCCTAAAACAACCTGTACTGACTTTTCAGATTTCTTGGAATGTCCTTATGTACTAATGTGTGTAATTGGAGGAAAGTAAATTCAATAATCCCCTTAAACTCATACAGGGCTTTGGCTGTCCTAAATATGATGCAAGTCGTGCTGCAGAGTTATGTTCTCAAATCCAACAGATGATGCCGTCAGTTCCCTTTGCCATCCGTTCCCTTTGTTGGGATTAGCAACCTGCTTTATTGCCTCCTTTGTGGAGCACCACCAGATTCAGAGATCATCTATGATGTTGCTAAAGTGATTGTTGATTACAGGCAAAGTTTGAGTAGTGTGGTATCTGGTTCTGATGCATAGATGAAGACAGGGCAGGAAGTTTATAGTATAGATAGTATCATATGTGTAAACTGAAGGAGGACGATGAAATCTGGAGATCAGGGGCTGTTCATACTCAGCCTTTCTCCCTTTCCTCACTCTCTTGTTTTCTGCTACACACCTATGAATCCCGAGGGGGCGTGCACTTTTCCGTGGCCTCTACTGTTAATGGCGAAGGCTTTGCAATAGTTCCCATTTGCATAAGGCACTTTTCCAACAAGGACTTAGAGAAGGCTTGATAGCTGGCCCATTCGAGTGCCAATGTTGAAAAAAATGTCAAGTGCCAATTAGGACAGGTTTGCTACCATTCAACGACACCCCTCCCCTTTTAACTCTGCCCCTCCCCACTCTCTCACACTCCAACCCCCTCTCACCACGCTCAGCTCGTCCCTCGCCACCAGCACCTAGCAACAAAGGCTGCTTTTCTTTCCTCTGGCTGCTGATGGAGGACGTCCTCTCCAAGCGTCTGAGAGCATAAATGTCTGCCGCCCACATCCCCTCCATTCCGGTAGCTTCTCCCCCATTTTCTTTCCTGCTCTCGGGGCTCCTGGCACGGGAGGTGTGGTCAGGCCCTTGTCATCTTAAGAGCTGTCAAGATATTCGGAATCGCGTCTTTTTTTTCCGGGCAGGTGCAAGCCCGCCAAACAGCAGATGTGGTGGGGTGTTTGGTGCACAACCACGCAGATGACGGAACATGAACACAGCAGAAGTACAGATGTAGTGCTGCAAATAGTAGGGGTATTCAGGGCGGTCTGTTGCAACTATAGAAGTTTTTTCTGCCAAGTGTTCTTCGTGAACTATGTTTCCCTCGTTAAATCCTTTGTCACGTGTTAATAATCTGATTTAGAAGCATTGCATGTAGGAAGCTTAGGATTATACAAATACTTGTTCGCTTAAATATAAAGGAACAGCTGAAGAAGACTACTATTTTCAGTCTTAAGAGTAAGCAAGGGCCTCCTGGGTGTCAGGTCAGTCATGCAGTGGTGCAGATAGATCTAGAATATTACAAAACAGGTCGTTTACAGTTGACATGCCCATGGACAAAGGGTTTTGTTTGGCAGGGTTTCTCCCACCTGACCATAAAAGGGTGACTCCTGTGGTCTGATTGGACACCTGAAGTGTACATGAGCCCAGTGTACATGAGTAGTAGTGTCTGACAGTACTGTATTTATTGAGTTAAAATGTGCTTAAGGCTAATGTTCAAAGTAGGATGTTGTTTCTTCTTGGATGATGACATGTACATACTGAGTGACTTGCAAGAGATATTTGGCAGTAAAATAGGTTATGAACAATGCAAATCTTAACAAA
Organism: Conger conger; assembly: GCF_963514075.1. Classification (NCBI taxonomy): domain Eukaryota; kingdom Metazoa; phylum Chordata; class Actinopteri; order Anguilliformes; family Congridae; genus Conger; species Conger conger. The sequence continues at coordinate 73,284,541 of NC_083760.1, forward strand.
AAAGGTTGATCCTAAGGTTCATCCTCCAGACCCAACTGTTGTCAGAATTAGCTTAATGTTATTTATTTTTAGGCTAAGGAGTTATACACCTACTGTGTTGCACCATAGGTGTCCACTGTGGAAATATAATTTTGGACACAACAGTTATATATCCTTTTTGTCCAGATCATGTGTGATGTGAAATGTATCAGATACTGACCACCACCATGTTATAGAGGTGAATGATTTCACAGCTTGATCCATTATTAACAACAATATGTCAATCATCTATTTAAAAAATATATTATTTTGTTGTTTTGTACAATTATATTATGCTAGCTTTAAATTATCGTTAGCACTTTTCTACACTAAACACAAAGGGCAAATTGAATGGAAAATGAGAGGGAGTTTGTAACATAGATTTAATCCTGGATCAACTCCAACTACTGCTTCCCATTGCAACATTCAATCACTCAGACATGCTCTTGCACCCAAAGGGGTACATGGTGACATGGCACTACAAGGGGAAATTGGTGATGCATATACAAGCCAGCAATGGTATCAGAGAGAGAGAGAGAGAGAGAGAGAGAGAGAGATGCCGTCTTCCTCAGACAGTCGTTTTTGTCCAGTCTGGGCCACCGTTGTTTCTTCATACTGCGTTCACCTCCCTCACACACCGCCTCCTGCCATCCAGAAGGATTTTTCCCCTATCATTCTGTCATTCTCTCTTTCATTCTTTCTTTCATGCTCTCTGTGTAGTTTTTTTTCTCAGCCTTGATTCTCAGATGGCCGGCTCTGATTTGCATACATTTGCATAATGAAAGTCATTTGCATGCTCAGGGGCAGACTGTACCATGAGAACAGACATGAAAAGGTGTGCGCGCATGTGTGTGCGATTGTGTGGACCCCTGTGTGTGTGTGTGTGTGTGTGTGTCCCTCTATGTTTGTGTGTGTGTGTTCCTCTGTGTTTGTGTGTGTGTGTGCGTGCCTGCGTGTGTTTGTGATTGTGTCCCTCTGTGTTTCTGTGTTTGCGTCCTTGTGTGTGTATGTGTGTGCGTGCAAGTATGTGTGTGTGAGCATCTGTGTGTGTGTGTGTTTGTGCATGCATTTGTGTGTGTATGTGTATGCATATAAGTGTGTGTGTGAGCATCTGTGTGTGTGTGTATGTGTGTTCGTGTACATGTGCACCAATCTGTTGGTGATATTTTGCAATTGATTCAAACTCCTCCTTTTCTTATCCGTATTCCCCGTTGTTTTTTTTGTTTAGTTTTTTTACTATAGGAAACCAGCACATTCAGCTGCGAGGAAGCTGAGAAACACAGAGGAGCAAAGAGGAGGAGGGACCGCCATTCCAACAGCAGCCCCAGTCCGCCCTCCCTTTCCCAGCCTCCTCTGCCGACGTGTCCCCCTCCTCCCCTTCCTCCCCGGCTGCCTGCCCCCTTCTCTTGTATCGCAAGAAGCAGCCCACGCCACCATCTTAGGAGAAGGCTGGCATGAAATGGAAGTGCGAACCCGAGCAGGTAAACGCAGTGTCCGCGCGCCGTGCCAGCACGCGGGCACCCCCCTCCCCCTCCACAGAGACCCTCGCTGGCTGCCAAATCTGGAGGTTGTTTTAATGAGGTGTTTGTTAATTGCAGAAACGATGGGATGCGGGTGAGAGGGGAGAGGGGGTGGGGCAGAGTTTCAGCATGAGTAAATCAGTTGGGCCTTTCTTTGCAGGCACTCAGTGGGCATGTGTGGTCCATCTCTATAGCGGGAACATTTCCGTGCCCTCATTCTGATGCCGTACATGGCGCAGGCGGCCATTTTAAAGAAATCTCTCAGGGAATAAATACGCAACGCAAAGTGGGCCAGGCTGGGCATGTCAAAGGACAGTGACAGTCTGTTATCATTTTAACCAAAATTCCTTTATTTAGTTATTATACAGTAGAGCAGTTTATTGTCTGTTTCCAGCTAGAGTAGACAATAAAGATGCAAACAGATGAAGACTAATTACACTGTGAATTTTATGGATGCACACCATCACTGTTTTTATCTCTGTGTACTGTGCATGACGTAGAACAGGCATGTATTTTGCCATTATTTTGCATATATGGCAGAGATTATGAAGAGAGACAGTATAAAGAGGATGTCCAAAGGGTCAGCCAGCAAGATCAGAGATCCAATAAAGTGTAAGAGGGGAAATAAATGAGCTACCTTCAGTCCCCTAACACTTCAGCTAAGACTGCATTCACAACCGAATATGCAAAGATATGAAAAGATAAAGATTTCATTCGACTCTGTTTCATGAGCTTATGATGAATACATTTAATACATTCTGCTGATGTTGATGATGATGAGGACAATTACATTTCTAATAATAATAATAATAATAATAATAATAATAATAATAATAATAATAGTAGTAGTAGTATTATTGAATCATAGAATACATGAGAAATAGACTAGAATAAGAAAAGTAAAAACAACAATTTCATAGCTTCACTTACTTTAATAATTATGACTCTTCTTGCAACTACTACAGACAGTCTGCGCTCACTTATATGGTCGCATACAAAATAATTTTTTCTTCAGTATCACTATAGACCTAAAGCCACCTAAAAGTACAGCGGAGCCCAAAATAAGCAAACAGTGAATATCCCAAAGATTTTTATTATTATTTTTATGTGGAGACTACAGCAAAAGTAGTGCATGAGTCCATGAGAAAATCTAATCAATAGAGATAATGCCTAATCTTTCAATATTCCTTACTTATATGTATCACATTTGATGATTGTTATCTTCCTGTGCATTACATTATAATTTAATGTACATAATTATAAGATGCATGGTAGAGTACACTTGATTATAATACAAAGTGATTGAATTTGAGGCCTTATATAGGCCAAAGTGAGAGCTCTTTTTGCTATGTTGATGTATGTTATTCAGAAGCATTGCGACACAATACTAAGGGGGGGGGGGGGGGGCTTAGACAGAGAGAGAGAGGGTGTGAGAGAGAGCGTGACTGTGAGGTTTCAATAGCGGAAGGCTCTCTTTTTGTCTTGAAGTGATTTTTGGGGGAGCTTGGGCCCAGACAAGTGGTGTATTGTCCACCCTCCCCCCCCCACCCCACCCCTCCCTGATGCGCTTGTTGTGGTGCTCTAGTATTTAGGCCAGGGAGAGAGAAGTTTCAAAACCGCTTAACCAAAACACCAATTAGAGCTGGCTGGGCCTGATTAACTAAGAAAGCTGGTAAACAATAAGACCTATTGTCCCAACCACCGAAAGAACACTCCCTTTGTTTGTGTCTGCATATCAGAGGTGGAGATAAAGTGGGCTTCAGCAGACACTGTGGAGTGTGTGTGCTATGATAACAGTCAGGAACATGACTTACTCTTTCTGCAGCGTAAGACTGGATGGGAGATGCCTCTGTCTGTTTGCTTGTCTATCCTGTCTAAAAAGAAATTTGCTAGTGTTATGCAACACAACATCCAATTAACTGCTTTTGTGACCTCAATCCAAAACAATAATACAAATAAGATGGTGACGTTACATTGATATTGATGGTCAATCTCGGCTAGTCAAATAAAGTTGAATGGGAACCCATATACATGCATGCAAGTTTTAAAACTATTGGTAGGTCTAAAGTTCCTGACCACCATACCATTTGCAATTTTGTAGTAAATCTGAGCAGCATTTCAACAAGGTGGGGATTACATTCTTATGAGTTTAGACTCTATGGTGTTATATGCTGATTGCTGAATACGAACTATGTAATCTTGAACAATGCATCATATCGTAATCAGGCATTAGTGTGTAAAAACTCAATATAGAAACATGTGTATGAGCTTGTATGGCTGTCTGGCAAGGGGAGAGGTATTGGGAACTGGGTGAACTGAAACTTGAAGTGACACTGCTAAAACAATATAAACTGGAGACAGTGGAGAGAATGGCTTTGGTAATGCGATAATGAGGAGTTTGGGAGGGAAGTGCGGGGGGGGGGGGTCAAGGGGACGTCTGGAAGTGAGCGTCTGGAGAGCTTGGACTGGTCTGGGGCAGACACCCTCCTGCAGCAGGCTGGTCTGTATCTGCAGGCTCTGCACCCATCAATCCACCTGCCTCTGCAAATGTGGATTGGGGGTGCAGCTTGGCCTGCACCCCTGTTGAGTTACCGGCCTTGGGAACCCCACTGAATTCCTCCCCCATACGGGCAAGGGGGGCCCCAATTCTGTCTGTGTCTGTGCCCTCCCCCTCCCCACCCCTGTGAGGCTGGGGGCCTGGGAAGGACTTCAAGTTCACGGCCAGACCTCCTATTGAGCTGACAGCCTGACTGTTTGCGCAGTTTGGGTCCCCATTCAGAGCCGGGAAGTGGGGGAGGGAATCCAGGGACACAGTATTCTATGACGGCCTGAGCACGTAGACTATTCATTCAGCGGAGACAAGTGAGGGAGAGAGGGACGGAGAGTGAGAGAGAGGTAGAGAGAGTCTAGGTTGGGGGGGTGGGGGGGCATGTGGGGGGCGGTTGGATGTGCATAAATAAAATAAAGATTCTGTGCACGCAGTTTGCACTGAACAATCTGTGCCCCACGTACCCCCCAACCTCCCATAAAACGTCCCCATTGAGGGCAGGACTCCCATCCCGCACACACACGCTCTCACGTGGGAGCGGGCTCTGCTCTCCACCCGTTTTCCCAGCATTGTGAGGCCGCGTGCTCGGGTTGTAAATAAAGCATTAACAAGCTGATTTAGTGAAGGCCGCTCTGCTAAAACAAAGTCTGCCCCCCATACCTCTACCCCCCTTCTGTCACTAGTTTCCAGTAAATAGGCCCCCTTTTTTCAGGCTGACACTTTTGTTCGGCCTGCTGTAATAGCTCTCTGACATACAGTCACACACAAATGGAGATGTTCCATATATCAACACAAAATATTCAAACTCTTAAACAAGCCATATTGTTATTTACAACGTCAGGTGAATACGAGGACTGGCCTGTGTGGCTGGACAAATACCTCCTAGGAAGCCTTTCACAGACAGAGTACTGGCTCTAACACAACATCTCCAAGCACAACCAGCTCGAGAGAACCTATAAGGCAAATGCAGGAGCTGGTTCCCTGTCCTTTTGACCGCAACACATTTAAGTTGATAGTCTGAGCTGTTGAGCAAGGCTGGCATTCTCTGAAGCTCCCTCAGATCTCCAAGCTTAAAGCATGTCACATGTTTCCTCTTTGTACTAAGGCTCCACATTGTACCAGGCTCCTTGCAAAAGGGCTTCAACTTCACCCTCAATCCTCAATCCTCAATTTGGCAACCTTCATCTTGCACATGAGCTCAACCTGCCTGAGGCACAGCCCAGACACAAGGCCTGTGCTTTTGTGGGACCAGAACATGGCTGACTGCTCACTTTCCTGCAGTTATTTCATGACATGACATTACATTAATTTGGCATTCTTTTTCTGAGCAACGTATAATGAAGGTTGCAGAAACTGTTCACCGGGTGGTATTTTAATGCCTGTTTTTCCTGTTCTCCTAGGTTCAATCTGCCATTACCACACTTCCTTGCATATTGCAGGAGGAAAGAGAAACAGCGTGATGTCAGCTTGACCTTGGCTGAGCTCTTACCATGATGTGCACCCACCTCCAGTCTCCATCATGGCACAGTGTTAATTGCCTGTGCTTGGAACCAGACTTCAGACATTCCAGTTTAATTTGGTTTGTGCCCCAACATTTGAATATTGAAGCACTTCATCAGCTCTGCTGAGATCCTGGGAACACAGGATTGACTGGAACATTGTCTTTGATCACATGACCTGTGACAGGAGGAACTGGGGATCGCTGCCACTCCCCTGGAACTGGATGCCTGGATTCCATGATTTAATTTTTGGACAGAGACACATTAGAATGGACGCTTGGAAATACCTGACTATGATCAAAATAATTTCAGTTTGTTCTCCAAATCTTGCAGAATATGGGCTACTTGATCCTGATCCTGGAGGGCCACAACTCAGAATTTCCCAGCCCTGTATACACCACTCAGTCAGGAGGCCAATGCTTTGGTCAGTGAAAACTAACAGCTATGGTGGCCTTCCAGGACCAAGACTGAATACTCTGAGAGGACACACTTGGACAGCTCTCAATCTTGATCCTCTATAGAAATGATTGTGTTCTACAGCAATGCATCACCCTCCATCTGTTGACTATTTGTCAATAAATGCACTCAAAGTAGGGAACTGCTTGACCAGAGAGAAAACTTTCATATTTCAATATTTTCATGGGTTTGGAATTGACAATGTATGTTTTTGATTATGAACAGACACATCTTACATCCATGCTGCATATTATGATTATTATGATTGTTATGATTAATAATAATAATAATAATAATAATAATAATACTCATCATAATCATAGTCATAATCATCATCATCATCATCATCATCATCATCATCATCTTCATCATCATCATCAAGCACAGCATGATAACGTAGTTGAGGGAAACTAAGTAACCTCTTATGGGCTGATGTGATATACATTCTCGCATTTTGAATTTCATGTTTTACATCTGTGTTGTGCACTAGGTGCTATATTGCTGTATAGTCCATTAAGTTTACTATGGACATCAGTTCATTAGCTGTAAACATACATGTATGTTTGTATTTAGCACTTTACTTTGCTGTTTTTTTAATCTTCTTTTTAGGAAAGCTCAGGGGTTAGTATTGAGAAACAGATGCTCACATGAGCCATGTTCCTCCTTTAGAATGTGTAGATTTTACACCAATATTGTGCCTCAAATTGCCCTGAGAGGCAATCTCACGCAATCAGTTCATATTCATAGATGCTTTTTAATAGATTATTTTGGCCATGCCACATCCCCCATGGCTCTTCATGATTGGCAGGTATCAGAATGTGAAACCCACGGCAGCAGTGAAATGGAACTGCACTGTGATTGGACAGCCCAGTGTGACTGATGACACACAGGTGGAGGAGTGAGCTGTCTTCTTTATTTTCTATGCAAATGTATGGTACATACAATCAACTGGCGTGTGGGTGGGCATGTAGTCGGGATATGTGACTGTGGATCTGAGTAAACTCATTGCACTCATGAAGCTAAAAACACATACAGCTATAAAGGTACAGGGGAGAGTTGGAAGATCAGTTCAGTGATGGGCAAAGCCCTCCAGACCATCTTAAATCTCTGTGCAGTTTTAGTTTTATTTCAGTCCTTGGCATGCCACTGTAGTTTGGTATGTGTGGGAGTGTGCGTTTTAAAATCAAATGATAAAAATGGTAAATAAAAAATAATAAATGTTTCCAGGACTGTGTCTGATTGCCAACACAGCTGCACATTATTGAATGAGCAAATGCAATTTTAAGCATGTACTATCATGGTTATTTTTTTCATTCAATATTTTTGGCAGTACACTTAATGATATATTATGCAAATAAGACTAGTATTTTATTAATCCACCTATGGTAAGGTGTTTGTGCAATTAAGACTAATATGTTTTGGATGTGGCAATGCGGGTGATGATAAAAGTACTCGTAGATGTAGATAAGTTTCTAGGTATTGTTGTTGGAATATATTGTATGTATATGTGTGTTTCTGTGTGTGTTTAGGCTGAGAGTCTGTATGTCATTATGGTATGATGTCATGTATTTAGAGGAGTTCCATTGGTTACAGTCCTTGTTTACAGAACCTGTTTTGCACTCTTTGGATTGAAAGTGTGCAATATATTTGAATGTTATTCTTCTGGAAATATTAGTATGTATTTTTGTATCATATTGCACTTCCATTTGCTAGTTTTGCACTCTGAATTCCAATCTTACATGTACTGCGTGTGCCTTTTCCACAAACAATGTTCTGTTATGGATTTAACAATAAAAGAATAAATGTTTACACTGAAAAAGACCATTATCTTTTCTCATTTCTGACCTTTACATGTATATTTGGAGAAGGAGTGAAGATGATCAAGTTCGATTTTATCTCAAAGACATCATGGAGAAGAATCCTCATGTCCTTCCACATGGCCATAACTTTGGGTGTCTGCTTGTCAGATGAATAACGCTGCTCATTGGATAAACCAAAAGTTTTACTTCAATTTATTACACCTATTTTTCTGATTTTCTCGATTTTCATTTTTTAGGTTCATTCAAATAAACATCACCAGGAACAATACCCAGCCTCGGGTGGTATCAAATATCCATCCATCCATTATCTGAACCCGTTTATCCTGAACAGGGTCGCAGGGGGGCTGGAGCCTATCCCAGCATACATTGGGCGAAAGGCAGGAATACACCCTGGACAGGTCGCCAGTCCATCACAGGGCACACACACCCTTCACTCACACACACACTCATACTCATACTCATACTCATACCTACGGGCAATTTAGACTCTCCAATCAGCCTAACCTGCATGTCTTTGGACTGTGGGAGGAAACCGGAGTACCCGGAGGAAACCCACGCAAACACGGGGAGAACATGCAAACTCCGCACAGAGAGGCCCCGGCCGACGGGGATTCGAACCCAGGACCTCCTTGCTGTGAGGCGGCAGTGCTACCCACTGCACCATCCGTGCCGCCTGGTATCAAATATGACTACTTTATTTCAGATCATGTTCATTTGAGGAGTTTAATTTGCTCCCCCAAAATGGGGGCACTATGTATAAAAAAATCCTGAATTGAAACTGAAAAATGAAGACTTGAACAAATGATTTCTGACATTTCTTTTCCGTCTTCTATATGCCAAGAGATGCATTTAGTACTCTCCTTCTGGTAATATTTTTAAAATAATGTTTAAAGAAACCTTACATATTCATTTAAAATGTGGGAAATAAGCAATCTGATCTGGGATTACCTTTACTGCTGTCAATAAATACTAATATGTTGATCAGTGCAAAATGTTTGTGCACACAATGACAGCATAGCCTTAAACACATTTCTTATATCTATGAATATAGATTCCTAAATGACCTCATACTTCTAAAGAACAGGACAGATTTCTAAACAATGTCAATTTCATACATTAATTCATATGTTTCTCCTATTATCAAATTCATCATTAACATTCTCACTTTTGTAATATGAATTTCAATTCATTGGTTTCAATCTAATTTCATTAAATTCATTTTCCTTGAACAGCAACAGTTTGAGAAAGCTAACATTTTAAAATGGCACACCTTTAGACTAATATCAGATCAATACAAAGCATGAGGAGTTGCATGGACCCCAGGATAGAACTGTGGTGTTTTTGGGTTTTGGAGGTTTAACAATTGCATTACTTTTGGATACAGCACTGAACCTCCATACCATTTAGTGTTGTACAAATAAACCTGCATGCCAGTGCAAATATTATGGTGGCCTAATTTATTATACTGGGTTACAGTGACTCTGTTCCCCCTATTAAGGTCCTCAATGCTAACAGGCCCTCTGCAACACCTCTCCCCCATCTCCTCGGTTCTGATATCCCTTTATAATCTGATTCACGGTTTTGTCAGACTGCCAAGAGACAAGTTGCATTAGCTTAGGGAGGGCCTTAATGAACTGAGCTCTGATATTAAGCCCATTTCAGCAATGTTGTACAATGTGGCTGCCCAACGAATATGTTTGATCAGATTTAGTGCGCTGCCAAATTCAGAGGTGGGACGGGGCCAGGCCAGCTAAGGACAGGGTTAGGGAAATAACGACTTCTCAGCATATGCTACCTAAAGCCTTCTCCACATTAATAGCTACGCCATTGTGCAAACTCATTTCAACATCGGCAGGCATTGCCACGTGAAGCATTCCGAGTATAAAGAACTGCCCATGCATGTCATTAGATCATTTTGGGTCATGATGGATATACTTATTTACTAAAAAATACTGCTTTTATGATTTTAGGTGCATTTATATATTATATCTGCACACAGAATGACATAAGATGACAGGGAGCTCAGCCACATACTACTTTTACAGACATGACAGGACAATTAAGTTGGAGAGTTTGCTGATGTTTTACTTCTATAATATCCATCATCATCACTGTGCTTAATGTCAGGCCTGTACAGTCATGGTGACTTAAATTGCATTTATTCAGTCAATCTCCAATGCTGCTGTTATCCAGGGAATATAGTCCTACTGCTGGCCTTCTGCTGATCTTTCTCCAATGCAATGAAAACATTTCTGAAAGCAATGTCAAAACTGGCCATCTCACATCAACAGGCCATCATGTAAGTCATGTGTCAAATGGGAAAATGCAAAAGCCATTTTTAGTTTTAAAATGTACATTAGCACCCTACTCCTTCTAGAGCACAATGTACAGTGGTTCAGTACTCAGGTGGTGGGCCTGGTGCAGTGAATTGGTATCAGTCTGGTTGCACAAACCACCCCATAGTGTCATTAACATGCAGGAATGTGTCACTGCAAGCCCTTTATCTGGCTGGAAGGAGGGAAATGTATTCTTCTGAACTTTACAGGGTACCAGGACACTGAATTTGTGTCTGCAACAACTTATAAACCTAGCCATCAATACTGTCATGTCAAAAGGACTTATTCAAACACCCTGCCTCCCATTTCACCCCCATTGACTGTGTCTATTGAGGCAGAGTTGAGTTAAGGTTTTAGAAGGTATGTGATTCTTCCTATGAAAACTGGAGTCAGCCAGAGCTGCAGCTGAGTGTGGGTAATCATTGAGCATCTGTCAGGTATGAGCGCTTATTTTAGGTCAGAAAGCTGGATCTGGTGGGAGGTTGAAAATGCTATTTAGCCGTGTTGTGTGAAGCGACTGATGTGGGTGTTCAGACAACCTTTCTGCTGCAGCTCTTATGGGGTTTCTTCAGTGAAAGTTTCTTCTATCAGCACTCCACCCAATAGTCAACCCATCCAATGTTTTGGGGTTGTCTGCTTCAGTACTTGTTGAGTTAAAGTTAGACATAGCCTGATTGGGTTGCATGATGTGAGTAATGTTTCTTTTCTATAACAAGTCTCCTCCATCCCCAGCTCCCCACAAAATTTACACCAGACCTAACAGTGTTATCATTCATATGCAAACTAAGCTCAGATACTTTCAGTGTGTGAGTGAAAGGGCGGGAGACAGATTCTCTGTGTGTGTGTGAATGTATCTCTCTGAATGTATCTGTGGGAGGAAGCCATTGCTTCGTCTCCTTGAACAGAGTCATGGGAGCATAAGGAAGGAGGAGTCTGAAATTGAGCTTCACTGTCGATGACACTTTAAGTGATGGGTGTGTGTGTGTGTCCTCTGTGAAAGAGAGTGGGGGAGTGTTTGTATCTGGAGTGGCTGATTCCATTACTTGAAGAACCATCAAACTTGCCTGTCATCAGCTAGGGGACATGAGAAAAGGTATCCAGACAGATCCCGGGCCTGTGCCCCACCCACTTGTTCTGTTTCTGTTTCATTTCAGTGCCACCTCATCAACACTGAACACATTCTTTAAAGCTGACACTTTATGTCTGCACAAACGAACAAAAGAAAATCAGGCAGTGTCCAATGTCTACGATTTTCCTCCAGACCACACTGAAGCAGGCAATGATTTGATTAGCATATCTAAAGTTGCAAATAATTATAGCAATGGTTCACCAGCTACTATAAAATTGATATAAGAAAGAATCAATTCAGGACAGATTCATTAGGTGAACCAAACACAGCAGCTTGCTGTGACTTCCCCCTCCAGTATGACAATCAGTGGGGAATCAGATACCATGAAAGCAGGTGATAGAGAGAGGCTGTGAAATAAGTCCATGGTTCATCATCCAATAGCCTAAAGTCATTTCTGAACTAGAACTTCAAGAATAACATCTAATTGTTTCAACATCCAACTTTTATTTGGCAGTACATATTGGGCAGTATTTCAATATATCCACCAGTGCCATGCCTGATGCTTGACTTGTTACCATTTTGATTGATTGATTTATATGCTGATAAAAATATATTATTTGACATATATTTGAATGACGAATGACAAGAAAATAATCAAGTCCTGCATGTTGAATGCAAAAAGAACCTCTGTGACTACGAATTGATAAATTAAAATATACACTCAGTGATCACTTTATTAGGTAGACCTGTACATCAGCTTGTTAATGCAAATATTAAATCAGCCAATCATGTGGCAGCAACTAAATGCATAAAAGCATGTACACATGGTCAAAGGGTTCATCTGTTTTCCAGGCCAAATGTCAGAATGAGGAAGAAATGTGATCTAAGTGACTTTGACAGTGGAATGATTGTTGTTGCCAGGCAGGGTAGTTTGAATATCTCAGAAACAGCTGATCTCCTGGAATTTTCAGACACAACAGAGTTCGCAGAGGATGGAGAGAAAAACAAAAAACATCCTGTGAGCAGCAGTTCTGCAGGCAGAAGAGGTCAGAGGAGAAGGGTCAGACTGGTCGAAGCTGACAGGAAGGTGACAGTAACGCAGATAACCAAGCATTACAACAGTGGTATGCAGAAGAGCATCTTTGAACACACAACACTTCAAAACAGCAAGTGGATAGGCTACAGCAACAGAAGTCTAATAAACAAACAATAAGTCTAATAAATACCGAATGAAGTGTATAGAGTGGATATGGATTTGCAAAGAAAATGCCTGAGAAATTATTTTTTAAATGGCACTACAATCTCCATTTCCCTCCAGCTATGACCAGCTTGAAATGATCAGCTACCAACAGTTTCAAAACATTTGGAAATGGAAGGTCACCCTGATTCACTGTGGATGATGGAAAGTAAAAGCTTTTAGTGTGATCAGTAGTTAAACAAAGAATTAAAAAGAGAACAATATATATTTAATCTTGATTATTTTCTGTAATGTATATCACTTTCATTAGTATTATTATTATAGTCTAACAGGAGTCTATAACTTTGCACACCAGTTACCTAGAGATAGCAGGAAGCTAAGAGAGCTTCAGCCTTAAAAACAAAAGAATATATCAGGGACTCAGTCTGTGGGAATGGAGCCCTCTAGTCAGATTAGCATTCTGGCACAAACGCCCCACAGGGTGTTCACAGGACTAACTGACGAGGGGTTAAAGTAGGCCCCACCATGGAGAGAGCAAAGGGGGTGTTTGAGGCGATTGGAGAGTTAAGGCCGACAGTTCAACAAAAGACAACACCACAAGCATGGAGGGAAAGGAGCAGGGGAAAAGAGTCAGGGTCAAGGGGACCTTAGGGGGTTCAAGTTCAAGTCTGTCACTGCCTGCATTTTAACTCACATCACCCCCACCATCACCACTATCAAATCCATACAATTCCCAGACACTCCCAGGACCTAAACTGGGACAAACACACACCCCCCCCCCCAGGGAAAAAACAATACATTATTTTGCATTCATCTGGGTGAGTGGTGTAGACACGCTAAATTGTCTGACAGCAGCCATCTTATGGGAGCTAAACTGAATGTGCTTCAGACTTGTCTTAGACTATGAGGGTCACGGGGTTCCTCACAGAATTTTAGAGGTGGTTGAGTTTGAATGAGAAAAGAATTTAAGAATTTTGAAATGTGTGGTCATTAGTTGAGTGAGAAAATAATTCAAGGATTTCAAAGGAATTTTGAAAGTGTGGTCACTGAATGCATTTGTGTCAAAAACATGCTGCTTGGTCAAGGAGGTAATGAGGAAATTAATTTCCTCTTGACTGTACATCTCATGGTGTTCACTGATTTTATATCTTGCTAATTCGCACAGCAGACTATGATGTGAAAGTGCAGATGGATTGCACTACCAAAGTGCTCCATTATGGATTACTAAAAGCTCTAACAGACTCGCACAGCCATGCAAACACACACACACATATGTGCATTTAGGCAAGACCCACATTAGAGCTAAAAGCTCAAGCACTGCCATATGCACACGAATACATACATACACACATACACATGCAGTCCGGGTGGAACCCAGTGATTTATGCATTTCACAGCCAGAGACTCAAGGTAACAGCTCTAGAAGAATTACATATGATATCGCTTGCAAATGTGTGAGACTTTATCAAGCAGAGCCTTCGAGTCCAAGGTGAAATATTCTTCATTCGCCATGCAGTGGGATAGAACCGCCACATTCTGTCTCCAGTCTCGTAAGCAGAGAAGTGGAGGTACATTGTCACTGTACCTTTCTGTAAGCTTTGTACTTTACCTCAGCTGTCCTGAACAAATATATCCGTGTATTAGCTGAATAAATAAATCATATAATATCATGAATAGTGTAGCTGTAAGCATCATTAGAATGTGCTACACATTGGACTGAGCTACACATCTCATTCCAGTTTTCCATAGTTCTATTTTATGTGTCCCTTTTCGAGCATTGTATTGTCACAACAGATACAATTCAAATGCTTGTCCACCATGCATCAAGAATAGACTAAAATTCTCAGCTCTATTTTACAATGTGATAAGGTGACAGATTTCAAGCAAATATTGATTATTTAGTACAAAAGTGAGGGGAAATGTCAGATTCCCTAAAAAGAAGGTCAATGTTCATGGTCTTTTATGTGATGGCTATAATTGAGACAAAACATATGTGTGTGTCATGACCATGGCTCAGAGCTGACCAAAAGACCATTTTACCAGAAGGACAACATATTGTTCATCTCCTCTTCCACTGTGCAATAGGAGGTCAATCTGGTGGAACTCTGTGGGTGACCTCTCTTTGTCCACGCTGAATGTGGCGTTCAGCCCTCGAAGTGTCCGCGGTCTGACTCATGACCCACAGATCACCGACCACACAACAACGGATCAGCATATGATATCATTCTTTCACACATCTGAAGGGCTGATTAGTCCCAGGGGAAGATGATGACTTAAAATGTTCTTCTAAGCTCATTTCTTCCACACTTTTGTGTGTGAGTTTGGTGTGTGTGTTTATTTTGTTTATTTTGACTCTCTGGATGTATCTGTGGGGGGAAGCCATTGCTTGGACTCCTTGCACACAGTCATGGGGACATTAGGAAGGAGGAGTCTGAAATTGAGCTTCATGATGATGATGAGAGTTGGTCTATCAGGGAGAATAGACTCCACGCGGTGGCATTCCGCAGCTGCCGCTCACCGGCCTGGCGCCCCGCTCCCCTCCACCTTTCTCTTTTCCTAGCTTTCACATTGGCTCCTGGTTGCCGTGGCAACTGGCTCTGCGTGTGACTGTGTGTAATGGGAGTGAGTCAGGCAGGGTGGAGACTTGGGCTTTGGAGAACTGCAGCACTGAAGCGCCTTTCCACAAACACACAAACACACGTGCAAACACACACACACAGACTCATGCAAGCACACACACGCATACACGCACAAACTGTCCGATGCACACAGACATAGAGTATATAGGTACATCCGCCACACAGTGTCCTATAAATACGTAGATGTAACTGCAACCTAACCCACTCACTCCAGCATGCAGGACCAAACAGAGGGCACGCAACCCACAATATATGTATAGGGCAGTCCATAAGTATTTGCATAGTGACATTATTTATTTTGTTTTGTCTCAGTATTCCAGCATGTTGGATTTAAAATTAAGCAATGAATAAGCAGACTGTCAGCTGAAATTTGAGATTATTTACTAGGGGTGAGACGATACACTCGACTACGATGCGATACACAGTATTGGTTTCATGATATGGTCTCAATATTCAAAATAAAATTCTGATTAAGACAATATATAGTTTAATAAGATTACTTGTTTATTCCTGAGGCAAAACATTTTACCTCCCATGATGGGATGATGAAGTAAACGTTTTGTCTTGTTCAGCCATACTTTGTGTAAATATTGTCCTCCTAGTACACTGTTTTGCCTCCGGATTAAAAGTAAACTTGTTCAATTCTACATTGTATTCATCTGAACTTCATTTTAAACATTTGATATGTGGTCCAAGCCCACTTTCACTCAGGGCTATGTCCATATTCCTTGCGTTGCCTGTAACAGCACGGGTATGACACGGCTTTTCCAGCTTCCAATCTTAAACAGCCGATTTCAGCACTTCCCCTATGTACGTTGCGATATGAGAGACGAATAGTGGACCGGTTTACAGAACAAAGCTTTCAATTTTCCAGTCATCATTAATGGTTTGGGACGTGAATGTGATGTAGGACTGGTGGCTCGGGAGGTCCACCCGTCAGTCGATAGCGAGATGTAGTTGGCAGCATTCAACCTCACGTTTTGTTTTGTATCTCGGTAAAGGGCTGGAACTACGTTACGACTGAAATGTAAGCTCCGATGTGTTCATTAGCTTCTGCAATCCTTTGTTCTCAACAACTGAAAAGGGCCTTAGGTTATTAGTCAGATAAACGCCTATGCATTTGCTGATTTTCTCTACTTATGTACTACTTATGATTGGAGTAAAGTTGTTGCAAATGGTTGACGTAACGTTGTTTGTCCTTCGGCTAATTTGAAAATACGTGGTTATGTGAATTTGTGAATAGTGAATTTGTCGTTTCGCGATACAGTTTTAAGCTCCACGATCCATATTGTCACGTTTTCGTATTGCAATATATTGTGTCACGATATTTCGTCTAACCCATAGTATTTACAGTATGTAAATGGCTGCTCATACAGGTGCGCCACACCAACCCCGCTAAATTCACTTCTGATATCCTGTGATCCATAAAGGAATTATCGCCCTTTTTACACATAGTCCCCCAATTTTAGGGGAGCAAAGGTAATTGACTAATTAACATAATCTTAAATATTTAGCACTTGGTTACAAATCCTTTGCATTTGATGAGTGCCTGAATTGTGGCATCTTCCTGGTGATGGTCCCCCAGCGTGTACTGCAGCTGTTTTCTTTTTCTTTTTGTTTTGTTTTGGGGGATTTCCGCCTTCAGACTTAACTCCAGCTCATGAAACACATGTTCGGTGATTTACTTACCTTTACTCCAGTCAAGGACATTCTACTTTGGCCCTAATTCTGGTGTTTTAGCTGCATTTTTGGGGTTATTGTCTTGCTGCAAGGCGAAGCCATGCAATGAGCTTTGAGGCATTTGGATCTGATCACACAAGATGTTTCTGTACACTTCAGAATTCATCCTGCTCCTGCCATCAGCAGTCACATCGTCAATAAAGATAAGTGAGGTGATTCCAGTGGCTTTGGAAGTTCATTCTAGCCTGACACTGTGATACAAGTAAATCTTGGTCTCATTTGTGCACAAGACCTTTTTCCAGAACTCATTGAGGTACTTTGAGGCAAAGTGTAATCTTCAGGCAATGATAATAGTCACCTTTTACATTCCGAGTGTCATTCACGCATAATATGTAGTGCTCATACAGTCCTCATAGTGACAATAGGTGTCTTGATATTAGACAGGTTTTTCGCAGGCAGAACACACTCCAGGTTCTTCCGCACCACCCCCAGCGTTTTCACCACGTGTCTCCGGGAGGCCGGGCCTATGTCCACTACCATCTGATCCCCACAGGTTTCTTATCCTCCCTGTAATCCACATGTTCTCAGTCATTCAGGTCCCAGCCCAGCCTCCTGCTCCTCTGATGGGATTACTCCCAGCTACCGCAGAGAGAGATAAAGAGGCAGGGGGGGCCCTGCAAGGAGGCTTTACCCACACAGCCTTACCACTCAGCCCTCCTTCACTCCGTCTCCCTCCCAAGCCTTCATCCTGCCGTTTCACCCTATTGCCGTCTTATTGCTGTGGCCATGCTGAGAGGCAGATCAATTATTTACTTGAGGTCTTCCTCCTCGTTCCAACCTCTACCCCTGTTTGCATATTCACACTTTAAAGAGAATTAAAGAGTGTAGCAGTCTGGTTGCTTTGGACATGAAAGCAGAAGGTTAAATCATTAACCAGCGATTAGCATCCTGGGTGGGGTTCTGCCCTTGTACCGATGAGCTTGGTCCTTAGCCGCAGATGTAAGTAAGTCACCTTTAATGAGTGCGGGGATCCCAGGGAAGACTGCAGGAAACCGGACCGCAGGCTGCCTCTTTACATGACTGTCACATAGAAGCAGCATGTGCTGCTTCCTCTGACATCACCTCCAATTAAGCAGTTTCACAGTGCAATTCAAAGGTGAGAATTTCTCCTCCGTCTCTCCATGGAAGACATGATGATAACACCTCAACAGTCTCTTATGATGAGCAGCCACAAGGTAATGCAATCCATAAAATTTCAAACACCTTTTTTCGCATTAGTCGTAAACCATGTTCCCAGCATGCATCAAGGCTGATTTATTATGCTGTATTTACCAGCATATTTAAAGTTCAACTACATAACAAACATGAACATCTAAATGTATAATCTGATAGAAATCTTGTGGTGTGAACTTACATGAGTCTGGTATGATATTTTCCATCAAATTGACATGTTTTATTACATGAATGCAGGAACAATTTCTGAAAGACCCCTATTTAATGTAACTGCATTTCACTGTATAAAAATTAATATTTTTTCCCATACCATTCAAAGCATTTCACGTAATGAGCAAAAAAAAACATTTGCAAAAGAAAAATAACAAAAGTGTTTCACTTTATACATCTTATTGTTCCTCTGCCCAAAATAATTAACAATACAATAAACAATACAAAACAATACAAAAAACAATACAACACCAAAAAAAATAGGGAATTCAATAGACTGCTTTTTTCAGTAGGAGAACTACTGGAGCAACTGAAGGTACAATTAAAAGCGAGAACTATTCTAATGGCCATATGGTGACAGTATGACAACAGAGGCCAAGCCCAGAACAGGCAGAGCATGACCTCTGAATTGGGGTGGTCAGCCCAGTAGATTAGACACTCACTGCAGAGGGGCCGGGCACTTGAGGTCTGTGTGTCCGACTTAACTATGGAGGCTGAACAATGGACAGTGACCCTTTATATCTGAATGGACTCTCCAGCCACTCGTGCAAGACAATTAGAGGAAGTGTTGGTCATCAACAGCACTTTCCCACCATCTGTTTACTCTTCCAAACCTCATCTGACACTTTAACCTGATGGGAAACAAATGTTTAACAGCTACAGGCCCACCAGTTTGTCTGAGAATTTGTGTAGAAACAACTCAGGAAGGCACTTGTCGAGACAATGAGAGCACTTTGTCAAATATGACAGGGTTGTCAGTGTCCCCAGTCCTTCAGCTGCTCCTGAAACAGATACCAACAATATAATTTCAGCTAAAATTGGCAAGTAAGTTTGAATCATTTGTAATTTCGTTGGATGGATTTTTTAAATATTATTTTGCAAGCTGGGGGAGGGGGGGTGGCCCCACCACAATTACACACCCACAGAACTCATTTCAGGTTTGAGTTGAGGTCTTATGAATAGCAGACTCCCCTGCTTAGCAATAATAGCACAACAGGTAGAGAGCTAGTCAGTTCTGACAATTCTGGGTATCATGTGGTCTAAACTTGTTTTAATCATCGCTTTATTTCCAATGGTAGTGTACTCATGCCAGGCTTTGATACCAGTCTTCTTGAAATTATTTTACCAGCATAGTTTGATAGTATGACAGTTCAACGGATTCAAATAATGTGATTACTGAATAGCAGGGTAGAGTATGAATAATATTCCATAGAAATGAAACTAAGAGGATGCCACAAAACAACTGGCATTTCTCTTGTCCCATGGTATTTAGAGATGTAATTGTAAATCAGACATACTCTCACATGTTCATGGTCAGAAAAGAATGCATTATAAACTACTTTGACTTTCTCCATGCCAAGCAATGTGAATATGCTTCACATTTTCAGCTGGTGAGAAACCCTTGTGTACTACATGTGTTTTCAAATCAATGACTTACTCATGGGATTAAGCTGTTAACCTTAAGTGCTAAACCAGACACAAACACACAAAAACCAAATGTCTGAAAAGAGTCTCCCCCACCAACGTCACTTTTAAGGGTTCAAACTCTTAATTAAAACACTGAGAATGAAAGAGGGCGCAGACGAAGAAGACAGCCAAAGAATGGCCAATGAGATGAAGTCCTCCAGCCAGTCTGGGTGAGTGTGGGAGTGTGTCAGGGTGCATGTGCATGTTTTGGGATGGGTGGGTATGGGGGGAAGGGTGCTTGGGAACTGACTTTATTATGAAATAACTTGATTGAAACCCCCTCCCCCTTCTCTCAAACCCTTTCTCGCATGTGATTGTGCAGACAGAGAGGGAGGGGGAGTACGCCAGAGAATAAGGGGGTGCTAGGTAGAGTGGGGTTCAGCTTCACCACTGCGGCAATTTGCTGTCTGAGCAGAACAAAGGGGGAGGTCAAAGGTCAAATAAGTTCACAGAAACAGGATTTTTTTTTTTCATGCTAATGGCTGTACCACAAACCCACCAATACACCCTGCATCCTAGCCGCCGGTATGGTGGGGGTTGTGGGTGACACCCATTCCTATTGGATGATTTAGAGGGAGCGGGTAATGGCATGTGAATCTGCCACTGGTTTTGAGTGCCAATGCTGTGCCTACAAGATGAAGACAATGGATTGTATTGTGCAGCAGTTTTTGCTGAACCAATCACACCAATCATACCTTGTACAAACCTTTCTGTGGACTGAAACTGAGCAGTGTATTTCAAGAAATGTTTAGTCTGTCTGTAATTTAATTTGAAGTAGTTATTACATTCCAATTTCTGTCCTAATGACAAACCTGGTACAAATAAACAAACTTTCATATTGTTGGATGGAAATACGAACATGATCACGAGTTACTTCTGAAAATGGGTTCGTGCTTTTATTCGATTAATAAAATAAATGTATTCTTCAACACCAGTGAAAATATGTATTTTCCCTCTGGCTATGTGTGTCTTGTGCAAACTTCTGGAACCCTTTAAAACAACTGTGAGCACATTCTGAGTTTACTCGATCACAAAAGCCAGCTTGGTGCATGATCTTGCAAGATTAGAGTGAGACGAAAAGGAGGGCGACAAATGCTAATCCGGCCCAGTCTAGTCAGCTGCTTTTGTGGCTGTGAACTGCACCCCCACCAGCCTAAACTGGAGGCATAATGAGGCATTGCCCCCCTGCACACCCTTCTTAAGAGGGCAGCATGGTGCACTGGGTCTGTCTGAACCTGCATGACACTCACACAGGATGCAGTGTGGGAGCAGTCTGTGTGGATTCCCTCCAGTCCCCTCTAAATATCTCATCAGCTGTCTGCCATGAACTCAGTCTACTTGGGTTGCAGCATGTTTTTCAAACTTGGCCAAAGATTATTGAAACTTGCAATGTGGTTTCTACTACAGTGTGATTTCACAGGATGATTCTCGGCTTCAGAGTCAATGTTATTTTGAGGTTTCTATTAAAAGAAATATAGATCTTCAGAAAAAGCTGGACCTGGATAATATAATATATGTTGGTTCCTTGTTTGCACATTGGCATTTATGAATGATAACTGACATTAAAACTGTTGTTTGTAATGTTTTAGTAATCAGTGTAAAGATATCATTAGAATCAAACTGTGTCTGGTCATTTAAATTGCTGGTTAATATGTTGTTTATATGTATTAACCTAGCAATCTAATATTGTGGATTATGCTTATTCATTATCGTAAACATTTATTACAATCTTGCCCATGCTGTATTATGCCAAATATAATGTTTCCAGCATTACGAAGCAATAATATTTTTAACCATATCCCACCAAGGGCCACTTAATTCTTGGCCCGGAGAGACTATTTCAACACTCACCCACAATTAAAACTGCATATTACTCCATGTCCAGGTTTGTTCAATGAACAATATTAACATAAGAAAGTTGGGTAATTCAAATAAACATGTACAAAATTACTTGATTAAGAAGGAAGAAGGAAGGATACATGTGTCCAGCAGTTATAGTTCCAACTGTCTAACTTTGCTTTCAGGTATATTTCTTCACTTTGAAGGAGGTAGGCTACTGAATCCTATAGGCTTCAAGTCTTTATGCTAAGCTAACATGGAAACCGAGCCAGTGAATCCACAAAAATTTATATCGAATCAAAGTCTGGGTAAGTTGGAAAAAAGGTATACTTCCCAAAATGTTGGTGTATTCCTTTAAAGTACAATTTATTGTTGTCCTGTGAACAGCTAGACCTGTGTTTGCTACTCTTTTTTTGCAGCTCTTTTGCAGTGAGAGCTGCAAAAGTGATGTTTGCAATGGGTCTTCTGAGCACCAGGTCTTAGGCAATTCTATCTGAAATCTTTCTTGGTCTTCCAGACCTTGCCTTGACTTCAACTGTTCCAATTATCTTCCATTTTCTAATAATGTTTCTGACAGTGGAAACAGGTCGTTTAAAACAATGAGAGAGTTCTTTGTAGCCTTCTCCTTCTTGGAGGAAATGAACTACCTTCATTCTGAAATCCTTGGACAACTGTTAACACCAGACAAAAGAGCCACTGCAGTTAGATACTTCAGAACGCATGGAGTTACCTCAGAATAAAAGGTTCAGCCCTGGAATTATACTCACCTGACTCATTAAAACCCTAATGAGTAAATCACCTGGGATTGGGTCTTAGTAATAATCTTTTTAAGAAGTAACAAAGAATAATCCAAAAGGGTTCCCAAACTTTTGCACTGGGGCCTTTTCCTTTTTTTAAATAATTTGTAAACAGTAAAAATGTTAAAGAATGTGAAGAAAGGTCTCATGATTAACTTTCTGTTGAGGTCTGTGTTATTGCTTAGCATCTCTACTGTCAAGTGGTCAGCGATCACTCCACCAGGTCCTATTACCATTTGCAGAGCAAAAGTGGTTCATTGCATTTTGTACATTCTAATGTTTGTGTACATTCAATTTTCAGAATATCAGAAACCCCTTTCTTATTTTTGTATTTATAATCTGTTCATGGTTTAATTGTAAAGAATGTCTTGCATACATTAACTGCTCCATTCAGATGATATTAAGTGGTTTGTACCAATTAATACAAAACAATGTGACACTTATTGAAAGTCTCCTGGCTTCTAAACTTTGAATCCAAGCAGTGTTGCTGAAATACCACAAATATAAACCAAACATAAATATTATTTATTACACTGGCTTAATATGGAAATAATTACATAAATAAATTATGCCAGTACATACTCTCAGTACATACACCCTGTGGACCTGGGGTTCACGCGTAATATGAAGACAACACAAGGGTTATACAGAAATATCCGCAGCCTACTTCTTTAATGTTTGGACCGTTAAACATAATACGCACTTCTCACTTATGCCTGTGCTTTGATGATTTGCCAAATCTCAGGCTTTACAGAATTTCAGAAATGCTCATACAGATGTGTCCATTTTCTTTGGCAAACCATCAAAGCCCAGGCATAATTGGGAAGTGCTTATTGTGTCTAACTGTCCAAAAATGAAAGAATTAGGTTGTAGATATTTCTGTGTAACCCTTGTGTTGTCTTCACATTATTAATGATCAAATATGACCAACCCTTTCCCAGTCCCCTGTGCTAAAGCCTGTTCATTGAATTTGAAACCCTAAATCAATGTTTTCATGTAGAAACATCTTGCCACTCATGAGTACATCTGGGAATAAATCAGTGACGCTGCCTTAATTCTTCACAGTCCAAAGACTGCATTTATTCAGTCTGCACAACTTGTTTTTTGCAGGGTTAAAAAAGGCTAATGAGACAATCGTTGTATCCTGCAGTGTCCTGACATACAGTATGTACTGCCTTGATAAAAAATTTAAAAGGGGCAATGTTGAACTTTTTGGAATGGTAGAGTTCTCAAAATGCATACTGAAAAAGTGACATTCAGAAGGTTTTCACTACTGGAGGACAGCACAAAAGTTAGATTTAAATAGCACTAATTATTCAAATGGATAATTTAACCCAAGTCGGAAGACAGTAATTCACAGTTTATGAGTTATGCAGTTGGTTGTTGCTTAAATTCAAAACTAGTCTACAGCACGAGTCCAATTTGGATGTGACTTTGTGAAGATTTTATTGTGTTCTATTGGCTATATTATGGATCTGATAAAATGGATATATGTTGCTCATCATGGTGGTTCATTTGGCATATTATTTTGTTTTGCATATTCTGGTGATCTGGATGAGAAAAATAGAAACTAGGGTTTCGGATAATGACTACGATACTCGTGTGACGGTTGCAAAAGGGATGTCAGGGGAAAAATAAATAATAATTCACTTGATCCGAACGGAAAGCACGTAAAAAACGCCGTCATGTCATCAAAAGGTAGGCTACCGGGTCTATCGGGTAGGCTACTGTGGTTGAAACAGTCTCAAAAATAGGATAATCATATTGCAGTCATGTGAGACGGAAAATTGCAGTATTTATTATGACAATGTTGTAATTGTAGCTATATGTCCCGCTTTTCAGTGACCATCACATTCCCCAAATCCGGATAAAGAGAGTAGGCCTACGCCCTCTTCCGGAAACTCGAGGAAAGACAGTCTTTGTTGCTGTCTGCTTTGGAGTGAGACAAGACGAAAGAGTCGACAGCTGACAGAAGATGTGGTTGCAGAAGCTTAGCATATATGATGCGTGTATTGCAAAAGAATTGAAAACACTATTCGTAGCGTTATATATGAAGATATTTATTTTCCCGATAACATATTTAGGCTACGCTATTCAGCTGATTTCACGGTCATGTTAGCTACAGAAAACGTTATATAGCCTATGCCTATTTGTTTAACACGTGGCACCGATACATAATACGCGTAGGCTAGGCTAGGCTATAGCTATAACTTTAATAGTATCCTTAACCAGAATTCTGAAAATTCGTGTTTCATTTTGTCAGAGTTAAGTGTCACAGATCTCAAGCAACAAGAAATATCAAATTTAGGAATTTGCTTCATTTAGTCACTGGATATGGGATATACATTCCATGTTTTATCCAACCAACATCACTGTTCAACGGTTTGATGCACTCAGTTAAGAGGAACACACGACTCTACTGTTCTGTAAGATTTTGAATTGTTAGAGACAAATACATATTTATCTGAAACGTGAAATAAGCGTATTGAATAAGCTTAGACTAGTTGATTGGTCCATAGTCGGAAGTTTGTGAACATAACGACGGAGGTGGGCAACCGCTTATATAGCCTATATATTTTTTAATCTCCACTTTGAAAATCATCCGAGGTAGTTACTGCTGTGGTTATGCCAGACATGTAGGCCCATAGGACCGTTATTCCTGAAACACATAAATTAGATGGACCTACAAGTGTCTGAATAATCCTTGAAATATTGCATAAATGATCTGAGACCCCAAAAAGGTCTGCACCTGAGACATCAGTCATGTCTCTTCATAACATGCGTTTACAACTGAGTCGCTAAGCTGTAGACCAGGCAAGCCTATGCTTCAAACTTTGTAATGGGGATATTCCATTCCTTTCATTGTGTCTGAACATTAAACGGCGATGTAGCCTACGTTGCATTCAGTGTTTATACTTTATAATGAATAAGATTGCCTTTGTGGGTAAATTTTATGTTTCTCATTAAGATGAATAAGGCCATCGCTTTCAAAAAATTGCATAGGAGGTTCCCCACTAAGAGCCATTGAAAATAAATACACGTCTCGTTTCGCCCCATGAAACTTTTGCGTGTGATGAGACAGCTTCGTTAGGGCATAGTCATTTGGCGTATTATTTTACTCTGACAAACTGGTCGAAAAGCATTATGACATCACCCCTCGGAAAGCAAAGCGAAAGCCCCCCAAGACACGATAGACATGGGTGAGCTGGGTGAGAACATTTTTCGACCAAATAAAGATCCTTTGTCTTCGTTCCTTTTTGGGCATTCGGCAGGCCTAGCAATCGGTTACGGTCATTACCTCAAATTTGAGCCCAATTAAAAATGGGTTTATAAAATATTGTGTCCATGTACCGCCTACCTTCATTTTTGTCCCCAGCAAGATATTGTAAGTGGACAAGGGTATTGTGGGGGCTAAATCGGCGCCCTTATTGGAGCAGCAGTTGGTAGGCCCTTGTGCCGGACTGTGGCACTATTCTACATCAAAATGTAGCTACGTTGTCACAGTAAAACAGGAAGCTACTAATTGTAAGTTATCGTCCGTCCAAAATAAGAATATTGTGACGCACATCATGTATTTGATTATGAATGCCTCAGTCTTAGGCTACACGTGGCTGTTCAAATTCTATGGGTCATCACAGGGGGCATATTTGGGAGTAATGAGTCCTGTCATTTTGGGTTGCGTTATGGTATATTCTGTATAATTGCAGTAGGATACTTTGATGTTGGGTACTATACGATTATCAAATTAAGCGATAATATAGCCTACATTGTGCATTCCCTGGCTATGCTATTTAAAATATATTCTTCTTCTTCTTCATCTGCTTCTTCTTCTTCTTCTTCTTCTTCTTCATCTTATTATTATTATTATTATTATTATTATTATTATTATTATGACAACAGTAATGGCGTCGTCATCATCATCATCATCATCATCGCCACCTATACCATCAGAAACATTAGTATGTGTTTCCTCATAACAATGAATTTTTATTTTTCACAATTAAAGTGTAAATGTGAAGTTCTGTAATGTAACGTGGCAATAATCCAGGCTTACATTAATTATTGCAAATACCAAATAGTTTTGCTCTCTAACTTGGGGAATTCATTATTATGTTGATGTAGAATGTATCTTTTAGCAGGCCGTCGAATTATCAAACACAAACACACCCACACGTACATATTTGGTGTATAACAATGATGCTGATAATAATACTAATAATAATAATAATAATAATAATAATAATAATAATAATAATTCAAGCACATTTCCAAGTGAAATTAGATAGTTATAAACCGTAAACACACGTTTGATTTGTAACAATTAAATTGTAAAAATCAGCAAAATACCTGGCCTCCGTCCTAACAAGAATGATTTATTAAAAAGGATTTAGCTCCAACCCCATGAACATCCAGTTTTCGCCTCATTCTCTAAAGAAAAATAGACGGAATGGGGTATAGAGGGGGGGAAAAGAGGGTGGAGGGCCACATTACTGATGTACAGTAGGCCAATAGCACCACTTTGCGGGTCCTTGTCCACTGAGCGGTGGCTAATGAGAGAAGACAAGCGGCTGACGGGATGACGATGGCTAATTGGCAAGGAATCGTGGGAAACCGTAAACAAACAGCTGCCATTGGCATTTTGTTTTTCCCCCGCACCCCTTTCTCATGAATAGGCGCCTAAGTGGAACAGCAAACTGGCAGCTGGGAGCAGGCTAGCGGACGGGAAACCAACATTAAAACACGCTGAAAGATTAGTCACTTTTCCGTTTCCGACCATGCACTGAATGACCAAGCAACATCAGTCCGCGTTGTTCCAAATTCTTCCATTCGTTTTTATAATCGAAAAATACTAAAAATTTGGGGATTCTTGATTCTGGTTGAGTGTTGATCACATCTATATTAAAAATAATTTTTTCATGTGGATCTGTAGGACCATTAGGCTAGGCTTCTGGTCAACAGTGTTTTGGCAAGTTTTCAAGTCAACACACAGTAGGCCTATGCTTTATATATCATGATAATAATAATAATAATAATAATAATAATAATAATAATAATAATAATAATAATGTGGTATGTATGGCTGATAATATGTGTAATATGTATTAAATGAACTACCAAACTGAATCGTTTTTCACAACTTAACCCTTAAACCACAACAATTTTAAACATTGTATTCGTTGTTATGAGCCATTGCATGTGAGTTTGTGTTAATTATATACATTGTTCCTATTTTAGAATGTCTTACATAAAAAAAATCTGAAACCATGCACAATTTCTTTACAATCTTAAAAGCAGATTTAAAACAACAGACAAAACCTGTACCCATAAAATAAAGTCACTCAGATCCAATGGAATCTCTACAGAGGAAAAGGTTAGCACTGTAATAGTTGTAGGTTGCCTTGGAAACACTATGAGGACAGTTACACCCCAGTTTCTCCTCCAGCAGTTCTGACCTTGAGGGGTCAAGCCATCGTTTACACCAGGACCAAGTGACTGTGTGGAGTTGGACAAACACATGGTGCCATGGGTGGATGTACACATGTGCTATTGTCAGTTGATTCCTTTCAAAGTGAAGGGGACTCTCTGCAATGTCAAGTAACATAAGTGGCACTAATAGGAAAGCCCGAGATCTGTCCTCTGGCTTGATTTCATCCTGCACAATCCTTCATTAGAATAAGCTCTAGAGTACATGCATTTTTACATTTACATTTTAGTCATTTGGCAGACACTTTTAATCCAAAGCGACTTATAAGTGCATAGGTTCTTCCACAGGTTAATGCATTTGTGTGTTGCATCTTTCCTGGGCAAGTTTATAACTTTAAAAGTTCATTTTCATGATAGCATAATTAGAATGAATGGTTTGGATGCTTACTAATATAGCAATATATTATCGATAAACTACTATTACTAAACATTGAATTTATATATCCATTATTACGGTATTATACTTTTTGTGACTATTTAATCATTAGAATGTGAAGAATTAGAATCACTGAATATTTTGAATAATACTGCCCTCTTCAGTTTTACAGTATCAGAAAGGTTGACAGATTGGGCTTGCCTAAATTGAACCATATCACATGGTGAAACTACAGCAAGACCTAAACTAATTTTAATCCTTCATAAATCCTTCATAAATATATTCTTTACTGTCAGTTGTCCAAGAACCAACCCAACTTTTATTTGCTCATCAAACATTTGTTTAACAGGCTTTTTAAATTAATCTTATTGATTATTGGTATCTGGCTAAATCTGGCTTGCTAGTCATGGACTTTGAGACTACACTCAAAAAGGGGTGGTTCTGAAAGGGTTATTTGGCTTGATTCAATAGTGGATCCATTTTGAGTTCTTTATTGATCATAGGTGTGCAGTGACTTTAACTAAAATATATAGGGTTCTTCAATTGAATCACAGGGTTCCTATTGGAGCCATCTTTTTGGTGTGAAGGGGTAAATAAAGTTTCTTCCAATTACCTTAACCACTTTTGTTTCATCGGTTTTAAATATAAGAAAATGGCCACAAGTAAAAGAAAAAATATATATTCCCTTACATTCCTGTATCTGTTCCAGACATAGAAATTGCCTATGGCATGTGTCAATCTTGACTTATGTTTGAATTACATATTATAATAATAAAATCCTGCATATCTTAAAAACAGGATGGTGTATTGATTTCCTCATGTATCATTATCAATGCATGTAGCTGAAAATCCATTTTTCTCAAGCTATATACACAGGACTCATAGACACAGAAACATTGTGGGCATGGCTCCACCTTGGCTTCGTGGTTCCTCACATTTTCAGCAGCAGTTGAGTTAAACATCCTTTGGCAGTGGCAGAAACTACGGCACGATAGGTGACATTTTCTATTACTGCCGAAATGAATAATTACAGGACTTGGGATGGAAGTCAATCCTTTTTCTGTGTGCAATGAATCCTTTAATAACTTTAATAAAGGTCAGGCCACAATTCAATCCTTTGAGTGTAATGCTTGTAATGGCCTATTCCCAAGCCTGGGAGTGGTAGTGAACAGACTCTGATATTAATGCAAAAGACCCAGTAAAACTTCAGCTTAGAGAAGCCAATTCAGTCATATCACCTTCCAAATCAGAAATTATACTCTCTGAGAATCTATCTAATGCAACTCATTAAATGATTAATGCTGAGGTTCAATCTCATGATGCTTTGTCCTTAACTTTCTTAATTAATCTTAAGTGTGTGTTATTCATTCATTTATTTGGACCATAAAACACATTAGCAAGAGCCATCAGCAAAATGTAAAAGGAAAAATTACTTTTGGCGAGAATTGAAATACTTCCTTAAATATGTTACTCAAAAGCAACATAGTTGTCAAAATTGATTTTAAATTGTAAAGTTTCCTTTTTCTTGTTGGGAGGAACTAGTACAGACAATCTATGGACGTCCTAATGATAACCACAACCTGTTAACTTAACAGAGGGCCAAGCTGTTTTCTCAGAATGGGCCGCAGTGAGCAGAGGGGCATGTTCCTTGGGCTACATTTAGGAATCGTTGGAAGAAAGCAATCGGAACACAATCGAACCAGTGAACCATGCCACGTATTCTCCCTGCGTTTGAGATTTTCTTCGAGACCCTTTTTCTTTAATTTCAGCTTGACTGGAGTCACTGCAGTGCTTCTCAGATGTTAATAATGGACTTGTCCATCACCCGCCCCCACCCCTGGAGTTAATTGGGACTGTGCAATGGAAGCCGTTTGTTCACACAGCTCAGAAGTTGAGGCGTCATTAGATCAGTGGATGTTGGTCTTTTCCCCCACCTGCTCTCACAAGGCCACACTCCCGCTGCAGGGATCCTCCCCTTTCCTCCCTGCGGTTCCCTGCTCCAGGTTCTGAGAAGGCCGATCCCCTCCATTTCACACACAACCACCAATGTACATATCAGATTAGGGCCACACGACACCGTGAGCCATAGTGATTTAGTGTGATATCAAATACTATTAATGCCTTAATTCTGGCTTCTGAAAAGTGAAGTTTTTCTCAAGCTACCAGTGTATACTTTGAAACAGTACTCTTAGGATCCCTTGCTGTGCATTTGCACCTTCAAGAAATAATGAAAAGGGTTGACTGCAAAAGATAATTTGATGTGTCTACACATTCATTTAGTTATTCTTTTTCTGTTTTGTACTCATGCGTGGTTTGACAACTACATTGAATTACAGATATTTTTTGTTCTTGACAATCGACTGCCATTTTAGCAAAATGGGACAAATAAGTCCCAGTCATGATAGGTTTGTCACCTCATCCAAGTTATGTTCAGCACTTAAAAGATACTCTAGTTCTAGATAACCAAAATAACAGATCGCGGGGACACGCATCAGTAAACTTGGTGGAGGGCAGCATCACAAAAGCCTGGGTTTGGCTCCGTTTTTATGGGCTGCTCTTACCCAAACACTCCCTGAACAAGTGGCCACACCGCCTCCTTCCTTCCTGGGACTAATGGGCATCTCTGTGTGCCGGGCCAGGCTGCATCCCCTCCCGGGCAGAGGCCTCCGCATTAATGGGCCCATTGACTCTGAAGAATGGCGGCTTTGTTGGGCGGGTTTGAGTGGGTGCCCGCGCGCTCGCATGCAGTGCCCTCACACGCAGAGCCGGCCTCAGAACCGGGTGCCAAGAGCGGAGGTCCAGCGCGCCGCTTCCACCGTCTCCTGTGGGGAAGTGACAGAAAGACCATCCATATACCTTACATATAACACTGCGGTCTCTTTATCGCGCCCGAGGAACTCGATAATACCCCGCAGCGGTGTCAGATAATCTGTCAGTGTTGCGTCAGTATCTGCCATCCTGCATTTGAATTACCGAATGATAATATAAAATAAAATACTCACGGCGCTGTCGTAAAAGATGATTACATACATGTTTCATTGATATGGTGCCATTGAGTTTACAAACATGTAAGAAGTAAGCAGGGAATGTGACTATGAAAAGGTATCTGCTATGGAAATTAATAAATACTACTTTTCATAGTCACGGGTGCCACTTGAAAATAAAAAATGGGTATTTTGTCTTATATCTGGTTTAAAAATCCTGCCATTCTTTGCTTTACTATAGGGCTCAGTTTGATATTATATTACTACAGGTTTAAATGGTAAATGATTGGCATTTATATAGTGCCTTTATCCAAAGCGCTGTACAATTGATGCTTCTCATTCACCCATTCATACACACACTCACACGCACACACACACCAACGGCGATTGGCTGCAAGGCACCGACCAGCTCATCAGGAGCATTTTTTGGGGCTAGGTGTCTTGCTCAGGGACACTTTGACACAGCCGGGGCGGGGGATCGAACCTGAAACCTTCCGACTGCCAGACGACTTCTCTTTCTGCCTGAGCTATGTCACCCCTGGTTTAAATGTATTTCATGCCATTTCAAGTGATGCAATATAGAAACTTTTAACAACCTTGTTTGTTATAAGCATTCACTGCTTCAGGCATCAGTATTGCCTTATCACATTGAGTTGCACACAATTAATTGCATATTTCCATTGAAATGGTCAGCTGAAGAGTTATGGTTATGTGTTATTATCACCCATAGTGCCTTAATTGTATGTGGGATTATCTAGATTTACACTTTTCCAGATAGAGAAATGGTACATCACATAAAAATGTTGCTCAGTGCTCACAGTAAAAAGATATTAGAATGAACTTTAAAATGGCTTCTGGCTTAATGGCACAACCTAGTGGAACTTTTGTGTAGCAACACATGCAGTCAGAAATCTCCGCAGGTCACATGGTCCAGCTCCCCCCTCGAACGCGGTTTCATCCATGCATTGCTTGTGTCACTTATTTATTCCCCTGGATGTCTGCTGCTCATTACCCAGGGCTGGTAATCCTCCGCCTCTGTCCGGAAGCCTCTTTGCATACGATGTATCCTCTCGCCATTGTGGAAACGCTGAAAATAGTCCCATTCTTTTTCATACACCCTCCCCACCGCCACAGCGCCTTAATTAACATGCAGCATTGGCCCTGTCCCTCTCTTCTTTTCATTTGTCCTTAAGACAAAGGAGGATTGTGTGGGGACATCTTGCTTCAACTGCACAACTCAGGCAGTGGAATCCCAGTGTGTTTGTGTTTGTGTGTTGGGCCGAGGGGGGGGGGGGGGTCTGTTGTTGGTGCCTATGCAAAAACAAAGTGCTGCTGCTTGTCGCCTTCATACAAATTGGCATCGGGAAAAGGTTTTGTGAACCATAAAGGCGGTGGGTAATTTGTGAGCAGGAGAGAATGGTAGGGGTTGGGGTGGAGGTTATGGGGAAAGAACAGAGATGCCATTCCCATCAGAGGCTTGGGTGTCAGCATGTTAAGTTTTGTCCAGTTTCCTTCCTTTGGTCCTTTTTTCAACTCTGCCTTAAATCTTTCTAGAGCTTCAGTTATAGCATGATATTATTGGTCCTTAATATTTCATAATGAAAGTGCTACATAACAAGTTTATAATTTCTGCAAAATTGTCCCACTATTTGTCCTAGGTTGCATCATAATACTATTTGTCATTCATATTTAATGAAAGAGCATAAAAGTTACTATCTTCATCACTCAGATAACATTAATTAATTAATTTCAGTGCCCTACCTCATAATCTTGTTTGGATAATGACAAAGTATCTCTGCAGTTCAAGACAAAGTGCATTGCATTCATATTAAATTCCTTCTGGTTTCAATTTCTGAAACAGCAGTTATGCTAACTGATGATGGTGTGCATCTTGCCCCATTTCTTTGCACGGACAAAATAGCTGTACTGAGTGCTGTGCCAGCTGTGGCCATCAGGGATCGGCTAAACTGTGGATCAAAGTTAGCCAAAACCTTAATGGGTGCCAGAAGGCTCATCTACCTTTTTGGTATTTGGGATGAAGAGGACACTTGGGGCCTCCGTTGACAATGTTCTCAATTAGCATAACCACCCTTTTCTCTAGAGGAACTCAGAAACCATGTCCCCTGTGAAAGAGGAACTCAATTAAGAGTTCACAAAGACTGACCTCACTTGACCTGCCCTGACCCCGAGGTCAAACGCCCTAAAAGGCCACCAGTTTACAGCCGTGTGGCAGTAGCAGTATAGTGAAAAGGCTGAGCTTCCTATTTTTGTTCCAGTCGAGTCCAGCTTGCCTTCACCATTCAGAAGGTACAAGGAAATATAATGCCTTTGTTTAATTTCTGTTGTATAGGTTGTTGAAGTCTTATTTTAGAGATGTGGTCTGGTTATCATCAAGACTTGTCAATATCAGTTTAAAAAAAAAAAAATATATATATCTCAAGGTCTTAAAGCACTAAAATGTGTGTTTTTCAAGATTTTTTTCAATATCTAATCTATATTCCTTATCTTCATGAAAACGTCCTTTAGATATCCCCGATTTTTACTTTCCTTGCAGCATGTTTCTAATTATGAAAAACATTTTTCTGTATTTCTGTCACTGATTGCAACCAATTGAGTGTTCTGGTTATGTCCTGAGTATTGATCAGTCCTTTCACTGATTAGTGACTCTTTGAGAGAAAGCTCCTTTTTTCTCATCCTGTATTATTTATTTCAAACATTGGACAAGCCACTAACCCTGTACATGGGACCTTGCTAGTCTGATGTTGAATACTGGTGAAGATGATTGTGAGTGACAATAACTAAGATGAGAGCCAGCTTGGACAATTTTGGATGGCCTGTTGTAGTTGAAGCATTCTATTTGGCCCTTCATATTGCTGGCAAGAAAACCAAATGTTGGCCTAAATAAAGCATTGTGGGAACTGGGTCCAATTACCCTGAGATTTATCTGTTGCCAGGGCCTGGAATCTACTAGAGGGGATGAGAGTATGTGTGGTGTGTGTATGTGTGCCATGTGCAAAGATAAGCAAGTGGCATGCCATACTAAAGCACTGGTTTCAGTGCAGTGAGATTCTATGGTGTTGTACAGTGGCAGCATAGAATAAGCCACAGCATTACAGCTCCACGTCTACAGCCACACAGCTACAAAGAGCATTGCATTATGAGCCTACAAATCCAACTGGGTGCACCACTCTGGGAGAGGACAATTTGTGATTAAAACCTGTTCTACAAAAAAAAACTGCACAATTGAATAGCCTTAGTCATACAGATCTCTCTGAGAACAGAGACTATGTGAGAAATGGTGACAGGTGCAAATTATGCTTAGCTTCAAAGATGGGTCTCCGCAGAGTAATTCGACTGATGGGAGCACCTGAAGTTCTGGAAATGTATGGCACAAGATCAGGCTCCCTGTAGTGAAATGGCCATTGTCTCCATGCTGATTCTTTCGTTCAACATGGAGCCTGCCTGCTTTCAGTAAGTATTATAAATGTCCAGTGGAAAGGATTCGGTTAGGCCCATTAAGCCTGCCAACCCAATTCCTGCACAGAGAATATAATGAAGGTCAATTAATTCAGCAAAATATATGTGCACATTTAATTCGAAATGTATGTTGAGTACATGCTGATGTTTCAGTTGGAAATACGTTAAAGTCCAAAGAAGGTAAAGCCCAGAGTGTGTATGGACATCTGTGTGTTTGTTGTATTTGTGTTTAAAAACACACCAACGCCCCCCCCCCCCCCCCCCCCCCCCCAACTCCCAAAAACCTCCCCATTCCCATGCCCTTTCGTCCTCTCCATTTGCCCCAGCAGGTGCTGAGCTGCTCGATTCGGCCAAGAGGTGTGATGAATATGAGAGAGAGGGGAAGGTCCGTGGTCAGGCTCTAATCCCATTAGAAGCCGCCCGAGAGGGAGAGGAAGAGGGCCCCGGCATGCCGAGCAGCATTGTCCCAATCGCTGGGCTCCAGGAGCTGACATCAGCACAGGCCCATGTCCTCTGAAAGCCCCTTTATTCCAGCATTCCTGGCTGGGCAAATTCTGGGCAGAGGGCCTTCCTTTTCCTAGTATTCATCCTGCCCGGATGAAAGGTTAACCGTGACCCCCCTATGGGTAGAGTCAAACGTCGACCGGCCGGCTGGCCACTGATCAGAGCCTCAAGAAAAGTGAGCAAATGCATATGCCGCGGAGTTCCTGTCAATAATGGCTCCTTCAAGCCCGTGGAAATAAGTTCAAATCAGCCAAAATATATTCACAATCAAAATGCACCTCCTAATGAATAAGGCATATTTTTAAACATTAAGCATGGACAGGTATATGACCTTTTAAAGTTCATAAGCATTCCAGGGGGAAAGACAATGGGCCTACTGAACTTTGATATCCTGCTACCTACACAATACAATGTCCAGTGTTAATTAAACTCTTACAGAGGGTACAATAGGGGTTAGATGTGATGTAACACTGACCATTTTAGTGTGTAATATCTTATATGAAACATCAAAACCCCCTTCTGAAATATGTCACCAATTTCACTGAAAGATTATTTTACACAAAGAGTCAATATCTTGTTAGATAGCAGCACTCAATAGTACCGGAAAATTCATTTGAATAATTATAGTTGATCATTATCGTTATTACTTTCTCTTGCATTTTAATTGGAACTACAAAGTGCAATTAAGTTCTTGGTTTTTACCGCCCATTCATTAGCACAGCTGCCCACCTGTCTTATAGTTCATGGGAAAGGGCCGCAGCACTCGTTCACGCCATGGCGCCATCATAGAGTGGGATTTGTTCGCAGAATAAAAACGGCGCTCTTCTCCCTCCACCATTTCACCATGCATAGGCCCCGGGCATGGCTAATAACGCCGTATCGAAATAAGCCCCCCCGCTTCCCTTCTGTCTTTTGATCCTACTAAAGTGAAACTGTGTTAATTACACGATGGAAAAACCATCTGGATTTGGGCATTAACCCCTTCCGCCCCGATTGTAGCATCATTAAGTATTCATGAGAGGATTAAACTGCATTTTCCAGGCCTGCTTTCATTCTGGAGCAGTAGTTCTGTTTCTTTGTCTGGTCCCAATTGGGGCGCAGCTTTTAGCCATGCTCCGGAAATCAACCCGTGAGATCCATATTCTTTTTCTCAGAAATAATTTAGACAATAACAATATTAAATCATACATACATTCAATCTAGAATCCGACATAAGCAAAATTGTTTTAAATATTGAATTATTAATCTGCATGGTTTACTCTAAAGATAATTCAATAAACCAGAAGCAGTAGGTCACTGGAAGTATGAAATTACAAGTTATTTCAAAACGTCACAGCAATGCCCAAGCTAGCAGGGTGATGAACCAACGCATACAAGCTAAGCAATATTATTCATTCAATTGTCATATATGGAATACAGCGACTACCATAGATTAAATTTCTCAAAGGTATCAAGGTAGTAGGCGACTTCACCCTACGTGGCACTTGTATTTAGAGGTTTTAGCCCAGGTCCTAGTCCAACCCACACTGCCACCAATCAGATAGCTATTAGACCCGCTGAAACTTACATAATACTTACACAAACTTACATAAATAACACTCCAAAGAAAGACTGCACTCCGTAATTTCTGGAAAAAAACATGAACTTTATTTCCAAATATTACATTTGAATTTACACTCACGTCTCAAACAATGAAGTATTGGCATTGCAAAGAGATAACGTTACAAAGATCACAATAAAGGTACAGGAAACAACTAAAAATAACTAACCGTTTTAACTCAAGTAACTGTTTTGGTCATGTGTAATTTCATTACAATTCATTCGAAATGAATTATTATAGCAAATATATTATTCGTTCAAATGATATATAATCAGTTTATATTACATTCCTGTTGTTCCACTGAAGAAATACGAAAGTTGATTGGTTCTAAATATAAACAGTGTGTCCAGACGGTTACAAACATAATGTTTGCAGCGTTGATGTACACTTTGCATTGTAACACTTGAACTACCGTGAGAAAAATAGAACAATCCAAGCATCCCTGTTGCAAAGAAAAAAGAAAGAAATAATAAACTGGGCAATTTTGCTCTTTCGTCATTTCCACCAGTCTAAAATATGGCTCTTGGTTGCCATCTTCTGGCTATACATACGAAAACGTAGTTGCTGTTGTTGTTTTTTTGGTGTCAACAATTTACGCGGCGAGTTTTGTTTGAAATTGAAGTCGCTACACTTAAGAAATAAACGGCCCGATTTACTAAGACCTTTAGGATGCGTAAAAACCGTTTAGCCGCGCAAAGCTAATAACACAAACAATGATTGAATAGTACCTAATTGAATGAACAGAAACAGAGAACAGAAAATTGACTGTATCTCACAGATCACATCTGAGACAGATTAAAGTTCCATACGATCTTCTCCGTTTCAGTGTCTCACTTGCTTGTGTATACATACACTCCTCATATTCAGCTTAACAGTCAAAACGTAAAAAAAAAATACTTATGGCGAACACCTGAATGCTCGAGTAATACCTACTTCAGGACATCATAACCTACACAAGTTTACCATGTAGGTGCTGGACCGGTGGAGCTGGTACAGGAAAGCCCACTTTCATGCATGGGGGAGAGTTTCAGGAAAAGTATAAACCTATAAACCTGTGTGTGTGTGTCTGTGCGTGTGTGTGTGTGTGTGTGTGTGTGTGTGTGTGCACGCACGCATGTGTGCGCATGTGTGTATGGCTGCATGATCTAGTGTGTCAAAGCGTTTGTGTGCAAGCCACATTATTGCCTGCTTCCACCTGGACAGGAAGCTCAACCATTTAGAGGTTTCTCCACATCCTCCATTGGCACTCTGCTCACCTCCTCATGAGAGGCCTCCTCACCCGGCACCTGAAGGGTTACAGTTTTTACTTTATATTTTTCCTCCATATTTGGCGAGTTCAATAAATGTTGTCATTCACAAACCAACTTTGTCTCACATAGTTTTATAGTAAATTGAGGAAAAAATTGGTGTTGCCATAGGTGTAAATTACACAATTAGAATTTACATTTCTTCTGTTGAGAAAAATGGACACATCCATGTTCTATGGAAAGGGCTAGAATGAGAATGCAGAATTAGCTCTTCTATGTGAGAGCTGTCCTATATTTGAATGCTTTTAAGGATAATATTGAGGGATATCAATATTAAAGTTGTAATTAGACAAGTATCCAGATACATGTATTTAATTAGACAAACTATTGTTTCGACCATTTTCCATTGTGGTACAGAGTTGCCATATAGCAAAATACGCTTGTAAGTCACTATGGATAAAAGCATCAGCTACATAACTGTAATGTAATGTAAATATTACTAACCTCCCAGTAAATGCTATCTTCAAAGCAGATGGTGTCTGGTGGAGAGCCATAGATGGGCAGCTTTAAAATGAAACCTGTCAATACAATGCAGAGTCAAGTACAAGCAATACAGCCATATGACAACTGCATCACCAGCAGAAGTGTGTGTGTGTGCGCAATGTGTGTGTGTGTGTGTGTGCGCAATGAGTGTGAACATGTGTGTGTTCATGCCTGCCTGTTTGTGACTGTGCTCCATAAATTAAGCACAGAGACTAAAGGGTGGTAACACAGGGAAGGTTTCCATGGCAACACATGGATGGCCAACAGTTACAGGTGAATTCTCATCTTATGTTCACGGACATACAGTG
Organism: Conger conger; assembly: GCF_963514075.1. NCBI lineage: Eukaryota > Metazoa > Chordata > Actinopteri > Anguilliformes > Congridae > Conger > Conger conger. The sequence goes on from NC_083760.1 coordinate 73,323,393, forward strand.
TATGTTGCCAAGATGGTGTCCATTAATCCACGCATACACAAATCTATCGGAGAGGACCCTGTGAGCCGGAACTCACCCACAATAACTCCCCCCAGGAGGGCTATGCCCAGGGTCACCGCCAGGGAGATGGCCTGACGCACACCCTGAGCGGACGCAGTGACCGTGTCCGAGGCCACGTCCGGGAACACGTCTGCCAGCCTGCATCAGAAACATCTGCCTTTACACAGGGACATGCATCTTACACTACACTGTACAAAGATATATTTCTGTTCTCATTATCCAGACACGTCCACGCTAGCCCTTCTCACATGAGGCTACATGCTCATCTCAATACATTCTATGGCAGACTGGAATTGTGTTTGTTTTTACAATTGTTTTTACAGTTCAATATAGTAGTAAATCAATGCAGAGTAATATTCATACAAATTTTAGATGTGAACAAGATAAATTGATTAGTCATGGTTACCTTCCCAATGTCAATTGGATTCTACTAAGCATTTGAGTGATGATAGGCGAAAAGCGCAGTGGAGAGAACACGGTCATGCACTCACCCATCCCCATAGATTTCCCTTGTTGCCGCGGCAGCAGTGATGGCCCCCACAATGGCCCCGAGGACCCCTGGCATGCCGTGCAGGTTATGGACCCCACAAGTGTCCTGAATACGCAGCTTATCCTCCAGAATAGGCTGGACCGGGAGGACAGGGGACAGCAGATAAACGACGTGGACTGCGTGCGTGTGTTCATGTGTGTGTGTGTGTGTGTTTGTCAGTCTCTCTGTGTAACTAAATGTGTTTCTTTTTCTGTGTGTATTTCAGCATATTCATTTTCCTTTGTGTTTTATATTATTTATAATCTATATTATATAATGTTATGTTATGTTACGTTATGTTATGTTATGTTATGTTATGTTATGTTATGTTATGTTATGTTTTATTATATGATATAATATTATTTGGGGCTGTTGTTTTTACAGTGCAGTACATTTTTGGCCCAAATCATCCCATCCATCCATCCATCCATCCATCCATCCATCCATCCATCCATCCATCCATTATCTGAACCCGCTTATCCTGATCAGGGTCGCAGGGGGACTGGAGCCTATCCCAGCATACATTGGGCGAAAGGCTGGACAGGTCGGCAGTCTATCGCAGGGCACACACACCATTCATTCATACCTACGGGCAATTTAGACTCTCCAATCAGCCTAACCTGCATGTCTTTGGACTGTGGGAGGAAACCGGAGTACCCGGAGGAAACCCACGCAGACACGGGGAGAACATGCAAACTCCGCACAGAGAGGCCCCGGCCGACGGGGATTCGAACCCAGTGCTACCCACTGCACCATCCGTGCCGCCCCCAAATCATCCCATTTTTAGAAATCAATACCCAATCAAATTTCATGTGCATGTATATATGCCAGTTACTTCCCCTAAAATAACACAGATTTGGTGAAGACGAGAGACGGCAGGCCTGTGATGGCCACTGGTCCTCACCGAAAGGTACTTGAAGCCTAGGGTGGAGATGGTGCCAGCCAGGAAGCCTACGATCATGGAGCCGAAGGGTGTGAGCATCATCTCGCCAGCCGTGCCCACGGCCACTCCTCCGGCCAAAGCCGCATTCTGAATGTGTACCTGCAGGGGGCAGCAAAGAGCTTTCACACTGCCTGTCGTCGCCGTTTCTAACATGATGGACCTAACAGAATGTAACAGTGCAATAGTCACCATCAGTATCAAATATCAGTCGAATATCTTTGTATTTTAAATTAATTTACTTATCACTAAAAGTAAATAGGAAAGGGAAATACATACTACAAAAAAAAATTGTCTTTATAGAGGGACATGCTTTTTAAATCAGTTATGAGTTACTCTCAGAGTAATGCATTGCGGCCCCACAACCTCTTTAACAGCATTAATTATAGTTGCACACTTGCTTAAATATCATACTCTCTTTCACCAATCAAACAAATTGCTATAAAACAAAACAATTGCTGTGCATACTAGATTGTGCCACTCTTGAACTTGAGAGGGGCTGGATGTGTATTATCTCAATATTACTGTCAGCTCATAAATTAATTTATTTGGTAGGAATATAAAATCCTTGTAAGCTTGAACATGTGATAGTTTTCATTGAGATTGGGTAGTTTGTCACTGGGTGAACGTATTGGTGTGCATGGAATCTGCAACTTCTTCTGGATGGTTTCCAACGCTGCTATTTCTAAAAATCTATGTTCAGGTATCAGAATGTTTCTTCATTGTGCTCCTCTAAAACAAGAAAATGACCAAGACAAGAGCTGTATGTTTTCCATAGCTCTGGTCAATATTGACAAACAGCCCCCTCTGGAGGACTAGGACAAACATTGCTGTTTTATTTGCAATTACTTCTCATAAGTGCATAAGCACAGGCACATTGTTAAGATAATACACTGGAACATGGTCACAGATTAATGAGAAAATACTGTATACAATTGAGTTCCTCAATCTACCACTTACAAGTCTTAGAAAACCTGTAACAGAACTGTATTGCTTTCAATGTCACACTGTATTGCTTTCAATGTCACAATGAGAGACTTCTATGTGTACAAAGTATGTGTACTCTGTGTATTTCTTCAGGTGTTATAAGTTGCTATTGTAATGCCAATGTGTCATTATGCCTTATTGTCTTTGTATTCCATGCTGCCCTGGCCTGACCCCACCCTCATGCGTTCTCATCATCCTCAGCATATATTTTATGGTCCCATGACTCCAACAATCCAGTCCTCCAAGCCTCTTACCATGTCCAGTTTGCCCTCATGGCTGACCAGAGCGGAGAAGCCATAGGTGGCCAGTGTACAGGCAGCCAGGGAGTAGTAGGTGTTCATGGCAGTGCGGTGCTGGTCATCCCCTTGTGCGGTGATGGCTGAGTTAAAGCTGGGCCAGAACATCCACAGGTAGATTGTGCCTGGCATCGGAACAGGAACACCATCCAGATATCTCAATTCTGGGTCAAACTTCACTCAGTGCATTCCTGCATACATGTGCAATTAGTGATGTGCCATGCCCTGACCTACACTACGTACAGCTACGCAGAATTGTAAGCATAAATTCCAGGGGGGTCTGTACAGGGAGAAGGTAAATATCTTTAAAAATGAGCATCTCACCAATCATGGCAAAGAGGTCAGAGTGGTAGACAGAGCAGTTTTTCTCTTTGCTCTTCTCCAGTTGAGGGCGATACAACACTCGGGCCACCACCAGACCAAAGTAGGCCCCAAATGTGTGGATGGTCATGGAGCCACCTGCGTCCCTCGCCTGATGAACAGACAAAATTAATCAAATTAATCCAAATCTTAGATCAAAAATAACACAAATTATATGCGTAGACATTTTCTGGTGTGTATTTGTATGTTCTGGTGTCTGTGTTGGTGGGTAATGATGTATATTAATGTTTTCTGCTCTGCATTGTGGTATATTACCATATGCAGAGCTCTGCAGTGTAATGGTGTGTTATGATGTTTGTTGGTATGTGTTAGTGAGCTCTGCAGTGTAATGGTGTGTTATGGTGTTTGTTGGTATGTGTTAGTGAGCTCTGCAGTGTAATGGTGTGTTATGGTGTTTGTTGGTATGTGTTAGTGAGCTCTGCAGTGTAATGGTGTGTTATGGTGTTTGTTGGTATGTGTTTGTGAGCTCTGCAGTGTAATGGTGTGTTATGGTGTTTGTTGGTATGTGTTAGTGAGCTCTGCAGTGTAATGGTGTGTTATGGTGTTTGTTGGTATGTGTTTGTGAGCTCTGCAGTGTAATGGTGTGTTATGGTGTTTGTTGGTATGTGTTAGTGAGCTCTGCAGTGTAATGGTGTGTTATGGTGTTTGTTGGTATGTGTTAGTGAGCTCTGCAGTGTAATGGTGTGTTATGGTGTTTGTTGGTATGTGTTAGTGAGCTCTGCAGTGTAATGGTGTGTTATGGTGTTTGTTGGTATGTGTTAGTGAGCTCTGCAGTGTAATGGTGTGTTATGGTGTTTGTTGGTATGTGTTTGTGAGCTCTGCAGTGTAATGGTGTGTTATGGTGTTTGTTGGTATGTGTTAGTGAGCTCTGCAGTGTAATGGTGTGTTATGGTGCTTGCATATGCATGTGCTCCTATACTCACCCCCAGGAGAGTGAGGAGGATGAACTCATTGACTGCGAACAGTGTCACTTCAAACACGGCCATCACCAGCAGCTGGACTGGGCTGGTTTTCCCCAGCACAGCACCGAAGGAGATCAGAACTGATCCCGTGCAGAAGTCAGCGTTGATCATGCTGCAGGAGGAACACAATGCAATTCACTGTACGCAAAATCACATTGTACTGTAATGCAATTATTCATGCAATTCTACACTTAAAGTCCAAAACTGTTTCCTCTACAAATTACAGTGTTTCTGCACTAATGATTTATGGAGCATATTTCACAAGATTCTTAAACATATATACATATGTATACTGGTTTAGCAACTGTTCATCGTCATTAATTATAAAACACCTGTTTCAGTATTTAAGTGTGAGAGGCAGAGAGTGCATGTGTGTGAGAGAGATAGAGAGAGACAGACAGATACAGAGATAGAGACAGGGAGAGTGAGATAGAGAGAGATAGAGAGAGACATGCAGAGAGAGAGAGATAGAGAGAGATATACAGAGAGAGCAAGATAGAGAGAGTGAGATAGAGAGATACAGACAGAGAGAGATAGTGATAGAGAGAGACATACAGAGAGAGACAGATAGAGACAGACAGAGAGAGACAGAGACAGACAGAGGAGGTAGCAATAGACAGACATACAGAGAGAGACAGACAGCGAGAGAGAGAGAGAGAGAGACAGACAGAGAGACAGTCTCACCTCTCCACTCCGATGTGAATCTTTCCCCCGTGCATGCCATGGAAGAAGCCCTGCATGAGCGTGGCCCACTGCAGGGCGAACGCCGCGATCAGGAAGTTAAACCCCACACTGCTGAAGCCGTATCGCTGCAGGAACGTCATCAGGAAGCCAAAGCCAATGAAGATCATCACATGCACATCCTGGAAGCCTGCAGGAGAAGAGAGGAAACCCTCCGTATTCATTCACTTTAATTCATCCCCCGTGTGAGGGAGGTCCTGAGAGCAGGAGCTGTTCGTATAAAGCCGAGTGAAAGGCAGCAGCAGCATGCCAGCCGACTTCAGCCCACAACTTCCCTGGTCACAGGTTGGTGTCCTAAACTGCACTCTGTGCTACTGTCCTGAAAGGGTTCAATGACGGACATTGTTACAGTTCACCCAACCGCAATCCAGCTGTGGATACTCTAGTAGTGCATGTGGTTAAATGGGAGAAGGAATTCAGCTGGCTTCCATAATTGGACACAGACGGATGTGCTGTCACCTGGACTCTATTCAATTTATCTGTTCCCATTGTTCACTCAGCCAACTACTCTGTAATCTGCCTATTAGATGAGATGCATTCATGGCCTCACAGCCTAGATAGTGAGTGAACAATCTTTCTCTGTGCTTGGGCCTGGAAACTGGCTGCTGGCAGGGAGAGCGCTGATGGTGCCAGACTCCCTGCTGGCCAACTGTCCCAGATATCCTGTCACCTCTTTAACCCACCCCACTGTTGCCCTTACAGAAACACATTCACACACTGGAGTACTGGGTAATGTACTGAGTTTCAATTATACCTGCCATCTTCCTTCTGTAACTGTGAGTTTGCTTTTTAATGCTTTAGCTTTATTTTCCCCTTGTGAAGATTATGATTTATCAAAGGTGCCATACAAATACAATTAATCATTTTTAGCATGATTCTTACATTGTGAAACTGATAAAGACACACTCTTGTTTGTTCAAAGACCTGACTATCAGGTTTCTCCCCTGACATGTGATTGTGTGAATTCAAATGCAGGAGGTTGTGTTTTGATTATGAGATTACAGGCAGGTCTTTCAGATGAGAAACAGGTGGTAAGATAATACAATGGTATTCAGTAACTTTTTATATTACAAATTGCTTTAACATCATATTCAGTGTGTCATATGTCATCACTGTCGTGCTCCACAGGAGACAGCACAACCCGGGAGTCTCCCCAGGATATCTACAGTAGCACACTGTAGCGTTCTAAACATTTGCTTTTCTGTACGTGTTCCAGGTTCCACTCACACCAGTGAGAATTTGGACAGGGACACAGGTTCCTCAGGGGCAGGAGTCCTTCACTGTCAGTTCAGCACTGGATGGCCTCTTCTGATATTCAAACTTTAGGGCTTGTTGGTCTTAAATGACATTTAAATTGTGTACTTAAATGGATATTCCTGTGAATAGTTATCTTTGTTCTGCATGACTGTATGACACATCCACCCCCGCCCCCCCTCCCCGAAAGCCTGAGGCTATTCTGATACCATCAGAATGAATTCTGTCAAAAACAGCCCTGGAGATTATTCTTGAAGAATGCAGAATACGTTGAACAAACAGCACTGCTGATTGTTAAGACAGCTTTCATGATAGACTTAATCCAGCAGTAATACATGCACTTTCTAGTCTTCCTGCAACGCTAAAAAGTATGCAAATGATCAATTTATATTTGATGAGAAGCTACAGAATTCCAAAAGAGGATTTGTTCCCCTCCCACATGATATAGTAGAAACTCCATGTCTTCTTCCATGTTGTACTCAGATATTGGAGAGGTTTATGCTAACACTCCCATTTATGTGAGCTCATTCTCCATTCTCACTGTCCTGTGGCTGCATGGATACACACAATGCAGCCTCTACACACACACACACACACACACACGCAAACACTCATCTAGCCTGAGCTTCAGCATCACTCCATGCACCATGCTATCATGTGCATTCTTTTAAAGGCAACAAACTAAACACATTATGTGACTACGACTCCATGATCTTCACTTATGCAGTCACTGGTGACAAATTAGCATGTGTGTAATATGACCTTGTATAATAATTACTGCGTTAATTATAGGTGGAGAAGTTTGGATAAACATTACCAGAACTGACTGTGTCTAATGGACCATTAAACCTTTCTCTGTGGAATAATAATTTTGTCTTGCAAAGACAAAAGCCTTATACTCAGTGTTGCTCACCTAGTCAATGAAATGGCAGAGCATTTAATGCAATGGTTTCTGTCGATAAGAGCCAGCAGTTCTCTGGCCAGCAGAGCCAGAAGCTCCCCACCCAACCCTCATCCCTCAGCCACTAACCAGCGAGACCTGTCTGAGAACTGGAAACATTCCCTTTGGTATTCATTCAAATCTTCTGCACCCTCATCACAGTATCTCTCTCAGTTGTTCTCACGCTATTGGCAAAGGCCCCCATTCTCAGTGAGCTGCACAGACTGGTCTGTGAAAATGTGCATGCGGGCATTCCTCTTCCCAGTTCCCATGCCACGGGCACCATTTCAGCCCCTGACTCTGTACCTGTGTGTCAGTAGGGATGTCTGCATTCAAACACCCAGTGCTAGGAGTCTCCTAGCAGGCACAGCCCCAAAGCAGGTGAGCTTCCAACAGGGATTATAACTGGCCACACCCACTCATCCACTGAAGCCTCTCTTAAGGTGGAACTGTAAGTCCGTAGAGATAATGTTTAAATGTTCAGAAGTTCAGAGGAGAACTAATACAATCTAATTCAATCAATGGTTTTCTGTACCTGACTGCAGGTCATTTCCCCACGAACACAGTTGTGCAATCACCAGAATTAAACTATACAGTTTAGTGAGTTCTGCAATCATCATAATTAAACCACAGGTTGGTGAGTTCTGGAAGCACCATAATTACATCACAGAGACTTTTAGGCTTTCCTTTTTTTCTTATTATTTTATTTCTGCATTATTTTTATTTAAAATGTCTTGTCTTTATCACACTTTGTAATTGTTTTGGTATTAGTCCTGAATGTGTTATTATTATTATTATTATTATTATTATTATTATTATTATTATTACTATTATTATAGTTATTACAATCAGCATAATTCAACCACAGTTAGGTGAGTTCTGCAGACACACTTGATTCCAACTGACATGCTTCAACCCGTTTTCTAAAAAAAAGAAAAAAATTTATGGGCTTTGGTGACTGGCATAAATGAAAGCTTAGATAATTTCACTGAGTAATTACCTTAACTGCATGATTAGTGGAGGTGGATTTGCCTTGTGGCACCAGCAGCCCTAAAGCAGTTAGCACTAAAGAGTACAGGCTCGGAGCACAGCTGAGTGTCTGTGAGCACAGGCTCAAAGCACAGCTGAGTGTCTGTGAGCACAGGCTCAAAGCACAGCTGAGTGTCTGTGTGCTCACAGGCTCGGAGGACAGCTGAGTGCCTGTGTGCTCACAGGCTCAGAGCACAGTTGAATGTCTGTGAGCACAGGCTCGGAGGACAGCTGAGTGTCTGTGTGCTCACAGGCTCGGAGCACAGCTGAGTGTCTGTGAGCACAGGCTCGGAGCACAGCTGAGTGTCTGTGTGCTCACAGGCTCAGAGCACAGTTGAATGTCTGTGAGCACAGGCTCGGAGCACAGCTGAGTGTCTGTGTGCTCACAGGCTCAGAGCACAGTTGAATGTCTGTGAGCACAGGCTCGGAGCACAGCTGAGTGTCTGTGTGCTCACAGGCTCAGAGCACAGTTGAATGTCTGTGAGCACAGGCTCGGAGGACAGCTGAGTGTCTGTGCTCACAGGCTCGGAGCACAGCTGAGTGTCTGTGTGCTCACAGGCTCAGAGCACAGTTGAATGTCTGTGAGCACAGGCTCGGAGCACAGCTGAGTGTCTGTGTGCTCACAGGCTCGGAGGACAGCTGAGTGTCTGTGCTCACAGGCTCGGAGCACAGCTGAGTGTCTGTGTGCTCACAGGCTCGGAGCACAGTTGAATGTCTGTGAGCACAGGCTCGGAGCACAGCTGAGTGTCTGTGTGCTCACAGGCTCGGAGGACAGCTGAGTGTCTGTGAGCACAGGCTCAGAGCACAGCTGAGTGTCTGTGTGCTCACAGGCTCAAAGCACAGCTGAGTGTCTGTGAGCACAGGCTCGGAGGACAGCTGAGTGTCTGCGCTCCTTTATCTGTCTAGGGGTGTCAGTTTCAAATCCAGGCACATCTCTCATTCGGTTGTAGAAGTCGAAACATAATCCACTCACACAGGTCACCCCACACAATGTCAAATACAATGCTTCTTGGCAAAAGTTCTGTCTGCAGTACCACACATACTATTGGTTGTTGGGAATGGCATTCTCTCGAGGGAGGCACAGGGGAAAGGCCCAAAAGTGTTTCTAAATTGCTAATTGCTCAATTACTTGTTTTGAAGTGTGACTTAGTCTTCGAAAGTTAGGTGGTCTGATGCTTTGACATCTTTAATTTTACTGTCTTTAGAACTGTGGTCTTTAAAGTAACCTTGATTTAATGAAGGCAGCAGCGTTCTGAGTGGTGGGCACTTCAACTGATCATTCAAGGAAGTAAATGCAATACAGATTGCTGGCAAATCAATGCGTTTGTCTGTCTTTTTGCTCACTTCTTGAAACAGATAATAGATAATACATAATAGAAAGTGTTGTGTCTCATTTGTTCGTTGTGTGGATATATTTCCAGTGTTTATTATTTTTACATTGCGTTGAATGCAATTCCTTGTAATTGGCTTAATGTAAAGCACTTATACTATATTTCATGTATGAAAGGTGCTATATAAATGAAGTTTATTACATATTATTATTATTCTTATTATTATAATTATTATTATTATTATTATATCATATAATATTATTATTTTTATTTTATTTTTTATTATGATTATATTATATTATATTGTATTATATTATATTATATTATATTATATTATATTATATTATATTATATTATATTATATTATTTTATTATTAAAAGAGGGATTGAAATCCCCTCTCTATCTGCCCGCACTGTACATCTCTATTTTGTTTGACTAAAAGATTTTTAAATAAATATTTACATTTCTGAGTAATAGTAGCCGGTCTTTCCTGTCTTCCCTGCATCATCCATTAGGTTTCATATACAATAACTGGGAACACTTAACTGAATTTCAAATGTGTGCAACCGTCAACATTTGCTAAAGCAACATCACTGAAGTTGGAAACACTGGTACAGTTTGCTCTTGCATAATATTCATAGCACCTGACTCTCTACACCCCACACAGATATAAGACAGGATTTAGCATAGGGTGTGATGATGGATTTGGGCTCCCCCTGTTGAGATCTACATAGATTTCTTCCTATTTGGACACCAAGGAATCTTTCCCTTCTGACTGTCATCCTTGGCTTGCTTTTGTGGGGAGCAATATTATTAACTTTAGCTAAATTTAGCATTGTCAAAACAGCTTCATTGTGCATTTTAAATATGACAAAATCTTCAAAATCTCCGACTTCTCGAAACCTGATACAACAATACTTCAATGCCAGCTGCAGAGCTACCAGCAAATACTTCTGCACAGCAAGGACAGGCATTCCCTCACTCCAAAACCTGAACGACATAATCCTTAGCATCAAACATCAAACTATGAAGCACATGATAGAGTTGTCCCGCATCATATCGCCAGATCAGTCCATCTCAAGCACAGCTCACCCTGACCATGGAGAGTCATCCTTTAGCAAAGCCCTCCATCCTCTGCCATTCAGCCCAGCCCACCCCAGCCACACAGAACCGCAAGCATACTCACTAGGGTAGCGAAAGTAGAACTCATTCTCATAGTTGGACTTGTTGGCCAACTCCTCGTGCCAGAGCTTGGCGTTCGTGTTATCGTCATACTCCACCAGCGTGCCAAAGAGGATGATGATGATGACCTCCAGGATGATACAGGTGGCGGGCAGCTTCACCCTCAGGTTGGTCATGTGCTCAGTCATGGTGTTGTCCTTTTCTCTGACCTCGTGCTTGGCTCCAGTGAGCAGGAGACACTAACTCGTCTGCAGTGAGCGTGTGTGCATGCACCACTGGCACACAAGTCCAAACGGCTTTTTTGTGTCGTGCTTCTCAGGCACACACCCCCTTACCCTCTCATGCCACCAATCCCTAGCTACGAGCAGCATCAGCTCCTCCCCCTCAAGCATTCATATCTTTAAGGAGGCCTGGAGAGTGCTACAATTGGTTATATTACTGGTTGTTTTATGATAATGGTGTTTTGTCAAATCTAAATTCTCATACCAAAGGTCTTATTGGTAGTTTTCATATAGCTTGGAACAATCTTGGAAACTTGGAACAATTTAACAGCGTATTGTTCACTGGGCAATCCACTTTAAAAAACCAGGTCTTTATAAACCTAAGCGGCCCAGTCTTCTTTGGGACAGGTTGCTAACAACACTGTATTTGATAAAATCTAAACCATTTTCTAAACGAAATCAAAACCTGCAATTACACCTCTACAAACCTCCTCATGTGACTTCATACAATATGTTGAAACTGCCCTCTCGAATACTTTCTTGATTGCAGGCATAGTAGATATCACTCCCAGCACTGAGAAACATGAACACGTCGGAGTGCATACCTGCGCTTATTGTTCATATTGTCCATGAGTAAAAAATGCATGAAGCTGAAAATTCTTCCTACAAAGTTCTCAAACCTACACTGTTGTGTAAGAAATATATTGTTTGAAAGATGTCTTTGAACGTCAGATGCCAGTATGTCTGTTTGCATCCTCTTGTCCTTTGATCTGTCTGCTTCATTTTTCTTGGATGAACGTACTCAATCGTACTGAATGATCAATGCCTTCATCATATGCTGACAAAATAATGTGTATTCGTCTGCCTGTCAGGGACAACTACCTGTATTTTACATCAGGAGGTTTGGGGCATAAAAGTTCATTCCTTTCTAACATGAGTTTGTAATTGAACTGCCTTGCTTTTACCCAGTATGCTTCATACTGTAATTAAAGACTATTTTTGCTATATGAATACATTGTTGCGAACCTGAATATTACTTTTTGAAGTAAAGTACCGTGTAAACTAAAATACCATTCACTCATTATCCTAACCCGCTTATCCTGAACAGGGTCGCAGGGGGGCTGGAGCATATCCCAGCATACATTGGGCGAAAGGTAGGAATACAGGCTGGACAGGTCGCCAGTCCATCGCAGGGCACACACACCATTCACTCACACACTCACACCTACGCGCAATTTAGACTCTCCAATCAGCCTAAGCTGCATGTCTTTGGACTGTGGGAGGAAACCAGAGTACCCGGATGAAACCCACGTAGACACGGGGAGAACATGCAAACTCCGCACAGAGAGGCCCCGGCCGACGGGGATTCGAACCCAGGACCTCCTTGCTGTGTGGTGGCAGTGCTACCCACTGCACCATCCGTGCCACCTGGGGCATTACAGTTAAATTGTTATTCAATTAAACCCAGGCCTGAATCTGACCAAGAACTTCAACCTCATTTACAAGCTAATGATTCTGTCCCCCAAAAATTCAGTATTATTATTTTTAATTCACTGAGGACAGATATGAGCATGAAGAGTGAAGCACTATGTGAACATATTTGAGTAAGAGTACGGGGGCCTATTTGGTAAATGGTAGGCATTTATATAGCGCCTTTATCCAAAGCGCTGTACAATTGATGCTTCTCATCCACCCATTCATACACACACTCAAACACCGACGGTGATTGGCTGCCATGCAAGGCACCGACCAGCTCGTCAGGAGCATTTGGGGTTAGGTGTCTTGCTCAGGGACACTTCGACACAGCCCGGGCAGGGGATCGAACCGGCAACCTTCCGACTGCCTGAGCCATGTTGCCCCACCTATTTGACTTAATAGTAACAAATATTGATACTGTAAATACTTTTTCTAGATATATGAACGCATGATCATGAGTCAATCACCAATAAAAGTAAAGTGTGAGTATGAAAGGATTGGGGAGGTATTTTGTGATATTCTGTTCCACCTCCTCTTTGGTATCGTCAGGGATCTCAGACCAGAGGCTGCGTGTTTGTCTTTTCTTGGATCCCCAGCCTGATAGTAAATGTGTGGAATTTGCTTTTATGGAATTCAAGCATGAACCTTCAGTTCAAGCAGGGCTTCACAGTGACTGCGTTTCTCATGGAAGCAGGAGGCCAATGGGACAAGTTTCTGCATATTTGTGAGGAGAAAGACATCACTCACTATTACCCATTATCTGCCTGTGTAGTCTATCTCTGCATTCAAAGGGAGAGAAAATACAGCAATGCTGTTATGATTTGTGTAATCAACTATTACCGCTTCAAGCCATAGGCATCCCATATGCATGAAGCTTTAATCTGTGTGGGAGCCAGACAGCTTTGAGCATTGGACCGATACCCAGCTGGTTTTGGACACAACAAGACGGGAAGGGACACTTTTGGGGGTGGAGAGGGAGACCTGTTGTCTGTCTGATGCCTGGTGACCAGGCGAAGCAAGCTGTACTGATGCAAATTCCTTACATTACATTACATTATTACATTACATTATTGGCACATGGCAGACACTCTTATCCAGAGCGACGTACAATTGATTAGACTAAGCAGGAGACAAACCTCCCCTGGAGCAATGCAGGGTTAAGGGCCTTGGTTAAGGGCCTTGCTCAAGGGCCCAACTACACTATTGAATACATAACATTAGGTGATGATGGGGGCAGTTGTGATTTTAGTTGTGTTTACACAAGAAAGGGGCAGTGCATTTAACTTGGAATGCTAAAAATCCTTACATACTTCGAGAAAATAACTAGGTTTCTGCAATAGCTTTGAGGGGGTATTGGGAGCGGGGGTTAAAAGATAAAAACAGCCCTCCTGATTCAGCTATAGAACCAAGCCTGTCCCCTTGCCTGACAGTGCCACCCTGCTCCTGCCATCACTCTACCTCATCTCTGCTTGGACTTTTTTCATTCAGATTGGACATTTATGTACTTTTATTAATCTGTTTGTATTTAAAATAATTATTTTAACAAACCAACCAGCAGCAGATAGGGTCCCCCCCTTGGTTAGGTTCTGCTCAAGGTTTCTTCCTGTCAGCCAGGGGTTTTTTCCTTGACACTGTTGCCCTTGGCGTACCCTTGGGGACCGATTTCTCTGTAAAGCTGCTTTGTCAAAAGCCCCTTTGTTATTCGCTATACAAATACAAATTTATTGACTGATTGATTGATTACATGGGGAAAAAATGTGATTTAAGTTACTTATGGAATGATTGTTGGTGGCAGACAGGGAGGTTTGAATACTTCAGAAACTGCTGATCCCCTGGGATTTTCACGCACACTCGTCTCTAGAGTTTGCAAAGAATGTTGCAAAAAATGCTGTCAGAGCTGAGAGAAGGCAAATAACCACACATTACAACAGTGGTATGCAGAAGAGCATCTCTGAACACACAACACATCATAACTCTAAGGGGTTAGGCTACAGCAGTAGAAGTCTAAAAAATAAGTCTAATAAATACCTAATAATGTTCTTGGTAAGTGTGTATGAGTAATATATACTATATTTTAAGTATTCCCTCCTCTGTCTTCTGTGCACAATAGTATTCGTGTAAAACAACATATATTTCGAGAAATGTTTTTGAAAAGTCAAGTAGAAACCATCCCAGAGCAGAATCACCATATCAGGTTGTATCTGTCACACATATTACCTGGTTTGTGAAAATGTCATCAATGGGATTTGGTCAAGCATATACAGTATGTAGTACATTACAAATGAATGTGTGAACGAGGCAGACCCTGCCTCACGGAGATGCACATGACATTGGCCCACAGTAAGATCACACTTCCAGTTGTAAAAAGCTCTGAATTCCTCTCAATTTCAGCTGCATGTCCACGCCTGTCCTTCGTGTCACATTTGTACTACCTGATTGGAGATTGGGGGGGGGGGGGGGGATTTAAGTCATAAACTTTTCAAACTGCTACACACATGTTGGAAGTGTCAGGAGCATTCTCTCTTCATGAACTGCGTGTGTACAGGGGAATTATTTGCACTTGGGTCAAGTCATTTGGGGAGAACACTTGCAATAGTCACTCACAATAAGTAAATTTAGTCTTCATGAGACTTTTGCACTTCATGTAGGCTACTTGACGCTCACAATTCACTTGAAATCCTCAGTGAAATCTATATTATATCTATAACATCCCTTACAAAAATGTGATATATTTGCAAATATAATGAATGCATTATCAATGAATTGAAACACCTCAGAAGACATTCAAAAATATACAAATGATTGCCACTTTAAGGTATACGACTAGATATTTCCGAGCTATATATATACTGTGTAATATATTATAATTCTTCCAAGTCTATATATGTATTGCAGTATATTCAATTTATGAAAGGCATACTAAATGTAAAGAAGCTGGAATTATACTTCAACATGGGACCGATACTATCTATCATGTGGGCCTACTCTTGATTATTCCCAAAATAAATGTTTTTTGATAATTTCTGTGAGATTCAGTCAAAAATTTCATGGTTCAGCCAGCTAGAATGATGCACGGGCCCAGAGGACAAAGCCCTCAGGTGTGATTGCTATTTGTGTCAGGGTTCCATCTGCTTTCAGAGGGGCTTATTATGCATTTTGGCAGTTTAATCGAACCTGGGCCACCTGATTGGTCAGTGATACAACCATTTTAGCTGCTCCACAGGATGCCTAGAGTCTCTGTCATTCCAGCTGAGACACTCAAGCACAACGCATGTCATCACAAACAAAAAAGTCATGTGACATTACAAAACCCATCTCCATTTCCATCTCTCAGATTCTTTCAAAAGAATTCTCAGTATTCTTCCATACAGCTTCTCACTGTTTGCCTCCTGTATGCTTCATGTATTTGATTATTTATTCTCATCATGTGGGAACATTGATATTTTTCAAAACATGTTCATTTTCAAGCATTGCAGTATTACATTGATATTACCATAAATAATATAGGGAATTATAAGTCAGGTAATCATAACAAGAAATAACAAAAAATTATAAGGACATTACTATATTTATGAATGTATTGTTGGTGTTTACCCCAGAACATGGATATGGCAGAGTACAGCACACAGTAGCACTAATATTACACCCAGGAGCCGACATGCAGATGGTGGCATAGTGGTTGGCACTGTGGCCTCACAAGAAAGAGGCTCTGGGTTCAAGTCCTTCTGGAAACTCTGCCCTGTAGGTCTTTGTTGCTCAAAGTATGTTGTATTGTTGTAGCTTGAACAGACAGACCTGTGTCAGCTCTTTTGCAGGGATGTGTGGGTTCTTCTGAGCATTCCTCACCAGGCCTCAGGCCATTTATCTTCCATTTTCTAATAATGTTTCTGACAGTGGAAATAGGTAGTTTGAAACATTGAGAGAGTTTTAGTAGCCTTTTCCTTCTTGGTGGAAATTAACCATGAACCCATGGTTGTTAACACCAGACAGAACATTCACTGCAGTTGGATACTTTAGAAGGCATGGAGTTCAGCCCTGATTATACCCACCTGACTCAATAAAGATCTAATGAGTAAATCACCTGGGTCTGGGCCTTAGTAATCATCTTTTTAAAAAGTAACAAAGAATAATCCAAAAGGCTTCCCAAACTTTTGCACAGGGCCGTTTTCCTTTTTTTATCATTTATAAACAGTAAAAAATGAAAATAAAAATCAAACTTCCTTTAAAATTTACAGATAGGTCTCATGTTTAGAGTTCATGTTTGCTTTCGATCACATACAGATTCATTCTAACAGACATTTAAACCAGGGGTGCCCAAATGCACCCCACTGTATAGCTACATAAACACAGAGACCCAACGACTATAAAGAGGCCTCACCCCCAGTGGAGCTGCTGCAGAATAGCAGCCTAACAGACATGCGTGCAGCACCTTGTCACTTCATCTCCCTGCTGTCTCCTGGGCCCCACAGATAAGGAAATGTGGTATTCACACAGCCCTGCTGGGGCAAGAGGGGGGAAGGCACTGGGGGGTCACCTGTAGGACGCACCATAAGACAGAAGCAGCTACTGGAGTTGCAGAACCCGATTCGATGCGATAAGCGCAAGCCAGGACTCGTTGATTATGTAACGTGAGATAAAACGGCAATGGAGGTATGGAGGACATGGCATGAAAATATAAATATGCTTCTTCATAGAAATCCAATTGTGCTGAGATATGTCAGGGGCCAAAAGATGATTGTGCTAGCTGCAAAAGGAATAAAAGGTAGACAAAACCATTCTCTCATTTTTTCCAGGAATTCGGCTGTGTGGACGTTGGTGGTTTGAGACGTAGTGAATGGGCTATACTGGAATGGAGGGATTTGAACAGTACAGTTATGCTGATGGAAGGGCTGTTCCAATGTTCTGGTTGGGTGAGGTGTGTGAACATGGCTGCTATAAGGTGGCCCAGTATGGCTGCAGGGAGAAAGATAAGCCCACATTCCACCATAAGGGGGAGATCTCTATCAAAGGTATGACTGTCACATGGGGGAGGCATGTGCCCGCGATCACACAGCAGATGGATGTGTGAGTAAATTTTTGGCTGCCATCAAATATCTACAAGAGGGACAATGAGAGATAAGAGTTCTTGGAAGAAAAGGCCAGGAGTCAGAAAGTCATCAAACCTGACTGAGCCTGTAAGGTCTACAGGCAGGTTGGGGCACAAAAGCAAGGAGGAGTTTTATCTACAACAGGTCTGTTACAACTGAAATTTAAATTAAATTGCTATAAAATGCCACTCCTAATACACATTACAGGCATTTATATAGCGCCTTTATCCAAAGCGTTGTACAATTGATGCTTCTCATTCACCCATTCATACACACACTCACACACCGACGGTGATTGGCTGCCATGCAAGGCACCGACCAGCTCGTCAGGAGCATTTGGGGGTTAGGTGTCTTGCTCAGGGACACTTCGACACAGCCCAGGCGGGGATCGAACTGGCAACCCTCCGACTAGTTGTACTACACATTATAAAAGATGGCACTTGCATTGAATTTACCTGGAAATAAACACAAAAATGTTGAGCACCCAAAGGAAAATCAACAAAAAAAAATACAGGAATCTCAATGTGAAGATTCAGTACTCACAGGCTATGGAAATGTAATGTATGAAAAATATATGTAAAATGGAATTTGAATTGAACTACATGTATCATAACTGTTTATTCAAATCAAACTGATCACTCCTGGCAATTTCTCCTCACGCAAGTACTCCATTTATATTGCAGAGGCTATAAAAAATTTAATAAAACATTTTATAACAGAGGTGATGGAAACTGAAGTTGCTTGAGGTTCTGCTCTAGCCTACCTGGAAGGAAGCATTGCACAATTCTTACATGCATACATTACAATTCATACATGCATACTCACAAACATATCAGACATCTGAAGATTTAGGCATGAGCACCCTGCCCAGGAGCTGGTAGAATTTCAGCTTTTATTTCCTTGTATTTACACCTAGATGTGTTAAAGTACTTAGAACATAGCACCTTTGGTAAGTTTAATAAATCTAGATAAAAAAATACCAGGAAATAAAAGCTGAAATTCGGATCTGTCATCTCTTGCACATATTTTGATCGCCAACTCAATTTTCTTCAGTGTATAGCAAAAAAGAAGGAATTGCTGTTCCAATACTTTTGAAGGGGACTGTATAACTGTCTCCGTGTGAATTTAGAATCTGGGAAAAACATTTTCCTTTCAGGGTTGAAGATTTCCAGCGATTTCATCATTGGTTGTCTACTGTATCTCTTGGAAGGGGCAGAAAGTTTCCCAGAAAATGTAGGCCTATCCAATTCTTATCCACCTGAGATCCACAAGTTGCCTCCAGCCTTCTCACAGAGTGACAGAGAGCCTCTACCCCATACCACAGCTATGGCAGTCCATCATTTCAGGTCTGTCAGAATGACAAGAAATCAATGCACTCTTAGGGTTCACCAGTGAGATCAGAGAAATAAATCATCTGGTTTGTGAGCTAGCTAAATATGAAAGATATCAAAATACCAGTGAAAAGAAAATGTACATAAGCATAATTTAATGTTCTAATTTTAACCCCTATATATCCCATTTTCTCGATATCCCCACACTGTGCTCAAGAACTGAAATCCCATTGTATTCAGTATATAGCTATGTCTTTAAACTATGAAAAACATATTTTGAATCCCGACTTCAATGCTACGTAGTTTGCTTATATTTAGCTTTCACCGCTCTATTTAATAGGGAGCAGTATACTGGAAGTATCGTTCCCTACACATCTGCTTCACCTCCCTATAGAGGGCTGTTGGATGAGTGTATCAAAGAAAGCATATTTAAAAAGTGAATTATAAATAAAAAGAATTGTTGCGAATGGCCTTAGCCTGCCTGTTCCATTCTCTATGTGATTTTTTAAAATCTGTGTGTCAAAATACAAGTATACTGCAGCTTCATCTGATGGGGATATCAAAAAATGTATAAAAAGGTGGCTGCAGCTCACATCTGACCGAAATGGAGGAAGGAGAGAGCAGGCCTTGAGACAAGCTAGTTCTTAGTAAAATGTCTTCCAAATGTTGTGGTCAGATTTACCATCCATGTCTTGATTTTTTCTATCCATCTAGCCATCGCTATATTTATCTATCTATCTGACTGTAAAACTAACTCTCACTTTTCAGTGAAGTAGGAAACATATTGCATCCAGCATCCAACTTTTTAAATAAAAAATATTTGCATATTCATAGATTCTAGATTTTTCAATGAGGGATATAAGGAGTAGATGTAATTTTAAGAAACATGTGAGCAAAAAATATCCCTCTAAAGGCCCTGGTAGGTAGACTCATCAAATGTTTTGTTTAATGTGAAAGTTACCAAGTCACTGTGAGGGGAGTTGAGGCATCTGCCCAGCCGAGGCCAGTGTGAGGCAGTGATGGGGGTCACTGTGGGTTGGGAAATGACCAGATAAGGCACAGGTGTGTTGGTGCACAGGTGTGTCTGGAAAGTAGAAAGTAATTTCTCAAAATGTAGTATACATGACACTGAATAGAAAAGATACAGGGGGCGCATAATTGGTACTTAATGTATACATTGAGGCCAAGCAAAATAATTGTTCAAATGTCTTGAACCTCAGGCCCCTCCCCCAGAACATACCTCACTATACAGGCAGGTATATTGCCAAAACACATGATCAATATACAAGATAATTAACACCCATTCAATTGGTTAGGTTACAATTCCATTTGTGCAGAATTATTTTCGTTTTATAACAAAAACCAATTGTCGTTGGTTTGACCCAATATTGGCAGAAGACAGAACCACGCATGTGCAACTCGACCCAGCCCGAGTTGCCATGGTTCTGTTTAGGTCATAGACTGTATCCCGATCCTGCTGCCGGAAGCATTCGGCTTCGAACAAACGAACAAACGGATACGATGGATAACGGAAGACTGTACAACTAAACTTAAATACAGCCCGCTAAACAAACGATAAGTAGCTACAATAAAAATATACTTTCCAAAGACATTAATCGGGTGGGTGTGTGTGTCTCCTATGGTCGCAAAATGTTAGGGGCGTATTTGGTGTGGATGTTTGTGTGTTTGAACTAAGGGAACCAGCAACTAACTTTAGATGTGCACCCGACCAAAGTGCGTCATTATAACCAGGATATATCGGTTTGAGTTTATTTTATCACACGTGTTAAATGTGAATTTGCACGTGAAATCGAGGTCAATGTATGTTTTGCAGTGTACTGACACTGAGCTAACATAACTCCGGGGTTATAACTTACCAAAACTATATTTTTACTCAACATTTACCCTCGGCATAGCTACAGACCACCGACATGAACGGTGACCTCGCCCCCAAAATGACGCGAAACCCCGTTGCTACTTCGTCATTTTACAAACTATATTTTTAGACTGTGTTTGACATTGAGACACAAGACGCCCTGTATTAGCGAAATGCATGCCTTGTTTTCAAGCGCTGGATTTATTGTCGGTCATTTTGATGTATTTGACAGTCGCTGCTGCATAACAAAAAAATAAAAACCAAAAGAAAAAAGTCCATTATGAGAAAACCAAGAATAATGTTACGTTACATGTTCATATCACTAGGAAGTACTAACTTACTGTCCCACGGACATGCTGGATCCGTTACTGGCGCTTCTGAGCAGTGTCACCTGGCTGATAACAGCCTATGATAGAATTCTTGTGGATCAAATATTTGCTTGCATGTTCTTTAATTGGATACTTAAAAGTCTTATGTTATTCATGTTATATTTATGGACATTTATTAGAATGCTTACATTAAATTCGTAAGGGAAATGGTGTAACCTATGAATCACAGAAGATACTTTTAGTTGTCCTCAGATTTAGGGCCATATTAGTAAAATAAAATAAAATAAAAAATGTTTTAAGTGAAATGTTTGCATTTGCTGAAAGCCCATGCTGATTAATGGAGAGCAGGCTTATGTTAGTGTTAGGGCTGATCAATTTAATTTTGAGGCTTTCAGCAAATGCAAACATTTCATTTAAAGACCCCGTGCCATCAAAATCATGATTTTAAAAAGCTTATATTTTGTCCAAAGATTATATGGTTACTTACATATTGATTTTAAAATGATTTCATACATGTATATAATTAATTAATTAATTTCCCTAAAAAACTATACATTGCCGCCTGGTGGAGTATTTCTTATTGGTGGTTTTCAGATGGCAATCTTGACGTCCCAAATGCTTCTAATTTGCATTGATCAATGTGAGGTGACCAAAACACTCATCCAGTGTGAATATGTATGTTGTGTGTGCTCCCAAGTTCAAAGCCATGATCAAATTCTCAAATACTCTCAAATACAAATATTACATGGGTCTGCTAACATTGCCAAAGTATCCACTTCAACAATGCATCCTTATTGTGTGATTAAAGATTGCAGATATATTAATGCATCTTTTCAAGCTTTACCAAAAGATCCAAGTCTCCGAAACTGTAGCTGGCAAAATTGCATTCCAGACAAGCGATCACTGAAGCTCTTTTTTTTGCTTATCTACTTAGAAAACAATACCAGCTCGCTATAACAAGCAAATGAGCGATTACTAGTTCGCTTCCCGAATGTACAAATATCCACCGGAAGCACAACGCTTGTGCAATCGCTACAATGTTCGTGTTGCCTATATTTTATCATAAGTGGATATTTGTAAATTCTTCAAGCTAACTATAGTTAATTTGCTTGTTGCTACCGATAACAAAATGGTATTGTTTTACAACTTCATATGCAGCCCTTGCTTGGATAAAAAGCAATAGTACACAGAGTTTCAGTGATTGCTTGTCTGGAGCGCAATTTGGGCAGCTACAGGAACAATCAGAATAAGCCCCACGCCATGTGGCAGTTGATGAGCCAATGAGCCAATGAGCTTGAACTGTTGTACAGCTGTGCAATGTTTTGACGGCCCGAAAAATGTACGCTTTGAAATGGACATATTTAATACTTTCATTGTGTTTCTACAATGTCTTCTTGTGCAAATTGCATATAAAAACCTAGAAAGTGTGACCAACCACAATGTTACTTAATGCTATTTTTTTAAGGGTATCCATAACACAGAAATGGCAATGTGTTGTTCAATGCACAAGCTAAAACCACCCATTCCATTCATACTAATTAGTCTTGCCATTCCTGTTCAGGGATTTAAGCTGTAACAACTCATTCAACTTTGTGCTAATATGTGCTGCTACCCGGGGATTTTGTGTGCTGGGGGGGGAACCTTAGTAATAAATGTCACAGGGATTGTTTTTCTACATTTGTCCTGTCACGTGAATTAACATGTCTCCAGACCCACGATGACCCTGAGGAATGCAACCATTTTATGCCTGAGGGAACAGGAGCTACATTCAGCCAGGTGGTCAGAGCAGTTAACTTCTTAGAACTGCTTGCTTATTTCACACACCATTATTGAAGTGAACAGAATGTGAAAGGTGATCTTTGACAGTCAGTTTTAGCTGTGACAGAAAATGTTAAAAACACAGGCTCTAATCCAAAATTCACCAGTCTAATCACGATCCAGATACTGGCGAACAACTTCTAAGACCGTGTCCCAACCTGCTGAGTGTTTTCACTTTGACTACAAAAGAACCATACACTATGTCAACTATGATGTATGGGCTCAGTGGTCCATGTATATTGACACAAGAAAATAGTTTTCTATTTCTTTCTAGACAAGAACAGCCCATCTGTCATTTTAGTGTTCAAGTTTAATGTTATATTTGCCATTTACTTGGGGAAAAACCTCAGTTAATGAAAAATGAATAATGCAATGTAAAAATAACTTTGTTTATAGAGACCATGTCTGTAAGAACAACCATTATCAACCATTTTGATAAGGGTTGCCCTACATTAAATGGTGAAATAGTGATCCATTTAGTTTTTATTATTGAATGTGTGACCTTCTTCTCTTTTTTGAGATAATTGAAGCACAGAACTGTTTACTTACCATCCTAAACTTTCCTCACAATCTGCCTTTGACCCATGCACATGTGTGTACAGTGGACTTTTAAGTACAGTTAATCCATTTTTTGGCCAGATTAGTTTAGAATATGTGATATCTCTCCAAAAGCTAGTATCTCAGGAGTATGCTTTATAACTACTTTTATCACAAACTCCACAAAATCATGCTGATGCTTTTCACAACCAGTTTCTTAACATCAGAGTGTGCGGTAGCATTTCCACACTGTAGTTGGAAATAAGTTTTTTTTAATATGTAAAAACTAGATTACAGATGAGATGGGGTAGAGTTTTAAAGCAAAGTATTGCACATATAATGCATGCTTGCTCGCTATTGGCTCTTGTGCCATTAACTACAACCATTAGCCATACCAAAATCCCATTATACTTTACCTTTCATCCTACTGGTAGCCAAAATTATATGCTTCTTATCTTGCATGACTTCACCGAGATGGCTCTCTCAATCTTTCACACATTCTAGAGGCTGTTAGATCAAAGACATGTAAGATCTACTTGTGAAATATTTACAGCTTGGAAACTATCACATTGACCTCTCTTAGACATCAAAGGACCACTGACAAGTAGCAGTAGCCACTGAGAAACCAAAGCAGTACCTGGCTATACCTGAGCCTCTAACAAGTGTTTCATCCAGTTTTTGAAAAAAAATAAAGATCAATTTATATATGCAACAGACATGCACACTATGCAAGTTTCGGTTCTACAGCATAACTTAGGCAAAATGTTTACATTACAAAGAAAAAAGAAGAAAACGCTTAGTCATCATGAGGCACTTTTGACTGATCACGCTAAATAACATAAATGATTCTGTATGCAATCATCAGCATAGAATGAGGGTTTGAGGTCTGTTGTACACTTTGTATCAGAGTTATTGTAGAAAGAGTGCACTGGATGTGTCTTAGATTCTTAGTGATAGAAGATGCATAAACAGCTCCATGCAGTATGGACATATGCATGATGGCTGGGTCCGGTAAGATGGCTCACATACTAAGGCTAATCAGGCTACTGGTGATGTACTGAATGCATTGTCTCATACAATTTATATGGTAATTGTGAAATGAAATGAAGGTGAAATGAACTTGCCATATGCCAATAAGAAACATGCATGTTTATAAACTATAACACGTTTATATGTGGATACAGCCAAGCACAGCACATACTGTCAGTACGGCATTTAATTGTATGCTGTGATTGACTGTCTACATGTCTGCATTAGCACTGAGCTTGATCCTGTAAAACATATGCGACTAGTCAGTATTTGTTTCCTCGTTCTTACAATTCATACAATATGGCTCTATAAGTCACACTTGATGAGATTGTCTACCAAATTAAAAAATAATAGCAATACACAGCCAAAGTTCCAGTGTTGTTTCTATTTTTCCTTGATGAGGGCAGAGTAAATAGAAAGCTGAGAGAGGCTGGAGCGTGAGAGAGAAGGAACAGTTGTCACCTAAACGTGCCCTCATGAATACTAATTGCTGTCTCCACAGAAAGCTAGAAAGACTCCCATTGATAGGGCCACACAATGGTGAAGAGACACAGGGGAGGCAGTGGAATTCCATTATTTGATTTTACTTTTTACTTTTTTTCCCCCTCCTCGTGTTTGTGTGCAAGCTGCTTTCTTTAGGTCACAGCAGCTACAATTCTGGCATTGTTTACAAGTGGCCTGGTCGAGGAATGCGGAGCACACAGCTTCCTCTTCATGATCTGGGGTTCAGGAGCACAGACCATGGAAATGTTTGCTCCTCTCTGAGCTGTAATGAAGATAATGTGTTTGCTCAAGAGGGTACTGCAGTAATACAGACAGATTGAATAAAACAGGAACAGGTGTATATGCAATCCCTGTTTCCCTGTCTCAATGTCATCACAGGTAAACACATTGAATTACACATACATGGGTTACACCTTAAACTTTATTTTCCGCATTTCCATTACCTTCATGCACACCTGGGGCAGTACTGGCGCCAGTCTTAGCATTTATCTTACCTGCTAGCCTTTTTGCATGAGAACCAAGAAACAGTACAGTTAACTGTGACATGGGTACTGATACTTGCAGTTGACCGAACATTGAACCTGCAATTTTACCTACAAAAGATGTCATGAGAAGTGCATTCAAATAGTGTCCCTGCGATTATCAGTCCGTCTCCCTCAATTTCCATGCTTCAGTCAGTTTAAAACCAATAAATCTTTTGAGACAGAAAATGTAAATAAGGGCTGTGGGCCACTGCCTTCTGACACTACATGGAAGGGATATGGAATCAGGTATTAAATGGCAGGCATTTATATAGCGCCTTTTATCCAAAGCGCTGTACAATTGATGCTTCTCCATTCACCCATTCATACACACACTCACACAACGATGGTGATTGGCTGCCATGCAAGGCCCCGACCAGCTCATCAGGAGCATTTGGGGGTTAGGTGTCTTGCTCAAGGATACTTCGACACAGCCCGGGCGGGGGATCGAACCGGCAACCCTCCGACTGCCATACGACTGCTCTTACTGCCTGAGCCATGTCGCCATATTCATATTTCAAATGCAGTCAGTAACAATGCTCTATTAGTGACTCTGTTTATACCCTGGACAGCAATTAAAGTACTTATCAGCTGTATGATTGAAAGTTGGATATGGCTATCCTGATATTGCTGACACTTTCCCCTCCAAAACACAGCAGTGCATCCTCAATGTGATACATAACTTTCTGTCCAAATAAAACAAATAAAATGTTGTTATTATTGTAACCTGCACGTGTTTTCCGCAATTTAAATATTTTATCATTAAGGCCATACCAGAGAGGATATGAGCAAACTATAAGGAAAAATATATACATGGCTGAAGATGAACTGTCAGTCGTATCTTTAAAAACCTGTAGGCTACAATTTCAGAAAAATTTACATATACATGTATTACATATTATATTTACGACACTATAGACTGGGCATACACTGCTTTTAACTTCAGATTTATCAGTGAGACAGAAAGAGAGAAATTCCTTCCCCTTTTACAGCAGGAGGAAATGGGTAGACTGTGGAAAAGAATTGTCAGAGGAAATACTCAGAGAAACACTATATTCTTACTGAACAAAGACATTCAGAACTTTGAGGGCTACTTTTTTTTGGTCACCTTATGATAAAATAGAATCTAACACACAGGTGATTCTGTTGCAAACCAGCTGAGAAAATGTAAACAATTTGATTTGTCTTCAAAAATTGTCTTTCATTTGGCAACATTTTACAGCTATTTTTCTACAAATTTGAGAGCTTAATGATCGTTCATTTTTTAAATAAATTCGCTTTTTAAAACACATTCAAAATCATTCATGTCTGTGGTATTACTTATTGTCACTTATGGTACAATATTCTATGGTACAATATCATGTGATATGATCATTTTGTACCCTGAAGTGCAATTTCTACTAGTATGCTGTATGACGTACCATCTCTATTGTGAAGAAAAGTAAAAGAAATGCATATAGTTATCGGATGTTCAATGTCATTTATTTCCTGTATGTTAGGTGGTAACACCACGGACAATACATCATTAATTAACTGAACTAGCAAGTAACAAAATAAAAGGCCTTTTATACTGTATGTCTGGTTGATAAATGTTCCAAAATAACACACATAATCACATATAATGTTGTGCACTGCACATATGGGTCTGTGGTGTGAGAAGTAAACAGCGGTAACACCAAAGACAGGTGGTAACAGCAGTTGCCTGGCAGTTGGAGGGTTGCCGGTTCGATCCCGCCCTGAGTCACATCTCACACCCAAATGCTCCTGATGGTTGGTCCCTTGTGTATGAATGGGTGAATGAGAAGCATCAGTTGTACAGTACTTTGGCTAAAGGTGCTGCATAAATGCCACCCATTTACAATTACACACAAATATGATATTTTCTTCAAAGCTAACATGCAGCTATTTTAGGTAACTACCAAGAAGACATGTGGAAACATAAAATATCCGCCATTCATTATTATTTTACATTGATGTAAAATATGTTATAAACGAGTAACACCAAAGAAATTGGGACACATAAAATTCACTGAGATTTTGTTAAATTTAAGAAAAGGTATGAGAGAGTGCTTGGTAGGTCAAACCTGTCAGAATCCCTGTTTCTTTGTACAATCACTTCCAAAAGGGAGTAGTTTTGCAGTTTAGAAGTTCTTCCTGCTTATTGTTAAATAGATATTATCTGTTGGGTAACACCACAGACATCAAATCTTTGGACAATTTTGAATAAAATATTATTTTATTTTATATATATATTTTAAATCTTTAATCTAGGTAACGTGTAAACAATAGTTTCTGTGGTTTGACCAGAAAATAGTTATTTAAAATGTAAGTTTATGTGGTTAAATTCTCATCATATTGCAAAAGTAAGACTTCTGTTTTTCATCATGTGGTGACACAAAAAGCTCTACAATATAGTATTTTGAAATTTCACATTTCTCTATTTTTTAAGAGGTTAATAAAAACTAATCCATCAGTTTTCTGACAATAAGTAGGTTTCTCGTTTTTTAATGAGATGTGAAATTTGCTCAGACATGGTTTGCAACACAAATCAAAGAATGGCCACATATGGACGGTCTGTAACTGCCCTCCTAAAGACACAAACATCCAACCATCTGGACCAGACAGCAGGATTCCCAAAGCTGAAGGTGTAGTGTAGGGGTGAGTAACAGAGGTGGAAATGCCTCTATATAATCCCGTGCATGCCACCACAGCATCACCCTTTCCCCATGTCCATTCATGAAATTTCCCATTATTCCTGCTCCTCATATGGAGCTGTGGAAGAGAGAGGCGGCAGGGCAAACAATGGCTGCTTGTCACTATCTAATTAACATCTGGAGCATAGAGGAGAAAAAGGTTGTTTACGCGTTTCTTGGCCTGGGGCACATGAGTCCTGAGCAGAGCCCAGAGAGAAACAGCAGAAGGGCATACAAAGGGAGGTTAGGAGAGAGGAGAGAAGACAGAGATACACAGAAAAAAAGATATCCAGAGGGAAAGAGAAAAGCACACAGGAATATAGAAGGACAGAAATACAGAAGGAAACAGACAGCTAAAAAAAGGTTTCTGCCCTTTTAATCTGGCAGGCCATACATCACCATCAACTGCACCATCAGGAACATAACATGTCTGGGTGAACAAAAGATACAGAGTTCAAAGCCACACTGGCAACATCAACAGGTTAGAGTTTCTTTATCTCTCTATATCTCTACAGATCTGACGTGATCTTTGAGGGAGAATTTTGTGCTGAATGGTGGTTAGTCAGATCTTTACAAATTGCATAACAGGCAAATTGTTACTAGGGCAGATACTGAGAGTGGTAATGTGACTACATTACATTGCTTCTGCAATGCTTTCAGTGATCCTGATATCACTACTAGAGGTCGACCAATATGGAATACCAATGTAAATGTTTAAATGAACAGAGATGGCTCTCTAGTGAAAAAGTTTTAAAATGCCAGGTGTAAATTACACAAGAAATACGAATTCACACTAAATGTAGTAGCATAATGCCTCTGGACTGTGCACTTAGATCTAATGTTTTTCTAGATTTGTTTTAAACAGAATGATATCTTACTTTTCTGGCTGATAGCGACTATGACATATCTTATATAATTGACCACATTCTGGTGCTCAAATAGGTAGAAAAATAAGACAGAGAAGAAAAGTTTAAAGAAACAAATATCAATTATCCATAAATTATCCAGTAAAATGATCCATAAAGTGGAAAGTCGTTCTAATATATTGCCCTTACAGCGGTTAATATGCAAACTACAGCTTTATAATAAACTAATCACAAATAACTAACTTTGCTGCACTAAAGTGACCTTAATAGTGTATTAAACTAAACTGGTAGTTTAGTGTACTGGTAGTTTAATCACAACATAGCTGTGATTCTGACACTCATCATCATAATGACTACTTGTTTTGGGTTGGGTTCTAAAAGTGATCTGTGTAAATGGAAATGAGAAGAAACCACGATTACATATGGAGCTGTAAAACACAGTAGTGACAGAATCTGGCAAATCTGGAACATTTTCAGGCATTATATGGTTATATGCTTAACTGATTTTTTGCACGATGTATGGTGACTAATATTAAGACTGTCGTTGCAAGTCATCTTAGGCTTACAGTACAGTCCAGTCCTTTTGGCAGAGCTCACCATCCTTTTAAAGTTGGTAATATCATTATCTGCTGCTGCACCGTGTAGGCCTACCTTATGTATTGGATTTAGTCAATTGTTTCAGAGCATCCACTTATTTGTAACATTGACAATGAGCTGTCTGTTTACGGACAAATACAAGCTTCTTAGCTTTTTTTGTGCCGTGTCAAGCATTTGTAAGTTAAATGGTCTTGATGGGGCTCTAGGTGATTGTCTGTGTCACCTACATATGCCTAAAACCAGGCCTAGGGTGCAAGCATTGTGTAAGGGTGAACATTAGATGGTGTGCTTATGCAAAATTAGAAAATCAACTTCCATCCCCACTGATAGCATTACCAGCATCAGCTTCAGCATCTATACCATCGTTTACCTTGCTCCTGCATAATGTCTGAAATGTGTGCTGGATGGGAGACCTCTTGGTTAAAGTTGCTGCTGGTAGGGGTGTTAGTGGGTGTTAGTAGGGGCCCTCTGGTCTGCTGGGGAAATAAACCCCTATGCCTCAGTGCAGTGATGGGGATACTGTGCTGTCTTTTTCCGGTGAGACATCAAATCAAGGTCCGGCCTCACTGCGGTCATCAAAGATCCCATGATACTTATTCCAAAGAGAAAGTGGGCTCCCTGGTGTACTGGTTAGATTCCCAACTTAACAATGTATGGACTTAAGATGTATGTGCTACCATGTGGATACAAGCTGGGCTACTCTGTTCTGTGTGTTCGATGATTTCCACACACTCCAGCAGCAATTGTTGTCTTTTGTACAGACTGTGAATAAATCTACACATGTTCACTTGTGAAAATACTGGTTCCATTCCTTTTGAGAACATTTTAACTTCACTATTTCACTCATAACACACTGTGGGTGTGTTAATATGCTAGCAATTTATGGATATGGATATGTTTATTTTGCTGAACCTTTGCTGTACATGTTTTTATAGCAAAAATAAGATTGACAGTTTAATTTCCATCATTGTTCTATTTATTGTTATAAAATGGCATACAAACAGCATAAGGATATTCTACTATTACCACTGACATTTTTCTCCACAAAAATGCTACTGAGGAGTGTTCGAAGGCAATGTCTAAGAAAGCAAAAAAAATGTGCTACTGTTCCTCTTTTGCAGGAAACAGGAAGATAGAGTTAGTGTTGTGTCCCATCATGCAAAACATAGCTGTGATTCTGTTTGCTGTCAACTACTTCACCTGGACATCAGCTGTATTTGACAGTCAAAGACAAAGTGAGTCACCATGAGTGTGTCAGCCCTGAATCATTTTAATGTTCCCTCTTCATCATGCTATTTAACATGCTCATGATTATGAAACAGGAGAGATACCTTGCTATTAAATTAATGAGGATAAGGATCAAATATTTATATGCAGTATTATATATCAGCATAGTATATAAATATAACTAGTATATAATTTTAGTATATAAAAAGAAACTGTGTGCAATAAACTCATCATATTTTGTTTATTTCCAAAAAAGTCACACAGATGAACTCATTATTTTTATCATAATAGCTCAAATTTTAAATCAGCATTCCAGTTGGCTTAATAATGGCTCAGTTGTTATAGAACCTCTGCACACAGCCAAGACAGGCCAGCGAGCACTATACAGCATGAAATTGGAAGAACCTTTCCATCAAGTAAAATGTGCAATGCAATAAAGTGCAACTTTTCTATTTCAGGTTGGCTGACAGTATATTTCCCAAGACTACCAAGGAAAAATTATTCTTCTTATGTATAACACTGACTAAATTCCACCAATACAACTTAATGTTTCCTTAACTGCATTACAGGTGTGCATAAGAAACTTCGCTACCTTCTCGAACCACCCGTCTATGCAGAAGTAACTGCTCGTCGAGGTGCAAACGTCACCCTTCCCTGTTTGTTGCAAAAGAAACCGCTCGTGTACAAAGTGAAGTGGACAAAGTTGGAACCACTGCGTCGTGGAGTGGAAAACATTGTTCTCATCACAAACGGTCAGGCGCAAAAGGGATACGGCTTGCTCGGGCCCCGGGCATCCTTACGCCGCGCACATCCATTGGATGCCTCCGTGCGCATCAGCAACCTTGAACTGGAGGACGACGGAAGCTACCGATGTGAACTAATCAACGGTATCGAAGACGAAAGTGTCGTCCTTACCCTGAGAGTAGAAGGTAAGCAGTGATAGCATACAGTGCTAGCGGAATAAAAGTGGTAGCCAAAATAAGTTACCCAGTGTCAACCAATCTCTCTTCTACATAACAGAAAGCACAGTTCTGCAGAGGCGTACTAAAAGAGTGTCATTTCTGAAAATAAATCTGAACGTGTTGTACTTACGAATTTAACCTTTTGGTTAGTAAATGAACCTATTGCATTCCAGGGCTTGTATTTCCTTATCAGAGTGCCAATGGTCGTTACAAATTCAACCACCAGGAGGCCAAAGAGGCTTGCTATGGACAGGACGCTGCACTGGCTACGCATAAGCAGCTGTTCAGAGGTGATACATTTCATTCGTTGTTGAAGAAAGAATCTGAAATGAACCAATGGATAATGGGGTTAAAGTGCAGACTGTCACCTTTAATTTGAAGGTATTTATATCCAGATCAGGTGATCTGTATAGGAATGACATCCCTTTTTAACATAGTCCCAGCATTTTAGGGGACCAGAAGTAATTAGACAGACGGCCATTTCTGATTAGTCATGTGTATTGAATTGCTTCCTTGATGCATGTATAAGAAAGCTTTCGGTATTGATTCTTGATTCTGTTATTGGAGATTGTCATGAGGACCAGCGTTGTGCCATTGATATTCACACAAGCCATTATGAGAGAAAAAAGAAACAGACCAAACAATAGGCTTACCGAAATGAACTGTTTAGAACATGTTGTGTTGGATTATTTCAAAAATATTGAATAAAAAAATTGAAAAGACTTAAGTACAGAGATTGATCGGGAGCCAGTTAAGGCCTTAAGGTGTGTAGATAGATTTAGCCAATCAACAGCTTAAAATAAATAACCAGTTGAAGATGTGCATAATAGTAAGAAAATGAAGCTAATGGTGTGAAATCTGCAGCCTGGACTGAAGGGCTTGACTGGTGCAATGCGGGATGGCTGAACGATGGGACAGTCCATTACCCCATCCTGCACCCGCGGGCACAGTGTGGAGGAGAGAAACTGCCGGCCGGAATTCGCAGCTACGGCCCCAAAGACAAGACCCGAGACTACTTCGATGCCTTTTGCTTCACTTCTATAACCGCAGGTCAGTCAGTGTCCGGCTCAGTTTGGCTCATGCCAGTCTTGGAACTGCTGTAGCTGTAAAGCCTCAGAAATACAGTATGTATGTGCAGTGAAACCACTGCCAGCGCCACGGTCCAATGACACGGTCCACACTCAGTAATGGATGGTGTAGCCTAAATTGTTAATGGTTTAGGTATAGGTTTGGGTTAACTGCCTTGGGTCACAGTGTTTGTGTAGAAACAATACATGCATGGCCACAGTTTGACCTTTATCTGTGCAAATTTGAATTTTGTGCAGGTTTAGGCAGTAGGTATGTGCTTACACTGGTTGGGGAATGTGGAAATTTCTTCACCTTATAATCTTCACCTTAGAATGTTTTCATCTGTAAAGTACATGGAAAATACCCCAGAAATATCTCCATCTTTGTGGCATGCTAAGAACAGGGTTGTCTGCATTGATAAAAAAAAAAGATCAAAGTAACAGGATATCTCTGTTTTTAAAGCGGATGCCTCTATCTTTCTCTGTCCTTCTCTAGGGTATGTGTTTTTCATCGGGGGCAAACTGAACTTTACTGAAGCCATAGAGGTGTGCAGGGAGAAGGGGGCGGAGCTGGCCCGAGTTGGTCAGCTGTACTCGGCCTGGCACTTCAGGGGCTTGGACCGCTGCGATGGAGGCTGGCTGTATGACGGCAGCGTACGCTTCCCCATCACCAGCCCCAGGAAGCGCTGCGGAGACCTGCGTGAGCCCGGGGTGCGGAGCTTCGGCTTCCCCAGCAAGACCCTGCGTCTCCATGGGGCTTACTGCTACAGGTAGTAGGGCAGGGGGAAGAGGTGGAGGTGGCACACTGACTCTTCAGAAGACGTCAGCAGGACACAGCATGCTTTGGCACTTTTAAAACTGAAGTTTGGCCATAATGTTTGCAAATACTGCAGGAAATGATGCAGGATAACTGCTTGTATTTACAATGCAATCGCATTACCTCCTGACTTTGTGATTATATTGATATTTAAAAGCAGTGCTATTTGCTATGACTGGAGGACATATTGAGTATCAGGATTACATACTACAGCATGAAGGCTGAGTAATAAGAAATTGAATAATTTTGTGTTTTCCTACTGTGTTAATTCTGTTCATAACAGGATCAGAAGGATTTTGTGTTCATGCATTTGTCATGTGGCAGTCTCCATTGAATTAATACGGCTAAAATTTACGTTAATTCTCACCATGAATATTGAAGAAGATCATATGATGTTACTTAAAAAAGAACTTATTCATCATAAATGAATTGATTATGTAGCAAGGAAAGGCATTTAATCAAATGTTATTGTAGGCAACCCTCCATTGTTGTCTGCCACTCTGCTTGATCCATGAAGTCCATGGTCTTCAGTCAGTGTAGGTCAAATTAATTTGACAATATGATTCTGTATTTGATATGTAAATGCATCAATAAAGTAAATAATGACTTAATAATTATAGAATTAATGGAATATTCTTATATTAATATGGAATATTGCACATGAGTTCCCCAAGATTGTATGGCCACATAATTAAATTCCACTTATTGCCCATGGTTTTTCCTTCATTGTGGTCATATCCTCTGTGAACATGTTTTTATTTCCTTTGAATCAAACTGGTGCAGGTGTTGCCATATCAATTTGTCTCAATTGCTGTAGTAGTTCACTATATGTTTTTGTTTTTTTCAGAATTCAGGGCCAAAAATGCAGGGATTGCATGACATTAATTGAGTACATGACCAAGTATGACAGCACCATACATTATTGATTTTATATTGAGTCATATCTTGGAACTGGAGAAGGAAGGCAAGAGCGTGCATGCAGATATTTCAGCAATGAGTGGGTGAAAATTGCTGCCGAAAAGAGATTTCATGAGCTATTATGAAAGCCTTTCCCAAAGCTTTGCAGCTTTAATAAAAGCTTTTGAAGCAACACATTTATGATACAGTGCACAGTACATGACACCTATATATACCGCGGACAGTATGACATTGTATGTACAGTATGAATATTATATTACTGTGTAAAATGAAGTAGACAAATATGGAAATTGACAGGAAGAATTATTCCTCTATGGTTCATTCTGTTATTCACTGAGACCACGGATATTCTGTGGACCTACTTGCCAAGACAGGAACTGTGGTGAGGCTGAATACTCTATTCAGCTACAAGAATGCAAGATTGTGATCAGGCTTCATGACAAAGACATAATAGCAAACCTAAACATTCGGTGCAGTAATGTCTGTATATGGGCCACTCACAAAAAACATCTCTGCTTTGTGGGAATTACTAGGAAGAGAATACCTAATAAGTCAAAGGCAAACTGAATAGACTGTATAGGGTTGATAGAAAAGGGTGCGTTCAAAAGCCTCAGCACTGCTGTCTGCTAGAGCTAAATATGAGGGAGTCAGATGAATAAAATGTGATTACCCACATTTCATAAATTATACACACCAGCAAGTTTACAATAAAGTATGGTAGGGTGGGTACTGCTAATTACTATAATTGACTTTATAGAAAGAGAGGGGGAGTAAGGGGGACATGTAAGAAATGAACAGATATATCAGAAGGGAGAGGATTGGTGTTGTAAATCCCCTGAATTGCTTGGGCATGGAATTAATAGCGTGGTCCATAAATGGTACACACCTCAATAAATCATTTGGCTGTGTGACAGAGAAAGAACGAAGAAGGTTCTTATGCAGTTTTCTGTGAATTGTTCCTGTGTGCTGTAAAGACTAGTTTAAATAGCAGCAGTCAGCACTTGTCACTGAGGGTTATTTTTGGGGGAATCTGGGGGTCCCCGCATCATTGCATTCTGCACCTGTGCAGCTTTTTGTATGGACATACACAATTCTGCCAGTAGAGGGAGACATTTGATAAGCTAGTAATTCCCATTGTTTCTGTTGTCTTGTATTCTCTATATACACATGTACTGATTGTAGCATTTTTGAAGGATAACCTTCTTTATACCTTCATGTGAGCTTTGTAGGAAAATTTATTTTTTGTTGTGCATACAACACAATTCACATTACTCCCCTATTTCTATTGACTTGGGGGTTCACATGAGCTAAATCATTTTCATCATTCCTGCAATTGGCAATATGCTCGTCATTTCAACTAGTCAAGGGAGACTTTTGATCAGTGATTGCATTCCTACTTTCTGAATCACTAATCCTCATCAGTTGCATTCAAATTTGTCTTAGGATCACAAACTAAGTTTCATGCTTCTGTGACTTAATTTATGGACATGTGAATTCAATAAATATACACTTTAAGAAAACAGAAATATTGAGGTAAATTCAATTTAGAAACTAAATTGCATGTGCAGTCTTTAGAGAACAAATAGAATATACATACAGAGCAATTTTGAGTCAGAATTATTTTTAACTTACTGTATAAAATAAACTACTGACGATGCTCTCATTCTGCTATGTTAACTGCTGTGATATGCATTCACAAAGGAAATGATTGGATTAAAAAGACTATCCCTGATTATTATCTGTGGGCCTACTACTCCAAAGTTGGCAAGGAGGATCAGAAAAATCACAGGAAAGCTTGACAGGTTACTTCATTAATGTTCTGTTAGAAAACATATTTTTTTATTAAAGTGTGTAACAGTGTGGCAAGTGGTAAACAGTAGGTACCATGTACCAGATGGTACCAATTTGCTTGACAATTCACCAATTCTTAATGAAATGGCATAACCTGGTAAAACATATTTTAAATGAGACTTTTTAATGAGACATTTCTGTATCTGCTTGGGCCTTCTGACTTAATCATGTCTCTGTATGAGCACAGCTCAACCTATACTTGCATAACAAGCATTTATTTTTGAACACTACCTTTTATTGATCTGGAGAAATGTATACCACATAGCCACCGTCTGCTTGATAATTACATGCTATATATTAAACATTACATTGTTAAGCTTCAATTACATAGCTGAGATGTACTGTGTAGTTTTCATTAAATTCAATTTGAGGAATGATTCTGAATTCACTGTGCAGTGGTAAAATAATAAATGGTCAATCGGAAATAATAAACTAAAGTTATTTTGTGAAATGGGGAATTCTACAGATATTGCTGCAACACGAATATTTCCAATACAACTGAGTTATACAGATCATCAATCTCTGAGAAAATGCTAAACACGCGATCCTTTAAATTAAAGGACAGGGTTAACATAAGGATAAGAATATTTTCAGTGAATATTTACAGTACAAAACATGGATAACTTTTATAGCATCAGAAATTACATGTAACTAATGTGTTTATGCTTTAAGTAAATTAGAGTACTACTTCACAAAAAGTATTTTGAGGTTGCAAACTATTGGCAACCACAATATCGTTCACTGCTCTTGATATCAGTGGGCCTCAGTCATAGCATATTAAACATTATATGTACACCTTGGGTCCATCTACACCCAGCATCACTCAAAACACATTAAAGACCTGAAAATGAAGCACCAGATTAAGGACCTATTTGTAAATATTGATGAAGTTGAGAAAAGAGGAAAATTTGAGACAAGACTAGTCAAAGGGAGAATATCATCACATTTTCATGGACTAATACTGAAGATTATTTTTGAGACCCTTATACCTGGCTATCATAGTATATTTCAGTTTGTCCCAAACTTTAAACAGGTAAGACATGTTTGTTCATTTCAGTATCCAACCAATGGCTAACAAATAAATAAAAAAATGAGCTTTTAACGTTAACTTTACTTCATGAACTACCAACTTAATGACACACCACAATATTGTGGGTCTTAACCCCATCCTTCAAATTTCCACCCCTGACAGATAAGTTAAATAACAGGTATATCAGACTTAAGATTAAATGAAATAGTCAGAGCAGTATAAGATATGCACTGTACTGTACATATTGTCTGTACATTAAAATATCACCTCAGTTCTCAAAGGGAAGCAACTCTGCGTATGAAGAGGGATTGTCTCTGAGGGACATGAAGAGGGATATAAAAAGAGGAACAGAGGGTGAGACATTTAGACATTCCACTTAATGTCCCAGAACTGTGCTTTTGCCTTCTCGGTGGCCACGGCGTCCATAAGCACTGCCTCCATTCTGTCCGGGGGAGACGTCTGCTCCTCACCTGCCGCAGTCACCGGGGCTTAACAGCACAAGGCACACACAAGTGCTTTCAGAAGCGCTGCACCAGTAACCCACACTCACACACATCCTCTCCAGCACAAGCTTTCTGTCACTCTTCTCTGTTCCTTTTCCATTCTAACTTCATTTCAAAATATAGCCCTAATTCCTGAAGCCCTCAGTAAATCTTTACTTTGCTTTCCCATCACATCGCTGGCAAAAGGTACGGTACCTTGGTTGGTTCTACGGATCAATAAATACCAAGAGAAATGTCCGCCATACCAAAAATGACAGGGCTAGTGTGCCCTTTGTGCACACAACACACCCTCTCTTTGCTGCATTCTGAAATACTTCCAGCTTTTTAAAAAACAGTCATGTATACAGATATTGTGCATTAGACACAATGAACTGAGGTTTATCGTTTTAAATTGCACTGCAATGTCAACTGCTAATATTTTTCACAAGGAATAGTCCTTCAAGTTGAACCAGGCCCATTATATTAATGAACTCTATAAAAAGGCACAGATGAGTTCCTGTGAAGGCTCACCTGGGATACACAGGATTTGGGGATCCTCCCACTGGCCGTTTGGAAGGCACTTGATGATGGGGTTGCGTCTCTGCCAGAAGCCATCTTTACAGTGGAAGCGCACCATGGAGTTGGTCTCATAGCGTGGATGCAGCTTCCCAAACATCATAGCATTGGGAACGACGGGGGGTTGCCGACAGAAAGCTACACAGCGGTACAGAATGAACAGGAAAACAGGAAATCAAGGATTTAATGTGAGAAACGAAACAGAGGAACACTTATGTAGTCGTACTATAAAACAAAATAGCTTTTTTTATTATCACATTTTTATTACTGCTATATTTCTTGGACAAAACATACGAACAGCAACATTTTGTAAAAGAAAACTGCTGAGAACAAGGAGCCATAAACGGACTCATAAATTGACTATGCCTCATCTGTATTCCCAAACTGTCCCGCCCTTCATCACTGGGCTCTTCAGGAGTGTCTTTTTGGGAGCCATTTCTGTCATCGGAGTATTTGCAGTGTATTAACTTGGATAGAGTAATCATCTATTCATGCCAAGGATTATCTTGTGCAAGCAGACTCTCTCAAACAAAACAGCTTGTTCATAGTAATAAAACACTGAGAGTCTATTATATCCAAACATGTCTCCTGTGCCGTGAGGGCGAAGCTGTACTCACAAGTGCCTTTCTTGCAGGTGTAGGGGAGGTGGTAGTTACAGGGCACATCGCTCCAGCGCCCGTCATCGAACCACACCATCACCACACAGTTCTCCCCAGACAGGAAGTAGCTGTCAGGCTGCCCACGGTACCAGTTCTCATAGAGCTGGATAGAGGATGTGGGACAGTGCCCTTTCAGTTCATGCAAAGCAGCGCAAATAACTCAAAGGGCAAAGAATGGGTCAGAATCTTCTGAAGTAGGCAGATTTATTGTCCAGGATTATGATACTTATCTATCCTTGAATCATTTGTTACAATAATTCATTAGGTGTATTTATTTTAATGGTTCTAATGTATGAATAAAAGTTTCCGGTGCTTAAATTGCAGATTACAATACCGTAATGACATCAACCAAACCAGCAGCCACCCAGCTCCTGCCAATTGGCTGAAGCTAAGCAGGCGTGGGCTTGTTTAGTAAATGTCAGAAGCTAAGCAGGTGTGGGCTTGGTTAGCAAATGGCTGAAGCTAAGCAGGCGTGGGCTTGTTTAGTAAATGTCTGAAGCCAAGCAGGCGTGGGCTTGTTTAATAAATGGCAAAACTAAGCAGGCGTGGGCTTGTTTCGTAAATGTCTACTATTTACTTGGTTAGTAAATGTCTGAAGCTAAGCAGGCGTGGGCTTGTTTCGTAAATGTCTACTATTTACTTGGTTAGTAAATGTCTGAAGCTAAGCAGGCGTGGGCTTGTTTCGTAAATGTCTACTATTTACTTGGTTAGTAAATGTCTGAAGCTAAGCAGGCATGGGCTTGTTTCGTAAATGTCTACTATTTACTTGGTTAGTAAATGTCTGAAGCTAAGCAGGCGTGGGCTTGTTTAGTAAATGGCAGAAGCTAAGCAGGCGTGGGCTTGGTTAGTACCCTGATGGGACAGGGAAAAGCTAAGCTGCTGCTGGAAGTGATGTTGGTGGGCCAGTAGGGACCCTTCCATCTGGTTAAATATCCCAGTGCGGTGATGGGGACACTGTGCTGCAGAAGACACTATCTTTCAGAGTTAAACTGAGGACCTGACTCGCTGTGGTCATTAAAGATCCCATGACACTCTTCACAAAGAGTAGGGGGTT
This sequence comes from Conger conger, assembly GCF_963514075.1. Classification (NCBI taxonomy): domain Eukaryota; kingdom Metazoa; phylum Chordata; class Actinopteri; order Anguilliformes; family Congridae; genus Conger; species Conger conger. The sequence continues at coordinate 73,363,554 of NC_083760.1, forward strand.
CCCTGGTGTCCTGGCTAAATTCCCAACCTGCGCTTTCAACCTACAACCTAATCGTCCTCTGATTTAATTGGCTAAATTGGCTTATTTTATCTCCCTCTCCACCTCAGCTGATATTTGGAGAGCATTTTGATGCAAAATGGCTGCTGTTGGTGGTTGGTGGTGGTGAGTTTCCCCCTCATCATTGTAACGTGCTTTGATTATGAGTCTGTAGTTTGTAAGTTGATGTACTCTTCAAGGATTCCAATTGTATCTGTATGGTCACGCTAGCACTCGGAACTGTACTGTACTCTAGGGTCCTCTTCACACTTGTTCCTGTGTTCGATCTGCACTTTGTTGTATGTCGCTCTGGATAAGAGCATCTGCTAAATGCTTTGTAATGTAATGTAATGAGAAAAGCGCCGTATAACTGCAACTGTCTGCCACTTCACCACGCACCTACCCAAACCCCAGCCATAATAGGTACATTTAAATCATTTAAATTCAAACAGCCTGAAGAGAGAAACAGAAACAGAACATTCCACTCATGGCCCCCGGGCACCATCCACTAAACTGATTAATGACATAATATTAAGCTTTTATTTTGAATATAGGTAAAATACTTATATTCAAACTCCACATTGAGTCACGTTGAGTCAGACTCACCAAAGGGTTTCCATCAGACCACTGGAAGTCTCCCTCTATGGTTCTGTCATTGAGACCAGTCCACTGATACTCCCTGAACTTGTCTAAGAAATGAGCAAGAGACTACTGTGAAAGATCAACCCTCACAAGAAAAACATAACTGAAGAAACTGTGTTTTGGAACAATACATATGCTGGCTACTGTTTGTAGGAAACCGAGTGAGAGAAATTCCTCCAAAACTGATAAGCCAAAATAGCTACATGGGGCCTACTTTACAGTGCAGTGTTTACTGCAGCTGATACTAGACAATAAGACAAATTAAAATCTTATGAAATTCCTGAATGTAATACCGAAGTTCTGCTGGAATGAAAATTTAGGAGGCCTTGACATTGTGTGTCATGTGTGACGTACTGTTGACAAACTCCTGCTCCTCGGGAGTCATCACAGACACCAGGTGACCGCCGTACATGCGGCAGTGCTTCTCCGCCACCTCCCAGGCCTGCCGCTTGTAGAAGTGCTTATAGCAGAAACCATGGAACTTCTCCCAGTCTACCTCACACTGCTCCATGTCTGAGTGAGGGAGAGGGAGAGAGAGGGAGAGAGAGGGAGAGAGAGGGAGAGAGAGAGAGAGGGAGAGGGAGAGAGAAATCATGTTCTTGAGGTCTACATCTGCTCAACAGGAATGATGACATACTCCCAAGCAACTAGTGAGCTCCCGCTGTGTGCCTCCCAGATTTCACAGGACATGCTGCTTTACACTGATACCCATTTTAACCACCTGTCTGTCATGACAAAAGACAGAAAGCCTGGGACCCCCTACCTGTCTGACAGAAGTCCCCTCCATAGCCAGGCAGACAGAGACAGCTGGCAGACACTCTGCTCTCTATACATGTTCCTCCATTAGCACAGGGGTTCACCAGGCACACATCTGAAACACAAGGGGGGTAAATGAGGTAAATTAGGTATTTATTTGCCTTTTTTTACTTTTTAAGTCTTCTGCTGCTGTAGCCTATCCACTTTGCATTGTGAGTTCAGGGCTGCTCTTCTGCATACCACAGTTATAATGCGTTTCCGTCCGCAGAACTGCCGCTCACTGGATGTTTTTTGGTTTTCGCAACATTCTGAGTAAACTCTAGAGACTGTTGTGCGTGAATCCGAGGTGATCAGCAGTTACATAAATACTCAAACCAGCCTGTCTGGCACCAAGAATCATGCCACAATCAATATCACTGAGATGAGATCAAATTCTTTCCCCATGTGTTCCTAACAAAGTGCCCAGTGAGAATATATTGAATGCAGTATTGCAATGACTGTCATTCATGTTAAAACAGATATGAGAAATTTGTGAACATGTTAAATTTTACACATTAAAGTTGCATGCTTTCTCAGTGATTAAATATGTTTTTCACCACGTTTGCCATCAGTATGCTGATATTGGCCTGTAGAGGGAGACATTTGATCAGTTATACCAATTTCCAATGCCTGCGTGAACATGAAATGACGAGAATGTCAATCCACCATGCGAGTGCTGTGAAAGAAACCTGGGTGACCTGGGACCTGGGACCTGACTCACAATATGTCCCATGTTATCAACACTAAAAAACAGCTTAACAGAGAATGTACAAGATGAAGGGTTACTAAATAGTGGGTAGGATGGGGTAGGATTTAAATTAACAAATGACAGGAGAGTGTTTAGAGTAACCAGTGCACAGCAGTCACAGACATTACCTGAGATACTTCCTGCTCCTGCTGCTTCCAGTACCTGCCTGGGGTCTGGCAGTGCATGTAGCTTTAAGTGGGGCTGATCCCCGCTGTACTCCAAGGCTGAGCGGGACTCCTGTGGGGCGGTGGGAGAGGGGTGTGTGTTCCAGCTGGTGGTCTGGGACTCCTCAGGGAGTAGTGTTACATCCAGGCCTGTGGACAACTCTGTCGTGCTAGGCTGGTGTTCGTCCGGCTCCTCTGTGCTGCTGGAAGTATAGTGAATTTTCACCACGGTGGTGTTGCTGGTTTTGTTGGCTCCTTCTGTGAAATTGGTGAAGGATTCAGTTGGGTACGGGAAATCAGTAGAGGCGGTAATGGCTGAGCCCTCAGCAGAGCCAGAACCAGAACCAGAACCAGAACCAGAACCAGAGCCCGAGGGCTCCTCCAGACCAGAACCAGACCCTGACGCTCCAGAGTGATTGAGCGCATCTCCTGACATGCTCCCAGACTCCTCTCTGGTGGTCTCGTTGGGCTGCAGTGTTGAGTTCAGCACCTCCGGGCTTCTGCCCAGCCCTTCCTGCTCCACCTGCCCCTTGGTCTCTAGGTCTTTGGAGGCTTTCGACTCCACTTCCACTGGCCAGCGGGGGGAGGTGGGGCCGAACAGTGTAAAGGGGACGGGGGTCATCAGGGTCACAGGGATTTCCCCGTCACCGGACCCCGTCTCCATGGGAATGGTTGCCGTACTCTCTTCCTCACTGGTGGAGTCCAGGCTTACCGAGTCCGTGAACCCGTTCTCTGTCTCTGGTTCTGGTTCTGCGTGCGCAGGGCTAGTGGAGTCTGGTAGCACAGCCTGGTTTGGGTCTGTACCAGACTGATCAGACTCTTCTCCAGGGGAAGCCGTCATGGGGGTGGTCTGGTAGCGGGTGCTGTCGGTCTCAGCTGGGACACTGGAGTCCTGGTCCTGAGCAGGAGTCAGAGTGATGACATGAGTCTCCTCTTTCACTCTGGTGGTGGCTCCTTGAGGCCTCCTCCTTCCGGGATGGTTCTGGGAATGCCTATGGCGCTTGCGGGGGTGAATGGACTCCACTCTGGTGATGTCGCTGGTGGGCCGATGTTCCCGGGGAAAATACACAGGGGTGATTGTGTACGGCAGGGGTCTCCCAGCTGTCACAGTGGCCTTGACTGGTCTCTTCCTGTAGCGCTGCCCAGTAGAGACAGAGAAGGACTCCATAGAGCCTTTTGCTTCAGTCTCTGTCCCCTGGCTCTGGCTCATCTCCTCCAGCGGCTCTGACAGGGTCACCAGGTCCTGATCCATGTCCTCTGGCTCTGTGGACATGTAGTCCTGGGGTGCATTTGTTTGGGAGTTCCCGTTACCTGTGCAGAAAATATATTCCCTTACAGTACAGATCTTAAAGTCCAGTCCTTTAAGGCCATATATACACAGTAAAATCCAGTGTTAATTTAACTCAAAGGTTATGGATTTTCTTTTAAATCGATGGCCGATTTAGGACTCGTGGAAAAATGTGTAGAATCTTTAGCCAATGAGTGACAAAAATGGAACAATTAACGTTTTTAACCTCATGGATACTGTCACCTACCCCGCTCTTTCTTTCTCCCCTCACCTTGGAAGCAGTAGACGGCATGGTGACTGTGTGGATCAGGGAAGCCTGTCTGGTTGCTGTGGTGATAGACGGTCTTGACCCCAGGTTCGAGTCCTTCGCAGTGCTCCCTTGGAGTGACTACGGGGAAGCGCACGCTGCCATCGGCCAGCCAGCCAGGGCTGCAGTGGTCCAGACCATCATTCCAGGCAGCGTAGAGCTGACCAGTGGTGGCCAGCCTCGCCCCAGCTTTCTCACAGAAGGCCTTAGCTTCCCCCAGGGTGAGGTTCAGTGGGGAGTGGAACACATGACCTGTAAACACAGGTAATCCATCTCACTCAGTTGACACTGGCTCATGCTTAGTTCATTATGCATGGCTCTACCAATGTATGATTTCATTTCCTTTACCAAGCTGGCTTCAATAGACATGCCAAAGTATGCTAAAATAAAACCATTTAGAACCAAGGCTGCAAGAGTAGCACCTCTGCTAGGACCAATTCTCTTCTTTTCTCCAACAGCACAGCCTGCTCAGCACTCAACGGAGACTGCTCTCCTGGCTGGGACAGAGGCCCTGATCCTCCGTGACCAGTCTGCCGCATTTGATACGGTCAACCACCTGGGGTGGTCCTGGACAACTTAAAAGACTTTCAGCTACATCAGGGTCTTGCAGATTATATCTGTATAACATCAGGAAGATTCGACCATACCTGACCACATACCCTACACAGCTACTCATCCAGGCTATGGTAATCTCCCTTCATTACCGCAACTCCCTACTTAGTTAGATTCAATGTTCTGACTGATTGTACCCTACCTGACCTGTTTGGTTGTTCTATGATCTTGATATGCATTGTTTTGTATGTTGCTTTAAAGCATTTGCTAAATAAAAAGTAATGTAATGAATTCCAGGTCCAATTCAATACCCCAGTCACTATTCCATATTCTCATATAGAACAGGTTATAACCAGACATGACAGATAGCCTGTACTGTATGCTTCAAACATCATAGCCATGAATTTCAATAGGTTTGTGATATATGACGATTTAAACCTAGAACCCAACTCCACTCCACCAGCTGATAGAAAGCCAACCTTTATCACCAGCCAGAGATGAGAGTTATTAAGAAAAAACCCCACCTTTGTTTAGTGGAGTAGCCTGTGTCAATTAAAGGAGTATAGTCTGGGTCTAGGCTCTTAGGAAATGGCTGGATGAATGCTCCATCATTAATACAAGTGCTTGATATTTATAAAACATGTATCATCATTTCTAGGATGACATCCTACAGTAAACATTTGCCTAATAATATCTGTACAAATATTATGATTTCAGGTTAAGTTTGGAACTTACCTTCAATTTTATCCACATAACAATACACATCAAATAGGATCTCAGGGTCCTGCATCCCAGAGTTTCTCACTCCTGGTTTCCCATCCATGTCCCCAAAACATCCCTCCCGTGGCACGTGGATGGCGTATCTAAGGAGCAAATACAAACAGTGTCAGTCTTTTCTTTTTTTTTGTCTGTGGACGCATTTGCATTTGTCTGTGTCTGTTGTGTGCTTGTGTTAGTAAGTGTGTGCTGCCACACCAAGAGAAAAACAGAGAGATTTCTTGTTTTGGGTGAGAGTTCTTTTCACTAAAGACAATTTTACAGAACTGTGTGAACAGAATTGGTCTGCCACGGTCACCCAAGTGGCAACTATTACTGAAACAGTCTGAGACTGTAATATGAGAGTGTTGGAGCTGAGCACTCCCAGAGGGGTCCAATGTCTGTATTACCGCCCCACTGGAAATAACCTGCACAAGCACCCAGCTTATAGTGAATGGTGGGGTGTTTTCAATACAATGACGGGGACACTGTGCTGTTGGAGTTTAGGAGATGAGATATTAATATGAAGGTTCTGACTCATAGTGCTCCAGGTGAGAGTGTTATCATAATAATACTAATAATAATAATAATAATAATAATAATAATTATTATTATTATTATTATTATTATCACCATCATCATCATCTTCGTCATTATACATGGGCAATATAGGAACCCCAAGCTGATGTTTCTTGAGGTTTTCTGACCACACACACCTGACAGTCTGGTCAGCGAGCCAGCCGGCATCACAATGATCAAAGCCACTGTGGTAGGATGACAGGAGCTGCTCCGGGGTGGCCATTTTGGCTCCGATTTCCTCACAGGCCTGCCGTGCCGCCCAGAAGGACAGAGCATAGCGACTGGAGGCATGCCGGTGGTGGAACACCACACCTGTACACACATTCACAACCCTGTTGGTATTCAACTGTGGCCAACAGTGCAGTATAATTATTAGGGTGCTGGGCTCGTAGCCCAAAGGTTGTGGGTGCAGCTGTACAAATTAATTGTAAGTTGTGGATTGTTTATGATCTTCTAAATGCCAAAATATAATGTATTCTACACACAGACATATTGGAAATGGGTTTACGCGCTAAGAACCCCAACTGTCTTGGATAAGAAACCAAAGAACTGATAAATGAACAACAGCAAAAACATTTTCATTGAAACATTCACAGAAAAGAACATTCCTTTATCTTGATGTACAAAGAGGCAATAATTTATACACATCATACTTAAAGTAAAACTCCTATCATGACATTGCTATAATGAACACTATTTTAGTGGCTAGGGACATGACTACATTAAATCCGCATCAGACCTCATCCCAGATTTGGTTAGTGTACGAACAGTGATTTACCTGATGGCCCAAGCCTGACTCCCCCAACATTACCTTTGACCTTGACCTGAGCGACGTCGTGGGCATCCTCCAGGTCCTGCTGCACCTCGCAGCGGTAAAAGCCTGTGTCGTTGCTGCGGAGGGCCTCCAGTCTGAGCGTGAGGTCAGCAGGGGACGAGGCGTAGTTGGGCAGGGACGCCCGTCCTGAGTAGGCCTCGCTGATCTTAACCCTCTCCCCCTGGGCCACCAGGATCTCCGTGTCATGGCCGGAGGACAGCAAGCTCCACTTCACCCGGGGCAGTGGGGGACTGTGGTCTCCCAGCGTGGGGGGCGAGGGGGGAGGCTTGGTCAGGGACACTAGGCAGGGCAGAGTGAGAGTTCCACCCAGAGCAGCAGACACAGGTGACAGCTGGGGGATGGTGACTTGTAGGAGTCTTGTGTCGTCTGGAGGAAGTACAAAGTGTTCCCGCTCAAGAGTTAGACGACATACAGATAAGAGCAGGAAGACCAGTTCAAACCAACAATGATTAATCATCAAAACATATTATGTAGAGACCACTTTTATTGCTCTCTTCTGTGTATTCAGGCATATGGGTAGTTTCCCCTGAAGATAATTTCACTTTGCGGTATAAATATTAAAGTATCAGACATCCAAATCCCATCTGAAATGCAGAACATTTGCAACAGAGCACAGAAGCGATAACTTTGTTAATGGTCAATTTCTTCCAAAACTGAAAATGCTGGATGTGCCAAAACATTAGTGAAGTGCATTTGGAGCTCAGTAACTGACAGCAAATATCTTCAAGCATTTGTCAGAAATATAATCAAAATGTTGCCTGCTAATAAGCCTTTAAAGATCTTATTTGTCAGTCAATATGTGGGCTATGTGTACAATGAAAAGATCATACATGGACACTATTGCAGAACTTAAAATATCAAATGTATCTGAGTTTTGAATGCAGAAATATAGTGGGATCGAATCGCATGTGACATATAATGCAATACATGTTGTGCAAAGAGGGTCTAGACTGTGTGTCACTGAAATGCAGGAAGGCTGCAGCCCAAAATGTTAAAGACAATAAAATATCCTCTGAACATTGGTGAGTAAAGTGGAGGGCAGAAACGCACCAGGCCCTGGCTCTGACCCCGGCAGGGATGCCAGGACAAGTGGGCAGAGGGCACACAGCAGCAGTGGTAGTGGCATTGTCAATCTGTCAAGAAGAGTGGCGTAAAATGAAAGGTTACTGATATTAAACTGAAAGACATAGTTATAGTCCAACAAGCATGTTTCACCAGTGCAGCTTTATTTCCATTTGAAGTAGAAATTGATGTGAAAACAATCCCCGTAATCAAAATCCCTGTAATCAAAAAGTATTGCAATAGATATAAATACACACTGAATATTGATGGATTACATTACATGACATTACACAGATGTCTGACACAGCACAGAAACAGATCACAATGGTGGTGAAAATGGAAGAAACAGGGCATTTTTGGTTTGTGTGTGTGTGTGTGTGTGTGTGTGTGTGTGTGTGCTTATGTGTGTGTGTCTTTAATCCAGCTGGCCTGACATAGCCTTTGGGTGTTGTTGTGTGTGAGGAGAATTCTGATTAACCCAATTTCCTTGAATGTCAGACACACAAACCCAACTTTCATTTCAGCCACCAGACCATTCACCCACCTCTCTCCCCCATCCTTCCACGAAACAATTCTAAGATGACATTAAAAAAGTAGCAGACAAATTACAAAACAGAATCACTCAATCCAAATAATGTTGGCATATTCAGTATATATGGGTCATTACTAGATAAATTATTGAAGCTATAGATTTGTGTATAGTATATGCAGTATGTCTATGAAAATAAATTGTATGTGTAAGCTAAGTGTGAATTTGAGGGATAGATTTATCACAAAAAAGTAACCTAACACAACCTTTTGATAGTTTTACCAATCACTGAACATTTATGTGTAATTTCTGTCCAACACAAAATCATATAACAGCACAGTTTATAAGGGTCATTATATAACCTCATAATAATTTCCAAAGATTTATGTGAAATTAAGAGTGTGTAGGATCCCTTGCCAGTTTGAGGTGACAACAAGCCAAGGACTACATATGGTGTGGAAATAAAAACCTATTGCAAAACTTATCCATCATGGTCATCTCACCAATACGTGACAAGGGTTCCAAAACCTAGTTCTGCATGAGACAGACTGTCTCCAAAATGATTCAGCGAGATGGAAAAATCAGAGGGGCAAAATATAGTGGAAGCTGTATTTTATTCCAGTGGAAGCTCTTAATTTAACTATGAGAAGGACTGTTTCAGTATCAACATGCGGGATGTGACAGAGTATGTTTTCATTGCTTTTGTTCTGCGATTACTTGTCACTTTAGTCGCAGCATGTGATGAACTGATGATGTAAAACTGACAGCAAAGGTTTTGGTACGTTTTTGTCCCCCTCCCTCCACTCCTGCTCCTCCATGGCACCAGAGTTTGTGCATGGCCTGTGTCCACGACCACATTTCCATAAGCCAAGGGGAAAGCAGTCAACTTCCTGTGAGGGAAGTGGAATGGGGCAGCCTGGCAACCACAAAAGTGCTTAGGCAAGCATCATGGCTGGGAATACCAATAGCTTCACCTTGAGAAACAGCTGAGGAGGGAGCTCATGAGATTCAGCACGGAGGGTCAACTGAGGCTGGTTGAATGTAGAGGGGGCGGGGCCTGACCACCGTTGTTCATGTGACCACCCCAGTTCACTGTATGGGGCATGCTCCAGCTGTTTTTGTGTTTGTTTGGTGGTCGGTGTAATCTGCTCTCCTCTCTCTGGCAGCAGAAAATGGGGCAGTGAGCTCATTCCACTGACTCGCACAGTCACTCAGGCCCTTTTAACACCAGCCAAGATGGTGCTCACAGACATCTCGCGTCCTTCCTCATCTCTCTCCCCCGGGCACCGCCCACCCGCCAATCCCGCCTCTTTTATCCTTGGACGACTCTGTCTGCCCATCACCACGGGCAACCCGCTCACTCTCATGGGTGCAAAACTGGCAAGAAATTAGGAAGGAAAAAGAGTGGGAGAAACCCGAGCACTCGGTTACTTGGGTGCAGCAGATTCAGTGGATAGCCCTGTGGGATGCATGCAGAACAGGCCTGTATGACACTCCTCTCTGACAAACACAGGAGGAAATGTGATAATTGGGCAAACAGCTATAGGATGTTTTGGCAAACAGCTGAGATTTCCAGTGGCTTATCAGGGACTGGAGCAAAACTCAAGCATATTATGGAATCAGAGCTCCATAAATTATTCTCATTTACAAAGCTTGTCAGGTTCACAATCCCTCTGTGAAAGCACTGAATTGTAAAACAACAGGCATTGCATTGACTTAGGTAGCCCCAGCAAGGAGGACTGAATTCACAACAAATATCTTTATGTGTTTTATGAGCGTATTCTACTCAATATCTAAAACCTGTTTATGATGGGCCAGTCCACAGTTAGTAGCCTATCAAACAGGCTAGCTTGCTCCCTTGGTACTTGTGTAAGGTAAAAGATCTTCAGCTAGGATCTCACTGTTTCTGGAAATTATTCTGATATTTACAAAGGAAAATAAAACCAAATCATTGCAATCAACCAATATATAAAAGTTATTTTCAGACAATTTCCTTCATAGCTATGTATTATTATGTATCTGCTCAGCAGGGAAATAAGGTCCTAGGCACATACAAGGTCTACCATCTATCATCCAATTATATAGCAGACATGATTCAGCTGAAGTACATTCTTTATTTCCTGACCGACAGCTATGACAAAAACAACTGGACTTCACTTCATGCTGTAAATGTTCAATATAAAAGACCCAAGGCCTAGTTATAGACTAATGTCCAATAAGTAATTTACAAGGTTGGGTCTGGGATCTGGCGAAAGAGGCTCAATTGAGTAGGTTTTCCCCTTGGTGCTGCAGCCCAGAAAGCAAATGTACCTCCGGTGCCAGACACAACAATAATGAGTCCTTGAAAAACATTCAGCCAGCTATGCAGGAGGTTTAGGCTACTGCTGACAAACACAAGAGTTTTGCCTCAGAGCCTGAGAGAGACTTCTGAGACTGAAGACAAGGTCAGTGCAAAGTTTCCCTCAGTACTGATGCGTGCTTGCATTCTGAGGAAGTGTTTTACCTTAATTCTATATTCTGTTTCAGGTCAAATTTCCATCTGAAAATAACGCTTTCAGATCTCCATGTAAGTTAGACCAAATAGGTTTCTTTCAATTTACTTCAGACGGCTGATTGAACTCTTAAATCCATAAATAAAATAAGTAGAATATTAAAGTAGGGCCACATAGAACAGGGAATTAACACAGGGCATTAGGACATGATTTGCCACCTCACCTTAACTGCCACCTCAACACGTGTGTGTGTGTGGGTGTATGTGTGTGTGTGCTTGCTTGTGTCTGTGTGTGTGTATGTGCTTGTGTGTAACAGTAGAAGTAGCAGTTGAGACCAAGTACAATTAAGACCAAAGACCACATTTTGATGGCCAAAGTTGACCACAAATGCAGTTCACAATAATGCCAGCAGGTGGCCAGAGCAGGTCTAATTTCTTCTCTTCTTTTTTGTAGATCCAGTTAACCATCTGAAGTGGATGCTGCATTCAGAAGCATGAGCAGCGAACAGTAATTCAAAGCTTATACGCTGGTGAGAATGTTACTGGGTGGATGGATTGCCTGTCACTGGGTCAACAACACTGAGGTGTGCAGTGGGCTACATTCCACCACGTGACAAGAACTCATCGTCCCAGCTCACAATCCAGGCACTCTGCCAAAAGTTGCCAATAGCAAAAAGTTTTATCATTGTCAAAACCAGAAGGCACAAAACATATGACATAATTCCTGTAACGTGCTTCCCATTTACACACCCTAGGAAATCACTTAACAGTGATTGGCAGCAAGCTGTAAATGCTTACATGTAAGGTAATGCTAGTATGCATTGTATAAATACAATACAATCTATTATTAAATCATCTTAAATCATCTCATCTCTGGGACAAATTGAGGCTGTACAGAGTCCATCGTAAGCACCCCATTCTAACTTATTGGGGAATTTCAGTCATACATCAGTATTAAGGTGTTGGTCATCTCCATTATAGTTATCAAATTATCCTATGTATTTATTTAATTGCAAATACTAATTCTAGTGCTTGAAAGTCAAATAAAACTATGACTAGACTCAAAGCCTCCATTTCAGTCTTGAATGTTGTGGAATATAGCTACAGTATATGGAGAAAACCATAGATGTGTCACTCATCATTACATATAATTCTCCAATTCAAAGAGGAGGAGTTAGATCCCAATGGAAAGATCACTTCACAAATTGAAATTTGGGGATACAGATAAAAGATTTTAGACTTGACATAATATATAGGTCACAGCAATTATGAGAGTGACACAGAACATACCAAATTATGTTATTTGCGTAGAATAACCCTTTACAAACTGACTCTGCTCAGATCCAAGGAGCTGGCTAGGTCAAATATTCTGACAATGTGCTATGATCTTGAATGGTCCACCGCACACAACATTTCACTTGAATAGTTGAAATGTACTTGTTTGATGCAAGACCTTCAACACTGTACATTTGCATGTCAATACCAATATTGCTATATTGGGAGAATAGTCACCAAATGTGGGGTTGTAGTGAATGTAGTGAACCAGGTGAAATATGCAAGGGAGTTCATGGTAGAAATTGGATTTTTAAAGGAGGCATGAGAGAACAGTCTTGAAAATACAAATGGGAGTCGACTGAAGATGGAATGTTTTGATTAATACCGGGGCAATATAAATATAGGCATCTGTCAAATCTGTATACAATTTCAGAACATTGTTTCGGTTTATTAGACAAGCTGAAACTAGAAAGAAAATAAAAGTTAATGGAAAATATAATGTGCTTATAATATATTCTCGAGATAACACTGAGACATTAACAAATTGTTCCATGAGAATTCCAATGCCCAGTCAAAGGAAATGACACTAAGGGAACGTTAAAAGCAACAGTAGCCTACAGTTAGACTTGCTGCGAACAGGTGAAAGTGACATTTCAAAAACGATCTAAATAATAACTTGCCAAGCGTTATAGATTACTAAGCATTTGAAATGAATTTGTGTCTGGTACCACCAGACTACGAAGGTAGCCTATAAGGTGAAGTCAAATTATTATCAGCCTTAAACGCGTTAAACGTATTAGGAGTATTGCAAAAAATAACAATACTACTATTATACAAGCTAATGAATGAAAAACACACAATACAGTAGGCTATTACTCACCGCATTCTTCTGACTGAACTTGCAGTTGATGTTATCCGTTACCTTGCAATTTTGGTTAAATAATGTTTCGACAGGTGTAAATCTTTCGCAATTGGCGAGGTCAGCAGAATTTCCCCAAAATACGTCAAATATGTATTAAGTCCTGCGCACCGTCTGCTTGTGAATAAAATAAGAGAAAGATTGAGGAACGAGAGAAATTACGCAGAGAAGAGAAAAACTTCCCAGCCCACTTTTTACATAAAGGGTCTTTCTTAGCCCATTTGTCTTACATGGGGATGGAGGGCAAGTGGGGTGGGAAGACCGTGGAAAATGCGGGAAGTAATCACGTCCCTCTGAATCTATTCATAACGTAACATCAGATGGCAGTCCAGTTGTGCTTGAATAAAAAGGGTCAGACAACGAAGGGGTGAGTAATGGGCTGGTACAAGCAATTTCAGGTCAAATGGCCCGTGGGGAAAATGCTGAAGAACTAAAGAACAGAGCGAGCACGCTGGGAGATAAGGGAACCTGGGCGTCTGAGAGCGTCAGTGCAGTAGCGAGGAAGTTGCTGATGCTGCAGGGAAGACTTCCACATTCACGCACCCATTTGTAAAGCTAGTTGAGGCTACATTTGCATTATAACTACTGGTCTGAGTCGCTAAAGGAAACAGTGAGACTATCTCAATGATAGGCTATGGCTGTTTCGCATGATCTAAGAGCATCGACCGGAAAATTCTATTAGCTAAGCTACGGGAGTCTTGCGGCATTCATGTGTGGTTTGTAAATGAAACAGTGTACTTAGTTGGTAAAAAGAATAGCGTCAAATGCTGAGAGGCTGGGGCAGAATTCTACCCACTTATTTCTGTTTAAGTACATAGGGGAGAACGGGGACAATTGTAACACGTTTTTCTACAACATGTATAACTCATTGCTAGAGCTCTCAAGCTTTGATATAAGCTACCCAAATTTGTCTGCTACAAATACTAGTCATTTAGACATCATCTACGATATCACAGAATGTGTGAGTTAATGTGAAATACAAGGAGTGCCGCTGTTACAACCTACCCTACTACTGGGATGGATGTAACCGGAACAGAAAATTTGGTTAAATTAGACCCATAGTATTAGATTTACACAAGAATTTGTGCATAGGACAAAATAACATTCTTGTTTCAACCATCCCCAATCTCCCCTACCATCCCGCTATGAAGGTAGGTAGTGAAGGTTTTGACAGGATTTCATGGATTTTGTATCACAGAAACTGCTGATCTCCTGGGATTTTCATGCACTACAGTCTCGAGAGTTTGCAGAGAATAGAGTGAAAAACAAAAAATGCCCAGTGAGCAGCAATATTGCAGGCAGAAATGTGTTTGTTCATGAGAGGTCAGAGGAGAAGGCTGGACTGGTCAGAGGTGGCAGGAAGGTGACAGTAACGCAAATAATCACACATTACAAAAGTGGTATGCAGAAGAGCATCTCTGAACACACATCGCATCAAACCAAAAAAGTGGGTAGGCTGCATCAGCAGAAGAAAAAATGTCTAATAAATACCTAATAAAGTGCTCACTAAGTGCATGCATATATATTGCAACTTGTAGACCTACTGGATAATTGCAATATTGTAAGTGCTGACAAAGGTATCTTACAGAACATTTCAGCTTAAAAGTATCCATCTGTAGTAATGTAGTACTGAAACCTCTTTTGGAACACATCAAACAGCAGGAGCTATAGTTAGGGACAAAATACATATACAATACATTATACTATACCTGCACAATACATAATAAATTACTCAGTGAGCATTTTATTAGGTATTTATTTTTATTAGACACTGTTGTAATGTGTGGTTATTTGCATTACTGTCACCTTCCTGTCAGCTTTGACCAGTCTGGCGTCTCCTCTGATGTCTCTCATTAAGAAGGCGTTTCTGTCTGCAAAACTGCTGGTCTCTGAATGAAAAAATTTTGCACCATTTTTTGCTAACTCTAGAGACTAACATGTGTGAAAATCCCTGGGGATCAGCAGTTTCTGAGATAGTCAAACCACCCTGCCTGCCACCAACAATCATTCCAAGTCACTTAGATCACATTTTTGAGGTTGATATGAACATTAACTAAAGCTCCTGACCCATATATGGTAAATGGTTGGCATTTATATAGTGCCTTTATCCAAAGCGCTGTACAATTGATGCTTCTCATCCACCCATTCATACACACACTCAAACACCGACGGTGATTGGCTGCCATGCAAGGCACCGACCAGCTCGTCAGGAGCATTTGGGGGTTAGGTGTCTTGCTCAGGGACACTTCGACACAGCCCGGGCGGGGGATCGAATCGGCAACCCTCCGACTGCCAGACGACTGCTCTTACTGCCTGAGGCATGTCGCCCCTATCTCTATGATTATATGCAAGACAAGCAATACCTGCTGTATGTACTGCATAATGCCTTTACAATATTATAATAATAATAATAATAATAATAATAATAATAGTAATAATATATCAAATGTATTAAATGCTTTTCATTGAGTGAACAATCTCAAAGCGCTACATAAAATACAATATAAAATACAAGCAGATCAACAGACTTTATAAAAGAAAGTATTAAAAAACAAACAACAATTTGTTTTAATAAAACACATTCCTCAAATTATGTGTTTTAAGCACAGATTTAAAATTGCTAAGAGTCTGAGGAGCCCTGGTGGTACAGACGAGGAGCGGCTGAACAGAAGGCCCAATACCTCATTGAGGAGAGCTTTGTCTTAGGGCTGAAAAGTCAAAGACCGTTATTGAACTGGAGATGATGAGAGGAATGTTGTTGAGTGAGCAGTTCTGAAAGTGGGTGTTTTGTTGTTTAGGCACTTAAAGGTGAGGAGAAGGATTTTGAATTTTGATCCGGTAGGAGATGGGGAGCCAGTAGAGGGAAACAAGGATAGGCGTGATGTGTTGATGTTTCTGAACTCTTAACATGATCCGAGCAGCTTTGTTCTGAATGTACTGGAGCCTGTGGAGGCTCTTAGCAGGAATCCTAATAAAGAGAAGGCTACAGTAGCCAAGCCTCAAGGAGGCAATGGCATGGACAAGCTTCTCTGCATCTGACAGGGTTAGAGTGGGATGGAGTGTATCAATATTTTTAAGGTGAAAAAGTGAAATGTGAGTGAAAAGTGAAAAGTGAATGTCTTGAAAATATGGTTGATATAAGATTCAAAAGACAAGGAGGACTCAAATTTCACACCCAGGAGAGAGACTGATGTGGATAGCGGAATGATTTGGCCTGTAATGGTGAGGTGAGCAGAGCCTCGTAGTGGTTAAGGTGAATGACTGGGACACACAAGGTCGGTGGTTCTAATCCCGGTGTAGCCACAATAAGATCTGCACAGCTGTTGGGCCCTTGAGCAAGGCCCTTAACCCTGCATTGCTCCAGGGGAGGATTGTTTCCTGCTTAGAATCAACTGTACATCGCTCTGGATAAGAGCGTCTGCCAAATGCCAATAATGTAATGTAAAGTACAAGTGCGAAGAGGACCTGAGAGGACAGTACATTTCTTTGTCTGTTCAGTTGAAGGAAATTATTCTGCATCCACGTCTTTGTCTCTTCGAGTCCAATGTTAAGGTGGGAACAAGCAGCAGAGGGGCTTAGAGCAGTTTGTAGGGACAGCTATGTGTCATCAGCATAGCAATGGAGTGAGATTCCATGCCGGCTGATGACCTGACTAAGGGGAAGCATGTAGAGGATGAACGAAATAGGGCCGAGGACAGAACCTTGTGGGACACCACATTACATATTACATTATTGGCATTTGGCAGACGCTCTTATCCAGAGCGACGTACAGTTGATTAGACTAAGCAGGAGACAATCCTCCCCTGGAGCAATGCAGGGTTAAGGGCCTTGCTCAAGGGCCCAGCGGCTGTGCGGATCTGATTGTGACTACACCGGGATTAGAACCACCAACCTTGCGTGTCCCAGCCATTTACCTTAACCACTACGCTACAGGCCGCCCAGGTGTGTAAACAGGGCAACATACTCCATTCTGTTTGATAGATATGAACTGAGCCACCTCAGAGCCATCCCTGTTAGACCAATAGAGTCCTGTTTGAGTAGGATGGCGTGGTCGATTGTATCAAACGCTGCACTCAGGTCCAGGAGAATAAGAAGGCATGGGGACCCAGCATCAGGCATCATGCGGAGATCATTATTGACCCTGAGTAGCACTGTTTCTGTGCTATGAGCAGTCCATAAACCAGACTGGAAGCTCTTGTAGAGGTTGTTACAGTTTAGATACAGTTTGAAGCTGAGCAGCTGATAGGCCAATAACTATCCTGGGCCTCAGGGTGCAGGGCGGGCAGGGTCTTGGGCTGATTGAAGCAGTCTTGAGAGCTTGGGAGATGCTGTCAGATTGGAGGGAGTGGAAAGCAGGGGAGAGGCTGGGATAGTGCTGGAGGGCATTTTAACTCATAGTTTTGTTCTAATATCATTATGTACATTGCAGAGCATAAAGGAGCCAAGGTAAGGGGACATATGGGGGGGGGGGTTAAAAACGGTGATTAAGATAGTAAAGACACATCATGAAATAATGAAAATTGTATTTACGTTCATTGTAGTTTTTATTGCAGCATACAATTAACTTGCCTAAATGACAGTATCCATGCCACTTGGCTGGTTATCCACTGATTCATGTCATTCATTTAATGAAGGAGAGGACAAGAGCCCCTCCCAATTTCATCACAGTATCACATCTGTGAAAGGATGAACTGTTGGCTCAGTCTCTTACCTCTCATACTGAGGCCATGTGCCAGAGAGGTCTTAAATCCTACAGCTACATCGCTGGGGAGTGACGAAAAACACTCAGAATATCTTTATATAACATTCACAGCACTATGTGTAGCCTTACATAAGACCGCATCCCCTGTGAAAGCACCAATCATGTGTCATGTCTTAATACCTGAAGAAACCAGCACCACTTAATGTATGAAAATACATTCACCATCAGAGCTATTACAGCCAAACTCCAGAATCAGTAAAACCTCACACATCTGAGCTAAAAGTGGGTCTGTGAGGGAGGATGCAAATTTAGGTAGGTTAAATGCAGACATCTTGATGATGTGCTAAAAAAAATCCCACCTTGAGATTCATGTCTGGGTTCAGCTACATCTGGACACTAGGCAGATATTGCCACCATCACAGACATTAGGACACATGAGCAATTTGTTTTGAAGGGTAATGGTGAAGAGGAGTGGGCTGTGGTTAGCAGGGAGGGGGATTCTGCTTTGTACATGGCCCCTTCCCTCTGACAGTCATGGCTAAGTGTCAGCCTTCAGAGGAATTTAACATATAAGCACTGGTCGGACAGTCAACAACAGGGATAGGAAGCTTGTGGTATGTGAAAAGCAGGTCTTAGGCCTGGGGCTAAGAGTGAGGATTAGGGTTATGCCAAGGGTCTGCTGGGATTCATGTTGTGTGTTTATAACAACTCACTTCAAAGGTAATGTCCTTTGCACATGACCACAGCTTTTGAAATTAAGCTTTTGGATAAGGGATTGTGTAGCCAAAAAGATGAATAGCAGGAAGCAACCCGAATTTTACCAAAACAACTCTTTCAAAAAGCACGTGATATTTAATGAACTCAGTGAGTCAGTGATTCAGCAGTGTAATGGTAAATTGACTTCATTTATAGTATAGTGTTGGTATCCAATGCGCTTTACAATTGATGCCTCTCATTCACCCATACACACACCCACACCAACGGCATGCAAAGTAGCAGTCAGCTAATCAAGAGGTTAGATGTCTTGGTGTCATGGACACTGTGAACCGGCAACCTTCCAACTGCCAGACAACCACTCTTACCTCCTGACCTTACCTCCTAATGTCACCTTAGAGACATAAAGTGCTTGACTGAATCTGAACCTGCAACAGTATATGTAGCAGGAGCATTTAACATCCAGCGTACTGAGCCACACTGTGTTCCATTGCTGTGCTGAAACAATGTATTTAAATTTGCACCAGAGGGAAAGCAACTGACTGACCAACATCTATACCAACAAGAGCCGAGACTCTCATCAAAGCATTGACCAAGCCTTCACCTGCTTCAGCAGTTTGACATGAGAAGGCTGGATGAGAAAAGTGGTGCGGCTGCTTATAATGATGCAGTCATTTTCTACTTATTCCCAGGAGAAATGTCTTTAATGAAATATGACAATATCTCATTCAAGCTAGCAATTTAGCATCTGGTGACCGTCACAAATTGAGGTTATAGACCCATGACATGTTCCATACAAACATCAAATGAATATTTCAAAAGACACTAAGGCAGCCCATTGGCAGTGAGACTGAACTTGGAGATGAAACTAGCCTAATTGGTTCTTGAAATACACAGCTAGGGAATATAGAAAAGAAAATACGCAAGAAAGAGACAGGAAAAAAACTTCAGCCATGAAGCAGTTATTTTTTTATCCAAACTTTTCATCATGTGCTTCAAAATGCTGGTAACATGATACTGGGGGTGCTGTGTATATGGAATTATATGGGTGGGGAATTTATATGGGCGGGGGATTTCAAGTCAGTGAGGGCTACTAGGTCATGTTTTATTCTCCAGTGTCTATCCTTATAGTTTCTTCAAATTCATTTACAGAGAAAGGTAGCAATGTTCGTGGAGTTCTAAATATGGATTAGATATGGACTGTAAAAACACATTCCATGATTTCCATGAAAATTTGCAAGAAATACATCATAAATCCAATACATTGTTAAGAGCACATGTTATATGTGTATGCCCCCCAGTGATCCTCCTCCATGCATGATATCTTTGGGATACCCGTCTTCAGTTCAGACCACGTTTTTCATGGGTGGCATTTTATGGTGACCCCAAGACACAACCAACCTCTGCAATTCTTGAACTGTGATCCTTGATCCTGTGATACTTATGGCCTCCCTTTCCATCTTTTGGAATAATAGCACTTGCATCCTCATAGACCTTTTTATTATTGCACTTAAAGTGCTAAGTGGTATGTTTAACTATTTATGCATTTTTTGTACTCATTACCTGACTTATCATGTGTTCTGAATTGACAGTTATTTTCCCATGCTGATGGTTGACAAAGGGATTTTGCATGCTCGTTGCCTTATTTTTATACTAGTGAAACAGGAAGTGACACAATATAGTTCCTTTAGACAGATTAACTAAAGTAAAAATATTTTATTTTTCCCATGTTTGAACATAAAATATAGAACCATTATCCATGTTGTTTATTGTATGCAGCCTTTTTCTCCATTTTTATTAAGGGTTCCAAACATTCTGGTGCCCACTGTAGGTGACAGACAGTGCTTCATGCTAACCAAACACTACACTTCAAATAATTATCTCAATAGCGTGCATTGCATAAATTCCAAAAACCAGGCAGTGAGCAAGCTGCTCCAGAGCAAACCTTTTACAGAAAATGTTTTCCTTCAAATCAAAATGAGAGAATTCATCATTTCCATAAAAATCCTTCAGGAATTCTTCAATACTGGATCCCTCTATTAAATTTAGAACCAAAATTTTGTATTTGTATACTCATTTGAACTTGACAATAGGCATTATTTTTGTGGAGGCAAGGGAATTCAGGCAGAAAGAAATGGTGTTATGCTGTCTCTTCTCATTCCACACTTGCCCAAACCATTTCACATTACTGTTATATAGACATGGCCCCATTTTGTCAAGTTTGAGTTTGAGCAAACAGGCATGGATTCATGCGAGACTCCTACTGACACGTTACTTTATCATTCCAGACAGGAAGGGGTTTTGCGGCAACCTCATTCAGCTCTGAAAGGATTCTTTTCAGGAGTCCACTTACACGCAGAGCCAGGGATCAAAGAGGGTTTCCCACAGCATCAGCCGAAATAAGAAATCCAATGCCCCCAAAATAAATCTGTACTAATAATTATAAATAATAATAAATTACCATAACCTGGAATTGTACCAAGAATGTGGGTTCTATGATAGACAAGTTTCTCAGATAAAAGATTTAAAAAAGAAAACAAAAACAGAATAAAGCATATTGAGTGAAACATGCAATAATACACATAGATTATCCACGTCTGTGGGGTTGCAGCTTGAAGATGATGGATAATTGATGTTTTTTCTGAAGAATTCACAGCCCAGTAGTAATGCTGACCTACTAGCTTTCTCTTAGCAGATATGGCGCTATAAGGGAACAGTATGTCCACAGGAGGGGCAAAGTTTATTTTGTACAGACTGACAAAGCCAAGCAACGCTCAAGTCTTACAGTAGGCGAAATTTAAAGCATGCTGCTTGCTTCATTGTGTTCAATGGCACATACAAAAGAGGATATCATATTGATTATTCCAGTGCAATGTCAGAGCTATCTGCATACTTCAGCATGACAACTTCAGACCAGGTAATTTCATTACAAATTATCATTAAAAAAAGAACAAATAGGATGAGCATAAAAACACCAAGCAGTTGTGCATGTGTACAAGGAAGGTAGACCTGCTACAAATGGATTTTAATATCTGTGAATCAACTATTTTGATTATGAGGATCACAAAATCATTCAAATTAAAATTACAATTTGTATTTTCTCATAACAATACCAACTTCATTCATTTTCTATTTCATAAGAGTTAATTACAGAACATGATGAAAATCCACTGTGAGTTTCACGTATAAATCATGCTGAAAAGGCATCCTAAGGCAGATTGCATTTTTGTGGAAAATAGCTAATAAAATAGCACCACTCAGAGGAAATGTTTGACCACCCTCTTGTGGCCACATAACAGAGGTTTAAACATCCTGGTAGACATGTTCATTTGCAGTCAGATTCTTGATGTGTGTGAAATCAGATTGAGTAATAAAACAACTCAGTACTACTACTACTCCTAACAATAATAATACAACCATTTTATTTGTATAGCACCTGTTGTACATAGGCTGTATCACAAAATGCTTCACAGATCATATGAGTAAAATAGAGCAATCAACCAACACAGTAATAAAAGTTTACAAAAATCGGACTCCCTCCCTTTGTCCTCCGGACACCACCATCACTGCTCAAGTCAGCTGTTTTATCTGGCCCCTGATTTAAATGCCAAGGTCCTCTCCCACTCCACCTCCACAGCCTTATACAGTTCCATTGAGGCTTGGGCATCTTCGACCGAGGAATGCCCTTTATTCCCAACCTGTGAACAAACATACACATTTACTGGAAACAAGGATTATTGTGACACATATACATAAATATATTCTTGTTTCTTCCCCTTTATATCCATTTTCATATCCCGTCACCTGAATATCCTGGTTTAAGAGGGCTTTGGCAAGCCTCTTAAGTGAAACAGCCTGCTTTTCTGGCAAACCAGCCTTCTTGTTGAGCAGGGGAATGCGAGAGGTGTCACGGGTCAGCCCAGCCGGGTGGCTGTAGGTCAGAGCCTTGAAGTCATTGTGGATGGCATGCCCAACCACCACTTTCCCAGCCAGGATCTTTACTATCTGAAGGGGTGGAATGATACAGAGGATTAACATTTGCTGAACTGGAAATGAACTGCTTTAGATCATCTTCCACTTGTTTAGTCAAAATTCTATCACAACTGGTTTTGGTGAATTCTACACAATTCTTGAGCAAGTGTATTTTTTTAATGGATGATAGATTGTAATGGCCAGTTCTTAATTGTTCAATTCATGAGAAATTGTCAAGTGACACATTGTCAAAAAGGGTATAAGTACAGTTAACTTCCCGGCCCCAAACACAGCTGAAATCACCCAGAGAATGTATGGTTCCAATGCTAGTTACTCATGCCATCGTCTCACCTCTTTCTTGGCTTGCATGAAGGGAGTAGCATTGCAGAGGTGTTGTCGGCGTATACCACTCCACTTAGTCCGGAAGTCAGTCACAGGGCGGGTTGGCATGATGTACTTATCATAGATCACATCGCCATCATATGAAACAATGCTGCAGCGGGCAAGCTCACTCAGCTGGCCCTTTGGCCCTGTGCCCACCATCTCACAGTCAAGAGCCAAATACTTCAGAGGATTTCCAAATGGAGGTGCTGCTCCAAGGACCTGAGGGCGAGTTGAGCCGGAGGCAAGGCTACTTGTCGTGGTGACAAAGGTGGTGAAGCTCTGAGATAAGGTAACAGTAGAGCCCTCGTACCTCTTGGGTGTGGATTTGGAGCCGGTTTTGAAAAAGCCAGAGGCTGTGGTCGCACTGTTCTTGAACAATGGTAAATGGGGCCGGCTATTGGAAGGAGTAGGTTTGGGGATGGTGATATTGGAAGAAGTGGGTTTTGGGATGGTGCGATTGGAAGAAGTGGGTTTTGGGATGGTGCGATTGGAAGAAGTGGGTTTTGGGATGGTGCTATTGGAAGAAGTGGGTTTTGGGATGGTGCTATTGGAAGAAGTGGGTTTGGGGATGGTGCTATTGGAAGAAGTGGGTTTTGGGAGGGTGCTATTGGAAGAAGTAGGTTTGGGGATAGGGCATTTGGAAAGAATGGGTTTGTGGACAGAACTTTCTGGATGAGAGAGAGTGGATGCAAAAGTGTGCTTCTTTTCATTTTGCCAGGGCTGGGGTCCTCGATTTAGGTTTTTGGGTCCCTGCATTTTACTCCACTGATTCTGCTTGTCACGAAGAAAGCCTTTGCGCTCAAGGAATCGGCGCTTCTTAACAAATCTCTCATGTTTTAAGTTTCTGACTGGCTCCTTTCTCATCCCAACAATGCTGGACTCACCATTGCAGGACAAATCCAGGTTTAGCGATAGCCCTGACATTTTGGCCAATTATCTAAGCAAAGACCACAACGTTTTGCTTTTATGAGCCAAAAAGAATAGAAACTTCCTCCTTTCAGATATTGTATTTTTCCTCAAAAACTTCTGTTTGTCTTCAGCTTGAGGCGGGGTCCTGACAAATTGGGAGATCCATCTAAAAACATCAGTTGAGAGTATTGAAAAAACATTACACATTCTTAGTTGGATTACCTACAGTTAGACTTTAATTTGTGGCAATAGAAAATTTTTGATGAGTAGTGATTTATGTGGCAATACATCTTGTAAATAGGTTATATATTGGATTGCTTTTTGATAAAAAATGTATACAGCATGTGATTATGAAGCAAAACTTCCATGTTCCATATCACCCAATTGTCACAGGTGACAACAGGTCTGTGTCTTTTGTACAGCCACTTGTTAACCAGTCCAGATTAAGCATACATAATTTGTAAGATAATTTGTATTCCTACAAGATTAACCAGAAATGCCGAATGGAGAATACTTAGCTGGCCAACAGCTGATACAATGCTACTAACAAGGAAGGAAAAACTAAAAGTTAATTGAATTTAAAATAGAAGCAGAACAATGTGCATTTGCATCATATAGGCCTTGGCAAATTTCCCTCTGCCAATGTTTAGAATAGTTAACATTTTTCAATAGTGGACAGTGAATGTCAAAGGGCAATACATCTGCTACAATGTTTACTTAAACTAGAACAAAGCTCAGTGCCCAGGTCGGGTCTTACCCCCAACGTTCGATGGATTTAGTGGCAAGAAGTTGATTGATGCGAATCGACAAATATTTCAGTAGACGGTAAAATGAAGACAGGTCCGGATTACAAGATGCGTGATTTTCGCGATGCTCATTGTTGATGTTTAGACCTAGGCAGGTAGCTAGTTGACATTACCTACATTGGAGACAACGTCTCAAGTGTTCGACTGCGCGATATAATGACATCACATTCACATCGGCTGATATTGCTTGTATGCTTTGTTGTGAATAGCCATTGTTTTCATTACCTCATTTTGGATCGTTCTAAATAAGAGGGTCATATAATTGCCTAAAATATAAATGACACGAGTACCAGTGCCATGCCAATTGTGTTATTTTCCCAGTTAATACATAGTTGACATCAGTTAAACATGGATGGTCTCAAGCGTCAAAAACAGATAAGATACGGAAAGTTCTCAGCAGGCAGACTAATTTAACAGTATTTACAGAATGCGACAGAATAACGCAGTAGTTGATCAGCTCGCTACAGTGTTACAGTAGATAGCCATTAGCTTAGCTGCTGAAACAGAAATGCCATGGCAGATAGTTGCCAATTTCATTACGTGTAATCCCATTTAAAAGCCTTACCTTTTCTCATTCATGTAAATAGTGAGTTGCATCTATTGTGAAAAAAATAATAAATAAATAAAAAAAACAGTGATTTGGGTTTGAGCTAGCTAGCTAGCTAACTAGCCACGCTTGGTGGTAAAGCATAGTTAGCATGATCTTTGCTAGCCACCGAGCTACGTGTTTCCATGTTGGGAAAGTAACTTCCGGGTTCAGAGGCCACGAGCCCAAATGAGCATGTTCCGTCTCAAGCCTGCTGCTCCACATGACTATTGACACCAAAGCTAACGACATAAAGCAAGTTAAGTCCCATATCCAAAATAAGTATATAGCTATTACAGTATAGTGCTAATGCTACTTTACTGCGGTCCGGAATCGAAGATTGTCGTGTAACTTAGTGTAATGATCTGACCGTAGTGGACGACAGTAATTCATAATTGGTTTGCTCGGTGTTAACAATGACAATTTCCCAAAATTATCTTTCTGACTGTTAATGCACCTTGTAGTTTAGTAAACCGGCGATTACGTTTCCACCTTATCTGGTTTAAGATGTAGAGATTGTTGACACAGGGACGTTGACGTGATGATGACCTTCCAGTCTCTAACAGCTGAAGAGAAGAAACGGCTGGCGAGAAACCTCACTTCCTTTCTCTCCCAGTACAAACACATCTCCGACTCCTACATAATTGTGCGTATTCCTCAATGACTCTCTTTCTCTCTCAAACCTTCGATAGTGTTGTTGTAGCTGTAATTAACGGTTAATCTAGGTCTGTAAAGAGCATGAAACCTGATGCCAGTGGGTTTACTCAGTACATCCAGTGCTTTGGAGGTCTGTGTGTGTCAGCACCTAAATACAGGCTCCACAGAGTCTGCAATGTTAACAGGTGTATTTAATGTAAAAAAGAAAATGTGCAGTCTTTGCTCAATATCAAAACTGTACATAAAGAGGGTAATCATGCTGGAAATACTTTTAAGAGAACAATCCTGTTTTGTAATTAATTTTTCAAATTCTTTGTCTAATGATTGTCTTGTATTATTACCTCTGAAGGAGTTTTTTACCGAGGGTTTGTGGGATGCTTTGCCCTTTCTTTGGACTGATGCCCTCCGCGACCTAGCAGGCCCCCAGATAGCTGACCTATTGCTGGACAGCACCTGCAAGGATAGGAGGTAAGTGCTTGTCTGTATGGACACATAATATTTACACATAAAAATATTTTGCATAAGAGACTATGTATTCAACTGAATGTCTTGTGAAACACTCTTTTCAGATATCCTTCTGTCTGGCCTCTTTCCCTTCTGGCATTCCGGGCTACAGCGCATGCCTTGGCTTTCCCCAGAAGGACCTGTGACACTGCAGTACAGAAAGTAGGCACCCGGGGCCTGGATGAGTTCCAGGAGAACCACAGCCAGAGCTCACTGCTGGGACACAACTTCCGGAAGCACGTCAAACCAAAGAAGCAGCATGAGATCAACAAACTTGGCCAGGTACAGATGCTACACCATCCTGCCAGTGCTGACATTTATCAGCAGTGATTGGAGCAAGGCTCCTAATGTTTGCTACTCCTTCAGTAGGTCCGGCTATGGCTGTTCTTTTGATGTTAGTTTCGTTGGTTACTAGATATAGTTTCTTGAGGCAGTATTGTTTTACTCTCTGGGTCCCAATATTTAAAAAATTAAGAAACAGTGCTCTATACGTATTCTATCAATTTGGCATAGCATTCTCAATGTCCAACCCTGGTGAGAATCAGAAAAATGCATTCATTTTCGGAAAAGGATGTGTGGAACATTTGGTCAAAGCAAAAAAAAAAAAGAAAAATTTTAGAAGCTAAAATGTATTTCTAAAATCAAACCTTCAATCAGTTTGGTTAGACATGCCAAACTATGCCAGCAGCAGCACATTTCCTGTTGTCTTGAATTCACTTTAACTAAATGATAGGATAGATAAGCTTTGAAGCCAGTATGAGGAACTTGTTAAGTAAAAGCTTATGTTACCTGCATGGATTGGAATTTTCCACTAATCTGTCTTTTCTACAGCTGGTGAAACAGCTCTGTGATCTGACTGAGTGTAACAATGTCGTGGATGTGGGTTCAGGACAGGTAACTAAATAAAATTGTGACTTTCTGTGCATTAGATACTTCCTAGCAAGTTTTACTTAAAAAAAACATGCAGTGAACTGACCAAACAGCAAGTTGCATATGTTCAGAAACCCTATTGCTTTCTAAGCTATATCTACTGTAGGATCAGCAACCCTATTGCTTTCTTAGCTGTAATATGTATTGTAGGATCAGCAATTCTTAACATGTCCGTTGACAATTACTTTATTAGGGCCATTTGACACGTTTCCTGTCATTTGGACTTGGCCTATCAGTCACTGGAATTGAGGCTGATCCTGCCTTAGTTGCTATGGCTTCCAAGTTTGATGGACAACTACTGAGCACACTGCAAAAACAGAGTTTGAAAAAGGTGAGAAGAAAAGGTCCCACAGTTTGTTTTGCTTTACTATATGTATACATTGTATACATTTCCCAAAACTGTCAATTTCAGCATGGGATTGTATGTCATTTTAATGTTCTGTTGTTCATTCTCTTTCAGAATGTTGCACCTGAGCAATTAATTTCCCCAAGGCACTCACCCCATCATGTGCTTGGCTGGGTCAACCCCAAAGCATCATGGGAGGACTTTGTCCAGCTACTGAAGAAGGGAGGATCTGAGTGCTGTGGTCCTACATGTACAGCTTTTCCTAGAAAAAAGCGACCTCGGGAATCATCATTAAATCCAGATGAGCGCCCTGACAGTGTGATCCTGCCCAGCCAAGCTGACACTGACTGTTTGGTTTCATCTCAGGCTAAGAGCAATGGCAGCTGGTCTGACCCTGTACCTGGTGCCAACTCTGCATCCTTACAAGGCCCTCTTGAAATCACTTTTGAGCCATCTCCTCCCGCCGCCTGCTACCCCAAACGTCATTGTAAGTTTAAGACAGCAGAGGAACTGGGTCATCTTGCCAGTAGATCTCACACTTCGCCCTTCTCTAGCAGGACTTCAGATACACCACCACATGCAGACTGTGTGGGCAGAGCAGAGCGGGAGGAAGAATCAAGGTTCAATGATCCAAGGTTCATCTTGACAGGCCTTCATGCCTGTGGAGACCTGAGTGCCACACTGCTCCGTCACTTCGCCAGCTGCCCCCACATACTGGGCATCACCTCAGTGGCCTGCTGCTACATGAAGATCACCACCCATGACAACCCCACTCCTCCGGGAGTCCTGGCCCCCCCTTGTCCAGCGCACCAAGAGGAGCCCTCCCACTCAGTGTTCGGCTACCCAATGAGCTCATGGATGCAGGGGTTGCCAGGACACCAGCTGTCCTATAAGGCGAGGGAGGGAGCATGTCACGCTATGGAGGACTACCTCCAGAGGCTGAGAGAGGAGAGTCAGCTGCTGAGGATACACTGCTACCGAGCCGCTCTGGAGACCGTGATTCGGAGGGCTCAGCCAGACCTGCGCAGGGCGGGCATCCAGACCATCAAGAAGGCTCATCTTCTGCCATTTCATGAGTGAGTATCGCCAAGATCGACTGATTAAATACCTTGCTTTTGGGAAACATCTTGAATGTTTGTTATATTTTTGCAATTGCATTGACAGAATATAGCGATGTCTGTGGCTCACTCAGTGACCATGTTATGTTATTAATGAGTCCCTAGGGTTTAGGCTACTGTCTTGAACATATTTTCCAAGACAACGGTTCTGGAAACCCAGTGCATGAATGTTAAGGCGTATTCGGGCGGATGTCTCCCTTTTCAATGGAATATTGTTAAAATGTTCTACTGTCTGTTCTGGCTCCACGGTGGTGGAACAAACTCCCGGTTGAGGTCAGAACTGTAGAATCTCTTCCCACCTTCAAGCGCAAACTGAAGACGCACCTCTTCAAGCTGCACCTCTCCCCGTCCCTCCCCACCTCCCTGTAAACGTTAATTGTTGTCTTTCTGTGACTTACTTTTTTGTGTATCGGTATTTTTAGTTTGGCTAGGTAAGCAGTGTTTGGCTAGTTAAGGGGTTTGATCATACTTTTGCGTTTTGTTTGTTTGTTTTTCTGTTAAAAAAAATAGAATTCGAATTGGCTTATCTTTGTTGTACTGGTAGCAGTTGAAATTGTACTTCCCTCTAGGGTCTTTCAGCGCACTTATCCCTGGTTATGGGTATGCACTTTGTTGTACGTCGCTCTGGATAAGAGCGTCTGCCAAATGCCATTAATGTAATGTAATGTAAAAATGTCTGTTTTGATTGTCATCTTGAGTGGCTTGAGTGACATTGTGTGATGTAGGCATTGTAAGCAAGTGTATTTTAAATTACTGTGTAGAGGGTACTGCACCGTTTTTTTTTTTTACCAGGACACACTCTCACAACTAAAGGATGTATCTGTCTGACCATTAACAGTAACTGTCCACCATTACTGTAATATTGCTTTTTCCTGCAGATATGCCCGTCTGGGACTACCGCGAGTCGGACTGCCCGCTGATCTCCCGCTGGACCAGGTTGAGTTGGATGCCATGTTGAAGCAGCAGGGGAGGGTGGTAGTGTACTTTAGCCTGGCGTTGCTGCTGGCACCTTTAATCGAGACCTTGGTGCTGCTGGACAGAATGCTTTTCCTGGAGGAAAACGGTAAGGAGGGAGGGAGTGGGAGGGAGGGTGGTCTGTCGCTTTTCATACTTGCTTTAGGACACATCTGGGACATGTAATAAGCTTTCTATGAGGGACACATGTATCGATATATGATTTGATAATTATTAAGTTATGTAGTATGAAATAATTTAATATACAGTACTTTTATTTACAGACCTTTTTTAAAGAAATTGTGACTTTTTATGCAGACATTGCAAATACCGACACCAACATCGATTTCTTTCATTGATGATGTGTGAATACCTTTATTCACCTTCCTCCATCTTTACAGGACTCCAGAGCCAGCTGGTTCCTCTCTTCGATCCCACGTTTTCTCCTCGAAACCTGGTGCTGGTGGCAGTAAAGCCACGAGAGAGTAGCGCCTACACTACACACAGTGTGGAAAAGCATGAACAGGACCATCAGGTCTGCCATCCACAAGTTGAAGAACGTAGGCATTTGTTAATTCAAGAAGAGAAGGTTCCAGAGGAGACCGCGATGTAAAAGCAGTAGTACTCCCGTTCACCTCAGCCTTACTGCAGGGGTTAATGGACTATATCGCAATTTACAAGGTTACATACTCCTACACATATCTATTATTTTATGTTGTTGTTGTTACTTTTTAAACAAAAGTGCTTTTGTACTAGATCCAGTTAGGTAACTTTGCTGTAGTGTTTTTCTATTTGGCATTTCTTCACCCTCCCTTCCAATCAATTTTTAGTTGCAGTACTATCAGTGACCACTTGATGGTGTATGTTACCTCACTCCTGCTCCATTTATTTGTACTTGCAGCATTTATTGTCATGGTTTGGCATCAAGGTCAAACTTTTACTTAAAAATAAAGAATTTTTCCTTAAAAATAAATGAAAGTTAAATTCAGCTAATGCTGTCTGCAAGTCTAGTTTGATCTGACTAGACTTGCTCATACTGCTTTTTATCCATTGGTGTTGACTTTGACTTGCGAATAAAGTCTGACCTTTAATCTGCCGGTTGTGTGATTGCTAGTGCACTTCTGTTAACATGCTTGGTTGCATTTAATGTGTATTTAATTAGTTATGTTTTTCAATGGATCAGTGTTGTGTGCCTTGTACTGGGGTGTACCTGTATTTTAATTTGACTAATGTTGTATCATTTGGGAATGAGCTAAAGTGCTAAATGATTTTACAAGTGGGCTACTTGGCAAATGTTTAGTATTGTCTATACTACTATGTAAGTCTCGTCTCTGCATTTCTTATGGATTTTAACATTTAATTATCACTACAACAGTTTAATCTGTTTAATTACTGTTTTTTACATTTAACAGTCTTCTGTGATTGCAAAAAATATTGATATGAGCTGAACTGTGAACTGTGAACACAGTTTAGCTCATATAAATATATATTTGATTATGCCTGTTACAAAATTCCATGTGGTGGAAACTATAAACTGTAGGTTTGGTGTGTTGTTGTTGGTATAGTCATGGCAGTGTTTATCTTGTGGATCAAGGCACATTACATTAGCATTACATTAATGGCAGACGCTCTTATCCAGAGCGACGTACAATTGACTAGACTAAGCAGAAGACAATCCTCCCCTGGAGCAATGCAGGGTTAAGGACCTTTCTCAAGGGCTCAACGGCTGTGCAGATCTTATTATGGCTACACCGGGGATCGAACCACCAACCTTGCGGGTCCCAGTCATGTACCTTAACCATTACGCGACAGGCCGCCCCAGTTGGTTGCGGAACCAACCCTGTCCTTTTCACTGTTGAGAGCAATGACTCCCATGATGTTTTTAATGGTTGACTCTGAAGATCTATGGGCACCTCTCATTAATGAAGTGTGTTTGGCCACAGACGTGTTGCTTTTTTGTTTATCACACCATTCTCTAAATTCTAGCGACTAGTGTGTAAAATGTTTGGCACATTTATGAATATACCGTTATAATTAGCTTGATTATTATGATGGATAAATGGGTGTTTTTTTATATTTTCTTTCTCATGAATTTGCTCAACTCAGGGTTGTAAACATCCAACTCCAACCTCTTGGCCTTGAATGTCCAACCGTCTGTGTTCCATGGCCAAACTGCCCTGCCTGAACCTGCACGGAGGGATGTGAAGACCTTCAATATGCGCCTTTGATACGGGCACCCTTTTCAGCCAGTGGGGGGTGCTTGAGTGCGACAATCCCTCTCCTACTGAACTCTCCCATACCCTGCATACCCTGGGTGACGCAGGTGCCAATTGTGCGTCTCCCTCTGGAGCTACTGGCCAGGCAGCACTGGCACTGCCATGCACCAAAGCTCGGCTCTGTAACCGAAATACACGTCTGAAGAGATGTACGCACACCAGTGCTCTAGCACAAGGGGCAGTCAAAAATAGCAGAAACTATGATCGTTTTGCACACTTGATATCAAGCTCCAAAAGGAATGCCTTAATTAATGGATCAATAGTGTTAACGTTTTGGCCATACAAACCCTTGTTGTTCTGACAAAGGCTTGGCATGGCTTAAACATCTATCATTGTTTGATTAAAACTAGTTTGAGAGAATTCTATCAAGTGCGAGTCTTATTCCTTCATAATCTATAACTGAACAAGCCATCGAGCAGCCCTTCAGGTAAATGGTGGCATCAAAGGTTGGTTGCACACAAATGATTTTGTTACATAAAGTAACTGTCAAGACTGTCTCAGACCAGTGACTCCTGTATTAAATTACATGCAGTTTGAACTTTAGACCTTTTGTTCCTTGCGACTTCTGAATTACTTGATTGTTCAAAGTCCTTAGACATACACTTAAGATCAATGCTGGAAGAATCTGAGACTGGCAGTCACAAAAGTGATACCATGTTTTAAATGTCAATGGAAATGGAAACCTCAGCAAAATGCATAACACTCAGTTGTGCATATTATTTCCAAGAAGAAATAATACATTACTAATATGAAACCCATCCTTTCACCACCTTTGCATTTGACTTAAATGGGTCTTATTCCAAATGGAACAAGATGATAGTTCCAGTACTTTACTTGTACCCAGAGTAATAATACTGCCATCTGTCAACAGATTGTTGGTACACTTTAGAGCTTACTTCATGATGCTGTGCACCATGAAGTGTCAAATGTGACCAAGGATACACAATTGGGAGAGAAATGGACAGGTGTTTTGAGAGTAAAATTAGTGTCACATTTTATGCAAATGTTCATTGAATCTGCTTAGGCTGACATAGGGCACTTGGCCTTTGTTACAGTAATCATGGAATTCTCATACAATGGTTACTCAAGGAAATTATAATTAGTGTACCAGTCTGCTTTAACATCAGTTAGGAATAATTAAACTGAATTAGTAAGCGACAGAAAAGGGCTGAGTTCAAAGAATGGTTTTTATTAAGGAGGAAGGGAAGGGAGACTACATACTGGTTCAATGATGTTTTATGCCTTCTACAAAGAACTCATTACAAGCCACGGTCAGCGCTGCCACCAAGACCACAAACTCCTGAAAGTCCACTTCACCATCCCGATTTTCATCCAGGTCAGTCATGATCTTTTCCACCACCATTGGGTCTTTACTGGCCTGTGATATTGAAGACACCCATAAATATCACTCCACATTCTTGAAATATGTTTAATATGGGGAAAACATGCAGGTAGGAAAAAAGAACACACAAATGCACAAATCAAGTTTTCATTATATTCACCATGGTAATGGATTGCCACTAAGATACCTTCTCTCATGCCCTCACTTCAGATTTCCCAACTTACCGCCAAGAAGTCACAGAGTTCTCCCTGCAAGAGGCTTTTCAGCTCCAACTTGCTCAACTTGTACTTGTCACCCTCCTTAGATGAATAGTTGTGGAACACTCTTATGAGGCTCTCCATTGCATTCTCCAGTTGGGAAACCATTTTGTTTATTTTATCGATTACCTGGGCAGAATTATGAAAAACTATTAGCAAAGTCAAACAGGGCATCTTGAGAATGAACACTTAAACATACATCCATGCAGGCAGCTATAATCCAAACATTTTCAAGGTAGGCTGTAAAGTTAATTGCGTTTCAGCAAAGAATCACTTTTTTAAAAGAATGTGTGTGGCATAGGCAAGCTGCCAATTCCAATCTGCAGAGAGACAGTCCGCATCAATAATGTACATCACTCTTTTGTGGGGTTGAGGGGTTCAAATACGCCTATCCTGTATCTCTACAGCGAACATATGAGACCATGTCCAAAGCAGTTTACAGCCAAATCGTTTACACGCATAACTTTATATTCAGTCAAACTAAAAACTGAACAATTTGGAGGTTTGAGGTTTAAGGTTTAAGTCAAGCTAATTTCAACATAAGGCTTGCCAAGATAGGCATTTTCTTAGCAATTGGATATAGCTACAAGCCGTTTTACTGACACAACATGGTAAGCATAGGCAGCAATGCATGTTGCATCATCATTCAAGCAACTGTGCAGTTGTAACCTTTAGCCACACAAAAATGTGAATATTGTTAATTATTTGACTAGTTGCCAATTTAAAACAAATAGACATTCACCACTAATGGCCTATCAACTGAGGATTAGCAGACCAGAGGCTTTAGGTATTAAAAACATATCTGAAAAATATCAATAGGCTTTTCCTTTGATTGCTCAGCTTAAATTGATAAACCAGTTACATTATAAAGATAAACTTCTCTTTATGGAGGGCTTTAATCATGGTCATGGCAAAACATTCAGCCAGGTTGAATTACCATCAATTGACATTAGTCACTCACAATCTTCTAAACAGTTGTACTTGTAAATAAATAATGGCAAGTATTTATTTCACCCTGTTAAAATGCACAAGTTACTGAAACACAATAGCCTATACACATATAGCACTTGCAAATCATGACATATCTTTCTTATTATATAAAGTTAGCCCATGCGACCCTGATAGTATATGACTGACTAGTAGAGAGACATATAGCAATGTCAATAAACATGAAACGATTTTGAAACAAGATGCAATTTTAAGCGTTTCATGTGCGATGTCATTGTGATATTACCTTTCTATAAGACATACATTACATTACATTACATTACATTATTGGCATTTGGCAGACGCTCTTATCCAGAGCGACGTACAACCAAAAGATCCTGGAGATTAAATTTAAACGAGGCACAGTGCAACAATACAGTCGATACTTACCTCACAGGTACAGGTGCTGATTACTGCAACGGAAAGTGCTGAAGCGCTTTCTAACCTCCCTCGCTCATTATATGGGAGCTGCGCACCTGCGCTAGAACATCACAACGAGGCGCCTCCCTCCCGTTCCACCTACATTTCACCGTCGCGAAAACACAATTCATGCCTCAGAGTGATATCAGGGTAGACTGACCATTTAGGATGTGAAAGAGATTGGTCTTTATATTGTTCAACGTAGCTAGATACATTTTACCTTGCTATCGCACTTGCACGACTTTCATCAACGGATGAAACTACTGCACCTTCCGTTAAACGTTTCGTTTAATGTTGCAAGGCAAGTGTAAGATGAAGTAGGTTAAGTGCTCGGATGTTAGGTTATGCCTGTTTTAGTTATTGCAATCCCAGAATTTAAAAAGTCCCATAAAGAAGAAAATGTGTGTTCACATTTTCATTAATTAGGAGCCAATTGATTCGGCTCAGTCTTTGATTTGATCAGTTAAACCATTTGAATGCAATTGTAAGAAATATATCACAAAAAGCACAATATGAACATGGAAATTGTATTATTTGTGGCATGCAAAGCTATTCGTATCACAATGTGGCTTAAGAGGGTAAATAAACCTACTAAACATGAAAGAGTAATTAACAATACCATCTAGTTAAAATTCTGGGATTACAAGTATGGTTGAAAGAAAAAACAGCATACACAGGGGGGCTCCAGGACCCACAACGTGGGAACCACTGGTCTAAAGCAATGCAGGCCTACCTCCAGATGTGTTTATTGTGTTTCGCAAGACATGTGCATTCTCATTCTTCTTTGGGGTATGATCTGTCGCCTTTTAGATCATAAAGTATGATTTTCGTTTTTCCTTGTGCAGCGGTAGGCTACCATATGCCATAGGAAATAGTTCCATTTGAAAATAAGATTAAACATAATTTATATTAAAATATAGTGGCAGACGACAGTATCTGGATGCGTGATGCAGCTACAATTTGCCTCGGCCTTAAGTGTGGGTATCCTTCATCTTCATAGCACACAGAAATGGACTAATGGAAAGTATGCACTAAAACAAAACAAAAAGGAAAGAAAATGGCCTTTCCGTTGAAATGATCCTCACTTAACCAATGTCACATTCACATGCCTGTCTCTGCCTTTGTTTTAATTAACTTGCCTCCTGAGGCAAATGTCTTTTGAGCATAAGACTGAGCTATAGCTGAGGCGTAAACACAATAAAAATAGCTTATGGGTGATGCTTCTGAGGCTCCGTGGGGTTTCCACTCACATTGTCTCTTTGGGCAGCGTAATGTCCTAATGAAAATGCCCCCAACGGCTTTCACAAGGAGTGCATTTGAACAATGAAAACATAGCCGATCTCGTCATACTCTCGTGTAACAGCATGCAGCTACTAGTTCAGTTGTCCCCCTTCTAAAAGGCGGAAAACGTCGTTGTTTCATCATGCAGTAAGTAGTCCACCTACTCTCAGGGGCCCTGATGCACGGAAGGAATTACAACTACCTACTGTAACGCCTGCAGATGTTTTTATTCAACGTCTCATGAGAAATCACACAATTACGTTGCTGTTTCATCTTTTGTAACCGCATTTAAGTTGTAAAGCTCGTTTGAATTTGAGTCATTTCAACATAATATATTAACTTAATATAGATTGTCCTTAACTGCGGAGGATGCAGTTTAATGCATTTGCCTCATAATCGGTGTGGCCGTTTTTATGGTCGCTCGAGCAATACTCGTACACTTCATCCTTTGTACAGACGTTCCCATTTGCATCTTTTATCGTGCCCTGTCTTTTGGAATTTTATTACAGTAGTTGAGATCTGCTGCTGGGCTGACTTGATTGGTTCTGTTAATGCCATGGTATCACATGTATTGCACCTAGGCCACAGAACGAGTTTGCACAGAATGAGATAAAATGTTATATTTCCGAAGGAAAATTGCCTTCTCTTTGCCACGGATGATGATGATGTAGGATACTGGCAGCAATGTCCTTGCTATAGA
This sequence comes from Conger conger, assembly GCF_963514075.1. Lineage (NCBI taxonomy): Eukaryota > Metazoa > Chordata > Actinopteri > Anguilliformes > Congridae > Conger > Conger conger. The sequence goes on from NC_083760.1 coordinate 73,400,377, forward strand.
ACTGCTGCTATGAGGCCCAGTCAGGACTCCACGACTGTTGCCACAGTGCATCAGACGTTGTTTTCTGTTGCTGGGGAAGCAATGAATCCCTTTCCTCCTGTTTTTTCCACTAGAGAGGTAAGGCACACTCAGAGTATACCAACAGGGAGCAAAAGGGCTCACAGGAATTTAAAATGGCATATTGAAATTTCATTACTGCTGTCTTAAATACTCAGTAGAAATGAAGCTGCAACAAAATATACTTCAACCCATGGATAACCTGTGTTTGGTCATCCTCATTTTCCCCATACATTAGGCTTGACAGAATTTCCCATTGTCATTCACATTATATGCTATTTTATTTATTGAGCTTATGATCATAATCAGTGGTAAACCTTTGTTCATACCAATGCATCTCTAGCCAGTGAATTGTTTCTAGACATAATTTTCAACTTGTTCTCTCATTACCCTAACATGGTCATAAATAGTCCTGCTCACTATGCCTGTTGCCAAGCAACTCCCTGGCAGTGCCTGCAAGAGGGTCCTTTACTGACACCCACAGAAACACCTACACTGACACTCCTGAATAGGGCTCAATACACAACAGTAAAATTGACCACTAGAACATGACACAAACTGTACTCTCCTACAAAATAACAAAAATGCATTATGTAACATAGCTTTGAAACATTAATGTTGACTGGGAATTTCCCATAGTGAATAATGACATGAAGCCCTGTTGTTTATATTGTCAAAAACATGCTTCCTGACATGGTTATATTGCATATGGCCAATAGGCTGAGTGTGTCCAAAATAAACAGTGGACAAATGCAGATAGATTTGATATTGTATATGTAGTGGTGGAGGCTTTTCTGTTATTTTATGTCAAATATACTCAATGGATACTTTATTAGGTACACCAGCTTGTTAATGCAAATATATATCTATCAATGCACAAAAGCATGCAGACCTGGTCAAGGTTCAGTTTTTGTTCAGATCAAACATCAGAATGGGGAATACATTTTAACTAGATGTCCATGAAATGACACACATTCTGTAACCCATAATTTATTTTAAGGCTTATGGTTCACATTCATTCGGCATACCTATATCCCTGACACAAAAACAAACACTCTTTTTTCAGCAGACAAAATATTTTTTTGTGGTCACAATTACTGAATCTAAGAAACTGACTAAAACACCTACTGTATCAAATATGATGCATTTAAAAAAATGTGTTTGGCAATCATTAAAATTTAAAACTAAGACTGTGGTGTGTCTGTGGTGTGTCTAAAATAGCACCAAACCACCCTGTCTGGCACCAACAACGACATGGCTCAGGCAGTAAGAGCAGGCGTCTGGCAGTCGGAGGGTTGCCAGTTCGATCCCCCGCCCGGGCTGTGTCGAAGTGTCCCTGAGCAAGACACCTAACCCCCAAATGCTCCTGACGAGCTGGTCGGTGCCTTGCATGGCAGCCAATCGCCGTCGGGGTGTGAGTGTGTGTATGAATGGGTGAATGAGAAGCATCAATTATACAGTGCTTTGGATAAAGGCACTATATAAATGCCAACCATTTACCATTTACTTGTATGCACATTTAAAAATATTGTGCAATTACTGTAAAGAAACACAAAAAGTATGCTCCAATTACACATTACAAAGAACACCTAAGTCCCTTATTCCAAGGACAATGCTGTCCCTGTATCTGCCTCGCCACCAGGAGATGTACTGTGGTTAAAGAGGCAAGAGATTGAGTATTGCTGGTCCTGGCTGAAGACCCTGCAGTTGACCAGTTGGCACAATCAGAGGTGCAACAGCAGAATAACATCCTTCTGAAACATCAGCAAACTATTCACTAAATTGAAGCATTTGGCTTAACCCTATGAAGCCTGCTATATCGAAGTACAAAAATTATATATTTTCAACAATAGCTCTTTTTTTGGATGCTTTGAAAATAGTCTTAGTTTTAAATGTAATGATTGCCAAACACATTTTTAAAAATGCATCATATTTGATACAGTAGGTGTTTCAGTCAGTTTCTTTGTTTCAGTAATTGTGACCACACAAAATATTTGGTCTGCTGAATTTTGAAAAACGTGAAACAAACTTGTTTTTAAAAATAGGACAAGATAGTTTGTTTTTCTGTGTAAGCAGGGATATAGGTATGTCTAATGAATGTGAACCATAAGCCTTTTTTGACTGTTTGGATAAGTAAGTTTGCCTCTTGTCATGATAATGCTGAAAATGCATGTACCATATTAGAGAATGTTAAGGGAATAACATTTACTGTATAGCCCTTAGTTACTGAATACTTAGTTACTGAATGCTGGACAGTCACTCCATTTGAAACAACATTGTAAATGTCAGGAATTAAGGTATGTTTGCACAGCAAAAAAAATTAAATGACTTGGAAAAATGTCTCCAAAATAGGGACAGAGTGTACTGCATCTATAATATTTACATTACACTGTTCCTGTATCAGTGAATATCCTGCTTTCTCAATACCCCAGCTGGCAGACATGGACAGGACAAATGTGGCCTGCTGGTAATCAGTCATCAGGGCCCTGTTACTATTGAGCAAAGCTGCACCTGTCCGCGTTGCCTGGGTGATCCCAAGCTCTTGGAGGTCAGTCTGATTGACCTAGAAAATGAATGCCAAGCGTTCTCTTTTGTTACGGAAACTAAACCTCCCATTGTTTCCGTACATCAGGACTACTGAACTCCTGGTCCTGCAGGCTGCAGTGCATGCAGGTATTTGCTCTAACCATGTACTACACCAGCTGATTTCTTCCTGGACCAAGGATGTTAAATAATGACTGAAATCTGGCGGTGCAGTCCATGGTTGTGGCAAATACCTGCATGCACTACAGCCTACAGGACCTGGAGTTCAGTAGTGCGGCAGTACACCATAAATATTGTCTACATTAATTCATTAATTAAAGCTTCTAGTTTCACTACACTTAGGGCTAGCTGTTTTCATGTATTGAGTGTCATTATATCATGTTTGCCTTTCTTGAGTTGAGGGACTGGAGTATGACACATGTGTTTAGAGCTTATTCCTCCTGTGATCCCCCCAGCAACATCCATCATATACACCCACAACAAAACTACATTTAATGTAGCAACAATGCATCTGCTTCAATTGCTTTGTGGTCTGTTTTCTTCCTATAACTTATGACCACCTTCTATACCTTTTCTGAGCATTAGTTTATTTGCCTCCCCATATTGTGGTAAGCATTAGGGAATACCTGGATCAGGTACAGGTATTGTCCTTGCATGAATGGTGTGCATTAATACTAAAAGGCACATCAGTGTAAAGAATGTATTATAACAATAATATCACAATAACTATTGCAACAAACCACAGTGTAAAAAGTCAGTTTATTTAACTTCATAACAGTGATCAGTGTATACAAATATGTGTGCTACTAGTACACCAATTTGTGCAGTCAACAGTGAGGTAATGCAAAAATACTTTTAAAAATACTAGCTTTTTATATAGCTAAATTAAGATGCTGTAAAATGGCCCCATCTGCAGGTTCCATGTCAATATTCAGTGCTTTGTACAGTGCGCCATCTAGTGAATAGCTTGTGGATGTTACTGCCAGTAACAGTGGCAGTGGGCTATATCCATTTAAATAATGTATATATTTAAATAGATCATGTCCTTCTGCATGGCTAATTTGGGTTTTTACCATAAATGTTAGAAGATAAATATAATTAATGTATTAATATGCACTAGTTGAGTAACTACCATCCATAAAGTTTATTTGGCACTAATAGACTCTCATGCACTGGAATTAAGTGCATAAAATCTGTGTTGTGAAGGCGGAGGAAGGCTTTGCATTTACAGGACAATATACCTGTACATAGAACCACATTAAAAATGCATAATGAGGCAATATTACTAATGAAACATCAATTGCATACAGATATGTAATACACATATTTCAAACAAAATCATACATCAAATAAGCCATTTGTATACCAAGTACAAAATATTGAGCTTATTAAGAAGAATTATAATTAGCAATCAATTTCAAACAGACAGATTTGTGAAGGAGATGAAGAAATAAGTAAAAGGCAAGAACCAAAATGGCAGACAGCTAAAAGTGATATGAAAAGTATTACAAATCTGTTTGTAGTAGTTTTTTCATAAAATACTGTAATACCACAATCCCTCTTGACCAGCACCAATAAGTGCACATAACCCACTCTACCTAAGTATTATGGTAGAGTGCTGTTATTTTCTTAACTTAGAAAATGTAAACAGTAAATATCTTACAATAATTATTTTAAGACTGCTAATGAGATCTCCTAAGAAGAACTTCAGAAAGTAACTGATTAATACAGCCAAAAAACGTAATAAAGTGACTCTTTTTTGGCGCTCAGAGCAATGTTTTTGGTGCAGACCTGCACAAGGCATGAGGTGAAAGAACAATGGAGCACACTTTTTGGAATGTCTAGTTTGGGAGCTGACTGAGGTCCCAGTCTATGACGTCAGACAGGAAAAGAAAAACAGTGGCTGAGTCACTGACCTGCGTACTCATTCCCTGTAGAAATAGACACATCTTTCCACTTCAAGGAAGGGCATAACTACACTGGGTTGCTTTTAAAGACATAAGACACAGAATTGTCATCTGTAAAATATTATAAAACATTCATGCGCAGTCATTACTATGATAATCTGCTGCTAGAGCATCCTTCCTGATTGGCTTGAATATGTGACTCTGCGTACAGAATATTACTGAAGACTGAAACCCACTGGTGCTGTGCTAGCAGCAGCTAGCATAGGTTCTTTCTGTCACTACTAAGCTACAGTAGCTACCCCATAACCCTGTAGGAGTTGCAAATAACAGAGGAGACTTTTTGATTGTAAATTTAGGAGTAAATAAAATAAATAAATCTTGCACAGATTTCCAACACACAGAATTCCTTTCACTGAATCCTGAGTGGCATCACAAATGGCATCACAAATGTAGTAATTGCCAAACTCACAGTCATACATACAGTAAAGACATACATGTCACACTTAAGTTCCCTCGTCTGACCGAAAACAAGTTGTATACCTTGGGTCTTTAGTCAAAAGTTTCAGGATTAGATGACCACAGAAGAAAAATGTCCTGATAGTGAAAGATAACTATTTTCTTCATACCATTTCGACAGGGATGAGTCTGCCTTCCTGACAGACTGAGAGGAAATCATCTTTAAAAGACTTCCGGAAGGGCCTCTCCTCCTCTATCTGCATGTGGAATAATCTCTGCAGAAATCCCATTTTCCAAGAGTTCCACCACAGTCACAACCTCTGTGTGTGGACTCTGCGTGCTGGAGGCTCGATCTCTGGTGATATTGGGTTTCCCCAGCAGGCTTTTCAGCTGGGCCCAGAAGAAGGCCTGCTGTTTGGCTTCATGAGGCCACTCCAGGTATGTCTTGGTGCTCAACATCTTCTTTAGCTTGCAGTACTTGTTTGGCAAAGAACTGGGTTCAATGGGCTCCTTGACCACCAGTATGACATCATTGAATGTCTTTCCAATGGCTCGCTGATTGGCAAAATAGAGCTCGTAGTTGCACCATTCACTGTTAACAAAATTCTGTGACAGTATAAACATGACCTGGGTAAGGAAGAAATAAATCAAATGTCAAACATTTATACTGGACACTAACATAGCCTTGCACTCAATTTTTTATTTTATCAAAAAGGAATGCCTATATCCAATGTGCAATATGGCTGCTTATTTCGGCTTGTACTTCCTGAAGGATACAATCGTTTTTCATTGACAACTACTGCACTATGAATCAAACTGATGTACTGTTTGCCTGAAAATAAATTCTGATGCGGAGAAAAGGTTTTTTGTGTGCACCAGTTCCCAACTACTTTTTGAGAGATTTTAACAGATTTCATTTCAGTGTAGTATTTTATACACAGTATAGGAAGTTTTACATGTAAAAACAAGTGGAATCAGAGTGTCATAAATTATTTTACAGTCAAACGCAGATACTGAAGCCCCTACCTTCCGACTGTTCTCCATGTTTTCAATAATGTTGTCAATGATCCACTTGCCCGGCATAAAGTCTCTTTCATGGATGCAAATATTGTAGGGGGGCTTACTGTTCTCCAAGCAAGGCATTAACTTATCTCTCACCCAATCAGCATCTGAGTGGCTGTAAGAAATGAAGGCATGGTAGGCATAGGTTTGCAGCACTCCCTCCCCTTCCTTGTGGGCCCTGTATTTGGCTCTGATGATCTGATATGTGGCTTTAGCGTACCACGGAACATTAAAAACATAGCACAGCCCCATTACAGCCAACACCACAACAGTGGTTGTCACCACAGAGATGACAATAACAAGTCTGATGTCACAGGCTATGCGACCAGGGAAGAACTTCGCCACTACTGTGTTGAGCAACACCTCAGGGTGGTAACACCTGTAGTTGTCAGGCCAGTCTGTGATGTTGACCTTCCCCTTGGTTGTAGTCTCCTGGATGAAGGCATGGAGCTCACAGGTGCAGTGGTAAGGGTTGTTTCCCGCTGTCAAACTCGATAATCTTGGCATGTTCTTGAAGGAGCTCATGCTGATAAGTCCAAAGGAGTTCCCATCTAGGGCCAGGGATAGCAAGGCTGGATTACTCCACCCAGAAGGGATGAATTTAATCTTGTTACCACTAAGGAGGAGTTCTTTAATGTTTGTAGCTTGTCTGAAGTAGTCCATGTCCACCTGGTCCAGGTTGCAGAAGGAAAGGTCTAGGTACTGTATGGTGGTAGGCAGACAACTGAGAGTGCTGCTGACAAAGTTGTTGTGGTGAAGGATCATCTTGGTTATATTCGACTCCCAAGTGCACGCACCCTCCTTGGAACCTAGCTGGTTGTAGCTGAGGTCCAACACTTTCAGCTGCCTAAACTCTCTTGTTAAAGACCCTATGTCACTCAGGCTGCTCAGTTGGTTGGTGCTGAGGTTGAAGGAGTGGAGAGCCCTCATAGTCCCACTATACTGGCACCTCCTGTTGTACAGATAGTTGTCTTTCAGTCGGTTGTTAGAGACATCCAACATCTCAATCATTCCCATTTCATTCCAAGCATCGCAGGGTACAAAGTTGAAGTTGACATTCTGAATGGACAGTTGACGGACCTTACTGAACCAAGTAAAGCGCCAATCAAACCGCAAGATGTCTGGATTGCTGATGTCCCTGAGGAGTCACAGAAATAACCCAATTTAATGAAATAAGAATACACCGTTAAAGACTGGTGTACTATACTCCCCATCAGGGAAGAGAAGGCCTGTAATACTGTTCATATTTCAAGGTTCATCTAACCTCAAATTAATAAATACTATACAAGTTCAAATGTTTATAGTAACAATGTTGGTTTGTTGTTGTTGACTAGGAAACATATATATATTTGGGGTGAAAATATAGGGCTGACAACCTTCTGGTTACTCAGTCTGGTCATTCATTCAAAACTCAGCAGAGCTCAAAGCAGCTCAGTGTCATTGAGTAGCTTACTTGGACCTAAACATTGCATTACATGACATCAAAATCATCAACTATACTCAGCTACTTAAAGCACATGTAATTATTGGTTTTATTTGCTCTGCCTCACAAAATATTTTGTATTTCCTCTGAACAACTGTGGATATTTACAATATTTCCAGTACCTGTAAAAATATGGGAAATTGAAGGAAAGAAGAGACTAACCTCAAGACTAGATCATCCAAAGTCAGGTTTGTCACACTGGAATTCATGCCACTGTCCACAAAGGTGGGTGACCGGGCAAAATCAATGAACAGAAGTCCTAGGCCTTTGATGGAAGAGACCTGAATGTTTATTAGGGCCATTCTCAGAAGATTTTCATTGAATTTGCCACGGTAGAAAATTATATGGTGGGTTTTAATATGTGCTAAACCTTGGAAAATGTCAATCTCACCAGTGTAGTACTTGAATTCAAAAAGGTTACGGAAGCGAAGTACAGCAAATGTCTTGTTAGCTAGATCGCCTAGCATCACTGGCAGAATGTCTGGCCTTTGGTCCAAGGCCACATCAAACCACAAGTTTTTGGTCTGGATTACTTTCAAACACCCTTGCTCATAGTTCTGTAGACTGGATGCAGTTTTAATAGCAAGTTTTTCCAAAGCGATCTCCTGCAAGGCCTGAAAATCCCCTTTCTTCAGACTTGGGATGAAAGGACCTCCGAATGACAATTCCTTGAGATGTGTGAAACTAGAAAAAACCTCATCCAGAGTGGCCACAGTGTATAAATTGTTGGACATTTTAAGGACTCTCAGCCTAGAAAGGAGCTTGAGGGCTTCGGCAGGGATAGCTCTTAGGGAGTTGTTGAAGACATCAAGGTATTCCAAGAGGGGGTTGAAGCGAAAGGCATCATCTTCAATCAGGGAGATGTTGTTATACTGCAGCTTGAGGACACGCAAGCGGTAAAGGTGGGAGAAATCACCATGGTGAATAACCTGCAATGCATTTTCGGATAGGTCAATATCCTCTAAAGAGGAAGGAAGGTCCTCCACAGGGACTTCAGCTAAATGCTGTCCTCTACAGTCCGCCAAGCGCAGGTCACTACTTATTTTACAAATGCTTTTCTTAGGAATGGTTGTCAGAATGGCTAGATTGTTGAGAAGACTGATCAGCAAAAGTCCTATCACTCTCTTGTGTCCCCACATTTGATCTGTGAAGAGAAGTACAAACCAAAGCTTTAATTTTGAAAGTAGTACCACTCACACATTCACTTTCTCAACCAAATAGAAAAAAACAATACTGGCTTTATGGTTTCTGTCAATTCTCACCATTTTATCATTGCAATTTTGTGGCCACATAATAGGGCCAATATGTATATATACATGGCCATTTGCAGTGCTTCAGGCACAATGTCTACTTGTATTGTAATAAAAAATGTATTATTCTGTTTTATTTTCTGTTTTCATGTCTGGATCCTTCCATTTTTTTTCTGCTGTATGGATTCCAGTCTACATGTGGTGTTACGGCATGTTATTCAACACTTCACACAACATTCTTGCCTGCCCATATTCTCAAGTTTCCAGCTCACCAACCTGATTTGGCAGTAGACAAGTTTGAGGTTATTCACATATTGTCTGAACATACCCCAGGTGCACTATACATCATGTTTTACTGCCACTCATAGCAAACTGAAATATATTAAAAATAAACATTTAGCAGATGTATAAATGATTTGAATCTTTACAACATGCAATGGCTCTCAGACCAATTCCCTCCAACCAACTCTCTTCCTTCCTCTCACAGAATAACCTGCTGGACCCCCACCAGTTCGGCTTCAGACCTGGCCACTCAACGGAGACTGCACTGCTCTCTGTCAATGAGTCACTTCAGGCTGCACGAGCAGCCTCCCTCTCCTCTGTCCTGATCCTCCTTGACCTCTCTGCAGCCTTCGACACGGTCAACCATTCCATCCTCCTATCCTCCCTGGCATCTACAGGGATCTGTGGCACAGCCTTAGACTGGATTACATCTTATCTCTCTGGACGGTCCCCCCAGGTGACCTGGGCTGGAAGAGTGTCAACCCCTCGCCCCCTTGTTACAGCAGTCCCCCAGGGCTCAGTCCTCGGACCCCTCCTCTTCTCCATTTACATAAGATCCCTTGGCCCTGTTATCTCTGCTCATGGCATCTCATATCATTCTTATGCCGATTACACCCAACTCTTTCTCTCCTTCCTCCATGGGACACACAGGTCTCTACCCGTATCTCCGCCTGCCTGAGAGACATCCAGAGTTGGATGGGCAACCACCATCTAAATCTCAACCCAGGTAAAACGGAGGTAATCTTAATCCCGGCTCTAACCTCTCCCTTCTCCGATTTTTCCATCTCACTAGGGGATACCACAGTGAAGAAACCTTGGAGTGGTCAACTGCAGCCCGTCTGGTATTCAGTGTTCCCAGACATTCACATGTCACCCCCCTGCTCAGCAACCTCAACTGGCTGCCTGTTATGGCTCGCATCAAATTTAAAACTTTGGTGCTTGTGTACCAGGCAGTTAAGGGATCAGCCCCTGTATATATTCAATCACTTATCAAGACCTATACACCACCAAGACCCCTCCGTTCCGCCACTTCATGCCGTCTAGCGCCTCCCCCTCGCCACACCTGCACTTCTCGCTCACGACTGCTGTCTGTCCTGGCCCCAGGGTGGTGGAATGAACTCCCTGTGGATGTCAGAACGGCAGAGTCTCTGACCTCTTTCAAGCACAGACTGAAGACTCATCTCTTCAGGCTACACCTTTCCCTCCCTAACTCACCACCATGATTAGCCTTATATATGCCATAGACTATAATGGCACTTATATAGTTACATAGATATTGTTGTGTTTTGTATTAGCTATTGTATTGTTGTACTCAGGGTATTCTAGCTGCCAACTGTGGTATGCTAGTTTGGAAGTTGATGTATTCTTCAAGGGTTCCGATTGTATCTCTCCACTCTGCTAAAGCAAAATCCCTCTCCTCTGTCCTCATCTTCCTCGACCTGTCAGCCGCCTTCGATACAGTCAACCATGAGATTCTGCTCTCATCGCTGTCTGGGATGGGTGTCACAGGTTCTGCACTCGCTTGGTTTTCCTCCTACCTCTCTGGTCGCTCCTACCAGGTGACTTGGAGGGGCGCAGTCTCCGACCCTCAACCCCTATGAACTGGAGTCCCGCAGGGCTCGGTTCTTGGGCCTCTCCTCTTCTCGCTATACACCATGTCTCTTGGTTCTGTTATCTCTTCCCACGGCTTTTCTTATCACTCCTACGCTGATGACACCCAACTCTTCATTTCCTTCCCCCCCGACACCCAAATCACCACACGGATCTCTGCCTGCTTGGCTGATATCTCTGCGTGGATGACTTCCCATCACCTGAAGCTCAACCTTGCCAAAACTGAGCTTCTCTACATCCCTGCTAAGTCCTCTCCGTCAATCGACCTCTCATTGACTGTTGAGGACTTTGTAGTTTCCTCCTCCCGTACGGCAAAGAATCTTGGGGTGACTCTTGATAACTGCCTCACCCTGGCTCCACAAGTATCCTCCACTGCCAGAACCTGCAGGTTCTTTCTGTATAATATACGCCGTATCCGTCATCTCCTGACTGAGAAAGCCACCCAGCTCCTAGTCCAGGCACTCGTCATTTCCCGCCTGGATTACTGCAACTCCCTCCTAGCCGGTCTCCCAGCGTGTGCCATCAAGCCCCTCCAGCTGGTCCAGAATGCTGCAGCCCGCCTGATCACCAATCAGCCCAGGTCGGCTCATGTCACCCCGCTTCTCATTGGCCTCCACTGGCTTCCCATTGCCGCACGCATCCGTTTCAAGGCCCTAGTGTTGGCATTTCAGGCTGCTAAGGGGACTGCCCCACCTTACATACAATCCCTGATCACTCCCTACTCCCCAGCTAGACCACTCCGGTCTGCCAGCTCTGGTCGCCTTACGGTACCCTTTTACGTGCACCTGGCGGTCGAGCTGCACGTTCACGCCTGTTTTCCGTTCTGGTTCCTCAGTGGTGGAATGACCTGCCTACCACTGTCAGAACAGCAGAATCCCTCCCCCTATTTCGACGCAGACTCAAAACCCACCTTTTCAAACTCTACCTTAGTCCTCCCTCCTGATTTCCCCTGCCCCTCCTTTCTGATATCCCTATCCTTGTCTAACCCCCCCCCCCAAAAAAAAAAAAAAAAAAAAAAACTTCTGATGACAACTATGTTTAGAACAGCATTTCCTGTGTATTTTGCTAGTTTCTGGATGTGATGCTCTGACTTATGGTAGAACCTATGCACTTGTAAATCGCTTTGGATTAAAAGCGTCTGCCAAATGACTAAAATGTAAATGTATCTGTATGGTCACAATAGGACTCAGAATCGTACTGTCCTCTCAGGTCCTCTTCACACTTGTACTTGTGTTTGATCTGCACTTCGTTTTTTTACGTCGCTCTGGATAAGAGCGTCTGCTAAATGCCTTGTAATGTAAAACTGTTTTCATTGCCTACAATAGTATTGTTCAATACATTTTCACCATATTATGACCCCTTTTAGACAAACGTGGTGGTGTATAATCATCACTACACACTACTGTAGAAAGAGTTAAAATTCCTAACATTTTTGACCCAGGTCGGAAACAGCGCTGCGGAAGTAATGAAACTTGGATACGTCCATACTCCTGACCCATAATCTGAAGGGAAAAGCACACCACGTTCCACTCAAATATTTTCTTTGGTTTACACAGGAAATAATAAGTAGGCACAGCTGCAAGGACATAGTCAATCATATAGCTGCATGTCAATGTGATTTTACAATTAAAGTCAACATGTAAATCTAACAATATCAAGTCCCTGTTGTACTACCTTCATGTTCATGTTCCCTAGACCTTGACATTTTTGAGGTCAGAAAAGACTGTTGACACAAGTGGTGTTTTTTTTTTGTTCTTCCTTATTATAATAGCTCCTATCTGCCAGAGACTCAGCTATCTAAGTGTGTGACTGAAACAAATATTTGAGGAACGTGGTCGGCTCTGCTTTTAAATAACTGAAATATGAACCTCAGTGTTACTGGGTCAAATTAATTATATCAATAAATGTTCTTAGACTAGTAAAATGACGAATATAATCTAATGCACCATTTGTTAAAAAGTCCATTCAAATTCTTGCACATACACAGTACCTTCACACAAAACAAACGGGAGCACACTAAAAACTGCATAATTTACCACTAGGAAACAACGCTTTTGCAGCATTAACACCTATACTACAACTGAGACCTAAAGCCTTTTTACATTCCCATTGTTGTCAATAAGCACATAAAAGCATTATGGAATGACCATAACATGAATGAGTGTTTCTACAGTTCAAATGAGAACACACGCAGACGTGATATCATCTGAAAAAGAAAAAAAATCCTGCAACCTCGGTTTCTAAAAATAGAAGGAAAATGTTTTGCAATTTTTCGTGAGAGTAGGCGTATATAGAAAAGTGACTAAAAAGCAACAAAGAACGAGAACATTTTTCTCTTTAAGACAATCCGAAGTAGGCTATAGGACAATCCACATATTTAACTGAATCAAATGATCTGATAAATGCTTTACGTTTAGTCGTTTCAGTCATTATATTGACTAACGTTACGTTTCTATTATTTTCTCTTCCACTTTGTACCTTAGCACTAACGAAATCAACAGTACAATACGTGTCTGTATGAGCAAAATATTGTAATGATAGACTTTCTAGACTTTTAATGTTTAAAGGTAACTATAGATGCGTTACTAAACTATACAAAACCTTACGCTTGCATTCGTCTGAATATAGGCAGGTAGTCTACAATAGGCTATATCACAGGGTGCCAGTGATAAATGTTTTGGAGTAAAGTTGTCCCTACATCTCAACCACAAAAAACAGTAACCGACAATTAAGATTCTGACATTATACATACCTCATTTACTTTGATTTCGATCTAAAAGTCGAAGTTTCTTTTAAATTGTAAAAAAAAAACAACAACAAAAAAAACAACAAAAACATCTACCAGCTTCAAACACAAAAATAATCCAGTTGAAAACACCCGGTTTACAAAGTCAATGTACACCACATCTAAGGACGCGATTGTAACCCGTCCTGGAACGACAATTCAGGAATGTAGATCACCTCCGTCTGACTGTCAGGCTTGCTCCAGATTGCTGCTACTGCTTCTGCATAGGAAAGGGAAGGGCGTGGCTTATGGCCAGTCAGTAACTCGCGTTAACAAGGCAGTCAATTGGCGAGAAATAGGCGCGGCATTAGCGGAGTTACCGTAAATATGACTAGCCATTAAAAAGTTGACTATAAATGTTCACAGAATGACTATTAACATGTCGTATGGTGTATGTATGTATGTAAAGTAAAATAAATAAATAATATATATTAATATTGTTTTATCAGTTTGACGCTGAAATGAATTAAATCTTTCAAATAGACTCCTTTGTCTTGTTCTAAGCCTGACGCTTTATTTGTATGACAGGGCAGCAGGCCAGGCCAAGAAATAGGGAAATATGATACAAATAGAATATTTTTGTTGACACTGGTTTGAGCCTTTCCACAACAATCTCAACAATGATTCAGAGATGTCAATGCATCGGACAGCTGTCCAGGTCATGTGGACAGAGACTAAGAATGTTCAAGTCCAGGCTTGATGTAGTGCTTGATGGTCTGAAGGTAAACTGCAAGCTTAGATATTGATGCATTATTGCATAATCTGTGTATGTGAGAGATTTCATTCTAGTATTTTTCATCTGGGATAGATGCCAAACCTGTATTGGCTGGCTTCGAAAACACACACTTAAGATGTAGATTGAAGATGGAAACAATGCTTTCTACAATGTTGATAGCAAAATGTAAATGCCATTTATTCAATTCTGACCATGTTGTAAAATGTTTCTTACTGTGGTGATAATTTCCTATATATCATGAGCTATCTGCCAATAGTACAATGCCTTTTGCTCTTTCCAGCTCACCACAAAGGTAGAACATCAGGTAATAATTAAAAAAGGTAATAATTGACTATAGACGGGTGCAATGTATGAGCGTGGTTTGTAGGAAGTAGTTTGCTTAAGCTGCCTTTTCAGGTTAGGGAACATATTTAAATGTACTAAAATAGTAAGCTGACCTCACAGGTCTGATATGTATTTAGCCCCATGGGCTTTTATAATCTCAAGGAAGAACAGTGAAGAAAAATAGACTGCCCACTGCAGGGGTAGTGAAAAAGAGATAAGAGATTTGTTTTACCAGGTGAGTACATAACAAAGGCTTACACTCCTCTCGCAAGCTTTATAGGTGACAGGTATTTTTTTAAGGTAATTTGAGTTACATCCTTCCTAACTCAGTCATTGGTAATATTGCAAAACCTGCCCTATTTGTGTAACTTTTTTCATGGTTGTGCTTAAGCTTAAAATGTTATTGTGCTCAGTGACAAAGAAGATATAGGGCAGTGTTTGACTAAAATAACAGGTTATTCAAGCCTATTGTGCAAAATAATGAACATAGATGATCCTGGCATCATCATTCTTCTGAAAAACAATGATGCTGTGAGTATTCCCAGTTCACACATGATTATTTCTTGTTGAAATATACATAATAACTGGTCTTCCAATGTGTTGGAAGCAATATAATGGTTTTAGCAGGCATTTATTACAGTCTTGCCACTAACATGTCAGCGTGTTTCCAGTAGTCAAACTACAATGACCATAATCATGCTGAGTCACACTTCTCCCCGGTCATAAACCAATATGAGTCATGGATGGTTGCAGGTTGCTGGTGTGGAAAAGCTGCATATCTGTGTGTCTACAAACACTTTCCCAAGTTTCTCATGGGAATAACAGTCAGTTTTTACAAAATGATAGCTATTCTGTTTCATGTATTTCTATGCAATATATTTTATGGAGGTTTTAACGAATATCCTCTTTGGACAAGGTCCATAGATCTTAGACCATAGGTACATGTCTTACTGTTCAGACTAAGCAGCAGTCCTTTGCATTAGCCTACTGTACATTTAACCCTCTACTGGACATGACACGTAATCATAGCCATAAACGATGAGTTATGTAATTCTGGATTGAGCATTCCCTGGTATGCACAGTCATTCTACCGATCAATGCATGCTGCACATTTGGTGAAGGACAAAAAAAGACTGCATCCCAGCAATCAAGCAAAATTCCACAGGAGGGGGAGCGGAGTGAGCAGCGAAGGACAGGGGTCTCTGGGGGCACGACAGTTGCCATGGTGATTGCAGGCAGACAAAAGGAGATTAAGCAACTTACTGTGCCCAGGTAGAGATGGAATCTGCTACAGGGCCATTGTAATTAGTGTCAGCGTGGATTGTTTGCATATGGATATTATTGGAAGGAAATTATTCATTATTTGTTTCTCATTATCAATATCAGCCTAAATACACAAAACAATAAAGCAGCCAAAACTCTTTCCAATGTATACTTTTCTTGTTTATTTCATTTTAAATGTCCAGTAAATGGAATCAGATGGCATAATTAATTTGACTCAGTACATATACACATATTTATACTGTATAGATAGATCTTTTCTTCAAAAAACAAACATACATAAGTATGTGCAATGAAGGCATGTTGCAATATCACAAGCTTTTGGCGCATACTGTTTCAGAGGCAACCCATGCCAGACACGATTCTAGCATTTGAACTCAAGGGAGCAGAAGAAAAGGGAGGGATTGCCACCTCTCTTTTTCTCAAATGCAGCTACCAACAGGCTTCTTAAATGACAGCACAAACATGTAATTGAATGCAAACCATAATAAATCAAGAATACATAAATTGGTTGGCCACACTTGGCCCATGGCACCTCTTGGTTTGAAGGGAAAGCACAATTGGCCATCAGGTATATCATACCATGGTAGCATATCATGGTAAAAATACGTACAGATCTGTTCAAGATCTTGAGGGGTTTACAAAAATATATCCTGGATGAAGAGAAAATGTTTGCGGCCTTATTCAATCGAATTGTGTCCTTACTCCATAAAAATACTGTATGGCTAATATTCTGCACTACTTATTTTAAACAAGCTACGGGGAAAATATGGCCAGGATTTTGGCTCACTGAAGGGAAAGCACACTTTGGCATTTACGTTTAGGCCATCTCTCTAAGAGCAGTCTTCAATCCATTCCTATTCACTAAATATGCCTAAAACCTTTTTACAGAATGTCAGCCTACCTGGTTTATACAATTCTGAAGGAAAACAATATTTGTATTTGGGTGAGAATTCCTAATTGGAAATGGACCTCTATTTTTTAAAATATGGGCACAAATAATGGCAGGGATATTCGTAAAGGATAGCCTGTTATGATTCATATTAAGGTAAATAATTGCAGCTACCTGTATGTGAGTAAATCTGTACTGAACTAAAGTGCACATGGGAAATTATCCCCATCTTAATAGCTGGATCATCAACATTGTCACAAATTGTATCCAGTCAGATTATATGAAACTAGGTTAACTGCAAATTATATTTGACTGAAGGCGATGTTACTGTTAATTTGTTTTTTAATTATCTCAACAGGACCCCTAAAAACAGGTTGTCAATCTTTGTCTTGGAAAAGCATGTAAGGCTTTGCAACTTGCTCTGCAGGTGATTATGCCAGTTGCATGTTGGCAGATCTCTTACAGTATGTTATTTTCACAGCTTTAAAAACACTGGCTCAGTACACAGAATAAAATGGCACAAACAACATTGAGCGTTCTGGACTGTGTGTTGGAAGTGAAGGTGGAACACAAGTGAGCAAGTGCAAATAGCGTGAGGCTGGGAATTGTGTGTGTGTGCGTGTGCGTGTGTATGTGTCAAAAGCATGGCAGCAATTTGGTAAACAAGCACAGAAGGCTAAGTGACTTGAAGCTGCGGGCGGATGACACATCAGCATAGTTTGGGTTTGGCACAATCAACTGGCTGCCTCAGTACAGTGCAGTTAACTTGTGTGAAACCCACACCTGGGAGACAGCAACACAAGGCCTAGACCAGAGAGAAAGACAGTCAGTGTACCTAGTGCCTTTTCTTTCTAAAACAATCCAGCTGCAAGACAGCTGGTCTTTTTGGCACTAGTTGGGTCATACCATCTTCTAAGGTGCCATCAAAAAGACATCCATAGAGCATATAATGTACATAAAGCCTACAGTTAGCATGTTGGAAAGTTTAACTAAGAAACACATGGTTGGGTTACACCAATTCCTATGGATGGCTGGGGTGATTATTTGGTCCATGGATGTGCAATAGATACCAACTGATGGGTCTGTTTCTGATGCTCTATGACACCAGTCTATCAATAACTTAGAACATCTTCTGTTGATTTATATATTCGGCTCAGCATGGTATTCAATGGAGCCAGGAGGATGAACAGATGCTGCCTGCTCAGTAAAAGAGTGGGCTAAAACCTGAAATATCATACATTTAACACAGACCATTGGGGGCTGATACTATAAAAGATGATAACTAGCAAATGGAAGTACTGTTCCATTTTTACCCAGCTATTAAATGTGCCTGCCAGTAGTCTTTCTCTCAAGAGTGTTGCTGCTATTTCCCATGCTCCTCCTAAAAAAATAATCCTGTTGAAACTGATAGAGCCTTTTTTCTCAGCATATAATGGCCATAATTATGAAATCACAATTTCACTATTATCCTGTTAGGTACTGATTTCCCCTCAGTCACATTCAGTGGCCCACTGTTTCCTAGCCCCCTGTCTTCCTATTAGCTTCACTGCAAATATATATATAAAGCATACAGTATGAAGCAATGGTCAATGGGAGCATTTGCGTTGATATAAAATATTTTGCATGTCACTTTTGACTGCGACAACAAAATGCAAATCTGTATGTTATCTACACATATTTGGCTTCAGCTGCCTTTTATCATGTGGGTTATTGGAAATGCCATAATGTATGAATTACTGTACATTTTCATCAAAAAACAAGAAGGCTGCATTGCAGGCACAGGCTTCGTGCTGACATTTTGCAGCTGCAGGGTGAGTTCCTCTCAAATCTCTATCAGTAATCCCTCTCTAAATCATTATGATAGGATTCCTGGCCTGGATCTTGTTCAGGCCTTGAGCAACATGCAAAGCCAAATTTGGCAGACTCTGCAGAGCTCTACTGCGTTTTGTGCTTAGTAGGTATGTAACATACATATTAAGGCTTCTTACTTTTCTCAATGTGTGTAGTTATATAGCTATATGAATTTCAACAGGACTTTTTTTCTCTTGGAGCCACATTCCAGCAGTAAATTTTACACAGAATGGCACAGTTGACTTTAAATCTGTACAAAAAACAACGGAATAAAATAAAATAAAAAAAACAAAGTAGCCTGGCAATTTACTTTACCAAACATAAAAATATTGGCTCATTTGAGTCTGAAAACCTTGGTTCGCAAAGCACTCATTACAATCAGAATCTGATGGCAGCTTTTCAAAACCTTTATCACAGAAGATAGATGTAAGTTCATAGGATGAAAAGCAAAACTTTAAATATACTGTATAGATAATATTGTTAGTATCTGACTTCTGTTGTTTCAACTGTGTTTACACACACACACCCACAAACACACACGCATAATCATACACACACACACACCCACACATGCACACACACTCTCACACACACACACACACACACACACACACACACACACACACACACACACACACCTATCCTATTGCTTCTGTAGTGATGTTATTCTGAGGGTTGATTGCTGTTAAGGCAATTTAGTAAAAATATGTCCTTGTTCAGGAACAACTGACCACACCGTGAAATGTGACAGGACTAATAGTTATAGTTATAGTATAAAAATCTCAGCATGCAACAGGCATGTTTCTTTTGCTGTTTTGTTTCCCAATGCTGTGGCTTAAGTGCTCTGCGAACCGGACGTAGGCATCATGACTCCACTGATGGCACGTATTGTAAAGGGGAAGGAAGGGGGATCTGAGGGACTGATGGCCTACATCAGCCACAGCGTGGCTGCGGCCAGCAGGAGGGAGGGAGCCAGTGTAGAAGCAAAGGAGGCGGGGAGGGGTCCGCCATTGAAGACCAGCCGATAGGAGACCACCTCCTCCTTGTAGCCGTTCTCCAGGGCCATGCAGCGGAAGATGCCTGCCTCCAGGGGCAGGTCTGGACTAGGAGCAAGCACGCAGGAGCCCCCCGAGATGGAGCAGGGGTAACGTTTGATGCAGTTATCCTTCTCCCAGCGGTAGGTGGCGTGATAGGAACGCACAGGACAGGGGAGCATAACTGGCCCGTCTGAGTCCACCAGTACCTCCTTTGGAGATGTGCTGCGAACCTTCAGGGCTGTGGAGGTAGTAAGTAATACTAGTACAGTGCTCATGACAGAATGTGATTCAGTTCCAGAAAAAAGTGAAGGAATGACACTGGATTGAGTGTAGACTAACGCCCTCAAAACATCTGCTGAAGTCCCAACTTGATTGGTTAGATAACCAGTTTTAAGGCGAAATGAAATTAGATAGGCAGAGAGTCTGTTTGGTTTTACTCACCTGTGGCCTCTCCACAAACAGAGGTATTGGACTGATCAAGGCTCTGGACGATTGCACTATAAGAAGAACAAGATTAAATTAACTGGAGCTCCATAAATCTTATCTGTGTATATGCTTGCACAAGGACGATCTCTGATAAATTTGCTTTCTGAATGGAAGTCATTCAGGATAAGAGGAAGCACTGTCTTCTTTAAACAGGATATTGGGATACTGTTACACTAACCAGGGCTAGGAAATACACAAGTAATTAACTGTAATTTTGATTGCACCTTTTTTGTTAGCACACATCATTGAACATACAACAGTTAATTTAATTAAAAAAAAGATAATGCCTGTTTTTTGGATTCTAATGGCTGTCTCTGTCATGTTTTAATTAGGAACACTGATTTGGTCTCGCTGACTTCAGCATAGCATGAGAAGTGGCAGGCTCCATACCCAGTGCTGATGTTGTATCCAGCAGGGATGGGGGTACACTTCTTCTTCGCTGCCTCCCATCCACAGTAGGGGTCACGTGAGAGAATGCACTCCCGGCATGTGTCACCGTATCGGCTGCAGTCGGCTAGTGGGAGACGCTGTACCTCCATGGCTTGGCCCACATAGATATGGCCCTTAGAAAATAAAACATTCTGCTTTTATTTGCAATAGGTGGCTGCATACAGTACTTGTATTTGAAACACAGCGCCGTGGTATGGCAACTGGACTCCATGATAATTTTTCCAAAGCGCTTTGTGTATGGTGAGGGGCCGTGAGTGTTAATGCATTACCCTCTGGGAGTCAATGGCCATGGCAGTGACGGGACTCTCATTGTGGAATAAAGAGTACTGAGAGATGATGAACGCTTCCTCTATGGTGTGAAGGACCTTCAGGACTTTACCCTTTTCTGTGGAAACAGAACGTCAGATGGAGGACTATTTTAGTCCCAGGTTGCATACAGTACAGTACAGCCCAGGAATAGCACCTAGCATTCTGTGCAACCTTGACCTTATTGTAGCTATTATTACATTCACACGTAGCCAATGAGAGAATAGCTGCACTCAGTTACTACAAATGCAGCTACTTGCAAAATGGCAAGTTATATACCATTTTACTTTCTGGAGACCATATCTACACTTAATCTTAAAATTACGTTTGAATACATCAAGCTGTTGCATAAATGATTCTCATTGCATCTTTCAGTCGTACAGTAGAAAGAATGGTAAAAGATCCTCTTATAAACACTTTCCATAATAAGTCCCCCTGATGATCAGCTAATGACATATATTTTCATAAGAATTCACCATTATCTAAGTTTAGAGAAGTTAGATAATGATGAATTCTTGTGAAAATGTTGTTTTGATGTCACAGCTTGATCATGACAAATGCAGTGTACTGTGTTTACCTCACTTTTACACTAGTCTTCCTCACGCCAAGTTATACTACCTGACCGCCACACTGATCCACTGGCTCCAGTTTGCCTGCTCACCTGTTCCCAGGTACAACACACTGTAATGCTCGTCATTGACTGCCAGAACGGTGTCAGCAACTGTCTGGGTAAACTGGTCATCAGTGGGCAGTTCCAAAGGTACTTCTCCAACTGGTGTGATGACATCCTCAATCTCTGGATGGTCCTTTATCACCCCTAGGGTTTTGGCATTGAGTGATGATGTCACATTCTTGAGGACACACTGGGGGACAGGAGGGGAAAAGACAACAAGCGTGAATGACACTCATAGGCAGAGGTGGAAAGTCTGTGGACCCATTAACTCAGCCAGCTGATTTCACTAATTCTACATCCTGGTTGAAACCCTGTGCTAATTAGCAAATCAGGTAATTAAAACTGAATTTTGGAGGACTTTTATTTTGTGAACCTGGATTTGCCACATCTGAAAATAGGATGTTTAAAACACTGGACTTCTTCCTTTTCGTGTTATTTTGCATTAAAATTCTGACCAAATAACTGTTTGTTTGTTCTGTTGCTACTGCAGTTGTGTTGTTCCCCAGGGGTAGTTCTTTCTACCATCAGCAACTGTGTCACAGTCCATTCTGTGCCGGGTGGCCTTACTGTCCCAGGGCGGTGTCCTGTCAGGGGGGTTGTGTAGCCCTTCAGCTTAGAGGTGGAGAAGGCCTGGTCGATGTCTTCAATGGAGTAGGCACACACCACTGTGGTGTCCCTGGGAGAAAGCAGACACAATGTTGAAGTAAACAGCCGCTTTCATTTCTTAAAAACCTTGATAATAAAACATGTCATAATGCGGTATAAACATTAAACATGTCATCACTTCCACTCCAGAATGTAGCATAGCCTCCTTTTAGTATTTCTAAGATTCTATTTAAGCTTCAAATGATAAACAGAATAGATTAGTATATTCATATAGGTTCACCATGGGATAAGTTTCTTAGCACCCAAACACTTATTGCTAACTTCTGGATGCTGCCGATGACTAGAGGGGCAGAGGTGCATGCTCACCAGGCGTTGGAGAACAGCCCGTACATCACACCGGTCCTCCTCTCCTGTGCAGTGAGCACAAAGGCCTGCTGCAGGTTGTTATATTGCTGAGGGGAGGTGCCCACTCCACACATAACCCGTGCCTTCAGGAAGGTGGTCCAGGAGTCTGCTAGCAAGTTCTTAATGCCCCCCTCATCCACCTGGAACAAGTGAAGGGTGTGAGTGTCTTCCGTTTGCAAATGCTCATGGTCAGGCCCCACATGTTAGAATAGTTAGAATCTAACCTAATTCAATCCTTGTATAGATATGATGGTGAATATGTACACTTGTGCCAGCCAGTGACATAATTATATATGCTCATTATATATGCATTACCATGCAGACACGCCCAATGCGGGCCCTATACGGTTGCTCATCGACTCCAGCCGTCTTGTTGATCTCACTGAAGAAGAAGTAGATTTCTTCTTTGTGCTTTTGGGACCCAGGGATCATTGCTGCCCCAGCGAACTGAGGATCTACAGGAAAAAAGGCGCTGCGTCAGGTAAGCTTATCAGTATTTTCACTGATTTCATCAGTCATTGAAAATGAGTCAGATGAGCTAAGCAGTTTCACATGCCACTTCAGAACCTGAAGCCAAAAAGCCATTGTACAGCAGTGGATTGCATACTTCTGAATAAATTAATTCATCCATTCACAAGGTATATACAGTGATTGATTGTTACGTTGAACAAAAGATGTTTTGAGCAAGCTATGTTATTCAATCACTGTACGTGATATCAGTGACAGTGAATTTTATGCAAGGCTCTCCCTAATGTAGTGAGGTAGCTTAGCCACTTTAGATGATTGAAGTTTCTAATTAAGATGAGATAATCAATGATGTTATATTGTTATGGATATGTTGAAACAGCACATCCGGCTTCCAAATGACTCATTAATCATGTCTGGTGTTTTGAAGATTATAAAACAGAATCTCATCCATAGGTTTTCCTCATCCATATATTTACATTTATTTTCTAAATTGGGATTCACTAATCAAATCTGTAAGAAGACACTGTGGAGAACAATCATTGCGGTGACAAAACACATTACTCGAGGTAATGTGATGACAAAATGAATGAGTGACCTATTCCTTTAAGGTATGTTCAATGAAAATGTAACTATTCTGATTCAGATTTACTGGCAGTGGCGATTCCTTTTTTCTATAGATGTATTTCAAGTAACATTTAGAATGTTGCACAGTACCAAGACAAAGATCATAGATTTGTAATGTGTCTAGATCAGAGAGCTGTTCAGCTCTGTGTTCAGCTCTGTGTTCAGCTCTCTGTAATTTCCTCACAGTGCTCTGTCATCTGGGGCCTGTTCCACAAAGTCGGATCACTGAGTTTGGTGGATAACTGCACGAGGAAAACCTGGACCCTGCCCAAATCTGGAACATAGACTGGTTCTGGGTTTTACTTTGTGCAGTTATCCATTTAACTAAATAATCCTGCTCTATGGAACAGTCTCCATGATGCAAGTCACAAATTCTCTTATTTCTTTTGTATTTCTATTTTATTTATATCTCTAATTTTCTCAACATTAGTTCTTTATTTTATTAATATTTACATTTTTTAGCATTTCAAAATTTTTCTTCCTCTTTCATCCTTGCACCCTTCCACCCCCATCCCTTCCCACTCACTATGTAGCCATTTGTTCTCAGTCTTCAGCAGCTTGCGGGAACCGAAGGTCCTGCGGATTGAGCCAGGTTGATGTCCCACAGCTGACAGAGCAGAATACAGACTCCCATCTGGATAGAGCAAAAAGGACAGTTTTGTGGCTCATTCACCTTTCTTTTGCACAGAAAAGCTTGGCTGAGCAGGCATTACTGAAGCAGTAAAGCATTTAGGACTAATTTCATATCTGAATGTGATGGTTTTGTGATGGGATTCAGCTGTCATAGTATGTGTGTCTGTTCCATTATATGGTGTTTCTGCAGAGTGACAGAGTGCTGACTATACAATCTGAAGCACATGTACTGTATTTGGACATCAGGCACAGGTTCATGTCAGTATGAGGATCAGAGCAGTGTTCTGAGATGGGACAATGTTCTGAGATGGGAGTGTTCTGAGATGGGACAATGTTCTGAGATTGGAGTGTTCTGAGATGGGACAATGTTCTGAGATGGGAGTGTTCTGAGATGGGACAATGTTCTGAGATGGGAGTGTTCTGTGATGGGACAATGTTCTGAGATGGGAGTGTTCTGTGATGGGACAATGTTCTGAGATGGGAGTGTTCTGAGATGGGACAATGTTCTGAGATTGGAGTGTTCTGAGATGGGACAATGGTCTGAGATGGGAGTGTTCTGTGATGGGACCATGTTCTGAGATGGGAGTGTTCTGAGATGGGACAATGTTCTGAGATGGGAGTGTTCTGAGATGGGACTGTGCTTTGTTTTGGGGTGTGTTTTAGGGCATACCTGCTGACAGGCTGACGGATCTTTGTGAAGGGAAGGGTGGGGAGATATCAGATGATGAAATATGTCCATTAGTCATATCAGTCAGTACCGTGCCATTCACCTGCACAAAGCAAATGATGAAGCAAAGAAAAACAACTTAGCACTGAAACATTACTGAAACATGACCCTTAATGAGTAATATTATAATATTTCCTTTCCTGCAGAGGTTGAGGAATGCAAGTGTTCCCCCACCCATCATGACCACCTTCTACAGAGGCACCATTAAGAGTGTGCTGACCAGCTGTGTTTCTGTCAGACACGGAAACTGCAGTGTCTCCAACCGAAAAACACTACACCCTATACACAGCACAGCTGGGAAGATCATTGGCATCACACTCCCCGACCTCCTGGACATCTATGAGGCACGGCATGTCCGTAAAGCCTCCAGCATTGTAGGCAACACCTCCCACTCCTCCCACAATCTTTCCACCCTCCATCTGGGAAAAGGTACTGGAGCATCCGTGCCAGCTCCCCCAGACTGCGCAACAGTTTCTTCCACCAGGCTGTCAGGAATCTGAACTCCATTTGCCCCCTCCCAATAACAGTCCATAACGTGTATTTTTTAAAATGTGTATGTTTTGCATTTACTGTGTAACTTTGCAATTTTGTATATACAGCACTGGTAACTTTTAGAATATTAGTAACGGCAGTTGTAGTAGTAGTAGTGGCAGTACATGTCCTTTCTGTTGCACCATGGTTCCAGAGAAATGTTATTCCTCTTCCATGTATGTCAATGACAATAAAGTTAACTTGATTTGACTTCAATATATACATTGAAGATATTTAGAGCAAAACATCAAAGCATTTAAAGTTAATATAAACAGCTTACCAATTGCCAGCATTTTGGGGTGCCTGCATTTGTACCACACACCAGTAAGGTGTCACTGACTTTCTGAATGACAGTGATGAAATTGTCACACTCCATCTAGAGGGGAAAACAAATACACAGTAGATATCTGTCAGTTAAGCAAAGAATATAACACTGTCATAATGCACTATTCAATATAGCTGACAAATACTATATAGCTGACTCATTCGAGTGATGTAACATAAGATACATTTTGCCTTTGAATAAAGCAATCTGTAATTATATCTACAAATTGTGCAGCATTGTGGAATCAAGTAACATATCTAAAAGTATAACTATATTTATATAAGAATCACAAAGGTTTTATCTGAGGATCCATCTGAAGATGTCTGACATTCCAGTTATCATTTACATGACATTAATAGATTTTGGCAGACTTTCTTAAACAGAACTTTCAATGCTAACACAAGTGTACAGATTGGGGATCAAAGTGCAGTAATTCTGTAGGCAGGGAAAGCATTGTCAGAAGACAGGATGTAACTAGAAGAACTGCAAACTTAATTCACAACTTGTCAACCTTGTCAATGTCATTAAAAACACTGAAGGACTTGGCAGACACCCTAACCTAGAGATTGAAATCACTGACTTTCATTCTGTTCATGTATTTTATTTAACAAACTTAACTTCTGTGACCAGAGGCCTGTTCCACAAAGCAGGGTTACTGAGTTACCCAGATAACTGCACAAAGTAAAACCTGGAAGATCTGGAAGATTTACTCAGAGTAGTTATCTGGCTAACTCAGTAATCATGCTGTGTGGAACAAGTTGAATTCCTTAACGCCTGCACTATATTTTGGAGTTGTACCCACCTTTGGTATTACAGATTTGGAAATGCATGCCTCCTTTGCATTTTCTTCTGTTGGGACTGCAATCTGGAATAAAATAGAAAATGTTTAACCTCTCCATTAAATTATCTGTGTTATTCAGCAGGCAAGGCATAAGGTATCTATTGGACGAAAAGCAAATATATTCACAAAAATTTCACAGATATTTCAGAAAGAAAACAATGAGGGTTTAGACAAAGGTGCATCAAATCACACAAAAACATCTGCGGGATGAAATTAAATGAGGTGCAGACAGCAGGTCAGTCAAAGCATTATTTCTACTCCAGCCATGTCAGAGTCAGGAACACTTTTTAATTAAAAAAACCAATTAATTTAGAAGGTTAAGTGTATCTATAAATATTAATACCCCCGCACACTGAAACCATGGCATTGACAAGGTCAGCTGTAGGGCGGCAGGATCATGTGCTGACACTGGGCTGCTCCATCTCTGCCTACCTGAGTGTCACTGACACCTTTATCAGTGAATGTCAGCATGTAGACTGCTGCCTGCCCCCCCACATAGAGCACATCTCCTCCCTCTTGGTGGAACAGGGTCATGTAGTATTCTGGCTTGGTGAAGTGAAACCGAGCTGCTGCTGCAAGACAGTTTAAAGAGCGTTATTGCCTGTTATTTCATTTTTTATTCAATTGTCAAACAATTTGAGAGTCTTAAACTAGGAATGTACTTAATATTTTGTTGAGTCAGGGCTGATGAAATTAGCATCCACTACATTTTTTCAGCATGACTATTATAACCATGAGCAATAATTTGTTGTCAGGTAAAGAACATCAATCTGAGGAAAAATAATATCACCTATTATTTTGAAATATCCCCTGACATTTGCATAAAGTTGCTGGGATAGGCTCCAGCCCCCCCTGCGACCCTGTTCAGGATAAGCGGGTTAAGATAATGGATGGCATTTACATAAAGCTGCCTGTTTATCAATTTTCACTCTTTGCCAAGGTTTCTGAAGACACATTACATAACAAAGGCTCAATGTGCTCTTCTGCTGTCCATGTTTTGCCTCAATACTCACATATTTTTGCCATTGCATGTTTCTTCTTCCAAATGTCTCTCACTGTTTATTTGTGCTTATGTGCAATTTCACAACAAACTGTCAGGCAGATCATATGCTGGAATATTATAGAGATGAGTAGTTATCTTCAATTGGCTGCGGTAGTCCTTTTGTATACTTTGTGAAATGTAACATTCAAGGCTAGTCTTGCGAAAATGCCTCTGATTTTCAAAGAAATTAAACCAAAACTCACCATATTGGAAGCACCTGAAACAGCAGATCTAGATTTAAAGCTTATGAACAATCTCAAGGTGCATATTATGAACTGATTTATTACCCCAGCACACTCTTAGCTGACTCCTGAGAAAGAATCAATGGTGTTTGAGGTATATATATTTAAATTAACACTAGCACAAAGAGTGCTAACATTGTAACCTAAACTGACAATATGTCTGGCGACTTTCACTCAAATAAACAGAAAAAAAACTAGTTAATTTAAGTGGAGTCTACACTATTTCTCCCTTGCATGTGACGTTTGTACCCTAAGTGTTGTCACAACATTTCCAAACGAATCAGAAAAATCGTACAGATTGTAATCATCAGTTTGCAATTGCAAATTTCATCGATGCTGCATCTGAAGATGAATAACAAATTATGATCGGTAACTAATGTGCTGCACAATGACAATTTAAGACAATGGCTATGCATGCGCTTGTGTGATATTTTTCTGGATTGCTGCAGAAGGCAAAATGGATTAAAATGCTGCTTTCCAAAATCATACGCAGTTGGTTGCCATGGCAAAGGCACTACCGTGTCCACAGCACTTCGTGGCGCGCTCTGGCTTTTTGATATGCAGCAGACATGATTCTAAAACAGACGCATGCTGACCTGAGGCCGCTCACTCTGGGTAGATTCACAATGCTCAGAGAAGTGGGTATCAGTAACGCTGTAGGCTAATGGCTCTGCATTTCCGACCTACTATGTACTGTACGTAAATTGCTCCTTAGACGGAAACCGAACACCCCCTCTGAGTTTCAATTATGAGGCAATACTGCATTTACCATTTACACTTACAAAATATATCATTAATAATAATAATAATAATAATAATAATAATAATAATAATAATAATAATACGAAGAAGAAGAAGAAGAAGAAGAAGAAGAAGAAGAATAGAACTAGTCTGATAGTAGGCCTTTGGTAGTAGAATAGCCTAGTACAGCCACAATAGGCTAATGTGATCGTATTAATCTCAGCGATGGGTTTATTGACATTTTAAAGAATTTACAGTCAACATCGAGTACTGAGGATGAACGCAATTCGAAATATGTTTAATTAATTCAACGTCCGCATGTCTACATTTGAAAAATGACTCTTCCTATTGATTGTGAATTCATTGCGAGAAATTGCAAGGTATAGAGATGTGCTTTGAATTGTTAATTGCGCTTCTGCTGGAAGAGTGGAATTTTCCACAGTCCTGTCTCGATGTACTATCGAGGTCGTTGATGCTGGTGCTCCATCCTCAGCGCGCCTTGCTACCGCAGCACCATCAGCCACAGCAGCGCCAGCACCTGCATTGCAGTTATGCAGCGCGAGCTACGTAGCTCAAGTAGGCTACGTATTTCAATAAAACTGTTTTCCAATCAATTTGTTTGATTGGTTTGGCCTACGTACACAATTGATTCCCGTCAGTCGAATACTTAAAACGATGTTGGGATTTTCATAATGGGATATGTGTTAGGCTCTGTTTTATAGCTATCATTTCGGACGGACTGATTTGATTATCTGCGATAGCTACGTGTATTGGGCTACAGATGGTGAATACCAATATACAGACCAAAACTAGACGCTGAGGTTTTTTATTGGCTTAAGAATTAATCTGATCTGTTTCCATGACTACTGCACTAGCTGCAGCAGAAATTACTGTGAAAGCAGTTAGCTTACTTCATGCCACTCCATTACATATGGTAAATAATAGACATAAAAGCTACATAGGCTGAGTGTGGGAGAATAGACAACTACATCACATCATATGCGCAATTGAACATTTAATTCGCACGTGATATAGAATGATGAATATAACGAATTGTTTTCTCGGAGAAAAAATGTATCCACATGTACCTATCCACTAAATTTAAAGATTCAAATTTGATTTTAAACCTACGATTATTAGTCTGGCTTGTTTAAGTTAATTTCCGCAGTCCATTTAGTCTACCCAGAAGTGTAAACTCGCCGATGCATTTAATTGGGGTGCCTCAGAAATTTGGCACTTCGTCAAAATCACTTAATTTAGGGTAGCTAGTGGATCCCAGTGAAACGGGAAGATATTTTTTTCACACTAGTAGGCTACCTACAGTTGACATTCCCCACAGTTAAATGATATTAATAGCAACAGACACCCTTGGCGATTTAGGGAATTGTGGGATTCGTGGATTTTAAAAAAACAAACAAGAATAAACATCGATTTGTCAAATGATTTGTCTTCGTAAGAAATATTAATAAACACAACGTATAATCATTTTTGCAGTTCGAGTCAAAATCCATGATGTAGCCTACGACGCCCTACATAATAGCCAAGCAACCAATTACGAATACCGCAGCTCGACGAGATGCGTCGATTGCAACACACCGGACTATAGCCGAGAGCTCAAGTGGATGCATCGTTCATGAATCATTTTACAATTTCATTAATTTAGTGTGGAACATCACTCCTGATAGGCTATCAGTCAACAGACGTCAACCAAGAAATCAGACCTAAATGTTCTTCTGGTAAGCTGTTCCTTCAAGATAAGAATTGTTTAGCATTGGCTATCTACTACTAAAAGAATAACAAGTTAGGATAAAACACAGTAGGCTATCTGAAACACTTACCTTGAACAGTGAATTTTAGCCTCGGTGACTTCCCAGCAAAGACCAATGAGAAAAGCGAAGCTAACACGATATAATTCATATTTTTTCTAGAGATATCCAATTTTATTATGTTGTGAATGTATAGAACGGTCCCCTCAAGAGGCGATATTCCGTTCAAAAGGCGTTCGAAGTGGTTCTGGAGGCAGATGTAACTGAATTGTGATGTGCTACTGGGTCTCTTGCCGTCACCATTCAGTCGCTTATCTGGTCTGTTCCAAGCAGAGCGAAATCCGAGGAAATGGTTGGGGGGGGGGGGGGGGGGGGGGGATAGGAGGCTCCACCTCAATAAATAAATAAATAAATAAATACATAAATGGGGTGGAGGGCCTGGCCCTGGCGGAACAAGTCCAACAAGTGGAAATAGCCTGCTTGAAATGACCAGGTAGCCCACATAATTGAGTTTAATCTGGCAAATATTGTAGCTACGTCTTTATAATAAAGCAAACACCCAAGACAATCGTTACAGCTGTGAAGGACACTGCTCCTGCCTTCCTGACTAGTCGATTTCATTATTTCCGTTTCATGTCTCTCGTTTGATGACTGAATCACAACAGAAGAGAGCGCGTTGTCATTTACTAACATATTTATTTTTAAATTATGTAATGGATATTATTGATCAGCTATGGTCAGGCAGTTTCAGATCAATTTATGCTTGCTTGTTTGTTTCTAGTGCAGCGACTTCGTCAACACATTTTAATTTGCATTTGAAATTAATAGTTATTATTGCAGTAATGTCACTGAAGTCGGTTTCAGATAAAGCTAATGAGTAGTCGACTATCTCCCTCAATATTTCTGTTTGCATTCAAGTGCAAGCTACAGCAGCCAAATTAATCATTGCAGCGATTCAGTGAAATCACAGCAATTTATTGAGAAAATATGTCACTGTTTTCTTGTAATCCACCTTGGATGGGTAAAGTAAGTCTTAGATATCATCTAACTAAGCATGTTTTGAGAAGTTGACATAATTAATGTTTTGATCTTGAACAGAATGAGAAAATTTTAAAAGTGTGCTGCCTTGGTCATTGATATTGTACATCACCGGTTGCAGCACTTATCAAATGATGGACATCAATCGGCTTTAAAACAGAGAGCTCTGTTGGTTGGAAATAACCACACTCAAAAACACTTTTATATGGTAAAACCTTGTAGTCCAGCTGGCTCATTGTCTTCTAAAATTTGTAAAAAGCTGGTGCTCCAAATGCCAATTAATCAGATGTTCATTAAAACTGTACAGCTTTTTACAGTTTTCAAACTACAAAGTAAGCTTGTTAAATTAGCCAAAGGAAGGTTATACATTTTTTTATAAACCTATATGAAGCAACTCAAGTTTAATATAATATTGTAAATTGATTAGGGATGTCAGCACAGTTACTGAATGCCATTTCACGCTGTAAAATGAATATCTATTTAATTAAGGAACATTCTAAACATATTGCCATTAATGTGAATTTCACAAGTACATTTTGTGTCTTAATGCAGAAGATCCTAAAGAAAGACTACATAAACAATTTCTGGTTATTGCAATAACATTTGAAGAAATGACCTGAATTCTAATAATAAAGTTTAAACCATGGAAACTGATCATTGACATGTTAAAAAAAAAAAATGTAGTCCATGAAACGGAAATTGGATGCCAATTCAGTTTATCATCCACTTTTTATTTATTTTTCCTTTTAATGGTAAGGTGAAAACGTCATAGTCATCACTTAATTTAGCCTGGGTGTATAGTTCTCAGGGGGGCTGTTAACTCTACTCAATCACTATCTGTCTATAAACAGTTGGGCACTCACAACAATGATGAATCGGCAATGCATTTCTGCCATATGTGCAGTTTGTGGGTTTTAATTTACTTTTCAAGGCTACAAGTAGGCCACTGTAATTTACAGTTGACAGGAAACAATTGAACAGATTGTTCTCTTAAAATATGCAAAAATAAGATATAGAAAGATATATAAGCTTCTGTTATTTCCTTTTCACACAAATAGAAGCAATGGCCAACATTTAATCTCATCTTTTGGCTATAGAATAGTGATGATGATGATTATTTATATTATCGTAATAAAAACAACATTATTACTCTTCTTCTTCTTCTTCTTCTTCTTCTTTTTCTTTTTCTTTTTCTTTTTCTTTTTCTTTTTCTTCTTCTTCTTCTTCTTATTATTATTATTATCTTATGAGCAGTAGTAGTAGTAGTAGTGTTTGTAGAAGGGTATTTGCGTTCTTCATGATGTGATTATTGCTTTAAGAACTCTTGTTGGGTGTTGTATCATCTTCAATTGTGTAAAACATTTTTACAGAAGGAAATTGTTGAAGCTAAAGCAGTAGAATTGTTCCTATACATAAAAATATCTTGAAAGCTCCTAAACATGTTGCACACCAGAAAGAATCCAGAGTAATGGGGTAGTTAGTCCAAGCATTTCCTTCCAACCTCTAGTATATAGTGCCACCTTGTGATCACAACTGTGAATAACAATGGGATGATCTCTCGTTAAATATGTTGCCATACTGTATGTTAAAATATTGAACTGAAAATGGAAACAGAGATGTTCCATTACAGGGTTCTAATATGCAATATGTCAATCAATTGGAGTAGTTAAGTGAAGTCAATCCTTGTCTTATATATACATAGCATTGTCTATTTCAATTACTGCCCTTCAAACTCAACATTCAACATAATTAAACATAAATACTGGGCTGCACTGAAAACATATTTTTTCAGTGAAGGTCCATGATGTAATGAAAATAGATATTCTATTGATTACAATAATTATTTGTACATATCTATAATTACATAGTTTCATTATTCATATATTGTATCATATCATATAACAAAAATGGATGTATATAGTATTGACCCACCAAAGCAACAATTTCCTTCATATTCAATAAGTATGCAAATGTTATCATTTCGGCGTACATTATTTTCTCAGGATTCATAAAGTTGTAGTGAATGTGCTCTTTATTTCTAGAAGCATTTGAGAAGTTAGTTAACATGCAGCATGAAGCCTGTTTTAACAGTATGGCTTAAGTAAACCTAACGTAAAAAGATTCCCATTGCACCCTTTTTATAATACATTTCATGAATGCAAATACATTGCAATTGACAGAATATACATTATAGGAACTTAACAAAAGGGAAAATATGAGTCTTTCAAAAGGGAAATTTAATAAATGTGCATATAGATTCAAAATAAATATGGTGATACCATATTCTAGCAATTACGCAAATTTCCTTTAGAAAATTACTTTAGATATACATATGGTGCAACTATCTGGAAAATGTGTTAATGTAGCATTCTCTCATTAGTTTTTACTGCGCCAAATTCAAAGCAACTGTCGTCTTTTTAAACTAGACCAGTTATTGAAACAAATACTCCAACCTGCTTAAGAGCCGTTGATATGCACAATGTTGTCTGATATTGAGACATTTACAAGGTACCAGTGGAGGCATCACATATCTGAATGGGCTTAATGAGTAGGTTCTCCATGAGCATTCAAAGTAGTGCCATTAAATGTGCAGTTAAAACTGAACAGCACACTGAATGTGTTGTTCAGATGCACGCACCAAGAACTGGGCCAAGTGCTACTGAGTAATTTATATTGATGATAAGAATGAGCACTGAACTGCCAGAAGACCGCGAACCCCAAACAGATGATGCTCACTGTTTTTGCAAGAGCACTTATTCAATCATAATATCCTGATATATACATCATTCTATTCATGCAAATTGTCTTCATTTTTCATGACTTGCAAAATGACTTGATGATTTCCAATATACTAATGAACAGGTTCATGGGAAATAAAAAATCCGTCCAGTCCCTTGCTCAAGCTGAGCTATACATTATATTAGGCCTACTGCAAGTCTGCATTTTTCTTCAAACTTTAACTGAACATAACATACAACCCACATGACTCATTCTTATCAACAGAATACCTGTGTATATTGCACCCTCATCTAAATTCATATTTAAGCATCTGTTTTAATGATACGATGACTAGGGCCCTACTACCTACCGATAATATTGAAGCTATATATGCAGATTGTAATTTGCCGTAAACACACTGCTTATAACCATGCATATTTGTGTTTCACACACAATTTCTTGAAGTTATTTCTTGAATTAATAAATACATTAATTAGTTGTAAAAGTAAAAGGTTCTGTATTAAACATCTTATTTTTCCTTTAATCAGAATACACACTGGATTTCAAAATGGATTGACCTTTACAAAAAGATACATAATATGTATATATTGATAACGTAATGTAAATACATATTGTTCTAAATGCACTGTATAAGTGGAGGAAATCATGAAAATCAGATGAAAGTACTTACTTACTTAACCTATCCAGAATACTTTACAAAAAAGCTAAATTATTCACATACTATACACATATTATTCACTTGTTAAGCATAGCCCCTTTTGTCAATCTAGCTGTATATCAAATTTCCACAGCATCTGTCTCATTTTATTTAAAATGTAAATACAATCTCATTGTATCTCCATAACTGCTAGCTCAGTTTTTTAGTTCTTCTATGTTAAAATTCTATGATCTTATGTCATATAATCAAGCATGTTGCTTATGTCTCATTACCGAATGCTTCTCATCCATGTCTGAGAAACCCAAGCCATTTCTACAACACTGTTCCTCATTAACATCAGTGGTAGCTATTGTGTCTAGCCCTGACAATTTCAGATCACAGCACCTTGCATCTTCACTTCCTGTGTTGAGAAAGGGCCACTTTGGGGCCATTTAGATCAGCTTCATGGTGAACCTGCCGGAGTCATTACCATTCCCACCACCACCCTTTGAGGCACGGGGGACAAAATTGATGGTGGCAGTGTGCTTGATCTGTCCTTGGCTCTGACTCCAGAGGAACATGAAAACAAAGCAGATGATTACTGAACTGAGGAAGGACAAGAAGCCCATGGTCATGGCAATTATCAGGGTCTTGGCATCAAATGGGAAGGGGTCAGTAGCCTGGGCAGAAGAGTTGGTGGCAGTGGGAGTGGAAGGTATTGTCCATACCACTTCTGAGAAGTAGGGGGCAGTGCGGTTCCGGAAGTGGGGCAGGGCTGACACTTGCAAGCTGACAGAAAAACTATCATTCCCAGCAATGTTATTTGCTGTGCATAGATAAGATCCACTGTCCTGTACTTGAGCATACCGTACCTCCAACGTCCCATTGGTTAAAACTCTGATCCTGCCAGTCAGAGTTTTTACCAAAGGCACAGCATGCTGGGAGGTCGTCCAGATGATGGAGGGTGAGGGGTCCCCATCTGCCATACAGTGGAAGAGTGCTCTGCTGCCCTCTTCCACCTTAACCTGCTGGGATTTGCGGTCCAGGATGCGGGCTTGTCGACAGGTGAATAGGCCTGGCAACTCAACCTCTGTGAAGTCCCAGAACCCACGACCCCGCACAAAATCTGGGGCTGCGCAATAGGGCTGGTGCCCATTGAAGTCCAGCCACGAACGACGTTGTACCACCCAAAGCAAACGGCAGTCGCAGGAGAGAGGATTGCCATCGAGACGCAGGGTCTCCAGTTTCCCCACAGACTGAAGGGCTCCCTCCTCCAGTGTGGACAACTGGTTTGAGGAAACATTCAGCAAGCTCAAATAGGCAAGTCCCTTGAAGGCCTCCGGCTCGATTGTGACCAGGCGGCCGCCTGCCAGGTGAAACTCCTGGAGACGAATCAGGTCTGCAAGCTGGTTCCCATGCACCACAGTGATAGGGTTGTAGGAAAGGTCCAAATAGAGGAGGAAGACTAGGTGGTGAATAGAGGCATAGGGAACAGTGTTGAGGTTGCATTTGTTTATAGTTAGGGAGGTGAGGTTGAGTCCAATGAGACTTTTGCTGCTCATAGTGTCCAGAGAAGACAACTGTGAGATTCTTAGTTGGCGCAGGCGGTTCAGTCGGCAGAAGGAGTTGCTTGGCAGAATGCTAATGCTTAGCCGACGCAGGTGCATCCTTGTGAGGTTCTGAAGCTGAGACAGGGCCTCTGTGGGAATGGAGGTCAGGTTGCAGCTGTCCAGGTTGAGTTCCTGCAGGTTCTGAAGGCCCATAAATGCTCGGTGTGAAATGAAAACTAGGTCATTTTCCCCAGCCTCAAGCTGCTGCAGACTGACCAGCTCACGGAAGGTGTAGTCCAGGAAGACAAGGATCTCATTTTTGCTGATGTCCAAGGTACGTAGACTTGGCATTCCTGAGAATACACCCACGGGAATGATCTTCAAACGGTTGCACTTGATCCGGAGGATTTGAAGGTTTTGCAGACCCTGGAATGCCTCAACCTCAATCATGGAAATGATGTTGTTGCTCAGGTCCAGCTCCCGTAGCAGTGTCAGGCCTGAGAACTGCCTACGGCTCAGTGTCTTCAGACGGTTGTAAGCTAAATCCAGGCGCTGGGAATCACTTGAGAGGCTCTCAGGCACGGCACTCAGCTGCCTCCTGGAGCAGTTCACCTCCATGGTCTCCAGGTGGCACTCACACTGCTGCGGGCAAGGCTTTGAGAGCTTGGGTGCTGTCGATGCCCCAGCCACACACAGAAACAGGATGCCCCATGCCCCCCACTGGACAACAGCCTCCAGAAACATGTCGCCTCCTGCATGCAGAGTGGGGCAACAACAGACCACAAGCAGTCATTACATTATTGTTGTGGACAAATAGCTGAAAAGTCAACAACATATTACCTGAAATAAATCAGCTAGAGACATGGGATAGCAGAGCCACTTTATTCGGCAGACCTGTACATCGATAATACAAATATCTAATCAGCCAGTCATGTGGCAGCAACTAAATACATAAAAGCATGCAGACATGGTCAAGAGGTTCAAAAGTTAGAGCAGGGATGATGATTAGCTCTGTATTACTTGGGCTGAGTGTTTAGATGCATAAAAGCAGGCAGACATTGTCAAAAGCTTCAGTTGTTGTTCAGACCAAACATCAGAGCGGAAAATACATGTGATCTTATTGACTTTAACCTTGGAATGATAGAGAGTTGGAACTGAGTATCTCAGACACAGCTGATCTCCCGGGATTTTCATGCAAAACAATCTCTAGAATTTACAGAGAATGGTGCAGAAAACAAAAAATATACAGTGAGCAGCAGTTCTATAGTCAAAAATGCAAGAGGAGAATGGACAGACTGGCTCAAGCTGACAGGAAGGCAACAGTAACTCAAATTATCACACGATACAACAGTGGTATTCAGAGGGGAATCTCTGAACATGCAACACACTGAAACTTGAAGTGGAGGGGCTACAGCAGCAGAAATCCCAAAAAGAATCCAATGAATCCCAAATAAATAAAGTGGTCACTGAGAATTTTCAACATGACTCACCAATTTACTATGGGACGATACGTTCTCATAACCAGATTAATTCAAGTGGAGAAATGGAGTTCAGTCTTCTCTGGGTCCATCCTTTCACTGAAACAGTATTCTTGCAAGAAACCTGTCAAATCATCCCAATGAAAGATTACTCTCTGCAAGCTGGATACTTATCAGCAAAATAATATTATTCTAAAGTGTTAACAAACAATAATGTCCATAAAAGAGCATAACACAATCAAATGCATTTACTGTTTATCCCCCCATAATAGCTATTACAAATTAAAGGCATGTCTTTTTACCAACTGGAAATAAAATAGGTGACTCGTTTTGGACCCACATGAAGTAAAACATTACTTGAACTCAACCCAGGAATATTTTTAGTTTTTGACACATTTCAATCTATTTCAGATTCATAATTTTGTGTTCAATCAGATACATGCTAAACTATTTTGTTTTATTGGGAAAGTGAATAAATAAAAATAAGACATAGTTCCAATGCTATGAAAGCAGACAGCAATAGCTGTAATGAGCAGTTACAAAGGTCAAAAGTTCCTGTTCTAAAAACACATGCCATCTGGGTTTATTAAATTATCCCTTATCATCGACCAAATGGCAGCATCAGTAATACTGTGTTTAGTATAAGCTACTGTTAAACATAAGACTGCAAACCATTCATTCTATTTTTTAAGAAAAGTGCAATAATGAAAAATTATTATAAAATGTTTTCTATGAATCTTCCTTAACAGACAGGGAAATTAGAATAGCATACTAGCTATAATCACAGCATAATAGCATTCAACTGCATTATGTATTCTTTCTAGTTAAAGGTACAATAGGTCATTTCTGACTTCTAACGTTCAAGAGAGGAATTGCAGCAACAAACACGCTCAAAGCACCACACTGTTTATACCGCCCCTTCTCTGTGAACACGCTGAGGTTGAAACGGCATTGGCTGTGGCAATTAGAACCTATTTCAACCAATGAGCTTGAATTATTGTACAGCTATATGATGTTTTGGTACAAAGTGCCGGCCCGTCGACTGCGTATTTTGAAGCCATAATTTAATTTAATTATAAACACAGGCAGAGGATGAGTCAACATGCCAGTGAGCCTTTTTCAATGATAGGAAGGAATTTACAATGGTCTTATAACAATGTTTTAACACAAAAGTCTTAGCGATTGTACCTTTAAGTACTGTTATGACACTTGTGATACATCTAATCTGCCAAAACTTGAACACACAAACCAGTTTTTGAATTGTATTGTCTGTCAGACCTGGTTAATCGGAGTCAATGCCTTGTAATACCTACACCATCAGTACACAGCTAAAATATATATATATTTTTTAAATCATCAGGCTTGTTAAACATGGTCTCACATGGTCCTGGATCAGACAGTAGGTCATGAATTCATTCCAGTTTGTATTTCATCAAGGTCATTGTGAAAAACCTGTGGAAGGAGCAGATTTCTTTCCTGAAGCCTAAAGACAGACAGAGTATAGACATGTACAGTATAAACAGAGCTGTTTTTACCCTTCTTTGATACTGATTCAATTTATTTTGCACACAAGCTTACACATCACACAAGTCCACATGTCATCTTACATGACATATTTAAATAATAATAATAATAATAATATTTTATTTACATCAATTGGCAAGACATGGCCGCGTTATTAATGCATACTTTCTGTAAAGTAGCCTATCATAACAGTATCATAACACAAGACAAACATTTTTTTTTTTTTTAAATAAAAAAACATGCACGCAAGCATAGACGCATATGCTACTACTACAAATATTAGGTTACTAAAACAATATTAATGAACATTAATATAATCGTATTTGCCTCCTATTAAGCAGATAATAACGCTATAAAACAGTCCCTTTAAATTGGTTTTAAGTTATAGAAGAATTGGTCATAACAGTTCTGGTACAATCAAACCTTTGTGTCAGTTGAATATATTCTTCAAGGCCAGCAATCGGTGAAATATATCCTCTTCACGAAGTGCAATATTTCATGGAAGAGCCACTTGTACAGTAGCCTATTAGTCGATGGTTTTATACAGCGTCGGAAACGCCGACTCATAATCCTCTGTTGGCTTTGCAGAGTTTGGAACTGGTGCTGCTAGTACAGTGTTTACTTTGTATGTATTCGTGTAGAGGGCTATAAAAATGTAAAGTGTTGATTCCATGGTGGTGACTTGTGACAGACGGAGACCGGCAGGTGCACGAGATCACCGTTGTTAGTAGCGCGTACTGTAGGGCTTTCCAGCTCTCAGCGGGCACGGATAGGATTCCATGCAGAGTATTGTTTTACAAACACTATGGACCCAGATAATACCAACGTCATGGCACATAAACTATCAAATGAATACAAACATAAATGCTTTAATAATTGCTGCCAATATTATTATGCTAGTTCTCATTCTGCTTAGAATTTAAACCAACTTGGTAGTCTACTTGAGTAGCCTATATGTAGGAGTAAAGCTGCTGATAAAATGTGGGCAATGCTTTTCTATTGTTGGAATATAGAACTGACGCAGGTTTCCTAATAGCCCTTATTCTCTAGCCATCATGAAAGAACACTGTTGTGAGCATCATTGATTCATTATTCACTCATAGCATTAAACATAGGTCTAATTATTACAGTAACCTATATGTCATGCATCTCTGTCTGATTAGAGCAGTTTTTTTCTTTCTATGAACCCATGTCATCATACAAGACTAATCAAGTTTGTAGAAATTGAATCCACCCAGATCTAAGAATCAGTAGCGCTCAATGAGTACATCATTGCACTTTAGTGTTCCTAAGTGTAGCACTGATATTCCTCACTTGTGTGAGCTGCTGCTAATGTAGCAGGGTTAGCTTGGTTACTTAGCTTCTAAGCACGGTGACATAGCTTGTAGCAGGTTACCGCGACAATGCTCCCTGATGACCCTTAAATTCAAAAGGGTTCTGCAAAAACGTTGTTGCCCTTTACTACGGGCGATTTCGCCCCTTAGATGACCAATAATCGTTTGTCTAACAAATCTTTGGAGGAGTGAGAGGCCAGGGTTCAAATACCACCTTGGACTCTCTCGTTCTTTACACTGTGCACAACAGTGAGTGCTAAGTGAATGCAAACGATAATGTCTTAAACTGTACTTAGAATACTTATCGCTTTTATTTTCTGTTGAATTGATCAGGAGAGACATTCTAAAAATTATTTAGAGACACTTCAGCCTAATAGAGGGCTTCTTGCAATGTAGTACTTGAACAGATTCCTATATGCAATTGCATGTCCACTGTCCTCTTTTACCCAAGAAAATTCAGAACACAATGTGCAAACTAAGCTGCAGGCACTGACAGTCATCATTGTGCTATTCTTAGTTTGGGAGTGAGAAAGACCAAGAGCCCTGCTGAAATCCCCAATTAAGATTTTTTAAGTGAATCAACATTGGGGAGCAGGGAGCCCGTGTGTGAGAGAGTTTACAACTTCTGGCACCTGACTTTAATACTTTCCTTTCAAAAATCTTGGGCTGCATCACAATCTGGTATTAAAGGGATTCAAAATAGAACAGCTGAAGGGGTCACTTGGAGGAGGGTTGTTGGT
This sequence comes from Conger conger, assembly GCF_963514075.1. Lineage (NCBI taxonomy): Eukaryota > Metazoa > Chordata > Actinopteri > Anguilliformes > Congridae > Conger > Conger conger. The sequence continues at coordinate 73,441,841 of NC_083760.1, forward strand.
ATTTGCGGGTGTTTTGGTGGTTTGTCCTTTTAGTCTCCTACAGAAATGTCATTTAAATGGAGCACAATCTCATTGACTACACTGCTAGTGTTAAAGTTATTTATTTTTATGTTACAACATGCACGATTCTCAAAAAGTAAAGAGGAGCAGAAATAAATTAACATGAATTGAAATTAATGTATTAATTACTGTAGTTTCTTTTTTGCTGTTTTATTTCCCTCCAAACTAAATTAATTCAGTCAATAAACAATACTCTTAATGTATTGATATTACCATTAAACTGTCCTTAACCATTTGGAAATAAATTAGCATACACTTCTGTGTTAGCACATGTTTTAATAGTAGCAAATGCAAAATAGAAAAAATAGGTCTGCATGCCAACAAATTAGACTAGTATAAGCATACTTATACTTAATCTTATATAATAATCTTATTTGGGTTAACAGTTTACAGATACCCATCTACACAAGACATTATATGCAATTTTACACATTCTTGTACAGATGAAAGGAAAGTACGTTTATCACCACTGGTCACAGGACTATCAGTCCTAACTACAGTGCAGTCTGTAAATATATGAACAGTGGTACAGTTTCTGTTATTTTGGCTCTGTACTTCAGCACATTGGATTTGAAATTAAATAATGACTACAGGTTAAAATTGCAGGCCGTCCGACTATCAATATTTGGTGATCCATGTAAGAATTACATCCCTTTTTATACACAGACCAAAAGTAATTGGACAGCTAGCCTTTCTGCTGTTTCTAATCAGTCAGGTGTATTCAATTGCTTCCTTAGTGCAGGTATAAAAAAAAACATAAAGTATCTAGTCTTGATGCTAGGCCTTTGGAGCCTGTTATTGGCGATGGTCGACATGACGACCAGAGTTTTGCCAATGAAAGTCCAGAAATAACACAAACACAGTCAGAGATATTGGCCAAACCATAGGCGTACCAAAACAAATGTTTTGGAACATCTTTAAGAAAAAAGAGTGCACTGGTGTATATTCGGGATCATTGCCTTGCTGTGGAATGAAGCACCAGATGTGAGTTTGAGTTTGAAGGCATTTAATTGAACTTGAGCACATAAGATTCTTCTGTACACTTCAGAATTCATTCTTCTGCCGCTATCAGCAGTTACATTATCAATGAAGATAAGTCAGCCAACAGTTTGGCAGCCCAAACTATAACACCCCCATCACCATGTTTGATGCTTTGATTCTTTGGCTGTTCCTTCTAGCATCTACATTTTGCTCTTGCAATCACTCAGATACAAGTCAATCTTGGTCTCATTTGACCAAAATACCTTTTTCCAGAACCTTTAGGTACTTCTTAGCAAATAGGAACCTGGTCGTCCTGGTCACTGACACATCAATGCCTGCCTCCTGAAGAGTGCTTCTGATCTATCAGACAGGTGTTTTGGGGATTTCATTAATTATTCGGGCCAATTACAGACTCCAATCAGAAAGCCTAGAATAAAGTCTATACCTTCATACTGAAAGCTTTCTCATACCTGCACTATGGTGGCGATTGAATACACAACTGAATACCAACTGTCCAATTACTTTTGGTCCCATAAAATGAGGGACTGTGTAGAAAGAGGGATGTAATTATTATTAGCCAATTGGAGTAGCCGGAGGAAACCCACATGAACATGGGGAGAACATGCAAACCACGCCCAGACAGGATCCGGCCTACCAGGACTGAAACAGTGATGCACATATACGTAATTTAAATATGTATATATATATATTGTTCAAATTAAATTAGTATGGTCAATAAAAGCCCCAAAATGGCCATTGCATGCCTTGTCATCGTCTATAAGCAGTTTCATCACGATTTTTTGGGAGTTGGATGAATAACAACTTTCATTAAATATACAGGCATTCACTGAGCTCAGCAAAATCCGGGGGCATTTTGGAAGTGCTGTACACTGCTGTCTACACTTGGAGATGTCTTGTATCAGACTTATGGATCCAGTCCAAAGAAGAAATTTTCGCTTAAAGGTACAATAGGTAATTTCTTTAAATAATGAAGAATTAATAATGCCGTTAGTCCAGACCCTTACAGTAAAAGGTGGATAGAGAATTAACTGTCTCGGATCTGAATACTTTCTGAAGCCGCTGTATGTGTAAGTGCGACAGAAAATACAAATACGGCATGTGCATAAATGTCACATGTAGTGTCAGTAGTAGTGTAGTAGTCAAAAGCAGATGGAAAGGCTGAAATAGGGTCTTTTTTAATGTGCTACTAGGTATATGAACTGTCAAACTTGAGAAAGTCTGTAGTACGCAAGTGGACTGTTCTATCTTGCGCAGCATGATTTTGATTGATCATGACTGATTTTAAATTTGTGAATTACTGTACTTCTTTATCTCTTGATAGATTCTTTGTCTCTGGTTGAAAATAAAATAATATAATAACATAAATATAAGATATCTATGCATACAGAGTGACTCTAATGAAATTGGACTTTTGGATCACCACCGATCTTCTCCACCTGTTATTTTAATGCGTTGGATCATCTTTGTCAACTTCAATTTGTGATGGCATTTAATGTGGCACTTTTTCTTTCAAAGTTGATTAACATGGACATCTCTGAAAGACTTCCTTCTGATTGAATTGAACTGAAGTACTAATCTGAGCTAATCACAGATCATGCAGGGTGGAGGGGTTTGAGTATATTATCTGTCATGAGCCTGTAATCACTCAATTATATTTGTCATTTGTTTGATTGGATGTATTAACATTTTGAAGGACTGAAAATGTTGTGGCAAAATAGTCAGACAGATTTGTTCACAAACAAACATTACATTATGAAATATTAGACTCATGCATGGGCAACTCAGGTCAATGTCTGTCTGAAGCCACACTCCACATCCCATAGTAAGAGTAGTGTCCATCAAATATTTAAAGCACCATTTAGTTGAGCATGTTCTTGCCTTACCAGAACAGCTGTTGAGGACATTTGATTATTCTGCCCAGGTAACCAGAAACACACTACTGCTCTTGAGAAATATCCTCCAGCTTGCAGAGAAACAATATTATATAGCTGTAGAATGTGTCCAATGCTGTGCAATCGTTTGCTAAGAAAGAGAGCTAGTTCATATCCTTAACAGTTTTCCACAGAGCAAAATCAGCTGGCAGGTGCCACTGCAGAGTGAATAGGATAGGGTTACATACGTATCTTGGAAATAAATGGAGCATGTACAGTATGTGGGTTAATCAATTAAGGTTGCAATGGTTCATTATTATAATTTATTCTTCTGTAACCAGTTATAGCATAAAATAACTGCTGGGACAAGCACAAACATTCATAATAATGTATTTATTTGTAATTTGTCATTTGTAACAACTGATCTAGATAGGACATATACAGTATATGCAATTAAACAAACACAAGGGAAACATTTATACTGCTGGTACCAAGAATGTCAAACATGAAACTTTTTTGAAAACTTCATAATTAGGACAGAGACCTAATGTAAATATTTGCAGACCATTCTGTTCTGTTTGCCATCTGTAAGTAAGTATTCATATTTAAGGAGATATGGATATGTGCTGAGAACAAACCATCTTGGCTTGTTATATTGATAGATCTTAGTACTTATTATGAAATGCATGAATATTTATTTTAAACACTAATTTTTTTTAATCTTTTGGAGGAAGTGCTTTGCATTGGGACTTGTTTGTAATTGAGTCAAGTGTTCCTATCGCTGGTAAATATTCAGTATTTACCAGAAAATCTACATAGTACAATGTGTCCCAGTCAGACATGTGTCTGTGTATAAATCCTGGGTTTTATGTATTGTACAGGTGTGGGATGTTAATGCTGGTGTATTTCATCTAATTACCTGCCAAGTGCAGGCTGAGTGATGAGCAATGCTGCGGTGCAGATGGTTCAGAATAAGAGCAACTCTTTAATGACATTACTTTCCTCTTGACCTCATGATGATGTGATGGATTTAACTCTTTTGGAGATTCTGCTGAGATATACTTGATAATGATGCACAGTAAAATGGGTAGGTTATTTGTTTACATCCAGCTTAAAAATAAAATAACAATATACTTTTTTAAAAGTAACATGCCATTAAGATACTGTAGCTAACCCTCACCCTAACCCATGCCAATAATAATAATAATAATAATAATAATAATAATAATAAGAAGAAGAAGAAGAAGAAGAAGAAATCATATGTTTCAAATTACATGACAAAGTTATTTGTTTATTTGTTTATATTAGAAGAATGATAAATGTAGCACATACAGCTTATCTAATGTTCTTAATGGGAAGTCCATTCATCTATTCACCCACTGCATTTCAAGAAGGAGGTATTGCACGAGTATTGCATATTTCAGAACAACCATTCACCTCCAAGATATATGAGAAAGCAAGGGAAATTAACAGGAAGAGGAAGACCGCAATATTTAACAAATAAAAATCAGCCCAGGCTAATGCAAACTACGAATATATTGTGCGCAACAGCGTCCAAATAACCTACTTAGATATAGGGTGGGAGGTTGAGGAGTTGAGAGGTAACTCACCTGCGGGATACATCACTTTAGACCTCTGACGTGAAGGTTTCCTTAAATTCCTTGGTTATCCTAGTGCAAAGTATAATCTCTGTGTCTCGACATTGCCCTTTACGTTCTGTCTAGCAGCATTTCTTGCTACTGTAGAAGTACTGTGCATCTGCTATAGGTGCGTGATTTGTCTTGAAAATGGATGACAACCCCCCCAACCTTTTTTCAGATTGATTTCTCATTAACATCCTTAGTCTACATCCGCTAGGGGCTAACACAATTAATTATGTCACTAAAATGAATTTGGGTCAACTTTTTCATGGTCGCCTCTTCTGGAAATTCACAATCTCTTAAGAAATTGCTATTTATTGTTCTTTTTATTGTTTCTTATAAGACACTTCTGGTTGCTGTCAGCACAAAAGCAGAGAGCGTTGAAAAGCCAGAAGGGGATAGCACGCAATGGAGCGGATGAAGCCAAATATGGTGAATAACTCCTGATGTTCGTTTTGTAGGCCTATATACAGTAATAATGGTGGTAAGATTTTGCGGCGAGCATTCCCGGAACTCTTAACATTCTGACAGGATTTGGGTTGTTTATAAACATGAAACCAGTGAACACAGTGGCTTCTGTAGAAAAACAGAAGATTTTATGTTTTTCACCTTTAAGCAGCCTCACTTGCATAGCAAATCACTTTGTGCAGTTGACAATTAAGACTTATATTCATAACTCATTTATAAGAGCTTATAAATTAGTAAAGAGATGCCAGGCTATTTCTCTTCCTCTGTCTTTCAAACTACCGATGATGGTGAGTGTTGCTTTCTCTGTTGCCTGTGTACTTCTTGAATTAATTCTGCGATTACAATAACAGCTGTATAAACAGGGTGATTAGCATTTCATAGTTTCTGTAACTGTTCCATAATTATATGAAATTCTATTCTAATTCAATGGTTGTGCAGTCTTCCATAGGTGATTCAGTGTGAACCATGTCATTGCCCTTTAAAGTTATTCAGTCTTAACAAACTAATTTCTGAAGTCATCATGTTTTTACATTTTTTTCTTTGTATTGTACTTCGTATAACCAGGCAAGAAAAGTGTTGCATGTGTGTGCATGGCATGTTTCCCCACAAATGTGTGGGATTTGTGTGTGTGTGTGTGTGTGTGTGTGTGAGAGAGAGAGAGAGAGAGAGAGAGAGAGAGAGAGAGAGACCATGTGCGGTGTCCATTAATGTTTTGGGAGGACAGTAGCAGTCTTGACAATTCTTGCAGGAATTTAATTAAATCTAGGCTCTGGAGGAAAGATGTCATCTAAATTGAAGAAAGGGATTCAGAGTTAAGTGTCTCTTCTCAGAAAGGTTCACCTCTGTCTCTTTTGGGAACTACATTTCTAGTTCTCTTTGGTGTCAGAACAAAAATGGTAGCCTAGTTTTTTCTCTGACACATTTACAGACTGTTTTACATTTAACAGACGGAGACATGCTATCCCAAGTCATTTAACCAAATCCAGCTCAATTCCCTGACAGTCTCTGACACACAATAAACAACTGTGGGAAGTAAGTGCCTTCCTTAGTTTAAGCTTGAAATATAATCCCTACTGGCCAAATGTCTGCCAGCAGAACCTGGCTGATCTTGGACCAGTTATTCAAACAGCTAGGACAGCCACACATCCAGTTGTCACATGGATAGTCTAGGTTCCACCTTCTTTGTCTGGGTGGCAAGTCAGAATGCCATTTGTCTGTTTTTTCAATGGATGCACCATGGTATTTAAATAAATATTACATGTGCATGTTGTCAACATGAAGTAATGATTCACCTCCCCCATCTCTTCTCTAAATCAGGGTAGTGGACAGGGTTGATGTGGTACGTGACCTCATGGTAGGGGACAGGGCTGCAGTGGTATGTGACCTCATGGTAGGGGACAGGGCTGCAGTGGTATGTGACCTCATGGTAGGGGACAGGGCTGCAGTGGTATGTGACCTCATGGTAGGGGACAGGGCTGCAGTGGTATGTGACCTCATGGTCGGGGACAGGGCTGCAGTGGTATGTGACCTCATGGTAGGGGACAGGGCTGCACTGGTGTATGATCTCATGGTAGGGGACAGGGCTGCAGTGGTATGTGACCTCATGGTAGGGGACAGGGCTGCAGTGGTATGTGACCTCATGGTAGGGGACAGGGCTGCACTGGTGTATGATCTCATGGTAGGGGACAGGGCTGCAGTGGTATGTGACCTCATGGTAATGGACAGGGCTGCAGTGGTATGTGACCTCATGGTAGGGGACAGGGCTGCAGTGGTATGTGACCTCATGGTAGGGGACAGGGCTGCAGTGGTGTATGATCTCACGGTAGGGGACAGGGCTGCAGTGGTGTATGATCTCATGGTAGGGGACAGGGCTGCAGTGGTATGTGACCTCATGGTAGGGGACAGGGGTGCAGTGGTGTATGACCTCATGGTAGGGGATAGGGCTGCAGTGGTATGTGACCTCATGGTAGGGGTGTGCACCAAATGATGCGACAATATCATGATGCTGTTACTTCAGGTGAATGAAAATGGGATTGTTGCATTCGACCAATAAAATTTGCCACAGGTGCGTATAGCCAAACCTGATAGTGAAAAACAGAAAAACTGCCAGTTGCCCTCTGCATAAAATATTATCAGACATTGTCTAGCGACAAACTGGTAATGCAAATTAAAGTGTGTTAAATGTATTAGAAACAGTAAATCCCATCCAAAATGTGCAGCTATAACCTAATATTGTTAAAATAATCAACATAATAATAATCAACATAATATCAATATTATACAACCCATGTATTTGTTAAAAGGGCATTTTACTGTACAGATAGGTGTTCTGTGATGGATATTTGTAAATCGAGTCAAAGTCAAATTTCACCAAAATTGGTTGAGAATTAAGTGCGTTAATGTAGCATACATTGTATCAAGCAAAGTCTGCATTTCTCAACATGCAGTACATCTGTTTGTTTGCACGCGGATCTTGTCTGCCGCAATATTGTGGCCATGCAGATCTACAGTATCACTGATACATACAACAGTGGCGAATGCACTCGGCATTGAAAAAAAGATGCTAATGGTGAATAGGCCATCATAGACTACGTAGGTCAATAATTTTGGTGGCTCATTGATGTTATGGGCTTACCTTGCATGTACTGGACTTTAATAAGGTCAATACAACCAGTAATTCCATGGCATTCAGCCAAAAACCTAGCTCTGCTGTCTTCTGTAAATGTCAAACATTGCTGCAAATAGTTCTTTCAGCAAGGCAATGCAAGGCAAGGTACCAAGGCCAAGTACGAACCAAAAACTACTTTTTTTCAATGGCCACCTCTGTCTATGCTCTTACACTAGATCTCATTGTGTTGGGTCATTTCTTCTTTTGACGATTAATACAATGACTTTGCTTTGTTTAGATTTTTTGTCATGTGTGTTCATTGCAACCTGTTTCTGCTTGTAAAAACATGACTGATGATAACACTGTGAGCTAAGATGCTTTAACTTCTATCAGTAAAGCACCGTCTTCAACTGCTAAGGTATACAGTACATTACAATGTTGCAACAGTAGATGTTTCATATATCAGTCAGTTGAAATATGAAAGAGTGGCTACAGTCCATTGCTAAAAATAACATTTATAACAGGTGCATTAGTATTTGAAGTTTGGTGAAATGTAGAAACACATTGAAATGCACTGTTTGAAAATACCATTCTGAGTAAGCTGTGCCACATTGACAGTGAAGCACACGCATCATAGCTGTATTTGCTAAATATAATTTTTGTGTCTTTGGGAAGTCTAATGCAGAAGCTGTGTGGTACATGCCAATTGATTAATCCTATAATTGACACTTGATAATCAAGATAAATGAATGATTAGTTTAAAGGAAAGTTTTGGGCCCCACCAATTTTAAGCTCAGGAGATGTCACTGGCCTCATTACAATTCGCAAAAGCATCTGTCCAATGACTGCTGCTGCTGCTTCACAGCCACCCAATAGTTGCCAGAACCTCTTTTTCCAACTTACAGTTCCCTCTATCCTTACTTAGCTCATTTTAAACTAATCCCCAAAGAGTAACCACAGACATAAGAGGGCACATATTGAAAAAAGCTGGTGGACAGGTCTGCCTAATAAATTGCTCACTGAGTGTATAAAGTACAGTTGGTGTTGCTATTTTTCAAGACCTGTAATCTTTTCAGCAACACCTTGTCTAGGTTTAAAGCTGAATCTACATAATTATTAATTGATGACATGTAAATAATAAATAAATGAAATGTGTTCTTTGGAGACTTAAGTGAAACAGTGGCATGATGTAATAGCTTTTGTTTTCTGTTTTATTCATGTTAGGAGTGGCCAAACCTCAGATCACATGACTTTGTCACAAGACCCATCATATGACCAGAGTAGAGAATCATGGGAAAACTGCTGCTTCCAGTCATTCTGCAGTATGTGGTATGCACAGTAACAGGAAACAGATGTAGCCGTGGCAGCTGGCTCTGAAGAGGTAGTGGAAGGGATTCAAATCTAGCTTGTACTCTACCTCAGGTTTGTGCTGAAGTTTTGTCTTCACGCAAAACTCAAACAAATCATATTCCTGTTTAGTTCTCATTAAGTTAACATCCCTGGTCCGTATATAATATTTTAAAATAACTATAGGTATCCATGATCTAAATAAATACAAGGTGAAATACCAAGACTTAAACATTAAATGTGTAATATGTCTAAATATGTCCAGTGTGCTATATTATTAGCAGTTAAGAAATATGTGTGTCATTTCATGGAGGCCTGGGAGCCCATTGCGTGTGCCAAAAAATTGTCATGTTGCCAAACGGTTCATTGTGTGCGAGCAGCAGGAATGGCACAGCACTTCTGTCGTTGTCAATGCTGTAAACCCTGTTTGCTTGTTGAGCCTGTCTTGTAACATAACTAATCTATTATATATAAATCATGCTTGAAGTACTGTGGCTATCTACTTTTAGGTGACTTGGTCTCTTCATATGTATTGCATTACTAAAATGGTCAAAACCTTAGCTCTACTGAATGGCACATGGGCATTGGCTCATCAAATATAATGACTCTTTTAAAAATTAATCTTTGAAACACACCTTAAACATTGTTCTCTCCCTCTACTCCTCAGTTAATGCGTGATGAGTGTTCTGGTGCAAAATGGCAGCCATGCATTACCCAGGTGGGTGCTACACATTGGCGGTGGTTGAGGCGAGTTTCCCCCTCATCGCTGTAAGCGCTTTGAGTATCTATAAACGTGCTATATAAATGTAATGATCTATCTATCTACCTTAAACACATAAAAAGCTCTTAAAATAAACTGCTGAATGGTGTGACATCACACTTGTTCATTTACCTGCCTTGTCTATTTTGTGTCGGAATGAGATGAATGAGATTTCTCATGAAAAGCTTCAATGTGCTATTTAAAACAACATGAGTAATCATCATGCAAGAGTGCTTGGAGGCCTCTTCTGGCTGAAAGCATGTTAGGTCATGTTTGGAGGCTATCTCTGGGCTTTTGAGAGGGGTGAGCTAATCACAGCAGCAACCATGACAGAGTAATGGCGGCCCGTATATATACACATACCACGGGACATTTGTCACATATACACTGAGACCTGACACATGGCCCTGAGACTAGGGGGCTGAGTAAGATAGGGAAGTTGACTGGAGCCAGCCCCAGACTTATGACTTATCTGCATGAAGAGCATTCCCAACTGGTCGACCTGATACCTGGGAAAATCCCGTCAAAGGGTTTACATGCTAAGTACTGCCAAATATGGACGTAATTTTACTTCAAACTGCGAAGATTTGAGAACTGTGAGCCTTCCTAAATGAGACTGTCACACAAGTATGTGGTTATGGTTAATAATGGTTAGAAAAGTCGGGAATGCAGCCAGCAGCCATACCATTTGGCCATATTACTGAAGCTAAGCAGGTGTGGGCTTGGTTAGTACTTGGATGGGAGACCTCTTTGGGAAAAAAGGTCTCCCATCTGCTGGAAGTGGTGTTGATGGGCTAGTAGGTTCAAACTTACCTCAGGTCAAATTATCCTCAATGCCCAAGTACAGTGATGGGGACACTGTGCTGTAGGAGACATCATCTTTCGGATGAGACGTTAAACCAAGGTCCTGACTCACTGGTCATTAAAGATCCCATGAGTCTTAGAGTAGGGGGTTCCCCAGTGTCCTGGCAAAATTCCCAAACTTGGCTCTTTAAACCTGCAACTAATCATCTCCTGATTCAATTGGCAAAAACATTGTTCTCTCCCTCTTCACCTCACATTGTTGGTGGTTGTATCTAGAAAAGCACTATATAAATGTAATGATCTATCCATCTAAAAACTAGACAGTTTGAGATTTGTTTTGGGTATGTGATTGCTCATTTTACAATTAATTGGCTAGTTTTAGAAGAGAAAAAAACAACTATACCGTTTACCAGCATAATGGCATATTTGTGCAGACATAGGGAGAGAGGGGTTTTCTTGCATGCAGTGAGAGGATCTAAGTGATCTATGTCTAAGTAACCCTTGTCAGTGATTTGCTTTATTAAACACCATTACATTTTGTGGTTGCATGCATTATTCAAACCTAGACTCACTAGGTAGGGTTCCTCTCTTGACAGGGATCAGCAAATTACAGTCCTTGAGGGCCAGAAACTGATGGTTTTCCACCGTCCCTTTACCTGTGAGTCAGGTGTGAGACAGTCTGTAGCACTATTTGTTCAGTTAATTACCTGGGAGAAAAGAAAACCAGGGCTGGGTTTGGATTTAAGGGCCAGATTTGATTGTCCCTGCTCTATGGAGACACAGAGGAACCTTATGGAGCACCTTCTTCTGAGAGTGAACTTGAAAAGACTCTAAACCCTCCACCTCTGTTTGTACACTAGTTAATGCATGCTAATTACATGTTGCTTCCCAATTTGCTCTAGCTCACCAGATATTACATAGGGTGGTCAAGAGATGTTCGCTATCTAAAACTGAACAGTTAAATTGCTGGTCTGCTGCGACCTGTGGCAGCCAAAATTGGACACAGTTTTCAGTCAGGACTGTGAAATGTTTATATAGCATTCATAATATAGCAGGATTGTTCCAGTTCTGAATTATCTATCTGCAGTACATATGCACGTCACTACTGCTCCTGCACAGCATACAGTCTAGTTGCGTGTCATTTATCTATATCGAAGAAAATGTTAGTCCTTAAAAAACAAATATATTGTATAAATTATAATACGTCAAGCTGAATGTAATAGTTTGTATTTTATCAGTAAAATTGAATGTATACAATATAAGCTACATAGTTGATTGAAATAGAAAGTAAGTAAGGGGTAAAATATATATTTTAAAAGATCATGAATGATGTCTTAAATATAACATTAGATACCAATGAGTTGCATGCTGTTACGTGCTAGATTCTCAGCAAATACACGTTAAACGATTCCATATGGGATTCCGCTTCCCTAAAAACATTTTCCACCCCTTTGGAGTACTTCCTCAAAGCTGCAGCGTATATAAAGTCTGACTGCGACAGACTTTTCAAGAAGGAACCACTCTCAACAAAGAGGTCTCAACTTACTTCCCACTGCAAATATCGAGGTAAACTTTTGTCACTCTTACTAAAGTTCTTGTTTTAGTGCAATTATTACAAATAATGTACAGATATACACATATAGCCTACGAAATATCACAAATGTATATTAGTCTTACGAATAGTATACGTAGAGTATTTGTTTATTTTAAGTTTTATTTTAACTGTCAGTTTCACTTGGATTATTGTTATTTTTCCAGATTTTATTATTACATTGTATGGTTGTATACAAGCTTTGTGTTGCAGTAACTTAAATGAACATTTATAACGGCAAAGCATATAGGCTACAGGATAATTTCCATTAAGTCGTTATTGTCATACTGACTAATTTTAATACTAATTCCTAATTCCATAAACGAGCTAAACCCGGCCCTCCGAAACAAAGGGATCTGAGTTTAGGATATGAGTCTGTCCCGTGTCAAATGACAAAGCGTTTGAACAATCTCGCGCCTCTATAAATCGCGAGACCGACATTCCAAACGGATCGTGAATATGTTTTCTTTCCACCACGGCGATGTCGTAGTTGGTAGGCTACTGCACATATTTTTACAGCGACAAAAAACTACCTACTATCTTCATTTTGAACAAACTTAGAAATGTTGAAACGTAATTCATAACTTACGAGGTATTAAATGTGATCTGGGAAATTCCAACTCATTTAACTGGAGGTCCACTCAAATTAGGATAAATATTGTAACCTGATACATTTAGTCACTGTAATGTTTCCAGTCAGCAAAAACACCATCAGGCAGGAACAGCTCATCAACAGGCCAAACTGGGTATCATAACAAGATTTAGCTAACATAATTTAACCCAATTGTTCTGAACATAGGATATGAATTACGCAGACAAGTGTATGGACACACATTTATGGTACTTTTTTCAAACTGATTTACAATGCATTGGCTGGTTAGACTAGTCTGCATGCTTATAGTAGCCTATTTTAAGAAGGTATGTTTCACTTTAAATTGAATGAGGAATAAGGAAATGATTTTGCAAATGCCTGATCGTAATTTACGGTTGGAGGATAGTGGACTGGATGGAATGTGGAACGGCTGGGAATATGTTGCAACACAGTAACAAGGTCAACACTCACCAGGGCCATATGTTTGTCATCTTTTGATCTGCGGAAGAGATTTGACCGAACTAAGGAATTTTTATTTTTACATTCCTAGAATGCTCCTGTGTGGAACTGTGCTGCTTCTGCTGGCTTCAGCCTTGGCATACTACCCTGAGAGTCTGTCATTGGACTCAGAGTGGGAAAACTGGAAGACTACCCACAGGAAAGAGTACAATGGTCTGGTAAGTCCATGCAGAATGTTTGCCTTCTGGCCTGACTAATTGCGTTCCATTCATGCACCTTCAGTTTGTCTCAAGGCAATCCCAAGTCTCAATGTCACCCCATGGTTCTAAAGCGGCAACACCATCTTCAAATCAGAACATTTGTAGCCATTTAAATAATAATTGAGGCTAGGTAATTAATTGACTTGGTGTAACTGATAACAGAATGTGTACCTATGGGTAGCATTTGCAGATGCATATGATGTATTTGTATATCTGTAAATGGATTGTAAAGACATGACTGCAAAAATGAATTGTACAAACAGCATTACCCTTCACTCATTACAGGAAAAAGGAAGGAAGTGTAGAGAATTTGCATGTTAGTCGTTCCAACAACGGAACTACAATATGCTATTTATTAACTTCCTCAGGACAACATGTATGAGTCACAAGTAGAGTACATGCTTTGAGGACTCATATGGAGATGGTTCCAGGGACTTTTACATTTAATGTCCATGTCCAATTGTTTGTGTACTAAAGAGAAGAGATATCTCAGACTAGTACCATAGCATAATATTATTGTGGAAGCATGGAAAATCATCTTTTCTGATAGACATTTTGCCCTTAAATCTGTTCTTACGTGTTAATATGGGCCATGATTCAGTATAATGACAAAGTGTTTTTCTTTGCTTCAATGTCATGAAATGAACCATTTACATTTTATAGTTACATTCTTCTTTCAAAGCTCGCATTATGACAGACATTGTATATGGTAAATGGTTAGCATTTATATAGCGCCTTTATCCAAAACACTGTACAATTGATTCACCCATTCATACACACACTCACACACCAACGGCGATTAGCTGTCATGCAAGGTACCGACCAGCTTGTCAGGAGCATTTGGGGGTTAGGTGTCTTGCTCAGGGACACTTCGACACAGCTCGGGCGGGGGATCAAACCGGCAACCCTCCGACTGCCAGACGACTGCTCATACTGCCTGAGCCATTGTGCCTCTTGTATATAAAAAGAGTGGGTTAGAAATAAAAAACTGAGTGAGGTGTGTGTCTCTTATCCTGGCAGGGTGAAGAGCCCATCCGTAGAGCAGTCTGGGAGAAGAACATGCTGCTGATTGATGCCCACAACCGCCAGTATGAGCTAGGCATGCACTCCTACGAGCTCGCCATGAACCACCTGGGAGACATGGTGAGTGCCCCTTTGCGATCTGACCCATAACTTACTTCATATTGTGGGTGGAACTTTGTATTATTTCAGCTGCTTATTCAGTTGAAGCTTTATGCAAAGCTATTGTGTAATTTTATGTGTTTCTGAATTGGGCAAAGTAAGAAAATCCTTCTTTCTTTTTTTTTGTCCAAGCGGTTTCCATTAAAGCATCCTATGATTTTATTGTATTGTTTTTATTGGGCAGTCTATATTAATTTATGTCTGTGAACAATGTTTGTGTTAGGGATACATTTCAAGGATGTTGCACTTGGTGAGGGTACTGCACTGAACTCTGAACGTTCCAGTGGTCCAGTTATTCCTGTCATCACGGGAATCTGCATTGCTGAGCACTAAGAAATAGAATATTCTATGACAAAAACATATCAGATATACAGGGTGTGCTTGGAAGTCAAAAGGTTTCTTTATCTAGAGATTTGTCACTGGGCAAGCTTTTTGAGTTCTGGTGAGAGCTGAGCCATTGTACAGGTCTGTATAACTGTAAGCTAGCTGAGTGGCTTCACCAGACTCTGA
Organism: Conger conger; assembly: GCF_963514075.1. Classification (NCBI taxonomy): domain Eukaryota; kingdom Metazoa; phylum Chordata; class Actinopteri; order Anguilliformes; family Congridae; genus Conger; species Conger conger. The sequence goes on from NC_083760.1 coordinate 73,456,995, forward strand.
TTTGATTGTAATTTGTCCATAACATTGACTCACTGATAGAAAATAGCCATTTCTCTTCACAAACATAGTTTAGCATGTTCCACAATCACCTAAATTAGCTGATTGACTGTAAGTGTGAAGAAAGACAATTAACATTGGCATTTATTTGACGGTCAAAATAGAGGTTTATGAATCCAGGCCTCAAATAGTTTTCTGTGGAAGATTAAAGGTATGCAGTGCTCTCTTACTGAATGCATCTGTATTTTTCTCCTCAGACAACAGAGGAAATGGTAGACAAGATGACTGGTTTGCAAGTCCCAGTTTTCCGGGATTCCAACTCCACCTTCATTCCTGACATGAACAGGAAGAGGCTGCCGAAAGCCATCGATTACCGCAAGCTGGGCTATGTTACCCCTGTCAAGAACCAGGTATGAGGGAATACTGTGGAAACCATTGTTGGAATGCTTCAGGAGCAGTAGCAATGGTTGAAATTATTAAAGGGATATTTTGTTTCAAGATTACAATACATAAAATATCTGAAAACAATAAATGTGCAACTGTATATTAGTATAGCATTAGAATCTATATATCCTTTGATATAACTAAATCATATGAATGATTCTCCATAAAAAACATTTCTGTAAGTCAGCCATTGATATACAGTAGTTTATTAAAACTGCACGTAATTAACTATGCATTTGATCTGTGCCGCACAGATAGGTTTAATCTCAAATCAGACCACTATTTGCATGAACTAATGAACATCAGATCGCCAGAAGCACAGGTCCATGTGTTATGAAAGCTTGATTTGAAAGTGAACAGAGTGCTCCCTCTAGTGGCAAGTGATATGACTACTACCGGCTGATGTGGACCTCGCGTTTCTGAAGCGAGGCTGAAATGTGTGTTGCGTTCCAGGGTTCCTGCGGGTCCTGCTGGGCCTTCAGTTCTGCAGGCGCCCTGGAGGGCCAGCTCATGAAGACCCAGCAGCAGCTGCTGTCCTTGAGCCCTCAGAATCTGGTCGATTGTGTCACCGAAAACAATGGCTGCGGAGGAGGCTACATGACCAACGCATTCAATTACGTCAAGAATAACCAAGGCATCGACTCTGAGGACAGCTATCCCTACGTCGGAGAGGTGGGGCCTCCTTTAAGAACTTTTACAAATACTCTCTTGCAAAAACCGTGTTCACAATAGGGTCAACCTCTAAGCAGGTCTTGTGGTACAAAAACAGTAATTTATTCATCATTATTATGTGAATACAGTATTTTAAAAATTATTATTGATATTGAATAACCACATAAAGCTGAATGGTGTACTTTTGTTAGTTTTGTAGTCCATATGACACTATCATGAGATTGATCCAGTTTCTATAAATGTGGCTTTTTAGCAGAACAACAGGATGGAAATATGATCTAGGAGGTTCGTCCTATCTGCTCTATTGGAGCTCCATTAGCTGGGTCCATAACTTCGACTAACAATTGAAAGCAAACTTTTTTTTTTCTTTCAAGTCATAGCTTGGCAAGTTTAGCACTAAATCTTATTTGTCAAACTGAGTTTTATTTTATTTTCTTAAAAAGGGTAATGCTTGCATTTATTTGTAAGTCAAATACCAACATTAACTGAAAACAGGCATCAGTGTGACAGTCTCTGTGTGCCTCCGTAGGACCAGCAGTGCGCCTACAACAAGTCAGGCAAGGCAGCCGAGTGCCGGGGCTTCAAGGAGATTCCAGAGGGAAACGAGCACGCCCTGCAGATAGCGGTGGCCAAGGTGGGCCCCGTATCTGTGGGAATTGATGCCAGCCTCTATTCCTTCCAGTTCTACAAGAGAGGTGAGCCACACGTGTTTCTTCTGTAGCAGAGTAGTTCATTATTACCTATATAACCAAATACTGTATATTGTCTCTTCGGCAAATGACCTCGCATACTTTTGTACTGCAAAAGCATATATGTATCAGTGGTGCCCAATCATGTGCCATGGAGGGTCGTGAGTATGCAGGCTTTCAAGTATCCATCTATCGGGGTGTCTCGGTGGCGCAGCCTGTAGAGCACTGACCGCATGCTCATTGCGAGCCGCGACGTCGGCGGTTCGAATCCGACTGTCCGACATTTGTCGCATGTCTTCCCCTCTCTCTCGCTCCCATTCTTCCTGTCTCTCTATACTATATACTGTCCAATAATGAATAATGAAAAAGGCCGAAAAAAATATATATCTTAAAAGTATCTATCTATCTATCTCTCATTCTAACCAATCACTACACCTGCTGGTCTTACTAGTAATCCTGTGTTCAAGTGAGTGGTGTCTCTGCATACAATGTAAGTGCTGCCAAAGATATCACTGAGGGTGTCATTTTCTGCAGCTCACTTTCCCTTCTGTTATTTGCCCAGGTGTGTACTATGATGATAACTGCAACAAGGATGACATCAATCATGCAGTACTGGCTGTGGGTTATGGAGTCACTGGCAAAGGAAAGAAGTATTGGATAGTCAAGAACAGGTGGGCGTATCCTCATCAATCAGCTAATATCTCACTCACTCACTCACATTTTTTGCAGAACAAATTAATTGCATGTAGCAGTAAAGTATACAAAGGTCAACAAAATGTTTTGCTTTTTTCATGTTGCACACTTAACTGACCCTGTCATTACAGATCAGATCCACATCTGCTTATCAAAATGTTTTGCTTTTTTCATGTTGCACACTTAACTGACCCTGTCATTACAGATCAGATCCACATCTGCTTATTACAATTTACTTATGCTGATGAAACATGCCAGGGAATTCATTCCTATTATAAACTGTAATTACCCCCCCCCCCCTCTCTCTCTCTCTGCAGTTGGGGTGAAGAATGGGGAAACAAAGGCTACATACAGATGGCACGTAACCGCAACAACCTCTGTGGAATTGCCAACCTTGCCAGTTATCCCATCATGTAACTGCCAGACCTCATCAGGGGAATCGAAACTACTTTGAATCTATTGCACACAACTTGAACTGAAACAAAACACATAAAGAGAAATATCACATAATAATTCACTGGAAGTTTGCAGCTTCATCCTGCAGCTTCCTCTCTGTATGCTGCCTCTTTACACAGTTGTATTATCTGAAAGTTATCTAAAAGTGTCTTTAAATTCCTTTAAATGGCATTGCAGTCTGATCAACTTTTCTTATGCACATTTAATGGTGGAACGGATTGCTGGAATGATCCACTGATCCACTCATGGCAGGCTTGCAGCAGTGGGAATGTATTTCAACAAAGGTTTCTGATTGTATGGCATGAAATAATGTAAATTGAGGCTCCTACTGGTAGGGTCCTGTTTTATGTAAACTCTGTTATTTTGTTATTGTTCAGCACTGTTCTGTTCAATCTGTGACTTTGTTCTTACGTGTTTTGTTTTATACTTAATAAAACTATGGTTGATTATCCTTCAGTTGGAATATTTGTGTGCCATAGAAAATTGATAATTAAATGGTTATTGTTACTGTACGGCCTTTAAGACTACTCAGCAAAAGGTCCAAGAAAAAAATAAAATAAAGGTGGAAGGTGGAATACCTTTGACAGTTTGCAGGCTCATGTAAAAATGTCAAATGTAGTTTGTGCCATCAACAAAATAAAATATATTTCATTGCCTCTATGAATTATACATATAATTAAATGCATAATCAAATGCGAAGATGAGTTTATAACATTATATATTAATTCCCTTAAAGATGCCATACTTAAAATCTCAGCAAATCATCACTGGAACCGAATGACAGAAATTGGGATCAAATGACGGGATTAACAAGCAACTATCAAGCACAGTGTGCAGCCACATGACCATGGCAACGCAATTTGATATAGCGCCTTTCAGAGACACGAAGACGCTTTACTATGGAAATACAAGAGAAAACCAGGCGAGAAAAGTCAGGTTAAAAAAGAACTCATTCGGAAGAAGAAGTTTTGGGAGGAACCCAGCTACAAAGGGGGAGCCCATCATCTGCTGGCTAGCCAAGAGTAATAGCTCAGAATGAATGGTAACAGCAGCGGTCTCAAACGCAGTGCCCAGTGCCACAGAGAGGCCAGAAAACCTGTATGCACACGGCCCACCGTGGCAACGATTTGGACGCCGCTGAGTAACAGAAATGTAAAGAAAAGTCTTAATATAATGAGATAATAGCAGAGCAGTTGCGTCTCTATTTTCGCAATTGTTGGACGTGAGGGTTGTGGAAATTCGAACAGTAATAAAAAACAACAGTTGTTTAAAATTTAAATGCAAAAGCCAAGCATGACAACATCCGCTAAAGAAAAATATAGATATTCTGCTTCAGCACATGCATTGCTTCAACTAATGTAATGTTCCATATTTGGTATGTAGTCTGAAAGACATGAGGAAAATTAAACGCTAACGTGTCAGCGCGGCTGGTGCAGTGTTAATTATTTAATTGGAGCAATTGCAAAAGGGAACACGAACCATCTGTTTTGCAGGCACGTGATTTCTGCAATATATTAAGCTGTTAGACGATTGTAGGATATCACCAAGTCGTTTGTCCTCTACTGGTCCGGTCGAGCCACTGTCTAGAAGCTGTAGGAAGGTAAGGATGTGCTTGCTCGTTCCGTACGCTGTGGTTTAAGTAATGTTTATACCGGTTTGGCGTTTTGTGTGTGTGTCACTGATTTGAGTTGCTTGTAATATGTATCGCCGTTAACCAGCCAGACTACCGGGTTTGTTATATGCTCGATGGGTAACAAAAGTAATCTAATTCAGCTTGCTCAATTTGGCCGCTTCCAGCATTTCTCTACAACTATCCTGACTATGAAATCTCCATGTCTGATTCCTGCTGGCTAACACTGCCTGGGGGTATAGCCCTGCAGTTTGCTGGTTTATTCTAGTTCTGTCTTGTAATGCTGCCTCCATCTCATGCAGGGCACTTAAGGTTTCAGTATTGGGAGCAATGTTTGGGAGCCTGCTATTCACTGTACTGTGTGGGGCAGCAGTGGCCCTCATTGACCCAGATCTGGACCTGCACTGGGAGATGTGGAAGGAAGGGCATAACAAAATCTATCTGTTTAAGGTAACTTGTTGAAATGCAAGCTGCTGCTGATTTTTGGTGATGCTCATTCTGGGTGTCTGCTCTTGGGGGCCAGGAGTATGAACTATGCTATGGTTTATGGGCAGGCTGAAGAACAGGCACGGCGGCAAATTTGGGAGAAGAACCTGGAGTTGATCACTCTGCATAATTTGGAGGCATCCATGGGAATGCATACTTATGATCTGGGCATGAACCACCTGGGCGACTTGGTAATTGTCCCTGGGGAGTGTCTGCCCAATTGACTGCTTACTGCACTGTAGAAATTGTAGCTGCTATTTCTCATACCTTGTTTCTCATACCTTTGGTTAACTTTTCTATAGACCTCTGAAGAGATTCTTGGTTCGTTGGCTCTGACTCGTGTGCCTCTGGACTTCAACAGGGGCCCTTCTCCCTTTGTGGGGGCCTCCAGGGCCCCTCTACCTCACACTGTTGATTGGAGAAGAAAGGGCTTGGTCACTGAAGTGAAGAATCAGGTACAGCTCATTGGTTTGTCAGCTCTACTAGAACATCTTTCCATGTTTAATGAGTGTCTTGCTTTGTTTCAGGGGCACTGTGGCTCCTGTTGGGCCTTCAGTGCTGCAGGTGCCCTGGAGGGCCAGCTGATGAAGACTTGGGGAAAGCTTGTATCCCTCAGCCCTCAAAATCTGGTTGACTGCTCCTACCATTATGGCAACAATGGCTGTCATGGGGGATTCATGACTCAAGCCTTCCAGTATGTCATTGAGAACAAGGGCATTGACTCTGACCTGTCCTACCCTTACACTGGCATGGTGGGTACTGAAGTGATTTCAGTTATCCTGCAACTGATCCTGGTCTTACTTGGGTTTTCTTTATTGCCCCCCCCCCCAATTCAGGAAGGACTATGCAGATATGATTCCCAACACCGTGCTGCCAACTGCAGCAACTACAGGTTCCTTCCACAAGGTGACGAGGTGGCACTGAAGCGGGCTCTGGCTGTTGTCGGTCCAGTCTCGGTGGCTATTGATGCTGGGCAGCCCAATTTCCACTTCTACAAGAGTGGTGAGGGTATTGTCTCAAGGTTTGCCTTTTTAGTCAACTTGTGGTTCCTGATTCGTCTACATTTTATTTGCAGGTGTATACCGTGACCTTGCCTGTACCCAAAGGGTAAACCATGGTGTTCTAGCAGTTGGCTATGGTACCCTTGATGGAGAGGACTACTGGCTTGTGAAGAACAGGTTGGTGTAGTCTACCATGTGGCTATGGTTTGCTGTCCATGTGCTGCTCTTTTTGAGCTGAGTTTAAATGTTGACTTGTGTCGTAATATTCATTTCAGCTGGGGAAAACATTTTGGGGACCAGGGCTACATCCGCATGGCACGAAACAAGAGCAACCAGTGTGGCATTGCCTTGTATGCCTGCTACCCCATGATGTGAACCTGATGCAAAGGATTATGAATGACTTGACTTGAAACCTTTTAATGGTTTTTATTTCATGGCACCTGTATTACTGACTTTAAAGAATATGGTTTGTATTAAAAAAAAAGCTTTTTAGATGTGTACATATTAAGACTAAATAAATGATTTTTTTTTTAAATGCTTGGCTTGTCTTTACTGGTGCCTGTATGTGCCCCTCCCCTTAGTAGCCTTGTCATACAGGTTAAGGGCTTAAAGGTACCATTTGCCCAATTTATATATAATTTTATTTTCTCCCTTTCCCCCCCACACTTAATCCTGTTTTCTGTAGTTACTTGAACATCAACCAAGGATTTTTTTTTTTTTTTTTTTTTTTTTTTTTTTTTTTTTTTTTTAAATTCTGCAAGAAATCTAGAGCGCACATTAGCTAGCTGACATTCCCCCTGGTGCTCTGGGCAAGTAGATGCAACATTTTTGGGTTCTCCCCCATTTAAGATGTTGGTATTAGGTCACGCCCCTTAAATGTCACGTGCACTCTACTGACTGAATTCATTGACCATGCTTGAACTGGAATTATTTTGTGCATATTTGGTTTTACTTGAGTCCTGCCTTGCACTGATACTGTTGCCTGCTGGTGTGCATGTTTCCCCAGGCTTATGTAAAGCTGATGCTTCAAGCTCTGCAGGGGCCACTGGAGGGCTCCCCAATTCATTGCTGTGCTAAGCACTGTGCCTTACCTGGGCAAAGGCTGAAGAGCCTTTCAAACCAATATATATATATTTTTTTCACTCCTTTGCATAACTATTGGAGCCTGCATGCTCCATATTAGCTCTTGGTAAAACGAAGTGCTTTTGCTGAATGCTATTTTATAGGCTTGAGGTTTGAACTCAATGTAAAGTGTATGTTGCATGGATTCAAGAAATGTGTCTCCAGCCACTTGGCCAAAGACAATGGGCCTTTCCATGAGTTTTATTTTGAAAATGGGTTTTTTGAGAATCAATAATGACACTTTAAATGTACAGGTTTTTTTTAATAGTTTAGTGCAACACAAGACAAATTCACATGAGGTATTCAAAGGAATTTCATTTTGCTGGTATAAAAATGCTCTATGATTAGTTGCTTTAAGCCTTTGGTTAGTTAGCCACATTCGTCCATGTCCAATGAAAAGGCTCAGGATTTTCAGTTTTAAAGGGAAGTAAATGCACAGGTAGTGAATTCAACAATGATCACTTGAATTCTATGAAGCTGTTCTGATCTTTTGCTCTTTACAATAAGCAACATTGTATAACAAAACTGCATGGATTGTCACTTCCATTTGGTCTTAATATTTAATACCTTGAGTTGTACATGGTGAAATGTACTTTAAATGACAAAGTACTGCCCCAACATGACTGACAGGAAGGAGATTTGGCAATATGTTGAGGGGATTGATTCCAGCATTTGAAGGGTAGGGGCCAGCCGCTCTGGCCAGGTTGAATCTTTGGTTCTGTGATGTGTGGACCACACATCTCAATTGAGGTAGACAGGAGACACAGGGACTACTCTACTCTATGAACAGTCAACACATCTGACATTTTCTCAGTTCCCACAGTTCAAACGTCCCACTAAACTCTGTAGCCAGTGAATCTGAACTTCCCCTCAAATATAGTAATATAAATTAAGTGTCCCTAAATATACCAAATTGTCAATATATGTGGAATATATACTTTGGAGATTTACTTTCTGATACCTGTCATGTGGATTAGTCGCACAGCCTTGGTTGCTGTGTCTGGCATGTCCCTGCATGATCCACAAGGGGGCAGCACTGTTTTCCACAAGCTGCTTCTCAGCCTGGAGGTACAGGCTGCACCCACTCTGCAGACTGCACACTGGAGCTGCATTCTGTTCTCATGATACATGGCAGGGAAGGATTAAATATTTCTTTATCTCCATATATGTCCAGACTCATAATTTAGTGGAAAATCTGAACAATTCGATTAATGGTTTCTCAGAGGCGAAACCTTAAAGCGCCTTGAGGGTGGAAACATTTAACAATGTTCCCTTTAGCAATATTGATTTTCCTGCTCCTAAATGCTTTGGTGACCTTGCCAGACGTGACGTATTTTTGCAGACTACTATCCCAGAATCAGCGATAGTGCTAGGTCACTGGTTTTAGATGTGATTAATTGCCTTCATTTTTATCATCAAAAAGGTGAGCAGCACAGAGTACTTGACAAACCGAAGAACACAGAGAAACTCCAGCCTCTTAAAAAATTGAATTATGTGGACACCGCAGCGTACAAGCGCGTGTGTAATATTCTCCCTGCATCGAGACGACAATGCAGAACCCTCCCTGCGCGCAGCATGCTTACAATTGTTGGCTATTAAACTTTAATTCACCCTCCCTACACAAACACCCCCCCCCCCCCCCCCATCTCTCTGAGAATTGTGCCTCTCCTCTGATCTCTGCCCCTTTGAATGCCTGAGGCCTCTGAGTCTGGACAGGAGCAGGCCTCAGACCAGACACGCACACACACAAAAAAAAATCAGTCCTCCGTGCACTTTGAAGTCTACAAAAAGTCGATGGGCCCTTTCATGGTCTGCCTTTAAAGCCCATGCTGTGAGAAGGCCTCACAACACGCCCTCTGAAGGTTAAAGACCGAGGGCCAGCTTGTCTGGACACAGTGAAAAGGGCATGGCCGCCAAACACATGACCAGGGAACTGAGAAACAGGAGAAAGGGATTGTGTTGACTGTAAGCATGATCATGAAATGACAATAGGTAGAAGGGGAGTGATAACAGCACCACAGTGCATTTCCTCAACATTTCATCCTCAGACGTGAACTGCGGCACGGTGACTTGAGTCGCATTTGTGGAAGTCAACTAAGAGCAAATTAACATTATGCAGCCACCTGCCTTCATCTCCATGTCCACAGTTACAAAAATATTCTGTAGTACAGGCAACTGCTATACAGGATTGATCCAGTTTTTCATAACGTTTGGTTTATGGTAAATTTACTGTGATATTCTATGTTTTGTCAGGGGATTTCTGCAAATTGTGAGGTTTGTCAAATTGTTTACCTGCATACTGTAGGTATATACATCTACACTTGCAGGTTGTAAACTGGGAGGACAGGAAGATGAAGTGTAGCTGTCCATGGAGCATGCTTATGCTAACTCTAGATTTCACGTCCCATCTGCACATCTTTGAAATGTTGCACATTTTTCCACAAACTCAAACAGTTCAGTAAGCGCAGTATAGTAAGTTCTCCTCTTCTGACAACTCTGGCACTTTTGCTGGCTGACATTTGGATACCATTTACAAGCAGCCTATGTGTGAAATGTCATTCCTCAAAACATTCAAACAAGACCAGCCTCTGAATAGGGCCCAACCCAAGAGACATTCACCAACAGCAAAGAAATTCCCATTACTCTACATTAAAATGGCCTGAAGGAGAAATACATATTTTTACACCACTTGTTAGGGTAAAGATGGGGCTGGGCAGGGGTCAAAGGGTACATTCAGGGGAAGTGATCTTCATCTTTGGTATATCAATGGGATTCTACAGCTAAAAGCTCCCATCAGAACATATTTCAATTCAATTTCACACAGACATACAAAGCATCAAAAGGAATAATTACATTGATTGGTAAATAAATTAATTAATAAATAGAGGAAGAGAAAATAAATAATTGTTGTAATTACATTGATTGATTGGTTTTACAATTCCACAATGCTGGGTATAGACACTAGAAATGAGGACGAATGCTTAAAATCTTCCTCTGTGGAGCAGAAATGGCTCTGGTGGAACACTATGGTCCCTAATGTCTAACATTTTCCAAGAGCCATCCTTTAATTGGTGTGCTTGAAAGTTGTACAAAAGGGTAGAAGGGACCCTTTCCCTCCATTTTCCATTTACTTCCTGTAAAAAAAATGGTACAACGAGCATTCTTTTCATCATTTTCAAACAAGAAAAAGCACCTACAACAAAACTTTAGTATTACATCGTACTATGAGTAATGTCATATGGTTCCTTCATGTTGACATTTTTCATGCAGGGCCAACATGGCTCCACATTTTTTTTCCCCCCAAGTAAAACATTGTCTAAATTCAAATTGGGAAGATTCCAACTTTGAACTCAGCAGCAAATCTAATCACCAGCACTCTGCACATGACTTATAAAGCTCCTTATCGCTTACCCCTCGCTATACTGTGAAAAGAGACTTCTTAAGTACTGTTTTGATTAATATTAGGAAGTTGCATGTCTCTTGACTAGTCTAGATCTGCTAGAGCAAACCAAGGAACTGTCCACCCACATGCTTTCAGAAGAAGCACTGGATCTGACTGCATGTCCTTTTTCCCTTTTCCACAGAGGCGAGCTATCCAGCAGTGTGACGCCTGCAGTATCCATAACCCTGATTTCTTATGCTGCAGAGCAATGTCATGAAAGAGTCACTGAACGGGCGGTGTCAGTTACTAGACAGGAGGTCTCAGTTACTACACACTGTGAAGCAATAGCACAACACCAGCCTCAGAGGCTAGTCAGCAGGGTTACTAATCCCAGTTAGTGGATGGATGGGGTAATGCTTTTTAAAGTCAATTCAGCCCCATCTTATGACTACAAACTCCAGCCACGTCTATTTAAAAACATGTATGGAGATCAACCCTCTCGTGATCCTTGGCAGCACCCTTCAAGAAAGAGTGGAAATGTGTTGAGACTATCTTAAAAAATCAAATAAAATCAAGCAAATACTGAAACACACCCCTACCCCCACCCTCACCCCTACCTTATACCCCTAAGCTTTCCTAGTCCTTGGTCAGGAGTGGGACTGTTCTATGTCCACTTGTTCTATGCACCCAGGTCCCACTCTCTGTCCACGTGAAGCCTGTCCCATCAGGCCGTGCTGCAGGACACGGCTGAGGACGACGCACTGGAGCCAGAGGATCCCGTGGAGGACGGGCGGCCCTCGTCAGCCCATCTGTTGACGTTGCGGCGGCGGGCGTTCATGAAGAAGTTGCTGACGGTGGAGAGCTCCAGGCCCAGCTGCTGGGAGATGGTCACCTGCAGGTCCTTGGCTGGCCGATGGTTCTCCCGGAAGATGGCCATGAGAGTGCGGCGCTGGAGATCCGTGAACACCAGCCGGGTCCGCTTGGGGCCCTGGTTCCGCTCCAGCTTGCCCTGCTCGAGCTCCTTCCGCTTGCAGGCTGGACCAGGGAGAGAGAGAGACTCGTCACCCGAGAGCGTAACAGCTAGCCCCACTGCACATCTGCCACTGTGATGAGCAATCCACAAAATCAATGAAGCAATAAAAAAATGCAGCTATTATTACTATATATAATTACCACGGCTGTCTCACTAATGGAGTGAAGCTTAGTTTAGCTGGAACACTAAAACACTTTAGCTGGATGATTGCATCAGCTTTTGCTATCAGTTGTTTGCCTAATCTTTCCATCACCAAAAGCCAGATATTATTTTATTCAGTAGTGTTTTCTGCATATCATTGATCTACACCATTACATTATCTATCTGTTTTATGTAGTGTAGTGTACATGTACAGTAAGTACATCATAGATTTGGCTCCCCATGCTAGATTCAATACATCCATAAACGCTTTTTTAATACTGCTTCAGCATCAATGTTTTACTGCTGTATTGCACGTGTTCTTCTGGCTGTGAGTGTTACACTAACGAGCTAGCTTTATAGCTAAATGTTTTGTATACACTCATATAAATGGTTCTGTTAATGCTTTCGGATTGTTCTCCGGATACAATGAGCTTCCTTCGACTTGCAGCGCAGCAGCAACTACTCTCCCTGAATGTAATCGCGCCAAGCCCTGTTGTTCTGTCACGGCTGTGACACTGGTGATTTTAACCTTCAGTTTAACAGCAGATCGTGGCGCAGAAGGGCAGGTAAAGCTTTGATTTAAAGAAACACAGAGACGACTGGGTGCATGAGGAGAGCAGACTGGAAATGCCCAGCTCTGTGGAATTGGAAACCTCACACCCTGCTTTAAATTAAGACTCTCTCAAGGCTCCTGAAAGAAATGCCCAGTCCACATTTTTAATCATTCATCCCTCATTATTACTCATAAAAGTCATTTGCATGGTGGGTAAGGAGTGAGTGATCATCACTTTAGCAGTACTAATTTATTTTTTATTGAGACAGAAGTTGAAAGTGAGTTAAACCCATGCCCAGAATATCTAAATGGCTAAGTGGGCTTGAATACATTTTTGGTGACTCTAGTAATTATCTAAATGCTCTCTTTAAGATGTCTTTATTAGCAGTGCTTAATGGACTACCCATTTTTGCTGACGGGAGAGACGCTGTCCTCCCAAAATGAATGCACCGTTCCATCAAATTGGTCTGGAATTTCACATTTCAGCCTAATAATTGCTGTTTCATCCAGAAATTAATGTAGGCATTTTGCATTTATGTGCATTAATATTGCAAACTATGCCAACTTAATTTTTTTTGGATTATTTACTTGTGCTGTTTTCAGGACCACTTCATGATCGTCCACATCACAGAAAAGGCACATTCAAAGATTAAGAGTGCCAAAGATCGTTCCAGAATAAATTAATATCTTAGAAATGACTGAATCAATATAATTTATACTGTACTATACATTATATAGTATACTTAGAATATGTAATATACTATAATTTAGTTACACAGTGCTGCTTCATATTAAAAAGAGTGCATTAGCATGAACTGTAGACATTCTTTTAAACTATTCATTTTCAGGCCATAGTTATTTCCTCTATCATAAAACATGGTTTATTGTCAAACTGTATAGGGACTGTTTTGATCATAATGTGCTCACAACAAAACAGCATTATTTTAGGATTATGTTGCTGCAGTTGATACGATCTTGTCGTTGCACACAGGATCTGTGTTTTGCGATTCCAAGATTTTCCAACATATCAATAGATTACACTGTAATACATCATAATGTCCTGACTGCTACATTTTTATACACTTCAAGCAAAATGAAAAAAAAAAGAACTACCCAAGGACACACTCTACAGTGCCCACAGCCACTAACACTAATGAAAGCAATGGCATGATGCGATTTTTCATGCTTCTAGCATGGATTTATGTGGTTACAATTTAAGTCTCCTCCTTCATTTCCCTTTCTTCTTCTACCCATCTCTCCCTTCCACTGTGAATCAGGATCATAACACCGACCATTAAGTAAATGCTTCCTTATGCTGTAATCATCTGTAAAAGGCCTGCAATTACCATGCTATAAATTCCCAATGTTGGGGTACATGGAGAAACATAAATATTCCCCTATAGAGTTCTTATGATCGTGGGAACAGCAGCTAATCATGATGTATGCTTCTGTCTCGTGCTGCTGAAACGTGATCGAAGGGCCTTTCCCAACCCCCCAGCCTCCGAATCCACACTCCCCCTGCCTACCCCCTTCTAGTCTCCCCATCCCAAGCCCACCCCCCACTGATGTCTTGGGCCACGGGCTGATAGAAATTATTGATTAAATCTGTGCAGCTCAGACTCCTAGACCCACCGAGGCAGGTTAACCCCTACCATGCCAGGATTTGTTCCGCTCCCCAAGAAGAAACAATATGTTTGATTGTATGTATGTTGAAACTCATCTCTTTTCACTTGCTTGAAAATACATTTGATCAGTATTAGTATTAGAAATTAATACACCTGGACACTGGTCTTAACTGACAGGCTAACAGTAGGAGTGGGTAGATATACAAGGAAGAATAGATAAGCCATAGCAGACTTGCCTCACTCATTTAAGCCTTAAGCTTTAAGCCATAAGTGCCTCATTAGGCCTCTGAATAATGATTAAAAATCATATTTATCTCCCCATATTTAGTGCATTAATAGCAGGTATTATGCCCTGTGCTGAGCATAATTCAATAAACATGTTTACTGGCTACAAGCACCACTGATATTACTACTTTCTGAATAATGTTTATTTGGCTGACATGGTCTATACGTGTAGAATAATCATACACACAAGAGAGAATAATCTCGGAATGAGAGCATGTACATCACTGATTCACATACAGCTATGATTTTCCCACTCTGCCCTTTACATCTTCTCAAATAGATTTTGAGATATGATGCTTTAATGACATGGGGCAGATTTAATTATTACTAATGTTACATAAAAAGCCAGCTAACAGACATGGTCATAACCCAAGTGTTACACTTGTCTGCTGGTGAAACATCAGCTTTTTTCAGGCAGAGAAGATGGGGTTCTGTGCATTATAATTTTCGGCTGTGATTTCCTGATGCGATTGAGACGTGTGTGGGCCTAGTGTGCTGCTCTTTCCCAAGGAAATCAATACTGGCTGGTAATTAAACAAAAGGGGTCGGCCAGAAAACCCCACCTCTCAGAAAGTGGCTTATGAAGGAAGGTGCCTAGGTGCCATTGTGCTGTTTTTGCCAAGGACTATATAGGCAAAGGTTTAGCATCAGCCTCAGATTGATATCTGTTAGCAGTAGTTGAAACACCCCTATTTGATTAGCAAATGAACATCAACCAAGCATATTATGGAATTCGGAAGGCAAAAGTTGTTAGTGGATTGTAGTTATATAAACAAATGTGGGGTTTAAGAACACAGTACCCCCCCCCCCCCCCCCCCCCAAACAATTTGTCGACTTCTACAAGGCTTCATCGCGGCTACAAGGCAGATCAACGTCAAGTCACAACGCAACCACCTTTCTACCTATAACACATCAGTGATTTGCACAATCTAAAAAAACACATTTCTGCCTCAATAATCTACATAATGACATCCATGACCAACGTTGATTAGAGCTCTAGCTGGCATCAATACGTTGGAAAAAAATCACAACATCAGAAATAAACTACACAAGTAACATAAATATAACGCGCAACAGCTAAAATAGCAAAACATTAATATGACACTTGGCACAGTGGAGAAACTACAGTGTAAACATAACAGACTCATAAGAGATGATATACAGACTGAAAGCCCCAGTCCACTGAGTCTGTGGAGCCTATGAAACAAACTAAATCAATTTAATTATCTGATTATCTGTCCATAAATGCAGGAGCAACGATATCAAGTACTGCGCTTAAACTCCCCACTATATGAGATGATATACATTGCAAGACACCGAGACTGACTGTTCACACAGACCCCTGCAGTGAACAGTTTGTTGGCTGACAGAATGCTAACCAGCCCCCTCAGCCAGTCTCAAATTACTGTAGATGGTTCCTGGGAAGGTTTCCTACAAATGCAGTGCACATCAGATATTCTTCAGTCTGCAAAATCTCCCAATGCAATGCAATGTAAGGGCAGGTGAAACAATACCGTATATTAAGCAATGGTCTAGTGTCATTTTAATTTACACTTCTGCTTATGTTTTCATTTTTATAAAAAAATGCTGTTGCTTTTGCTGTTTTTATTTATATGTTTATAAGATATTGATTGTAAGAATTTAATATAGAGAAGTCATGCCTTTAGATCTGGTCTGCTCCAATGAAAATATGTACAAAAAGATAACTATTTGGATTATTGTCGAGAAGCTTGTTTCATGTCCTACAGTACACTCCTGCACAGGAACACTGTAGGAGCTCAAAAATATTTCATAATGCGTCAGCTTATAGCGATATGGTGCGCTGTTGTTTACTGACTGCTGATGAAATATCAATGGTAGGTTTACAAAGTGTGTGGAATTTGAAACATATTTCACTGCAGTAATGACAACACATCACAATCCTGTTTCAGGGTCTTGTGGTGTGCAGTACAGCTAGGTGAAGAACATTTTCCTTTTCTACCTCAAACATGGTACAGAAAGAAAATCTGCTAGCTTTTTTCACATCACATCACATCCCATTACATACATATACACTCACCGAGCACTTTATTAGGTATTTATTAGACTTATTTTTAGACTTCCACTGTTGTAGCTTATCCACTTAGAGTTGTGATGCATTGTGTGTCCAGAGATGCTCTGCTGCATACCGCTGTTGTAATGTGTAGTTATTTGCTTACTGTCACATTCCTGTCAGCTTTGACCAGTCTGGCCATTCTCCTCTGATGTTTCTCATTCACAAGGCGTTTCTGTCTGCAGAACTGCTGCTCACTGGATTTTTTCCCAGGATTTTTTCCCAGGAGATCAGCAGCTTCTGAGATACTCAAGCCACGCTCTCTGCCACCAACAATCATTGCACAGTCAAAGTCACTTAGATCAAATGTTTTCCCCATTCTGTTGGTTGATGTGAACATTAACTGAAGCTCATGATTGTATGCATTGCACTGCCATGCATTGCCACACAATTGGCTGATTAGATAATCGCATGGATAAGTAGGTATATTAAAGTAAAAATGTTCCTAATAAAGTGGTCAGTGGGTGTATATTGCACAATTCGAGAAAGTGAACATTACTAAGTTTAATTACAAAATTATATCAGACTAAAAACCTTTAAAAGCATGCACACAGAATCTTACCTTCTAACCGCAGTGATGCCATTCTCTGGAACTCTGGCTCCTGAAGCCACCTAGACATTCTCTTGAAGGTCTCACGTCCTGACTTGAGTTTCCCCCATGGTTTTGGATTCCTCAGAAGATCAGAGAGCGTGCCCTGTGACCTGCACAGCACCCTCTCTGCAAAGATGGCCTGTGGGATGCTGTACCTCTTCAGCTCTGTGATGATCCTCTGGGCCACTTCCTTTGTGTTTATTTCCTCTCCACCTCCTCCACTGCCCGGAGAGCTGTGCAGCAGGCTATCATTGGGAGAAGAGCTGGAATGGAGGTCGCCCACTTTGGAGGACGGCTGGCATTGGTGGTGGGGTTGGTAATGATGGCTGTAACTGTGAGAGTGATGACTGTGCCCATGATGAGGCACCTCCATCTTGTTTATCTGATGCCCAATGCCTGAATCTCCAAACTCCAGAGGGGACATTTCCCGTCCAAAATCTGTTGTCCTGCAGAAGATATTGCCGCCGCCACTCCCGATGTGGACCTCATACCCACCTGGAAGCATCTGTCCCCCGGCAGCAGTAGAGCCATTTCCCAGGCTACCATACCCGTGCATGGCGGCTCCAAGCCCAGACCCTGCCGACGGTGGAGAGAGGCTCTGTGGCATTCCAAGGTCTTTGGTGTAAGGGCTATAGAAGTTACCACCTAGTCCCCTGTCCTCCCGCATGAGTGTGAAACTCCCAATAACATTGCTGACTGGCAAGCAAGGATGGTGATGGTGGTGGTGGTGGTGGTGGTGAAATTTGTCCTCCAGAGGTTGTAGGGGAGTCAGTGTGGTGTAGGTGCTACCACAGCTTGTTGGTGAATCCCCCCCATAGCCAAGTGCAGACAAGGAATGGTCCAGCCCAAGGGGTCGGTGTTCAGGGGTCTCAAGGGTCATAGTGGACCCCCCCAAAGGGGGCCGTGGAAAGGCAGCGGAGAGGTCACGCGAATGCAACATCGCTCTCCCATCCTGCGTATGTGTGAGCTCGGCATGGCTTTGGATAGACATCTCTCCAATATGTCCATCCATTTCTGATGAAAATACAAGACGTTTCTCCCCTTAACAACTTTTGGCTTGTGTACTACAAATCTGATTTTTGTTGCCACTTGCGTCCAGTAGAATGTATTATTTATTGATTATTAATGAAGTTACCTCTTGGTTTCTGGTCTGATAGTTGAATTATTTACAATAGATGTCCAATGGTCAGTCCATCACTCCGGTCTCTTGACACTTAAATAAAGAAGCAGCGATGTAAATTAACACAGCAACGTGGTATCACAATTACTATTTAATTACCATTTAATCCGGGAAAAATGTATGAAAAATATAATTCACTCATACAACTTCGTCCCGATGCACTTAACCTAACTACTTAATTCAGTTTATCAGTGCCAAAATAAAAATACATTTGAACAAAACAAGAACCCATCGACATTTCGCGTCTGGAGAAATCAATTCGTTTGGAGGACAAAAACGTTCGAGACAGCGTTTAAGAATAGACTCAAAGATGGATACTATACGTTCAGTCAAAAGTTTTCCTGCCTTGCATCGCTTTCCATGAATTCTGAATATTCAATGAGCGGGCAATTCTTGGGATATTAGCCCGCGTTATTTGGCTTGCTTACCTCACAACAGAGGCGATGCGCGACGGTCGTGTTGGACACAGCAGCCGAAGATGCACCGATTTGTTATAATGTTGTTGTTGTTTTTTTTGTTTTGTTTTTTTTGTAACACAGCTAGAGAAAACCCAACTTGGCTTATTCCAAAATGCTTGCAAATGGGTCGCTGTTCTCGATCAATTACATATTTTCAGCCCCTCGTTGTCTGGATCTGTGTCCTGTGTGTCCCTCCTCCAACCAGCTCGCTCGCGCAGCGCCACACAATTGGTCAGCCGTGGGTTTTGAAGAACAGATGTACTGGAGACGCTAAATCTATTGAAATGAGAGGCCACAATCGACTGCTGACCAGACGATGCTTTCCGACCCCGTCCCTTGCTCCTCTTCTGAAAACTGATAGCCTCGCTCCTTTTCCTCTATCTCCTTTTCTCTTTCTCTTTCATTCTCTCAAGAGATTTTCAACCTCCGTCTCTCTCATTCTGCCACTTCATCGATTTCCCCACCAACTCTTTCTCTCCTCTCCTCTCCTGCTCGCACGCTTGCTCGTTTCAGTACGTCACGAGCTTTAAAATCTGACAGATGTGCAATGAAATTCCAACTTCAATTAACCCTTTCGCTTCGGCAGACGTCGCCCAAAAAATTGAAAAAAAAGAAAGAAAAAAAAAAAGGGGGGGGGGTGGTATTCAGAAGAACGGGGTACAGAAAGCCGTGTCCTGAATCTTTTCTCCAGCCTCCAATCGAACTGCTGCCTTGCGTAATGCGTAAGAACATTGTAAACAATGACAGTGAGTAATTTAATAACTAATGGGGTGTCTACAAAAGTTCCTGGGTTGTAAGAGTCATAATTTAAACACAGCACATCAGGTTTTTAAATGGAGTCCTCATTTATATTCGCACATCATTGTTATATACTAACATACTAACAATGCGATATTATTATAATTATTATAATAATGATGATTATTATTATTATTATTATTATTATTATTATTATTATTATTATTATTATTGTTGTTGTTGTTGTTGTTGTTGTTGCTGCTGCTGCTGCTGCTGCTGATGATGATACTGCTGCAGCTGTTGTTATCGCAATGCTACTTGCATTACAAAATGTTATAAATGTTATAATTCAGTCGACTAATCAATATCTACCTACTTTAAAGGAAAAAAAGTAATTATTTATAACGACAGTGCGCAGAAGCACGAGGTGTCTTCCTATCTTTGTGCCTGGCAGCTGAGAATTAAAAAAATAGGTCTAAGTAGACCTACTTGCAAAAACTGTTGATTGGCGTCTATGATTTTGAAAATACTGGCTGCTGTATAACATTTCGGTTTTTACAAGTAATTATTCAACACCAGAAACACTTTGAGAAACCTTGCCAATAATAAAAAATGTAATGTGACGGTCCTTTTTGCAGTTTTTTGGAGATCATAGCAAAATACATATCATTATTAAACCGAAATTATTTTGCTTGCAACAATAATAATATGACATGCAAAAGTTATCATGTGGAATTATTAACAGGGAGAGATTAAGCTTATTACAAACTGTTCACTTATGGGCAACGCACACAACTGGGTGTCAGTATCCAAATTGCAAATTGCAACACTGGATCCTGGATGGATTTAATACTGGAAATGATATATGATCAAGGAAATTAACCATTCATACGAGTGTTTCTCAATGACATGGCCTACACTAAATACTCCCAGCACAAAAATGTGTAGCCTTTCTCCTTTTTTAACAGCCCATTTTGGCGGGCTGACGATGCGTGTGAATTGGGAGTTGACGGAGGGGAGGGTGGTTGGTACATGGCATACTAATCATATCTAACTGTCAGTTTAATTTTCAGAGATGAGCAATTCTGGCGTTTGAAAAATTCCAAGTCCGGTGTGGGACCGCTGTCTTCTCGCAGCAGATGCTGCCTTATCGATCCGCAGCACGAATGGGTGGACGGAGAGATGGATGTATGGATAGCGGGTAGCTCGAGGTAAAATGGTCAGTGGCTCTGGCACGAATATAAAAGGTTTTCGAGGGCGTTGGGGTGAAAGTTCACCTTCTGCTGTTGTAAAAAGCGGACAGACTGACACCCGAGCAAGAACGGACGCGGGATTAGCGTAGCTGTGATGGCCCCTTAATTTACATCCTGGTTATTTTTTAATCAACGGTCAATCTCCTCCCTAAATACAATACACAACAAACAAATGCCCATATATACAAACATTGGGAAACATGGAAAACTATTCTACCACTTTTTTATGATAGCGTTGCAATCAATGCCAACCACAGTAGCCTAAGAGATATGTACAAAATCATCGATTTGTTCTCCCAAACGTGCCTGACGTTATTCGGCACTAGGCAGTACACAAACATTACCCAAAATGACTGGATAGTGTATATATATATATATATATATATAAAATAATTGTGTACTGTGATTAAATTAACCAATTGTACTACTGTGGTGGACATCGGTGGACTTATCATGTCCTCAAGCGCACACAAGGTCCCAAGTGCAGACATCCAGTGTCCGGTAGAAATTATAATATAGCCATCACCTTTAACCTTATCTTGTAGGGATAAAAGACAGAAAACAGTTAGTAAATCTGATCGCAGACGTAGATGAAAAGGTGAATGGACAGAGCCCACAAATGCAATCAGTGTATCCGTGTATTTATATTATTATTATTATTATTATTATTATTATTATTATTATTATTATTATTAGTAGTAGTAGTAGTAGTAGTAGTAGTAGTAGCTGTTATTATTATTATTATCATTATTATTATTATTATTATTATTATTATTATTATTATTAGTAGTAGTAGTAGTAGTAGTAGTAGTAGTAGTAGCTGTTATTATTATTATTATTATTATTATTATTATTAGTAGTAGTAGTAGTAGTAGTAGTAGTAGTAGTAGTAGTAGCTAGTATATATATTATTGGTATATAATAATAATAATAATAATAATAATAATAATAATAATAATAATAAGAAGAAGAAGAAGAAGAAGAAGAAGAATGGCTATTTAACTAGTAGTAATATTTATGAAAACTTTAATTTACTCAAATGTAATATTGGTGCCCGTTGATTTATTTATTGATTGATTTAGCAATTTTTAACAATTTGTTATTATTATTAACTTTAGCTTAAGATAGCATTGCATGTTTACAATGACTTGAGGTAGTGCGCATATTGTAATTTCCTTTTTTCAGCACTACATAAAGTGAACAGTTCCTTGCCATGCTTTTAGCCGTGTAACAAAATAAAATCAGCAATACCCTCACAAGTTCCAACAAAGCACAAAGAATCACAGATCAAATTTGAATCCTCCCACGACTTGTGCATGTGTGCGTGTGTGTATGGGTCTGTGTGCGCGTGTGTGCGTCGTTCGTGTGTATGCGTGATGCAACATTTTCAGTGTTGAATCAACTCTTACAGAGTAGCCTATATATGGTCCCATTTGGGCTCAGGTTCTCTGCTAGAGTTGAAATAACTGGATATTTTCCTGTAGGCCTATACACACACCACCCACACAGACATACATACACCAATAAATAACAAAATCAGACCAGTCAAACTGTAGTGTCTGCTGTCAATCTGCACTTTTACTTTTTTCATCTTTTGAGCAAGATAAACATTATACAAAAGGTTATTGGGTTGATAGTGATCGCAAAAAATACTTAAAACAGCTCGATAGAATTGCCTTGTTTTACTCATGAAAGAACATGCATGTTTAATATACATTTCATTTTCAAAATCAAGCATCAAAGGTCAGCCTATATTAATGTTGCTATAGTAAAACTGCTCACTGAAATATATAATTTAAGCTTTTACAGATTCATCAAAGATAAAAAAAAAAATACCAGAGCGTAATAGGACCCTAAATGCTAAATAGGCAACTTCATGAACGACTGCTGCTCTTTTAAACACACAAATTTGAGTGTACAGACAGTAGCTACCATGTAAAACATGACTTTCGAAACCCACAACATGTCCAGTGCATTAATAATTTAGTCAGTGGTCCTGGCGCAATAGCACTTAAAAGACGTAGAGCCACCTCATGCGCATCCTGGATTCCTTACAGTGCTCAAGTGACTTTTCAGTTGGGATCGTCCGGGTCAAGAGTTAAGACGACAATGACAGACGAACGAAACACCGTGGAGCATCCAGTGAAATTCACAGAAATATGAAACGTAGGCTACCAGTACAATATCCTCAATATTATTTTATTTGAGTAAAGGAACGATGATGTGAGACAAAACAACGTTTTGAACGTTCTTCAAAATACTTTTCTGAGCTGCCAGTTACTCAAATTAAAACCTATAGTCCATGACTGAACGTTTTGTCATTTAGGCTATGATTGAAATCAGGATTGATTGCGATAACTATAAACGCAAAAATCAGCACTTGTTGCATGTCATTTTAATGCTGTATTTTCATGTCCAGAGGTCCTTCAGCCGGCATGCACCAACATAGACAAAGCATTGTAGCCTATATATGCCGATAGCTTTGCTTTGTTGCAGCCGAACTAGTTTCACAATCGGGACTACAAATGAGGATGCCACTTTATAAAGCAGTATTTAACACTAACACGGAAATAATGACATAATTTACAATATAATTTGTATACAAATGGATTGTGCTGGATCGCTGTCATTCAAACAATTTAGTTTTCTTAGCAGAAAAGTTAAAAAAAAAAGCAAAATTGTATTTGTTTTTATTTAAAACAAATTGGAGAATAAAGGCTATTGGCATTTTATTCTATTGCGGTAACGATAAAAATGAGATTATTTTAACTTTTATTTGCAAAAAGTCTGACCACACATTTCGGAAGGCGAACGTTTTATAACAAATCGGTAGGCCTTACGGAGAATTAATCGTGATTTCTTATACATGTACATATAAGTGATCGTGATATGAATACTGACGAGCAACAAGCAGTGACATAATAGCAATTACACGTAGGGATTATCTGGAAGACATAACTGTAACTAACGTGGCAAGTTAAATGGAAAAAAACTATTTTAAAACAGTAAAAGATAGTGATTTGGTGATCTTTTCTTTTTGGTGATATTTAGCTTTTACATCACAATTTAAGAATAGTTCCAACGATTCATCAAGCCATTAATAGATATAAACAACACATACTAAAATATAATTTTAATTGCAACAAACATCAGAACAGGTGAATGTTTACTTAATTAAATGAGTTATTACTAAACTGAAATCTTAAAAAAAAAAAAATCATAAAAAATCGTATTAACAAATTGCACGATTTAAAAAGTATATGAATAGTCTGGGTATTCATATGTATTTTAGGCTACATGTTGCCATTAATATGTTCGACTATAATTTGTCTCGTGAACTAAATAATAAAACAAAACATCGTGAGGCCCACGAACATAAAATAATCACCTTTTGTGCATGCATAATCTGACACAACAAAGGAATATTCACCCCCTTTACAAATCAATAAAATCAATTATTACTTTTGGGACCACGGATCAGGGAAAGCAAGCACCGTTCAAACGCATATTTATTAAGAGGGGTTCAGATGTAGAAAAGCAGTATATAAGCAGTATTACTAAGCTACTTGAAAATATAATAATAATAATAATAATAATAATAATAATAATAATAATAATAATGAAAAATAATTGACTTAGCAAGCAATGTAATCACTTTCACAAAACCGACTATCACATAAGAAAGTTGAAATAAGTTATTAAGGTATTATTATTGTTGTTATTATTGTTGTTGTCTCCATTAATTTCCACATAAATACAATAATTTTAATAACGGCAATAAAGCTGACGTATAAATAGTGCTGCAGACGGTTGGCGTTGCCTATCTTGTTGCTGTTGTACGCTTACTTACATAAGTAGCTACTTTTTATTCTTAGGTTACACGATAGTATGATCGAATGTGGACGAGCACAGGGGAAAATAACCAAGGTTACATCTTCTGTCGTCACTTTATCTGTTGGATTCAATTACTTGAAATTCGTTTTAATGGGATCAGCTGTCTAACCTATTTAATATAACGTGCAATTTAATGTTGTAGGCCTTGCATAGACATTTGGTTTCCAGAGGAACCCTTTTGTATAGCATATTAAACTTTGTTCACAGCTATTCACTGTCTCTTCAAGACCAGTAGGCCTAGAGCAAATCTGAAATCTGCTAGAAATAACAGAGTAGTTCCATATTTCTAACTAGAAATAGATGTGAATTACACATTAGCACCGGCCTATAGGCTATCTTGTCCCTGTTAACTGGAAATGTAGCTGTTTTGTTTTAATATATTTTAAACGCTTACTCATTACATTACATTAATGGCATTTTTCAGACGCTCTTATCCAGAGCGATGTACAGTTGATTAGACTAAGCAGGAGACAATCCTCCCCTGGAGCAATCCAGGGTTAAGGGCCTTGCTCGATATTCCTTACTTGATATTCTGAATAGTATAAATGCGTTTGGATATATGCATTTAATACAATTGTTCGATATCAGGACTACAAATACAACAGTAGGCCTACAACTTTGGTGAATTCATCACAATACATATCTACCAGTAAGATTATTATTGCAGGGGTATCTTACGGTAGAGCAGGCCTATATGCCAGCCTAAAGTAAAAAATCGAATCGTCAAGATGTCAAAAGAAGGAAATTAGCAGAACAGATTCGCCTATTAAAATCATATAACGCATATTTCTAGAAAACAAGGGGTCGTTTTCTGCTGCAAAATAGAAAAGTAGGCTATTCAAAGTGGAAAAGAAAAAGTGGAAAACAGATCTCTCTTACATATCCTGGCATAATCAGAATAAATTACTCAAACACCAAAGTATAGGCTATTTTAAAAACACCCGCATGACCGTTTCTTTCACCCGATTATCAGGTTTCTTTCACCTGATAATTAATGACTGCGCAATGTAGCCTACAGGTATTTGCATTATAATTTAGGCAGGCGCTGATATAGGACTTTCCTGTGTCAGTGCTTAAAAAGTCTTTCATGTTGTCAATCAGAACACAAAGTTACTCTCACCTTATAGCTGAAGTTATACGAAAACCCTGCCAGGGATAGCGATTTTAAATGAGCTTAGTTGCCTTTCTCTTAAAAAAATAACTTTCCAATACAAAGTAAATTTCCTTTGGTAGAAAATATTGATGACAATTCTTGGTATGAATCTTTTGAGTCACTTTTTACAGTAAATTAATGTTAAACAAAAAAAAAAAACTCATGTTTTATGCAGGTGTTTATAGTGCGGGCATAAAGCCATCCATGCGTGTAAATTCCTATATTCGCCTTGAATGCTAATTATTAGGCTAATATATCTGTCCTTCAGAACCAAATGGTGATCTGTTGGCTTTAACCATATAATATTTTATTATTTGGAGAAAACGCCTGTATTCCCCATAGAGGAAGCAAACTATGACCACTCACACAATGTTATCATTAGCTATTAAATCTGCTGCTTCTTTAACGCAGGCAGTTTCCTCACAATGGAGGGTAACCATTTAACATCAGTTTCATCCTCACGCTGATTGCGGTAACCAGGTCTTCCAGACCTAGACCAAGAAAAAGGATAACCTTGCATCATTTCGCTTATTCAACCCTTTAAGGTGTAAGATACACATATATGTTATTAAGTTCTTAGTTGATGTAGGCTAACGATCACTACACGAAAGCTAGACTGACTTAATATTTTCAGGAAACATTCCAGAAAAACCTACTCCTCAAAGCTTTAAAAAGTACTTGGAGTGAGCATACTCATCCACACTCAAAGTTATGAACATTATCGTCTGAACAGGCCACTTTCTCGCGAGAGACAGACGCGGGAAATAACGCTTGGGGACCAATGATGTGAGTCTGAATTTTGCGGCCGGGTACATTTCATGTCTTGTAATATCTGGATGCTAGAACATACAAACATTAATTTATTACTCACTTTTTTCAGATTATTTACTTAAAAAGATACAAATGACTTACAAACGACATTGAAAGGTCGGTCCTAGATCCACCGCATGTTTTTTAAAGAATTGTCGGCCTTTTGTGAGGAATATGGCTGATTGCTGTGTATCAGCCACAGGTGTGTCATTACACTACCAGGAAAGATTTCAGTAGTTTTTCGGCTCTAAGTCTGGGTTTGCAAGACTGCGCTTAATGGGTTTTTGGAATCGATTGAGTAAGACACGTTTATTCCTTTCTGTGGACAAATGGACATCAAAGTAAGGATGTATTTCCAGAAAATTAAGAAAACTAGCATGCATCCCACTTTTAATTGAGTTATTATGCCTAATGGTGCAATATGATCAAAACGAGACATGCATTGTAAATGTATAGCCTTTTTCAGTCGACAAGTTTTTTGTTAATGCTAAAAATGTTGTTTATTGTGGAAAACAGCTTTTGCCTCATTATGCAGCTTTCTGTCTTGTAACTGAAGAATTCTGATTTACCTGTCGAGACATTGTTATCATTGTCTAAAGGTACCCTGTTTAATATATAAAGGTGCTAGTGCAACATGCAGGAGTACAGTCTTTAAGGAATATTAAATACAGGTGTGGATAAATCCCTTAAATGTAAATTTTTCTTCTTGGCTGTGGACTTTAGAATTTGAGACATTCTTTAAATTCTGAAGTGTTTCCTATATACTACAATTCTCTCTGTAAGTGTATAGAGAAGGTGTAATACCTTTGGGTCTTAAAACATCTACTGGCATGTTAACAAGGAGTATATTTGAGCTTTATCAGGTTGAGGTCTATATCCTACTTTCCAAGTGCCTCCCTCTCCAAACAGAGGGAATAGTAAGTTACCTCATGTATTTATCATATAAGTTATCTAACTGAGAAATGACCATGAACAGGCAAGAATGCATTATTTATACCTTTTAAATATTTCCCTATAGTTACTTTCTACAGTACCTCTCACAACTGTATGCAGTGTAAAGACATACAATCTACTGTATTTCTTAATGTAGGAAGACACGTCTGACTTCTGCTTGCGTTTACTGCATATTTCTCACTAACCACCAGTTTATCCCTAGAGCTGGCCCATGAAGGCATTGCATGTGTGTGTGTGTGCTTGCGTTTGTGCATGTGCATGTGTGTGTGTGCATGTGCGCATGTGTAAATCACACAAATGGAAATCTGAAATAGAAGCTCTTGCCTTTAGTTGAATTTGGTACTTTCTGGATATTTATTGAGAAATGTTGTCCCACGTATTTCATGCATATTTATGAGCTAACTGGTCTAATATGCCGTATATTATTGGATTATTAGAGGGCATATAAATAAAACAGTTGGTGGCAAAAGAGATTCAAATATAATTTTATTTTGCATAAAGATGCAAAATATAACTAATTATACCTTTAAGCTAAAATATCAGTCATGTCTCGTTTTATTAATAGGGCACTGAACTAATATGAAATGAAAGTTCCTGAACCCCCCTCCTACACCCCCCACCCCCCGCCAATCCCTCTTCAAGTTCATAGCTGGTACGTCACATATGATTCATAGGACGAATGCACACAAGAGTAAGAACATTGCCAGGCATGCATGATAACAAAAAAAACCCCTACTGATTAATACATACTGTACTGTTCTCCCTCCTGCGCGACAGTGTTGCGTTCTTCCAATCATCAGCCTGCGGGTCTTGTGGCTTTGACAAACACTGCTTTCCCGGGTTGATGTTGATCAGGGTCTGTGTGGAGGATCCAGCCCAGGCCGGCAGGCTGTGGTCTCTGCCTGACCGCACAGCGCGAGCCAGCCCCAGCCGCACGAGCCAGCCCCAGCCCTTCTCCCCCTCCTCCCTGACCCGGCCATCCCGCGGCCGGAACAAAGATCCCCATGCCCCTCTCCAAATAATTCCCTCCTTGCCTTTTCTTCTCTGTTGTCATTTCTCCTCCATGCTTTCCCTGGCTTTTCCTTCACTCTGTTGGGCAGGGATCCTCTCTGCCTCTCTCCTGCTTCTCTTCACGCAGACAGACCCTGCATCTCTCTGCCCTGCCTTCTGTTTCTCTCCCTTCGCTTTTTAATCAGCATGTTAATAAGAAAGGTAACTAATCAATACGGTCAATGGCTAGGCCCCGCAATTGATACCATCTCACCCAGTCCCCTCAGCACCCCACCCCCCCATCACTAGCAAACACACACATGCACACACAGACACACATGTACACAGTGGCTCGAGCACTTTTAGCTACAGGGACCTTGAGTGCTGATTAAAATAAATGGACATGCTAATGCTAAAGTGAAGAGTACATTTGTGGCACTGGCTCAATTACCAAGCAAAGCACCACTCACTATTTTCTTTCTTGTTCTCTTGTCTGTTTTTTTATTTTTGCTCTCAACAGTTTTGTTTTAGGGCTCGTTTCTGTAAATCCCCCCCCTCCCTGAAAGGTTGTGTTGTGTTGCGTTGTGTTGTGTTTTTTTTTCTCTTCTTCTTCTTCTTTTGAATCCACAATATCCTTTAGGGCAACAAATGTTAGTCTCTGAGGGAAAACACTCTGCTGAGAGAAAAATACACAGCTGAGGGCTTCAACAGAGAGGAAAGAAAGAATACCTCCTGCAAACACACACACACACACACACACACACACACACACCTCCCAACAGCACTTCACCCCCCACCCAGCATAATAACATTCCTAGCCACCCCAGGATATGGAGTCAACAAACATATGGCTCTATATCTGCAGAGACATTGGGAGACATAAGAGATGTGGCAGAAGATGAAGGAAAAGAACACATACAGAAGCTACATACAGTAGGAAAGGTTACAGATATGAGGAGGCCTTTCAGGTTGACATGACAGTAGCATCTGTCTGATCGTGAGCCTCTGTCTTTTTGCCTCCCAGTAAATTCCTTCCTCGTGTCTCTGCTGTGGTCCTGCTGGTGTACCGAAAGTCTTTCCCTTTGATTCTATACTTGGATGCTTTTTTTTCTTCTTCAATTCTTTTGTAAATCGATATACTCTAATTTTCAGACAGAACTGGAACCGTGAATATTTGAAAAGACAGAGAGGCCAGAAGCATTTTGATGGGCAAAGGCCAAGTGAGATGGATGAAGGTTCGAAAAAAAAATCTTTCAAAACTCATCAAGCTTATTTCTCATATATCTCATGCTACTTGCGGAAAATCCGGAGAATAAGGCATCAGTCGCAGTGTATGCGTTGAGCCGGAGATACGGCAGCCGTCCACCGGCTTTTCGGCTGTACCCAAACCTAAAAAACAAATTCAGGGTTGTAAATGTGCAGATCTGAAAGTACCCCAGGGGGAGTCAGAATGACCACTGCCCTCAGTGCTTCCCTCCCCATCGCCTCCCGCCCCTCGGGCTGTCGCCCTTCATCACCCAGGCCTCCATCTTGGATGTTGCAGTCGCCTAGCAACAGTAGCCAGGGTGGCCGCTCAGAGGCCAGGGGCTATCGATCCCTGAGATAATAAATGGACCACAGCCAAACTCAGCTCATCCCCTCCCTGCACACTTACAGCTATGTCAGGGGCCTGCAGTTCTCTCTTATTTTCAGAATTCATTTTGTAAACATGCTGCCTGCTCTGGGACAGCGGGCCCGGAAAGCTGCTTGTTCAGCCCTGGACCCGAGGAGATCAATGAGTCTGAAACCAAGCCACCGTCCAGCGGCCCTTCGCTAATGGAGGGAGCTGAGAGTGAAAATGGAGGACAGAGAAATAAAAAATCGCCAATGCAGGCAAACTGACAGAGAAGGTCTTCTGAATTACCATTTAACACTAAGGCTGGTTGAAAAAAGCAAGGCATAGCACATTTGTTGTAGCTCGTATTGCTCGGTTTCATTTGAACTTGGATGTAAAATGACTTGTGTGAGCTAATTGGAAAATTTAGCCCTGTTCCCCAGCTACAATTATGTAAGATATAGATAGTATTTTGCTAATATTGGTTTGGTAAACGTAAATGAAATAAACTTAAATTGATTATTTTCATGTTCCGTTTGCAATCCCTTTGCAATTACATTATTGATTTCACACTTAAATTCTACATAACATAACAGAATTAAATTCTACATTCTACATAACACAACAGAAAAGACCTTTCTAATTTAACACCATTTCTATGACTGGACCCCTGGTTTTAGAAATTCTGCACAGCTTAGGTTAAATGATCCCCATCTCTAAAACTGCAGTCATTAGTAGGACGAGGTGGACACCAAAAAAACAAACAAGAATCCCCATACAGCTAAAAACACTTTCATCCCTATTCATTGGAGAAGGCATGGCCTTTCTCATCAGGCAGGGGTCAGTCACCTATGATCTCTTCAGCCTACGCTGGAAGGACAGCATAAACACACATCTTAAGCAAATCTATTACTTTGGTGAAGGATTATACATAAGAGAAAGTGATTTCATTCGCTGTACACTGATAGTTTTAAGTAAAACGAAAATCAGAAAAAACAATGTTTTAAGTGAAATGTTTGCATTTGCTGAAAGCCTCAAGAGACAGGAAATGAAATTGATCAGCAATAACGCTAACATCAGCCTGCCTCCACTCTTACTATAATCAAAAATAAGTAAACCAATTTCAATCATTTTTAATAACTATGCTTAAAAAATATTCAAATCAATGAACAAGCATTTTACAGGTGACACACCATAATACGCCAGCACCTTAATCTTGGAATAACTTGATTATCCAAGGTCAAAAATAAGCTCACAATCAATTGCACGCAGTGCAATAAGGCACCCTGCTTTAAAATAGAGCCCTGCAGTGCTGCTTTTGTAGGTGCCCTTGGTCGGTGGACGCAGATGGCCGTCCGGCACGTGGCTGGACGTGGGCAGCAGAATGACCCCCAGCTGGACATTGCGGACAGGTCACGCCCCGGTCCGCCCACCCCTCTGTCTTTCGGGACAGCTGTCAGCAGGCAGTGGTAATGGAGGGCCCCTCCCCCAGAGAGGCCAGGGGACAGGGCCTGTCCAGTTGCCCCCAGGCTCTTCCGCTGGACATCCTGACTGCAAACGGATAGGTCTGTCGCCGGATCTCCTGATAAGGCAGAGATGGGAGGGGGGATGGAGTGTGTGTGCGTGGATGGGGGGTTGGGGGGTAGAGGAAAGTGAAGAAGGCATGTGCATGAATGATGGGTGACATAAAGAAAACTGATAGCATTCACTAAGATTTCTGAAACTCTGTGGTGCATTGCCCTTGTTTCCAGTTCGCGGGGGCATACGGTACAGTAGATGAGGGCTCTGGGGCGGGAAAAGGACAGCCTGCTGAGCCCCGGCTCAGACGACTTCGTGTGACACGTGGGTGGAGCAGGGTAGAAGCTGAGGGAGCTGGAGAAAGAAGGCAGGGTGTAAACATTGTATCCACGCTGTTTTCTTTTTCAAAGTTGCTTCGAAATGCAACGGCGGGAAGTGGCGCGGACTCAAGGACTGATTGGAAACTCCATGATCAAAGAGGCAGCGGTGTGATCAGCCGATGCCTTCGGCGCAACACGGGGCAGAGAGCCACGGAGGGAGCGGCGCTGCCCGAGTCCAGGGGGCTGCAGTCGAGCTGCCCACTGAGCGGGGGCTTTGGGTTCAGCCGCCTAGAGTAGCATCGATAAATCAATAGGACACACGTCACTGCAGGCCTGAGAAGCCACATAAGCCTGCCATTGATTGGCAGAGGGCAGGGGTGGGAGTGAGTGAGGGAGGGAGGGAGGGAGGGAGGCGAAAGGGGTGAGCGGAGCTGAAGGATGACCCCTGCAGTGGCTGCTGGGATTAAAGGTCAGCAGGACGGCCGGCAGCCCCTATTGTCAGGCTGCAGTGAAGCAGGGACACGTGCCCATCAATATCTCTGTCACAGTTCGCTAAAGATGGAGAGCCTCTCCCAGCCACAGTGTGCTGACCCCGCCCAACATAATCCACACTGATGTGATTACTGTATTGCAAGGAATGCATGTGTGCAGTGTGATGAAGGGCGGTATTCATCATCATTACTGTCTGTAATTAGATAGAATGTATAATGTCATATGGTATATATGCACTCACCGAGCACTTTATTAGGAACATCTGTACACCTACTTATTCTGGTGAGTATCCAATCAGCCAATCATGTGGCAGCAGCACATGCATAAAATCATGCATATACGGGTCAGGAGATTCAGTGAATGTTCACATCAACCAGTAACTGCTGATCTCCTGCGATTTTCACGCAGTGACACAGTGGTATTGCAGAAGAGCATCTCTGAACACACAATGCATCAAACCTCGAAGTGGATAGGCTACAGCAGCAGAAGACTTAATAAGTGAAAAGTTTCATCCTAAATCAGTTTTACCCTTCATCTCTCCATTGGAATTACATGGTACGGCATGTGGTGAACCTTATGTAGGAATAGATCCCATGCATTTTTAAATATGGTGGGTGGTCTTTATTTTATATTTTTATATTGAAAATTCTACACGACCAGGAGCACCTGTCAAGTTTGACGTGATCATGAACACCAGTACGTATATATATGGTTTTGATATTTAAATAACAAAACCATGCACCCCCCCCCTCCCAATGAGCTTACAAAGTTTCCATTTTCATTTAAAAATGTAACTTCTGAATGCAATTCACTTATGATTATCTGCTCATATAAGTGCACATATCATATAATGAAATATTAAGTGTTTATAGTCTGTTATTGGCATTTGTCAACATGAGGACCAGAGTTGTACCAATGACAATCAAGGGTGCAAAATAATGAAGAAAAAAAAGTCATATTATGCAAGCAATAAACTGTTTGGAACATTATTTAGAAAAACCTGGTGAGCTTGTGATGGAGCTAGTAGGCTAAGACCTCTCGCCATAATTGAAAAACAAAAAACAAAAAAACAATTGATAGATCAGAAACTCTCTTCAGGAGGCAGGCATGGATGTGTCAGTTACTACCTTGTGTGGGTGACTTCACAAACAGATCTGCAGGTGTGAAATGGCAAGATGCAAACCACTAGTTGGCTGCAAAAACAGGATGGCCAAGTTACACTTTAGTACCTAAAAGAGCCTACAGGGTACTGGAAAAAGGTCTTCTTGTATCAGAGTGATAGCAAGAGCAAAGTGTGGAGACTAAAAGGAACTGCTGAAGAACCCCCTTTATCTGTGAAACATGGTCGTGGGGGTATTATAGTTTGGGCATGTATACATGCAACAGGTGCTGCCTCACTTGCTGTCATTGATAATGTAACTGCTGTTAGCAGCAGCAGAATGAATACTGAAGTGTACAGACACATCTCATCTGCTCAAGGTCAATGCATTGCCTCCAAACTCATTGGACAGTGCTGCATCCCACAGCAAGGCAATGATCCCAAACGCATTCAAGTGCTCTCGTTCTTCTTAATGATGTGCCAACCAGTTTCTTTCTGTAAGCCTATGTTTATTTTTCCTTATTTTTCAGCCTCATAATGGCTTTCTTGAGTTTTATTGGCAGAACTCTGGTCTTTGGATTGGAAATACTAATAATAGACTCCAAAGGCAATCAAAAGCCTAGAATCAAGACTAGACACAGAAAGCATTATTATACCTGCACTAAAGAAGTGATTGAATAGACCAGATTAATCAGAAAAGAAAGAGAAGCCAGGCTTCGACAATTACTTTTGGTCCCTTAAAATGGGGGAATAGGTATATCAAGGGATATAATTCCAACATGAATTACCCAATGTGGATGTAAATACCCTCACATTAAAGGTGGCAGTCATACTCATTGTTTCATTTTCAAATCCAATGTGCTGGGGTACAGAGCCAAGAGAACAGAAATTGTACCACTGTCCAAATAATTACAAACTACACTGTGTATATGGAACCATCCTATCCCCTCCCTGGTTAGCATGTAACACATCGGCATCATGAGCTGCCAGTCAAAAACAAGTCATGTGATCAATTCAGCAAGCAAAAACCCCACAGAAGCCCATATGCAGCAGCAAGTTCCCATACATGCTTCGTGAGATTGCTGTTCCCTTTTGGGCACCCAATCTGACAGAGAAAAAAAATGATCTTCAAAAGAAAGGTGGGGTCATTTCAGCTTCCCCTCCCCCCATTCCTGGCATGCGATGAGCTAATGGCTACTGCATTGATCATGTTTGCTTGACCTTCCAATTGGGGTCAACCACTAAGGCCCTCTCCCATAAATGTGAGAGCGCAACCCTGTTAATTTAAACCTTCATCCTGAAATGCATAGAAATGCTAAATCCAATACAAATAAATGCACGTAGACCACTAACTTTGCTCTCTCTCTCACACATATCTGTAAATAAAGATAGGCCACAACCCAATTACACAATGCAGCTGCACCCTTCACATCACCCCCTCAAAATAAAATCAGAATCAAGAAGAAGCTATGCTAATAGCATTGTGTTTTGAATTAATGTGTGGTCTAGAATTTAGGGTTGGCTATCAATGAAGTTATAATTATTTGTATATTCTGAACACCATAATTCTTTGTAGCCTACACTGTCAAAGCTGTGATTAGTATTTATATTACCTTTTTAAATTACTTGACTTAACCTGAATTCGTCAAGATAATTATGACCATCAAAAACGGCCGGCACGTAGAAAAACCCTAAAACCCAATTCCATCCATTTTCCTGACCCTTCGGCCACTATTATCCACATTTGGTATGGAACAGACAGGTGTAAATAATGGCAGGCTCTGTCCTCTTTCTGCGGGTTTCCATGGAAACGGCTGATGGAGTACACTATCGATCGTAGTGTCCAGTCGGAATTGTGTTGCCCCTGAACCGACATTTTTTTCCTGCTGTGATGGGCGTGGATCGATACCCCCATATTGTATGTTTTTTCGCCTTCTGTCTCTCATAACTTCGCTAGACCACTTTGAGGAAAATAACTGACTAAAAGTAAGCATGGTTTAGGAAGATAAACATGGGAAAATGTAGTTTAATAGGCATAGAGTTATACATGTATATTTATTTATTATACCTGTATTTTCTGTGAATTCATATTTTCTAGCATTTTATTTAGACCATTGTGGAATCGCTTTTTAGATTATTTTCTACTGTAGGCTGTTGCAACACGGAGAGTCACAAACAAGCAATGTTGTCATTTTAAGAAGTAGACCCAGGCTACGCAAAACATTGCTGCGCATTGATTTTATTTGGCTTAATATCCTCCTCGGCATATCCACAATCACGTGCAAACCTGAAATCCAGTCCCCATTTCTGTGTATTGTTGTGTGCTCGAGCAGTCGGCATTTATCAAGAACTATTTGTAGAGATACAATTGTGTTATTTCTGTCATTCGAATAAACAGAAGTAACATGAACTGAAAATTCAAGTAATCCTACAAAACTTTGGGGAGCGAGAAAAAAAACAAAAAAAACTCGAGTGGACCTGAGGGAGCTCGTTTAAACTTTGCCTGAAGGATCCCCCTGGCCAGGGGTCATGGTTGGAGTCATAAAACGCACGATTCAAAGGTGGCTGCCCCTTAAGGTGTTTCTATCGCCCCGAGGCAGAGTCATCACAGGTCCAAGAGAGGTGAAAATGTTGGAACGAAAGTGCACCGAGGACAAGAGGGATTGCAGATGTTGCCCCAATTGCAGAAATGTTCCCATCAATTTAGCAAAACGATAACGACAACATCGAATCGTCTTTATCAGTATCATATTATTGAACCATATTCATCATTCATTGTTATGCGAAAGTGATTGCTGGTTTGTTACAGTCTGGTTTAAATTAATTATCGATATATACATAATAATAATAATAATAATAATAATAATAATAATAATAATAATAATAATAATAAAATACCCATTGCTTCAACGGTTAAATGCAATAGCCAAGGTTAAAGTGATCCTATTGTTTTTTTATTAATAAATGTTATTCAACTAGCCATTATTATTATTATTATTATTATTATTATTATTATTATTATTATTATTATTATTATTGGAAAGTGAAAACAGCGGATTTTGAAGCGAGTCTTCTTTGACAGAAATAGGAGAGGGGGTAGCTATTATTGATTGGATCTCCAGTCAGTCACAGCAGCAGAACAAGGAAACTGCAGGCTCGTATTATTGGGTGCTCGCACTCCTGTCTGTCTATCCAGGGGTCGTAGATGTGGCACGAATTGCCGTGTCTTTTGAGACCAAACTAAACGCCAGAGCAAGCCCAACGGGGAAAAGAGTGGGATGTCGAGCCGAATTAAATATGCAAGGCCGGCCTTCATGGTGCGCATTTTGCGTGTGTGTGTGCTTGTGTGTGTTTGCGCGCGTGCGTGTGTTTCGACACCTCCATGGTTTTCTCTAGACTGATGTCAAACTGTTTGCAATTCACTGCACCTTTAGTCTCCCAAATGATATTTGAAGGGTTGGTATGTTAATTCAGGCTAATCCGTATCATGTCTGCTGTCTGCTATTATGAATGTTATTTATGAAATTTGAACAAAAAAGCAACACATTGAACATTGAACTATGCTGTGGTTGTCCAATACAGGCGTACAGTGGGTTTAAATATCTGTTACAATGATCAAAAGCAAACTTG
Source organism: Conger conger (assembly GCF_963514075.1). NCBI lineage: Eukaryota > Metazoa > Chordata > Actinopteri > Anguilliformes > Congridae > Conger > Conger conger. The sequence goes on from NC_083760.1 coordinate 73,493,971, forward strand.
AACTTTAAATGGTACAGAGTATGAGACCTTTTTGCAAATTTTAAAGCAAATTTTCATTTTTCACTGTTTATGAATTACAGAAAAAAAGGAAAAGGGCCCTGTGCAAGAGTTTGGAATCATTATTATTTGTTATTACTTTTTAAAAAGATGATTACTCAGGCCCAGACCCAGGTGAGTCATAATTCCAGGGCTGAACTTCTCATTCTGAAGTAATGCCTTCAAAAGTATCCAACTGCAGTGACTATTCTGTCTGGTGTCAACAAGCATAGGTTCCGCTAAACAGCTGTCCAAGGATTTCAGAATGAAGATGGTTAATTTCCTCTAAGAAGGAGGCTACAAAGAACTCTCAATGTTTCAAACTAGCTTTTTCCACTGTAAAAAACATTATTACAAAATGGAACAGTTGAAGTCAAGGCAAGGTCTGGAAGAGAAAGAAAAAGTAGCAGACACAGCCGGCTAATTTTCAAAGGTCAGTTCAGACAGTTGAAGAAAGGTTGGGTATTCCAGCAAGACAATGATCCATAGCATATCTCAAATTCAACCATTAAGTACCTCCAGGAAAGACTGATGAAGGTTTTTGGAACAGTCCCCAGACTTTAATATTATTGAACATTTGAGGGATCACAAACATGCATGCAAGGAGGCCGAAGAATATTTCTGAGCTAGAGGTGTTCTGCCAGGAAGAATGTGGAAAAATTCCAGTGACGATGGAAAAACTCTTAGCTGGCTACAGGAAGCATTACAAGCTGTTATAGTTTCCAGAGGAGGAGTTACAAAGTACTAACTGACAGGGCTCCAAATCTTTTGCACAGGGCCTTTCTCCTTTTTTAAATTATTTTGAAACTGTAAAAATGTTAAGAATGATTGTTGTACCATTTAGAGGTCAGGTTTGCTTCTGTGCACTTAGATATTTATAAGAAAAGGCTTTTTGACCAGGGCTGCCCAGATCTTTGCACACTGCTGTATACACATGAATGTTATTACTAACATTGTACCAATAACTAAAATATCTATTAAACAGCTAAAAACCAGTAAAGGACCAACTTGAGGTTTAATATGCACTACTGGCGTAGTGGTTAAGGTACATTACTGGGACCCGCAAGGTCGGTGGTTCGATCCCCAGTGTAGCCACAATAAGATCCACCCTGAATTGCTCCGGGGGAGGATTGTCTCCTGCTTAGTCTAATCAACTGTAAGTCGCTTTTGATAAAAGCGTCAACCAAATGACATGTAATAATAACTACTTGACTGAATGTCTGGCTCCAGGATTCTGGGAACCCTGGGGGTCCTTGAAGGTATTATCAGGGATCCCTGGCTAGACTTGATATGCAATGACAATATATTGATTTGGGAAAATATTTCCAAATGTGAAATGTTTTAAACATAACCTTTTTGAACTTTTGATGGGGTCTCTTGGATGTCCTTGAACCTGGGTTGGAGTCTCTGGATCAGAAAAAGGTGAAAACCACTCACAATTCTCTGTGAGTACCACAGATCTACTGCCTCGCAACAGCAGGAATGGTAAAATACTGGTGGTGTTGCTTTTACTTGCATTGCACAAGGCACACTGTGATTGCCCCAGATTTTTCATACTGGACATTTGCCAAATTAGATTAAAGTGAACATTTTAAACAAAGTGAAATGCAAGATGCCCATGCTCTACAAGGTAGCACTCTATAGTTACACAACAATCAGCTTTGATTTCTTGCATCTAGATACTCCCACTTCACTCCTTTTGATGACAACCTGTTTTTGGATAAATGGTGGCAGAATGTCTGATCATTGCGACATGGCTCAGGCAGTAAGAGCAGTCGTCTGGCAGTCGGAGGGTTGCCGGTTCGATCCCCCGCCCGGGCTGTGTCGAAGTGTCCCTGAGCAAGACACCTAACCCCCAAATGCTCCTGACGAGCTGGTCGGCGCCTTGCATGGCAGCCAATCGCCGTCGGTGTGTGAGTGTGTGTATGAATGGGTGAATGTGAAGCATCAATTGTACAGCACTTTGGATAAAGGCGCTATATAAATGCCAACCATAAATCATCTGAGTTGCCCATGAACAAATCAAATTCCGTTGAACCAGGTGACCCACATAAAATTGCATAAAGATGTGTCAACATGTCATTAAAAGCTTAACTTAACCATAATAAGCCATTAGATTCTTCATCTGACTCGCTGATTTCAGCCAATCAACTGTTTTGGAATGAAGAGCAACATGTAAAAGCTCAGTAGTCCTTGCTTATTTTTGAGGAAAGTAGCAATTAGAGAAATGGTATAAAGGCTCTATAGTATAAACGCTCAAGCCATTGGAACAGCTCTTATTCATCTTTTGGCCCTTTAGGATCAATAACTACTAAATTAATTTGAAGTTTTGTTTATAGCTCAGAGAACTTTGACTACATGACAGATAGCTTGCAGATAATATGGTTGATCATCTAAGAAATTGATGATAACTTATCTATTATAACCGTATGTGGAGCCACTGAAGCTGTTTGGCTGAATATCTGCTTCTGTGGTATCACTTGCTAGCTGGCTGCCTGTATGTTACATAACCTATGACCAGGAACAAATATTTTGACTATAACAAATTGTGTGTGCGTGCCTGTAATTACACTGGTGGCTCCTTAAGTCATATGCAGCATTTTAATATTATATATTCCGTTTTTTTTTTCAGGTAAGTTTTTCCCAGTCCGAATGCCACAATGTGATCAAGATGATGCAAAAAAAAAAAAAAAGTGATGCAAAACTTTATTAGTTCAAAGTCAGCTTTCCAACTTCCAGATTCATCTGCTTGCTTCAGGTGTCTGTCAATGTAAAGTATACACTGTATTTTTTCCTGGCCATACTTTTACACTAATCTGAATCAAACCAGCAGACCTACAAAACATATACAGTAGATCAAAATCTGAGTCAAATTTGACTTGCAAGCCCAGACATTTAAAAATGTTTAGCACATTGTTCTGTTTAATGAAAAACAAAAATCACAGGTGTCATAGGAATTCATAGGACATTTACGCAGTGGGTCCAAGGGTCTTTCAAACATGTCTCCAAGGCTCCCCCTATGCCATGTGTTCTCTATTGGATATATGCCGTTATCTTGCTGCTAGCCTGAGGTGTTGTGTTCCACGCTGCTGCGGAAATGTAAATGGTGCTGTGATTGTGTATGTTGGATAGAGTTGGAGGGAGAGAGGGAGGAAAGTGGCTGCCTTTGGATCCCACAGAGATGAAAATCCTTCAGCCTGGAGAGAAGGAGCTGCTACAGGGGTCAAAAGCCAGCCGCTCTGAGCCTCCGCATGTGGGAGAAAGGAATCAAGGAATAAAACTTTGCCCTCCCTCAAGCAGTTAGCAGCATTCTGGCATTGGGTATGCAAGAACATAGTTTGAACTTATGTGCACACTTCTTGCTATAAAAACTTTAGTAAGAAAAAAAAAATACAAAAACATCTCTGTAAATGAATTCATCCTATATTTAACTACATTGTTTGTAGGCCCAGAAGTTTAATGTTACCTTTATGAGATAAAGAAAAATAAGTTCATCATGTGCACAATAGTGTCTGGTAGAAGGAGTAGAACTTTCTCAAGATGCATTTTGTAATCTTTGATGCTCAGCTGAGTGCTCATATAAAGGCTCTGACGACTGAAAGTAGCACTTCTGTGTGGAAGACAGCTGGTCTATCTTTACTGGCTTTTAAGACCAAAGTGTACACTGTGTTCACTTGTGACGATTTATTTCAGATTCCCACAACTACCACATTCTGTTTCTATCCTCTGACCTATCATGTGATTCTGGGGCAGGCTAGTAGGTTGGTCTGCAAAACACCTGAATGGCTTCCTATGCTGGCTAGGTGATATTAGTGACATAATTAAACTCAAGACAGCACCAAGCTGGGCAGTAACACAGAAGTTAAAATATGCAATATGATGCCTGTAACATTCACTGGAAATGGCCTTTCTTCCTAAGATACTGGATTTTCTGATTTGTGGTCTTTGATCAGTTGCATTCCTTAATTCATGCTCATCTACAAAAAACACTGGTGGATATTTTCAGTGTGGCAAATACAGAACATTCAAAACATATAGCAAACTATGTTCCTGTCATAGGCGCTAAATCAGTTTAGAGGGCAGCAGCTGTCGTCATATATATATAATAAGTGCAACCCCTGCTCTTAACACTACATCAACACAACTGGATGACGCCAAAATACACCAGATATGCTTGTTTCTCAGGATGGTATTGTTCTGGTAAAATGCTGTACTTTCAATAAACCTTTGCTATTTGTTAGTTAATTATAAATATAAAGCAAAAGCAGGTCTACTAAGCATGGTTTGCATGCTTGTGGTGGACACTTTCTCCCATGGATATATAAAAATGTAAATGATAGGCAAACCCCCCCCCCCCCCGGGCCTTGCAGGAACACACCGAATAGAATAACATTAGATAGCTCTTATTGCTTCAGTGTTTTTATCACATATTGTTTATACAAAAGAAGCATACACTATTTCATACTGGACGGCATGAAGATGTTTGGCTACAGTAAGTGCATTTGCAGGAGAAAGACTGATTTTGAGCCTTTCGTCTGCATCTACACCACATAATATATTTTTCTCAAAGGTAAAGAATCAGGAAAGGAATCAATCTTGATAGCCTGTTTCTTTGGCATGCGCTTGCAATCCCTGCTCTGCTCCATTTCTGCTTCACATGGGCTTGTCTGTTGGAGTAGAAAGAAAGGGAATCTAAAATCTATCAATATATTCCCAATAACCTCTGTGTTGTCTCTCATTGAGATTTGTGCTATCCCGTAGTCTTTCCGTACATATGGACTGCCACACTTTATAAATGGACAGTGCTTTCTGCCTATAGGAACTTATATGAAAAAAGTCTGAGCTTATGATATCAGCTAAACTGAACAAGCTGTGCAGTGTGTCAAAATTAGTCTTCAATGGTTTAGTGCATAAACTGAATTGACAAATGCAGGTGGTAGATAAAGTAAGCAAAATATGTGTTAGTTTCAGCCGGCATGTTGTGCACTGCATTATGAATCCATGTAGTGCCCTCTTGTGGTCATCTATATTTCATATGCTTAGTTGAATAATAGAAGTAAAACCAGATATGTGAGATATCTATCCTTTTATTTGGTTTATTTCACATATAGTTTACAGTAATCTAATAATTTCCATTAAAAATACAGATATCTAAAATGATAGATATGTGTAAATCATGAAATTGCCTGGGATTGAATTAACCTGCATCATAAATTATAAAACACATCCCAGAAATATTTCAGTTTTCTTAACTGACCATAGCTGAACTGCAGAGCATCCCTGTTACATACAATATACTAAATATGTGAGGTTTAAGACTTAAAGGCCAAAAAAACCCTTAAATCCTTTATAATCTAAGGGCTATATTGCACACACATTGTAAAATTGGCAAATGTTTGGAAATGTAAGTGTCTTCATGCCCTAAAGCCTGTCTTCGTCACCCACTGCAGTCATGGGTTTGCATCACTAAGCACATGGACATTTCTGGAATCAATAGCGAGTGACGATTTGGTATTCCAGCAGTAAAGGGTTAACGGAGGCCTGGAAGATGTGCAGAAAGAGCTCTAATCAGATCCTAAACATTCACTGCCCTTCTGGCAAGGTCGCGGAGGTCACGGTCCCTTGCTAACTGTCCCATCCCTTGTCCTTCCCTGGGGACACAGCCCTTGAGGCATAATGGTGATATCCAGCGTGAGGAGCCTCAGAGGCAGTAATCTATGCCCAGGGGAAGAGCAAGGCCTCTTTCAGGCTCACCTCCACTGATTCCACTGAGAGCTCTACTCCTATTGACTCAGGCTGCTGACCCACCAACAGATAAGAGGCCACCCCCGGTACTTGATGTTTGATTAGCTGATTGCAGTTTTGTTAAGCTGAAACATGGTATTCCATTACTGTGTGCTTGTGAGTAACATTTACATGTAGGTTCATTCACAGATGCAGAACAGAGGGAAAGTGCGTGCTTAAGTTCAGTTGAACACGACTTACATTGTATGGTTTTGATTCTGGTTGTGGTTAAAATAGCAGCCTTATTAACATATTAAAAGGATTATTAAATTAACTTTCGGATATACATTATGGTAGAACAAAATTATATTTGAATTTAAAAACAAGAACTACCATTTAAATGCACTTGCCTGTCATTCATTTATCATTTGCTTCATACCTTCAAATGGACAAGCGGCCATTACTCATTGCTAAACCCCAGTCCATCTGTCAACACGCACACAGCCATAGGAGGCCAAATAAAAAGAACTGCAGAGAACTGTGGCCATAAGGTTAGCGAATGAGGTCAAGCCAATTCATTTCACAGATCATAAAGGTTATGAACTCACAGGGGATGGAAGCGTGTGAGGCAGGCAAGGTAAAGGTTCTTCATTATTTTACACCTGAATTTCAGAAGGACACTTCGGATTGATCTTAGGTGGAAAAGCAAAGAGAAAATAAAGAGATCTACCTTAGTGTTATCATTTAGCATGTGTATAAACATTTAACTTTCAATTAATTTTAAGCTTTAAGGGAAGTCAGTGTTTGAAAATGAACACAGAAGGAATATAGATGGCTAGAACAAAGTGAAATATCCAGTCCAGTCCAGGATGCTAAATGGAGCCATTTTTAAATGGATGGCAAGCATCCCTTTGATTACAATTCTGCATAAGTAACTCCAAGACCTTTTTATTTATTTTTAAATAAAATGTCATTTCACATCGCAAATGCAAGGTATGTGTATTTAAATGTTGTGGCAAAGCACTGCACTTAATGCAGTTGTTAATCTCAAATTCACTGGGATAGCCAAAAATGGCTTTCAGCGCCATCCTCCTCCTGCTATTGTAAACGATCCAGCTCTAATCTCGCAGCCAAATGCTTTATAAAGAGGGGAGCATTTGAATCCTCCGCTCAAAATGCACAGAACTGTTCAAGCCAACGCCAGAGGCAGAAAGTGATGGAACACAGTACAGCAAACATCAATATCAAAGAGTTTTTCCCCTTGCATCTAGTTTGGTCCCTTAGAGAAAATCTCTTATCTAAAATCTGCTCTCTGTCTCCAGATGGGAAAAGCACTGGCAGACAATGCTGAAAACCCAAAACTTCAAATGCAAGACTCCACTGCTGCTCACAACAAACGTGTACAAATGAATCAAGCAGGGGCACAGTACAAATGTGTTAAGAACTAATAGAAATATGCCTTGAATCTGATTTAGGCTAATTCTTCATTCATCTCAGCCGTAAACCATAGGTTGAGGTTTAAAAATGGCACAGAATTTGTGGAACTGATCACCACCTCCTTCCAGAAACATGTTAATATATTGTTGAGCATGCAAATAAACCTCTCCTCACATTGATACACAACATTAATCCACCTTTAATACAGTACAGTACACAAAATAAGAAACACTAATGATAGGGAATGCTAAAATGCTAAATGCATATCTTACCCACATTTGTTTTGCTCTACGACTGACAGAGATTGTGAACAGAACAAAAATCTCACAGCCCAAATGCAATTTCGTTTCACACAACACGAGAAAAGGAAACCGTGAAAACAGATGTTAGGTGTCTGCCTAACTCTCTGCATAACGGGCCATGGCTCTTCATCTACACTGTTCACTTCCTGCTTCCCACTTGCAGGTCCTCAGAGGACAGACAAAACGCAAGCTTGCCTTAATTCTTCACAGCTGGCCATGCAGCCTTTGCTTTTTGTCAATGCCATCCCAAAACTTTATCTCCCACACCCGAAAACCAATTGTGAATGTATTTCATGAAACAGTTCCTTGTTTGGAGTTTGATTACTTCTTGAACTGTCCCCTTCACCCACGCAGTGCAGGCTGTTTGCGTATGCATCACACTACTTTTAAGACGAATTGATCGGCAGTGGATTAAGACAGTGTATTGATAACCTACCCTAATGCCTGGGAAAAAGCATCAAACCGACTGGCTGGCCTAGCACCATCATCCAGGGCCATGAGGCCAAAGCGATGTGAAGATTCGATCACTTCACATTCTCATTGAAGTTTTGGGGTCGATTGAACTTCAAATCCCTCTTTCCACAAACATAACACAGCTCAATCTATTTTCAAAGTACTTTCAAAGACAAGTACTGTTTTCCTGTTAATTACTTCTTTTTTTTCTTTTAGTTTCTCCTTTATTTCTCATTGCCAAACTAAATAGGCTAAGTCCCTAATGTGCAGGCAATATAGGGAGAATGTCTTGTATGGACAATCCTGGACCCCTACGATCAGCTGACATTTGAAGTATGGAGTTTGAGGAATAATATGTTATACAAATGAAAAACAGACACTGCTACTGCACTGGGGGCCAGGCGTTACTCACCACTGCTGAAGAAAACCTCATTTCTAAATGAATGGGTAAGAAATTAACTAATAAATTAAAATCATGACTCCATTAGCTGTAGAAAATTCAGTACTTCTAAGATTTTCAATTTCCCTTTTTAATGACAAAAATATGTCAATATCATATGCAGTTCAGGCATAACTATGTACAGTACAAAATCCCAGCCCATTAACACTGACAAAAATGTTTTTTACTAATTTATCCTGTCAAAAACATATAACATCATTTTTTTTGGCAATTGTGGAAACCTATGCAGAAATAACGATAAACTATGCTTCTTTGCCTATTCTGAACTTGAATTTTCACTTGCTGGTAACTTCAGAACTGCTCCTTTGGCTTACTGAACTTGCGTCTCTTTGGGACAGTGAGTTTACCTTGACTGCTGGGGAATGCAAACTGGGACATCGGCAGAATAAAGGCACAGACATGAGCATGTGATATCTCTAGTGGACACAATGAGGACCACAAACAGCATACCAAAACATTCAAAGTCACATCTAGGAAAAGACAATTTAGACAATTTAGACATGTTGATTCAGTTAAGACTGAACCAAACAATCTAGTAGGACCAGGGCAATCTTTGCTCTGGCCAACAATCATACATAAGTGCCAAGCCTCTTATTTTTATCCACACGGGGGAGACAATGTTCTTTACCAGTTTCCTGCCCTGTGCTGCAATGTATTATTTCTCTTACTGCAGTATTAAGATCATCATACCCTATACAACCAAGAAAACTACACTGCTTGTGACTACTAGTGCGACTACTTTGCAATAGCCACACAGCACCTTGGAAACAAACAATGAATAAAAGAATGCAAGTCATTGCACTTTAAATGACTTGCTCTACACTCAGTGAGCACTTATTATGAGACTTCTTTTTTATACTTATTGGTCTGTAGCCAATACTCTTAAGAGGTTTGATGTGTTGTGTGTTCAGAGATGCTGTTCTGCATACCACTGTTGTAATGTTGTTGTGTGGTTATTTGCTTTACTGACACCTTCCTGTCACCTTTGCCCTTCTCCACTGACCTCTCTCATTAACAAGGTGTTTTAGCCTGCAGAACTGCTGCTCACTGGACGTTTTTGAGAACCTCTTGACCATGTCTACATGCTTGTATGTATTTAGTTGCTGTTGGCTAAATAAATATTTGCATTACCAAGCTAGTGTGCAGGTCTGCCTAATAAAGTGCTCAGTAAGTGTAAGGCTAGGTCAGATAATGGCCTGGCCATAGTCACATATGAATGATTTAGTCAAAGGCGTTTTTGTACATCTAGTACTAATATTTACCTGTTCATTCATCTGAGGAATGGGCGTGTTCTTGGTAGTGCTGCACACTGTTGTGTCTGTCTTCCCCTGCATTCACAATGGAACATGATACACAGAATACAGCAAATAAGAGCATAGCCTGTTATGCAACCTGAAATATTCTTATCACACAGTGCATACATACTGAAATGTTAAAAAAGTGATACTTTCAGAACATACATGCATTATTTTAAATATCTGGAATGTGAGCATTTTAAGATAATATGACCCATCTGGTTCATTGTTGTTCTGCTTATCGTGTGCAAGTCACTCTGCACATGAGTCACAACCCCGTAGCAAACAGACACATCACATGTGCTGCCGGACAAGCCCTGATAAAGTCACAAACAGAGCTTCTCGCGGTAATAGAGGCCAATACAGAGGCACATAACATGGCTTCACAGAACAAGAGAGCTACTCATGGGATGGAAGTAGGTAACAGATCTTGAGCCAGCATGTTCTGACTCTAGCTCTCATTACCCGAAATGGTAAAGTTAGAGGGTAGGGCAGTATCAGTGAAAATGGTTCCTATCACCTAGCCCATCAATGAGATTTAAATAATATTGTGGGGGTGGGCACTGATAATAATTAGATGCCTGGCAAATGTATGCAAAGATATGTTCTGTTTGAAAAGGACCTCCGGTAAGTGACTGAGGCAAAATTCAGTACTTCATGATACTGCCTTTCCAAAATATACAGTAAAACAGAGGCGGTCTAAGATCTGCGTAAATTTACCACCATGGACTTAATGACACGGCCACTTCTAGTCCTCTTTATGGTCACCCCTAGGTCTGAGGTCTTCATCACCAGATTGTCAATCTGAAACACAAGTCATTCTGATTCACTGCTCTCTGATTCAACAGTATCTCTGCTGCAGAACCTGTTGAACTGTGTCAACAGCCAGTGATTGAGACATCCAGGCTGAGTCACAGGTGAGCACTCACCTGAGGGAGGTGTGAGCTGTCCAGTTTCACCTCACGAGTCTTCACATCCTCCTGGCTACTCACCTGCACTTCTTCATGTTCAATCAAATGAATAGATTCATGGAAATACATCAATATTTCAGCATAGTTTCATTACCAAAAATGCAATACTGTCCCTTGTAGAGTAGCTGATAAATTACTTGTTAATAATTTTTTTTTTTTTTGCCTTGGCACAGTACGCAAAGGTCCTTACCTGAAAAGTCAGCTTTATTGTGATAAGCCTTCCTGTCTTTCAACACTGGTAAACGACACTGATAACAAAAAAATATTTTCTGGATAAAATGTATCTGTTTTTCTGCAGCAGGTGACAATACATTGGCTGTAGAAAATTGACTAATTTTACCTTACCCTTAGTAAAAAAAAATTTGTTTTACAGGGTTTGCCTAACTGATAGAAAAAAAAAAATCTGTTCTGCTGTTAGAAATCTGTCATATATACATGCTTATTGCACTCCTTGTTAAGGCTTTGTTTTAAAAACTAAATTCAGAAACATTCTGTGCACTAATTCTTTATAAACAATACAATTTCCAATACAAATATTAACATATTTATATATTGGCATGCAGTCCATGAACAGAGCAGAGAAACCCTGAACAGGAAAGAGCTTACACTAACACATATACTGGTCTTACATTGTGTGACTGAAAGGCTTACGGGTTTGTTAGGCTGACTGTTGCTCGTGGTGGCCTGTTGGTCTGCCTCCATCTTCAGGGCTGCTCGTTCTGCCTTACACACAGACTCATCCTCACCGACCTATCCAGAGAGAAAGAGCAGGACACGCATCACTACCACCAGAGCTATCAGGGGCAACAAAACATCACAAAACAGGCATAATAACTTATTAAACATCCTGTTCAAAAGGATTACATGTCAAAAGGAAACAGAACAGAATCTTTATTTATGATCACAGCTATCAACCACGCTGTCCAAATACATTTTGGAAAGAGAGTATGTAAGATGCAAAAGATGTAGGGCCGGTAAGCGGATCTGAGCACACCTGCTCCAGCCTCTCCCTCTCTGTAATCACATCGACCTTCAGGGTGTGAAAGGGGGTGACCACCTCCCCCATGGTCAGGTTCACAGGCTCTTTCTCAAACATCATGCTGTCGCTGTCTCCTTCCTTGAAGCCAGGGGGCTCGTAATCCTGAGGTGTAACTGAAGGAGAAAAGCACTGTGAAGAGACATATATATCTATCGTTGCCATGATGATACACCGGTGTCTACACTGAACAAGTGGACAAATGTTTCGAGACAACTAATTAAATAATCACAAAACTATGAACCATAATAAATCATAAACAATATTAACACAAATAATTAGAAATGACACCTGAACCACTGTTCTAACAAGTGTCTGATGCTAAAATGTACTCTTTTAGGTGACCTGGGTCATAGTTAGTCCAGTGGTACCTTCATCATAGTAGGACAGCTTCATGTTGAGACAAACGCTGTCAGGCAGAGGCCCCAGGTTCTGCATGAGCATATAGAGTTTGCGCACAAGAAGGATGCTGGCCTTCTTTACGTTGCCACAGGCCATCTTTGTCACATTGTTGTTGTTGCGGCTGGAACAACAAGCCAGCCTTCCATAACAGGACTCACAGCATAGCCAAACTTGTGATTTCATTTAAAGTATTAGCAGAGCTGTGTTATATGCATGTGTTTAGATGACAGTAGGCAAATAAAAGACGATACCACTTTTTATTGTACAGGGTTAGCTTATGCCAACTGCTGGATGAAGCCCTTTAGCAATATAAATTCAGTGAAGTAAGTCCTAGATCATCCTAAACCTAAACCAAGATTTACACCGAAACTGAAGAAAATAGAAAAGGAACAAATAAACAACTACAATTATGTTTTACGTTAATTAAGCCCTACCTTTCAAATTCCATTTGAGGTCCCTTCTCAGTGTATTGGATTTTGAACTGGTAGCATTCTGTAACCTTCTGTAATGAAATTAGCTAAAGTTAATTCAGCAATATCACAGCCACAATTGTCACAAATACAAAACTATCCTAACTAGTTTTTTTTTATGTATGATGCAAAAATATTCTATGATCTGCCAGAATACATTTGTTTTTAGTAGTTAGTAAGTTACTAATTACCTGGGGATTCTCTGGATCCGTGTAAATCTACAAAACACAAAAGAATGCATATATTGGCAACTAAAAAGAAAAATGCTGAAATTGTTATGTATGAAGCAACTAGATATACTTACTGATAGAACAACCAGTCGCAGCTAAGGGAAAGAGTACATATTTAAATTAGGTTTTTTAAGTATAAAAAAATAAATAAAATCTTAACAAGGCAGACCATACTTCAAAGTCACATAAATAAATGATTGTCCATTCCCGAGAGCATGTTATCTAAAGATGTGAATCTTTGGATTCACAGTGATTCGACTTGATTAACAATTCAGCAGTGTGCAATTCGTTTTTTGGAACAATTATATTTTTTTGGAACAATTTGATTCTGGAAACCACGATTCGATTCAGTAACCTTTAATCCAAAATCCTATATCCATGAAATAAACGTGCCGTATTCTTCTGAAAGGTGAAAAAATATGTTGAATACAAAATGTAATTAAACAAATTAATTGCTCAGCCTTGTAACAAAGCTATTTTGAACATTTGTACTTATCAATAGGCTACATGCTACATGCTGGCATGGAAGAGAGTAGGTTGGTGTGTGTGAGTTAGATGGATAGGTGAGTGAGTGAGTGGGTGGGTGGCCGGGTAGGTTCTGTACATGTATTCTACTTCAGATTTTTCTTCAGGAATATTAACTGGTCAACGTGTTCACGTTCACTTCCTTGCAGGCTGACTAGCTGATGACAGAGTTATGGATTACCGAGCTGCATTTCACAAAACAATGTGTAAACTAAGTCTTAAACATTGATCATAATTAAGAATTGCGATTCATTAGATTCAAAGCATTTATACCGATTATTGGTGAAACTGAACGATTCATTATATTTATTAACAGGTCAATGTAGTTGAATTTACATTTGATTCATCGATGCATCACATGAATTGTTACACTACTAATGTTATCACTTTGGTCTAGTAAAAAGCAACTGATAATGCTTTCAGTGCTTGTGCAATGTACTGCAAAACAATTAACAATGACTTACATATTTTTTTTGAAGAGCATCAAAGCATCCATGCATCCTGTGAAGATAAATTATACCAGTTTTAAAAGGAAAACATTATCATTACACATCAACCCAATTAAACAGGAAGCGGGTGCTGAGCCTCTGATCAAGTCTATCTCATATTAACCACATACCAAAAACAAATGTGTCGCTATAATTAACATCTGAATAAATGCTAGGACATATGATTAGCTTAGTCTTGAGATACAATCAGCCAAACTCTGACCCTCTCTGGGGTTAAGTCCGACACCTACCTAACCCATGAAACACTTTCCTGGATTTATTTTTCATAACTCCACAGCCTATGGCTTTGTCTCCTATTCCACACCATTGTCTGACCTCTCTGCCCTGGAAAGACTAACTGCTTAACTGCTACTTCTAAAATGCTGAATAAAAATAATAGTAATAATTATAATAATACAATTTAACATACATTGTTAAAAACGTGCATAACATACGTGCCTCACTCCATATGTGACACTGTTTATTGATGCTCCCCTATCATTGCCACTCACAACTGTGTACTGCTATTTGTGAAAAAGCTGTCACATGCATCTGTTTGCATCAATTATTGTAAAATGATATTATTTACCCCAAAGGCCTTACAGCATATTCCCTCACATGTATCTCCACCTGTATTTCCCTACAAATACTAAAACCAGAAAATATATTCATTCAAATCTTATATTTAGAGCCAAACTCCTGTTGATTGGTCCAGAGGCACTGACCATTGGACAATCTGACTGGATCCAGGGCAGCTCCGCTCTTCTCTCAGTATCATCACCTTCTGCTCTGTAAAGCAGAGTAACACACATCACCACCATTTCATTAACAGCATTGCAGTATCATAGCAGTCCATCCTTCTGTCCTTTGTGATGGTGCAAAGCAGCTTTTATGTGCACATTAAAATAAAAAAACAAAAAACAAACTCCCAAACAATGAAGACAACCTCCCCACCTACTTGATAAATATTTAATTTCATACTGGCATGCTTTCAAACCTCCCTAGTTTAGTTCAATAAATGAACAGAAAGCTGACACTAGCAATTGCTTACTATGGCTCTGGGTATAATCGTTTATTTACAGCTCCACATGACCATAACTGTTCTAATATAATGCAATTAAAGGTTGTTTCTTAGGTATTTTGGGCGATACTATTTATTATGATGGCAAATACACCTTACAAACAGTACAGAGGAAGGGTGTTCTCCCGTCTTATATTGTACCTTCTATGTATTTGCTCCCATAGGCCTTTTCTGGGAACAGACCCCTAAGATACGTGATGCAGGACACTGCTATGGCCAGAAGTTTCTTCACCACAATCAAGGACTGCTGTTCTGTGGTAACTTCATTTGGCAGGATATTTGTGCCCTGAGGGAGTCACATATTGAGGCAGGTTTTCTCAGTTCAAGGCATCCCTAATGTCAAACTCCATTACACTAAAATTGGAACGTATACCAACAACAAACATATCACCTACAGTATCTGCCACTACATTACTTGTATTAATAATCCAGTTGAACTTGCATTAAGCATGTATTGTTTAAATTAAGTTAGCTACATAAAATCCATTGTTTTTTCAGGCTTTGCAGACAAAGTAAACACTTTATTAAAACATTATGTGTACATTTCCAAAGCAGCCAACCCTGTTTGTTTTAACTACCTGAGATTTCCTCAATTGTTGCTCACAAGCCATGGACACAATGTCGGTTCCCCTTTTTCCTGTCATACCACAGACATAGGCTAGTGATTAACAACAAATAACGAGCTACAATCATAATAGTTGAGGAAATAAAATTGGATTAAAGTGTTAACTACATTATGTGATGATTAAAGGTTATGTCGTGAGTGATTCCTCTTGCCATGAACGCAATTTCAGTCAAAATGTTTCCCGCTGAGAAAACGGCTGATTGGCCAAACTTATTAGTTAGCTACCTAGCTAACGTAAGTTAGTTGTTAACGTTAAATTGTTTCATGAAGAAAATGTAAATATGTCTAGCTTCAACATTAAATTGATGTTACAAGAGGGTAACACTACAATGATTCAATTATAGGTAGGCCTACAGACGTAAGTCAGTCAGTCTTCCATAGCTAACGTTAACGCTAGAGTAACTTAAACTTAACATTAGTTAAGTGTTTTTTTTTTGGTTTTTTTTACCACTGTAACGTTAGCTTATCAGATTCTAGCTAGCTAATTTATCTCTAGCCTAGGTTAACATGTAACTATAGCAACTTACTTAGGATTTTAGATATATTTGCTTTGGTGGCATTGTTTTGCAGCGGTTACCTAATATACCTCAAGATTTAACCACATTAATCAAAGTAACTACATTAACGTTAATAATAAAAAAGGCACTTACACTTGCTTTGAATAAATATAGCTACGATATCAATAGCTAGCTGATCGTGTGTCTCCTACTGTCTGTTGCCTGAGAAACAACTGTCGCACGCGCTTCCCGCCTCATCTTCATTTAGTTTCTAACGTTACAAATAATCAATCGTCAGTCTGAATTAACTTGTGGAACCTGTGGACTATATAGTACCTGCTATACTAGTTTACAATATATTGAGTTGATTTCAACAAGCTTAAAACACGCCAGCTTACGTAAAAATAAGTCCTGCGTTCTAATTATGCTCCTGATAATCGAATTTCTCTGCATAGTATTGCACTCTTACTGGCTCAGGTTTGGCTGTTGAACAAACCATGGACTAACGCCGTTGGCCATCTGACCATATACATCGAAGAGTAATGCGGTCTAATTGTGCGGGGAGTGATTTTGCAGTAACACCGAAGCCCACTGTGTGTACCTGACTTACTAACTAATAAAGTAAATATAGCTAGAAAAACGGCATCCCGGAGCAGTTTATGAGCGTTTTGCATAATACCTCAAACGAAATGTCGAACCAATCTACGCCCACTGACATATACTCTACTACAATTGGTTAAGTGCATATCAATCATTACAGGTTTTACCTTTGGTGGCTATCTCATTGGATATTTTCATAGTCTTCGCAGGTATTTGTCTTGTCGATTGGTTTCTGAAAATGTCTTTCACAGATGGCTGTCCCACTCTATGATGTCACTGTAGACTCTCGCCATTTTGAAGATTGTAGAATAGGACTAGGGACTGGTGTTATAGGGCTAGGTAGCTAAATATCTGCAGCCCCTCTTGTTTAACAAGCTAAAGGAGCGTGACAGTCTAATCCAGCTAAACATGTCGTCAGACAAACTGGAGACAGACGCACAAGTGGAGTTTGGCGAGGAAAAACAGGTGGGTATATTTATTTAAGCATTAGGCTTTCAGTGACAAGGTTGCAGTTAGGGAACTATGCATTCTCATGTGCCTGAACTCTTATCAGTCACTGACGTTAAAAATCATTTTGTGCGTCGCTGGCTGTCACTTCTTGTAGCATCTACTTCACGAGGCAGATGACGTTACTGTAATCACCCAGCTACATTAGTTATTGTAGCTTTAGACGCGAATTTACTGTTACCCACCCTCGGAACGCAGTCTTTGCGTCTTATTTTCACTCTGCCTAAACAAGGAATACCACTCTTGCTCAGGATTCGCCGTTTCATTGGCTCTTGAGTCATGCGGTCAAATAATTATATGTATTTCATTGGTCTGCTGTTGTCAGGCTGCAAAATTGTCTTCCGGTTGTGTTTTAGGGCAAGAAGTGCGTCAGTGTTTGCTAGTTTTTAACTAATTGTACTTTTCAAGTTAACTATCAACACAGAACAGTCATCTTCTCATCATTAAAATCTAACGTTAACGTATTTAGATATGATCTAAACAACTAACGTTATCATTGAAAACTCACGGTTTAGTATTTGCTAAAACTTCACTGCATCAACAGCACTAGATTGAAAGTCAGGCTCAGCCATTACATTAGCGAGTGATCCTAATCTGTCGCTGTTCCTGCAGTATTATAAATATTCCTCTGTGTGATGAATAGAAAAAACGTTTATCTATGCCTTGCTGGTCAGAGTTACTGGGATATACTTTAAAGTCAGGCACTTTCATGTTTCTATAATCGTTTACAGAAGGGGTATACTCTTGTAGCGTGGTATGCTTTTCATGTGTATGACATGGAGGTTGTGAAATATTGATCAGACTAAGCTCTCAGCTAAATGTCCAATCGAAGAAAACCTGTGTTCCAAAATAGACAGTGGAAGGCTAGATAGGCCTGCAGTCATCCATATCTAAAAGTGGAATACAGTTTAATTTGTCAGCAAGGGCAAAATGTCAGTGATTAATATGTTTTCAAACATCTTGCCATGTTATTCCATTGCAGGTTTACACAAGCTTGGTTGTTTGAGATTGTCATGCAGTGCTGATAAATCACTGTATCAGTAACCCAAAGGAGAAAGGAAACATATTGATGTTGTTGTAATGAATTGTCTTGTTATACAATTATTTCTCTCTCAACAGGACTCTCAGGAGAAGAATTTAAATCCAGTGAAAGAAGAGGAGGCCAAGTTGAAAGCCAAGTACCCCAACCTGGGGCAAAAGCCAGGGGGCTCTGACTTCTTGATGAAAAGGCTACAAAAAGGGGTAAGTGAAAGGAACCTCCTTTCTTGCTCATGAATATGTGATGGCAACGGTACAGTATCTAATCTTCCCCAAACAGTGAGTGTGTTTGTCATCCTAACAATGATGTTACTGGGCCTGTTGCGCTTTCACTTGGTTGAGGCAAATTAGAACATTTAATGGATTTTGAAGGTATTCTTCATCTGAAATATATCAATATTTACTCCCTAAATCTTGGGACAAATACATTTTTTCTTGATTTGCTTCTGTACTCCACAATTTTAGATTCTTAATGATAAAATGCCACGTCACAATTATTGTCCCTTGATCCTCAAAAAGTGCTGTAAACTAAAAAAAAATACAATGATTGACATAAGCTATACTTTCCAAAATGCATAAAGTGCACTTTATTAATGATTCAATGGAATCATTTAAAAAAAAAAAAAAAATAATATTTCTCAAAAAAACAGGTTCCACAATTATTGGCATTATTACTGGTTTAATACTTTGTACACCCCTGGCAAAGAGGATAGCCATGATACTTAGGTTAGAGAACACATTTGAAGGGACATTTGACCATTCCTCCATGGAGAACTTTTCAGAATCATTGATATCCTTGGGATACCCCCCCCCCTCTTCAGTTCAGACCGCAGGTTTTTCATTGGATTTAAGTCTGGAGACTGAGATGGCCATTGCAGAACAGGGTTGTTGTTTTTACTTAACCATGTCTTCGTGGATTTGATGTATGCTTAGAGTCATTGTCTTGCTGGACAGTCTGCCTACAACTAGATTTTCTGCCAAGATTTCTTCGTACTTTGTTGAATTCATTGTGCTATTAAATAGTACCATTTGGCCACTGGCAGCAAAACATTTCCAAAACATCATTTGACACTATGATGTGCTTCTCCTTGTATGCATTCCATCCGCCAAAAACTTGTCGTTGATGTGTATGGCCAACGTGTTCAATCTGACCATAGCACTGTCTTCCAGTCATAATGGCAATAATTCTGGTATATCAGAATTATTGGCACCCTTAATAAAAATGGAGAAAAAAGGCTGCATATAATAAACAACATAGATAATGATCTATATTTTATCTAAATGTAAACCATTGAGCTTTGATGACCTGGTATTTTTCCAAGACTTATATGACTTTGCAAGCAAGTCATGTATTCAGAACCATCTGCAGGTTAATATCAGATCATTAGGCCCAGCCATCCTCTTCTATGTGATCCAGCATTCATACTGTATGTCACTCTTTTTCTCCTGCACAGCAAAAGTACTTTGATTCAGGTGACTACAACATGGCCAAAGCAAAGATGAAGAACAAGCAGCTGCCCACTGCCGGGCCGGACAAGAATCTGGTGACAGGAGACCATATTCCCACGCCGCAGGACCTGCCACAGAGAAAGTCGTCCCTGGTTACGAGCAAGTTGGCGGGCTAGCTCTTCCCACTTCCACCATACCCTACATTCCCCACCTCACCCTGACCCAGTCCCCCTACTAGGCTCCACATATCGTTACAATCCAGAAGAGGTTTAGATTCAGCTCTCCCTCTCTGTCCTGTCCAAAATATTCCCTTACATCTTAGAATTCCCACATCTAGGGGATCTGCAGATATACATGAATACAAAGTAATTGTATTTAGTTTGTCTGTACATCTTTGTCAATGGGAGCATAATTTGAAAAAAATGCATCGGAATTCTGCTTATTATGCATTAGTGCAAACCAAGTTTTGTGAAAGCTTTGATTATGTAGTCATGCATAAAACTAGGAATAAAAAGGAAAAGTAAATGATGCCAGTGGGGAAAATGATGTCACCTGAGCCATTCATGTTGTGTCAAGAAAACACAACTGCTGATATAGATAGCCACAGAAAATTTTGCATTTGTGTTCAGCCACTGAAGTTCACAATAGCTTGCTTCATTTGAAAGCAACTTTATTTGCGAGGTCGTAGTTGGTAGGTTTTTACTAATGTGAGGAATGGTGAGTAGCATGCACCCGCATGGAGCCTAGTTATCCCCTTAAGTCCCAATACAGACACTATCCCCTCTCCCACCCCATACCCCTGTCCATCCCCCTCATTCACTGCACAGAAAAGCAACAACAAAGCAACGTGTATTTTCTTGTATAATATTGAGGCTGGGACAAGTGGCATCATTTCTACTTTTGCTTTACTCTGACCTGTACAGCCTCATGTACTATGACTAGTCTGTGGGGCATACACATTTTGTTCATTTTCTTGAAACCAGTTAAGGTGGCAATCTGTCAGTGCATGTGCCACGCCAATGGAAGCTCAATAACCCAAAAAGAGAGAAACGATGGGGGAAAAAAACAGGTGGTTGGTTAGTCTTCAGGCTGTGTGTTGTGTCCACTTATTGGCTTCCCACTTCCAGTGATTTGGCGTAGAATTTTGTCGACAGCCTTTTGAATTATTGCTTATTAGTTTTATTACTGGTTTGGCTGAGGAAATGGCTGTTTTGTCTACTGGGGAGAAGACAAGTGAAATTATAGTTTTGTACAATGAAAAAAGGCAATACATGGTCTGGTTCCTTTGCTAGGACTTAACAGAAACCGATGTATATGAACTAAAACGTATATATGACATTTTTCTGAGGAATTGAATGGGGCATGCTGCACCTTCTTCAGTCAGTCTTCAGTAATATCATGTTCTCCCCTTTTTCAAAAGCCTTAATGATTGGTAGGAAATTAATTGCCAGTCTCACCTACAGCGCACTGTGTATTGAAGTATATATTTTTATACAATGTTCAGAAATGGGACATGAACTCATTTTCACAATAGCACCCAATGTATTGCTCCTGCAATGGCATATTTTGGCTTATCAGTTAGCCAGCTATGGGATACTGAGCACAATGAAACATCTTATGTCTACATTTGCCAAATATTTATTTTAGTGTTTTGTACCGGAAGCTGGTTGAAAAAGGCAAAATAAGGTTATATTGTGTTGTATAATGTCCCATTGAGATATGGGCTACATATTTATATTTAATCTTCTTATAGTCCCCACTCGTGTTCCTGTCCAGTAATCCTTACAGTAACTGGAGTTGTATAGGTAAATGTACCGACTAATCACAGCGGCTCAGTAACAATTGGTCCATGTGTAGAGTGGAAACCAATAGAATTGTGTAATAAGATCTCGTATTGACATTAGCCCGGGTGAGCTTCTACTTAAGAAGAAGGTTGGCTAATGCAGGCCCTTATCTGCTGGCTGTAAGCATTAGCTACGCAGGTTTCACCCATTACCCTTTACAGATAATCCTATAATCAACCACTTCTCATCTTGGAGACAAGGAGGTGGAGAGGCAGATGGTAGCAGAGAGGAGGGATCCTTCCCTGTTTCTAGTATTTATGGGTGGAGATTGGTTAACAGGGCAGCATGTGGGATGGTCTGATGTGTGGAAGTGAGGTATAAGCACTGTGGGACTGTGAATGAATTGTGCTCGTTTTAGTTTGGTTTTGAAAGGACATGATGTATGTGATTGGGGATATGCAAGACTACAGGGTTTAAGATTAAGAATGACATTAGAGAAGTAAAGATTCTGAATGACGGAGGGCATTAGGTGTGAAGTGCCTATAAAACCAGTACAGGGTCTAGACTGCAGTGCAGGCTGGGTAGGTGGGTAGCTGTCCAACCCCATCCACTGCTACAGCAATTTGGTCAAGTCTTCATAACCATACAACACATCTTATTCCATAAAATGAAATAAAAATAATTCCATCCACGTCCTGGAAAAGTATTTTACTTTGAATTTGATGTCATTGCGTAACAGTGAATCAAAATAGTGTTGATTAAATATGTCTGTCAATTATCCGTTCCCCTCCAATCAATGCCCTTTCATGCTATGGCACACATTCTTACCCCTCAATAAACCTGCTGCTATCCATTTCTCATGACGTCAATCAAACCGACTCCCAGCCCTTCAAAAATGTTGCTTTGTTTTGCTTGCATTACGTCATATCGCAGAAACTAGTTCTGCTCAAACTTCCGTTTCATGGTGTCCTATTCGAGTAAGGACATCAGTGATGTCCTATGCAGTTAGATGCTGCAACCGCTGTGGTCATCAGGGTTAAATTCCTCAGGGCTGGTTTACAGACTAGAGCAGGAAATTAATGAATGGTGCAGGCAAAATACTTTAAGAAGTTCAGTCATCAGTCTTGTTATTATGCAATTTAGCCTCAATAGATTTAGGTAGTTGTATCTGGATGAGTTGTGATTTCTGACCCTGGATTGACTTACTTGGTGTGCATGTTTGTACATGTAGGCTACAGCTACATTCACTACAGAGGAAGAGGATTACAGTAGTTGCTTGTTCCCTTGAGCCAAATTAAATGCATTGCCACAAGGTGATAGATGTATCTGGAATCATCAAAATAAAAAAGTGAAAAGTAAGGAATCTGAGGAAATATGCCTGTAAAGTTTGTCCAAAGATAGACCATTATATCATGCTGTCAGTTTGTGAAATAATATTTTTAAAGACGTTAAGGATTTCAAGGAAATTACTGAGTCTTGCCTGATTGTTTACTTGTATTGGTCCTCCCAGTTCTGCGAGTGCTCAAATGCCAATAAGGGATTCATACGATGGGAACTTAGCAATGCCAAAGGTTAGGAATTAAAAGGAGGATTTGCATTTGTGCCTGTGCTTGAGTGTGAGAGTGCTTCTTTTTCTTTCTCTTTGTGACTGTTTTCAAACATTTCATTTTGTAAACTGTCATGAGATGATCTGCTCACATCCCAGTCAGGTTGTAAATAGACTTTACTATAATATCTGTCTCCAACCTTTCTCTTCTTCCATGTTTCTCTTAAAAATAATAACTGGATCTATTTTCCTCCCTTTTTTGTTTGGGGGGGATGGGGATTATTTTTCTCATTGTATTTTTGTTTTGTTTTTACACTTACTTTTTTTGTGTAGTTTAAAGCTGCCGGCCAGATGTTAGGAAGACGTTATATGTACAATATAAATATGTGTAAATGCTGCTGATTAAAGAAATTCATCTGGGTGTCACCTTAGAGAGAATCTGTCCTAGAATCCAGACTGACCACCTGCAGGATTAATACCAGTGACTGGCCTTAAGATGTGATTCATGCCGTCAACTAGGTATACATGAGGTGGAAGGCCATGCCTTAACATGAGGTGTGCCAACAGCCTATGGTATTTGCTAAGGGGCCTTTACGATATTGCCCCTTTGATTTTACATATTCTTTGAACAAATAAAATTACTCACTTTTTGCATTTTAATGGAAGAAGTAACCATTGTGTATAGATTCATTTGGAACCAGCACTGACTATTCAAAACCAGCTATGTCATGCCAGTTGACTCTTACCCTGTAGGGGGAGCTCTGGAGTTGGTTTTAAGACTTGCTGGAGTACCCAAAAGAATCAGGGCTATCCAGAGGCACTGAAAAAACAAGCATATGTAGTTAGAATTGCTTGGATGTCAACAAATAAGTCTGTTTTCTTTTTCATGAAAAACTATTTGAAACTTGGTTGTATGTTTGCTGTTTAGATATGACCCAATGATCATAATAAATGATATAACAGAAACATAAGGTGGCTGGTGCTTCAAAGGCTCTGATGACAGACTTGATGTTTCCTTACCTCATAATTAGTGTTGAAATGTCTGCTTCAGTTTAATGCAGTGGAACTATTTGGAACCACAATAAAATGAGCCACTTGATTGTCGTATGCATGTAATCTGAGGGCCATGAAATGTCGGAGAGAGTGGTGATATGGGCTCATCATACCTGCTTTGAGAATGGGGTGTAGGGGACAAAAGTCTTGTAAACAAGTAACTAATACATTCACAACACCAGGCTCTTGCACCACCTACATGTTCTCTTCAGTTAGCTACATTACTGATGCAGATATTTTTTGTGCTACAGTTTCTATTGGCCAATAGCCCAATATCAAACATTGGCTCAACGTGCACTTTGGGATTCTGGGAGCGTTTCCCAGCAGTGAGGTTGACATGCTTAAACTGATGCTTGTGACAAAAATATGGTTAAGTTTAAAAATCAAAAAGTTTAAACTACAATGAATGTTTCAAAAGCTTGGGAGCATTGCTGACATTTTTGTCAGTATTTGAAAATAAAATTTTACATTAATTTTAAGTGTGTTTGGTGGATTTATTACATGTAGCCATATATTGTCATGCGAAGAGCAGTTTTACGAATTGTTTTTGTATTGATTAATACTGGTACAACCTACACAACAACAAATAAGCTGTTTTACTAATTTGCTTACAAGCACTTCTAATTTTGACATCAAAGGCTGCCGTTAGCCCTTGTATAAAAAGCTTGGCTTTAAATGGTATATCATCTTTTCACATTTCATGTTTATGTTCCACCAAGATACTTTGATGGTGGTGTTTACACGTTTCATTGCGATTGTGTGAGGCAGCTTTTATTCGTTTTGCTCACACATTGGAACACTGGCAAAATTCACCAGTTGACATTTTTAGAAATGTATTTGGTTTGTTCCGTCTCATTTATTCTCTTGGATTTTCGTGGATTTGCTGTCTGCGCTGTGAGGAATTTCCGTACACTCATATTTATGGTAGTGAGTTTTTTTTTTCTTTCTGCTTTTTTTTTCAAGTTCTACAGCCCGTATCACGGAAAACAATCTTCATCAAAAAAAAATTCAAAGTGCAGGCTGTTCGTCGCCTTGGTCAGCTTCTAGGAAGCAGAAACAGTGTAAAACTGACTGACATATTTTGAAATACGCACTTAAGGCAACTTTCATGTAATGTGACATATAATACTATCAAACATTTTCTTACGTTGTATACACTTATGAATTCCGTTTTTAAATTGGTTAATTCACGCTCAATCACAAAACGTTTAATGTGATGCGAATTTAGGTGCACGAGTTGTCATGCGCAGCAGTTGAACCCTCCTTTTTCTTACGTAGACTTTCCCCGTTTATAAAATCTTGCCTCTCCTACCCACTACGTTACTTCCGCTGTATTGTCGTGAGGGTAGCTTCTAGCTAATGTAGTAACTTATGTATTTGTAACCAGGCAGCCCTATGGCTAGCTAAATGGGAATAAAACCTATTTGTAGAAGGATTTACCATTTATGCTAGTCCATATTTCAAATTAGATGGTTTGTTATACTTGTATAAGTAGGGTAAAAAAGTACGTCTAAATATGAGTTTTTTCATAATGAAGCGTATTTCTGCTAATGTTCTTACCAGCATTTGTTATCCACATATTCAAAATGGAGTCGGCGACAATTCCTTTTTGCCCGATTCAGCAACTGGGTCCGGCGATAACTACGCTATCGCTAAGCAAAATTCTGAGGATGAGCTAGATTTGGACGACGAGTCCAGTTCTCGTTTCACCGCGGACCCGGGGGAAATTAACGTGAAACCTGTCTTATTTGATAGCCGGTTCTCGCAAAATAAGAACAAGGACGAGTCTTTACCTTCGGGCTGTGTGAAAATGCCAGAAATCCCCGCCAACCGCAATGGAAATTTTGAAAAGGAAACACGGGAACTCATCGAAACGTTTTATCGGATACACACAGGAGACTCTCGGCCAACTAGGACCAATATCAAGGCTTTATCCACGATGAAACGTGTAGTGGAAAAACTAATCGAAAAGCACCAGTTCGCCTACAACGGTAAAAAAGCAATTAAGTTATAGTTTGATGACGTTAAATTGGCTAAGTTGGCTAGCTAGTGTAGCTGTCTATCGTGGCATTGTGTGCAAGTTGACTGGTTTCTGTTAGCCATCTTCTATGTTATGTTAGCCATTTTGTGTCGCAACACTGAAAGGTAACGACGGATTAAGTTGGCCTGTTACCATGAACACTAATTTAAACTCCTGGCTCGCTAGCCTACAGTATTCTAACTTCCCCCCCCCCCCGCACCATTTAGCCTAGCATACCTACCTACCTAGCTAGCTAGCTAATGCTATGCAGAGTAACATTAGTTTCATTTCCTGTTAGCTGATTGTAACCATAACTTTATTTTTACTGTAGCTAACTTTAGCTAGCTTCGTTAGCTGGTTTCGCGGTGTTGACTCAAACTTATTTAGTTGACGCCCAGATAATACGCTAGCTGAAGTTAACGTTACTCTTCAGTTGTTTTTATTCCTCAAAACTCTTCGAAAAGGCTACTTGGCTATATTCTGGTTAATGATAAATTACCCATTGGAAATGTTGGTTCTGACTGCGGTATAAAGAGTTTAAAATGTAAATCTAACGGAACAGTTGTCCTTTATTCGCTGCTTCCCTTGCATTTCGAGATCGCCCTATCGTTACCAGGGACAGTGTGAAACATTAAAATAACGACCCTGTGCAATATCTCTGAATGCGTGTGCCATAATGGGTGCGGTGCAGTCTTTGTGGCTTGGATCCAAATACCTGTCAGATCGTCCTCTCACAGTCACTGATGATTCAGGAACTTAATTACAAGGCTACATTAAAATTATTGTGGAACATAATGCCCAATTATAGTGAAGGGAACGGATGCAACAGGTGTACACCTCACTTTGAAGGATAC
Source organism: Conger conger (assembly GCF_963514075.1). Classification (NCBI taxonomy): domain Eukaryota; kingdom Metazoa; phylum Chordata; class Actinopteri; order Anguilliformes; family Congridae; genus Conger; species Conger conger. The sequence continues at coordinate 73,520,854 of NC_083760.1, forward strand.
ATTATCAATGTGCATTAGTCGACTGGAAGGCGGCACATTTCAGGAAATGGTGGTCAGAATGTGGTTTCTCTAACGTTAGTAGCACAGTGTAGAAATGTGCTGAGATGCGGTTTTAAACTGCAGGATGTCTCTGGAAATCGGCTTTCTTAGAAATGAAGTCAAGTTCCGCTTAATTGGTTCCTTCATCAACGTCAGGCATCCACTGACAAACGTAGGCTTCATCTCCTTCAGCTGCCTATTATTTTTCTAATAATTTTACATTGCGAGGATAATGGCTATTGACTATTCAAAGGGTGCTCTGGGTGTGGCTGGTCTAACCAGTTGGTTATGCTGTTTAAATCATCTGGGGAAAATGAAACTGATTTACATTTCCAATGACGCAGTATATTAATATGGGAATGGTCTGGAGCTCACATTCTGTTCAGTGTAATTTCCTCGCAAACTATGGAGGTCATATTGAAGTTGAGTTCTATCTAGTCTGATCAGGGACCCTTATTGACTGCCTTTTCTGGACACGGTTGAGTGATGTGTTTGAGTTGTGCAAGCACAGGGCCACCAAAGTAGTTACCTCAGTGGTTTTCAGCCTATGTGTTTGAGTCAACAATTTAATGTGAAATTACTGGTCCTGAAACGCTTTCTGCTTTGTGGCCCTTCTGATGCATCACGCATGACTAATTTTGTCAGTGGTCAATGAATATTTCCACTGTTGGAGTGGGGATCAATGCATGGATCCTCATTACTTAGTTTTGTCCATATTTATTATTTGCTCACTTATGCCATATATGTTCACCCTCTCCCATTTGGCTTTCAGGTATGATCCTCAAGCTGAGTTTGGAACAGCAGGACAACAGCATTCAATCAATCTCGCTTATTGCTAAGAGCATGTTCTCTGATGGGACCACCAACTGGGGGCGTATTGCCAGCCTGTTGGCATTTGGTGCTGTGGTGTGCAAACACCTGAAAGATAGTGGGAGAGAGCACTGTGTGCCAGTGGTGAGCCTGGAAATCTCGTCTTACCTCCTGTCTTACCAGCAGGATTGGCTGCTTAAGAACAAAGCCTGGGTGAGTGTTATGAACTTTGTTGCATAAACATCCACTCATGGTTTCGTGCAGCTTAAATCATGATTCTCCTTGTTTGGAGACAAATATAGGCCAAATGCTCAGGATGGCAATGGCCTATTAATTTCGGCCATCCATAAAATGTTCTGGATAGATACAGGTACTACACACCTTTAAGTAAGTAGGAACCTGAGCTCTTCTGTGGGAGATGTCTTATGTCACACACTTCAAGGAGTAATCTTATACCAAAGGTGTGCCTGCATTACTCAGGGCCTGGAATTTTAACCCTAGGTAGACTGTAACTGTGCCATGTGAGGAAGCTATTAAGTCATGTTGCTGTGGATTGATTTCTTAAAATTATTCTTTAAATGTTCTTTTTTTATCCTATTTTTGTATATATGAATATGATTCTAATGCTGCTTGTACCATTTCTCTCCAGGAGGGGTTTGTGGAGTTTTTTTGCGTGGAAGACCCTGAATCTGTGGTGAGATGTGCACTCATGGCTTTTGCAGGGTTCGCAGGGATAGGGGCGGGACTTGCTTACTTGGTCCGATGAATCTTTTGGGCTGTAAAAGAATGGACTGACAACTTTTTACTCTGAAGAGAAACTACAGTCATGGCTGCCCTCCATTTCCAACTTTTTTAGGAGGTTTGTTTTGTTTTTTGGAGGAGGGGGAGCTTGGTTTGGGGGCATTGCCAACCTGATTTGTGATTGGAGAAGTTTGCCAATTGAACCCTACATTTGCACAACAGATTTTGTGGCGTTCTTTTTTTTTTTCCTCACTGTTAACCCCCAGCATAGCTCAGTCACTTTTTAGCTAGCAGAATGACTACATCAGTATATCCAGTATTGAACAGTGAGCACTGTCTCCACCAGTCTTTCTGCTGCCAGAAAGCCTTTACTGTATGTCAAGTAAATGTAAATAATTTTTGTAAATGTAATGTACAATAACAAATTTTATTTTTATATAAAATTTTATTTGCCAACAATATGGCTATTGTACTATAACCCTGCTTCTTTCTTAAAACAGAAAGGATTTGTGTATACTACTTTCTCACTAAAGAAAACCTTTTTTAAAAAAAATAAACTTAATTGTTTTAAGCATGAGTGATTTTGTAAGATGGGAGATGTAGTTGCACAAAGAATTGTTTGGACTTTGATGCCTAAATCCCACCCCTGATCCACGGCAATTTAATATTACATTGTAATGCAATACCATGTTGTCTGTGCCAGCCTTTTTCCCAAGTGGTATATCAATAGCAAATTAATTAGCTGTAATTCCGGAGACTTTAAGGTTCATAGTCTGAGCCAGGTTATAAGGGTAAGGGTTTTGAATTGGAGATTAACATTACTATGCATAAATCAGCATGGTTGGAGATTAATGTCCTGAAAACGACTGTTTGAATTAAAGTACCATCAAAATATTAACTTTTGTATAGTTGGCAGGTTAAATTCAAGTTTTCATCTCGAGTGTCAATGGAATACTGAAAAAATTAATCATGAAGTCTGCAATCGAGTCGTTCCTGAAAGTTCTATCCATTGTACAAAATTATCAGTTTACAAAGAGTTGTTGTAAATTTCAGCTTTAAAAAGACATTGCCTAAAATACCTGAATTCCACTTGCATGTATGAAATTGTAAACTAATTTCTTTTTAATTCCCCTCAGAATATTGTAGAAAATGGTCTGAGTTATTGCTGACCGCTCTAGCTTGGAGAACATTTTCTGTTGCACAATACAAATGGCTGTGAATAGAATTATCTTGTTTCATCTGTCATTGAATAACAAGACACACAAGAAAGGACACAGCAGCATGAATAGGACATGCATTTAGTAACATTTCTATTCATTTGTTAATTTGTAACAAACTGTCTAATACATATAGCACAAAGCATAAGCGAATAGTCAACGCTGCCCACCAGTTGGAACCCCCCTATTGTGTAAAGAGCGAGAGAAGATGGTTTGCAGGCAATGCTGTTTTGTATCCTGTGGGCTTTTACTCGGCAAAGATGCTTGTACAGTGCACACAAACACCCACTCGCTCTTGCTCCCACACTGTGGGAGTTATTTTCTGAGAGTCTACAAATCTCTCCATCACTGCTCTGCCAGCTCATGCAAAGCAACTTGCAGTAGATGCATGGCGGCCTATTCTCGCTTCCTCTCTCCACCCTCATAGACTTTGCCTTGAATTTGCATTTTTTTTGTCAACACTGTACAGTCAGTTTGAGAATTATTTGCACCCTTCACAAATGGCGCTATTACTGCAGTGTATACTTTATCAATAATTCAATGCATTCAGCCCAAATAAAGTTTTTATTTTTATTTTTTATTTTTATTTTTTTAGTTGCACATGTCCATGATAAAAAGGTTTCGCAATTATTGGGACCCCATGTGATGGGTAAAAGGATATTGTGCATAATTAATTATAACAAGGGCTCCTGGACCACTCCACATAACAGCCTTGAAACATCAGTGATCCACCCACTTGTATTGCGGTAGGTTTCAGTTGCTTGTCCTTGTGTGTATCTGTTGTAATGAAAACCAGGTCGACCAAGCCTCTTTGTCGCTGTAGTGGGATGGGCTTTGTTACAAAGAGGAAGTGCTGTAACAAGGAAATTCAGAGTCTAAACTGGGAAAATCCAGCACACCCAACACTGAATAACCTTATCAGAATTTCTTTTTTTTTTTTTAAACTTCCTCCTCAATAGTACTGTTTAGCAATGTTAATTTATTCAGTAGCATTTAAAAAAAAAAAAAAAAAAAGTTACGGTGACATAATGTGCCAGTTCCAGACATAGATTAAGCTTGGACCTAGACTAAATTCAATTTTGAATAGGATTCCATACAAGAGTCAGGATTAAACTAGTTGTGCGTTTACCCGGACCTATGTGTTCTGCGAGTGGAGTTGTGACAGAAGCATATAAACCACATGAGATGTAATTGAGATACAACTACGTACCAATAAATGTTTGGAAAACAAGCTGCTTGGGGCAAGTCATTTCACTTTATCAACGATTGAAGGAAAAAAAAAAAAAACTCTGTGGCTACGCCTGACGCCCATCCTACCTCTCCCGTGAGGGCCCCCTGCTCCGGTCTCACCGAAATAACTTTCCAAGGTAGGTGTGTACTTGGCTATATTTAGCCAAGTACGTGCTGTTCAAAAGCTAGTCTACCGTTTTGTTTACTCAGTAAGTAAGGTTTTTTTGGAGCGATTTGAGATTTTCAGGAAAGCTCCCCAGGCTCCAAGGGGATAGATATATCATGAAGTGAGAGTTGGATATGTTCACTGAGTAAAAGACGTTTTACTTAACAGAAACAGTTGTGATACATAACACAGTGCTACAAATGACTGGCTGCAGCTAATACTTGGCATTTCTTTGGGTTACGTTCCATACCTAGTTTTCTTAACACTGCCGGCTGCTTTTCACTTGCTGTGGCATCATCCTGTGTCAGAGTGGGTATTTAAGGCACAGGTAAGCATTACCACTGTTGTGGCCCCTTGTGCTTTTTCACTATGAGGTGTATTTGGAGTCATTGTCCTGCTGGACAACTACCTACAGCTTCGTAACAGAGGCAACCAGCTTTTCAGCCAGGATTTCTTAGTACTTCGTTGAATTCATTGTGCCATTCATCTTCAATAATTTTATATGTTTCACGCCTTTTTATTATTGCCCTTACAGTGCTAAGTGATATGTTGAACTGTTTATATTTTTATTTTGTACCCATTACCCGACTTGTGATGGTCAATTAAGATCTATGTCTTCTGAATTGACAGTTCTTTTACTTTTCCCATGCTTGTAACCTTGCATTTAAATATTCTATAGTGTTATAAGCATTTTTATATTCCACTGAAACATTGGGCAAAATGATACCAATTCCGCTGCGAAGACAAAAAAGGAAGAAAATAATCTTGTTCAAGCAGTTTCCCATGTGACACAGCAGCAGACAATGGTAGCTTCATTTCCCAAGAGCAAATTCTCATGTAAACTGTCGTTCTCAATTGGGCAAAAACAAAACAGGAACTAAGACAAACATAATGTAATGCTAGTTTTGACCAGGATCCTGTTTTCTCCATGGCTTATGTTAAGCCAAATGTCACTTTCGGTTCCAAGGGGACACCATTTTCTGTATAGGCAATGAGAGAGGGAGAGAGAGAAAAGCCCCTACCAATGATTCTTGACATATTTAAAAAATGTAACACTCCTGCAATGAAAGAGGATAGTCGAGAGGGATATATATTTTTAATCTTGAATAAGATGAAACAGTGTTAAAATGCAGGCAGATTACATGATGCCATCTTGGAATGTAATAAGCTGTTCTTTTTCCAGACTTCAAAGTGACCACATAACCTAGCCCAAGGCTGAGGCAAGTTGAAGAGGTAATGCAACTCAGGTTCTAACAGGGATTCTAAGGGAATAACAACACAATTTGTTAGCTCAATAAAGCATGTGCGAGGTCTCTATTCCTCCCTGACCTAATGTACATTAGTATCTCCCTACCAAACAAAAGTGAACACAGTGTAGGCCTATATTTGTATGCAGAAATGCTCATATTTCTGTCTGCTCTGGAAAATAGTATTTGGCAGGCTGAGGTCTTCAAGTGAAATACAATGAGCTACATTAGCCTTGGGATAAAAACACATTTTTCTTCATTTGGCTCCACACTCCACTGTTTTAAATGTGTAATCACACAATGTGGTTAAAGTGCAGGAGCAGAGTCTGCAGAATTCTGGAAAATGGTCCACCATGTCCACAATAGCCTTTTCCAGCAGACTTTTTTTGGTACTTCTTAGCAAACTGTAACCTGGCCATCCTGTTTTTGCAGCTAACTAGTGGTTTGCAGTGTATCTGCATCTTGCAGTGTAGCCTCTGTAGTTCTGTTTGTGAAGTCTACTGCGGACAATAGCCACGCCTGCCACCCGAAGAGGCTGATCTGTTAAGATGTGTTTGGTTTTTTTTCTTAATCTTGTTGTTCCTCAGACTCATAATGGCCTCCTTGACTTTCATTGGCACCTCTGGTCCATGAAGGTTCCATGAATTGGCATGAACTAATGCTGTTGTTAACAAACTACTACTGAAAATTTCATCTGTACAGGTCTGTTAATGTTTAGTACATTTATACATCATTAATTCATGCTAACAACTACATTAGTTAATGCCAATTCATGAACCTTATTGCAAAGTGTGACGAACATGTCCATACATAAAATCTGAGACTCTACACTTAGACACAATCAGGTACAAATATGTATTTGTCTCCAGACTTATGGAGCTCACTGTATATGTCCATATCTCCACTATTCCCTTCAATGTGAGCACTTGAGGCTCCTCTGAACGATTGGCCATAGTCAAAATGCAGAGCAACCATACCCATCTGCAAACCAGTCCAGCAAAGCCAGTCAGAACCTTGCCCTGATGTAACAGGCAGGCAACAGAAATGAATGCAGGACAGCACAGCCCTCATTGAAGTGCACCTGGCAGTTGACAGCAGGTGGTTATGCAGCAGACAACAGCTTGGCATCTGGCAAGACCATTATGCAGTTGGAAATATGATCAAAAGATCAAAGGCTTCTTGCAAGCAGAGACAGCTGATAAAGAACACTTTTCCAGTCATCACTAATTGTTGTAGAACCTCTGAATTCGCTGTGATCATATCTGTTTACAGTTAAGCTGAAGACTAGGCCACATGGTCTCTCTGTAATTATACATTTTTTAATTCACTAAGCAGTCTCAAAATTTGATACAGGGGAATTACTTGAACAGCTTGAATATTATTTGAATTATTTAATCCATTTTAAAAGACAATCCCACTGAAAACAAAGGGGAGCTTGTTTGGAGCTCCTGCTCAAATCAGCATTATGTCTAGCAATAGCAGTCCAGTGTGAACCGAAAAAATCTTTTTAAAAAACGATTCTTACAAAAATTATGGGAAAGTAAAGTGATGACAATTCTTCATATAAATTGCACCACTGATACTATCTATATAGTAAACAAAAATGTGTGCTCTCCCTCTTTTCTGAAGGATCACAGGTGCATTCCTGTGGAAGCCCCCATATTAAAGATTATTCTGATGCATCTGTGTGGGTGGGTTAAATAGCATTCCAAGCCATAGATATGAACACAGACGGATGTTATGAATGTTTTATATTTAAAAATATGTGACATTGGACTTTCTGGAATACCATTTGTCACCAAGGACAAAATGAAAGTGAAACAGGTTTCATCTTGAGAACCTTGTATAAAGTGTCTCCCCTTCAGATTTACGTGATGTAGCCAGACTAAGAAACTCAATTGCTCTACATGAGTTTATTTATCATAAATATTCCACGATGATACCATTTAATTATCTGAGGGTTGCAGTACCAACATAACAAGGTGCTTTTTTTTTTTTGTGTCTTGGTCAAATGTACACAAATCCTGCACGACACTTTGCCACCATCACTCTTCTTCATCTCATCCATTCCTTACCCATTTTTATTCAGCAAATTGATTTGTCAGCAAAGATACTGTGCTGTGCAAAAGTCAGAGACTTTTTCTTTTACTTACTTTCCAGTGAAAACAGCCATTCATTGCAAGTTATTTTTCAGCATCAGAAAATAATGCAGCAAACACAACACAATATTACACAATTGTTGTGTTGCTTTGAGCCTTTCAAATAAATCTGCGGGGATATTTTTCCATGTTTCTTGTAAACGCCTCAAAGTTTCTGCTTCTCTCAGTCAAGGTGATCCCAGCACATTCAATGAGAACTACTGAGTAAGCTGGGAAGTTCACAGAGAAAACTTGGTGGGAACCTTTCCAAAACTGCAACAGGGGCTTAAATATGTAGTGTATGAAGAGGCAGGTTTGTGATATGCTATACTTAAATATAGATTTAAATTAGTGAATGTTGACAACCTGAAACCTCTCAAGGCTAAAGGTTATACAGAACATTCAATATTGTGATGAAAAAATAAACACGCCAAAGAACATGCATCAGGCCACATAAAAGCATATTCTAGGCAAATGTATAAAAAATGTTATGAAAACATGGTTCTGTTGTCATATCACTGTAAGTGTACTGTAGCCAACTTGAATCAACATGAGGGAGGCTATGTATGAACTGTGCCTTTTGTCACATCCAATGCAAATGTTGCAAATGTGAAGTGTCCCTGAATTTGTAAACCCTGTCCTGACACAGGCTTGGAATAGTGTGCCAAAGATCAAGAGAACTCGTCAGAAGAAGGTGTTGCGGAAATATCACAGTGCCCTTTGCTGCCTGTGTAACCTATCGTGTTTGGGAAAGGTCACATTCTGGACAGTAGGTTTCCCCCCAGAGACATAGGAGGAGAAGACAAGGGGAGCGCAGAGGAAGAAAGTGATAGCCTTGGTTGTCTAATCAGTCGTTGATATGAGTAACTATGAATTCACATACAGTGGCCATTGTTTGCCATATGCAGAGAGCTACCATATGGGAAGCTGGAGGCATCATATTAGATAGTAATATCAGGAGCACTGTGTAGTTTTGAACATGATGGATGAGCCAGTAGTTACCCATGTCTGGCCATTCTGTACAGATAAATAGACTAATAAGTGCCCAACTACTTATTTCACTTCAGAAATTTCACAGAACTAATTTGACTTCAATTGATTGAAGTTCAATATAAACTAAACCCAGGAATTGTTTTAGATGTCATTTCTGGGAGCTACTCAAGTTGGCCATTAATGTGAGACGGTCATTGATGATTTAATAAATCATTAAAATCACCGGATTTTCACCACATTATTCTCAGTGCTTTCGTGATGTTGTTGCTCTTACATGCAGCTCCTGCCTTTTTAGCAATGTAAAAAAAGCCCTTTTGTGTTCAGCTGACTTGGTTTGTAAAACAATTAGAATGGTTAGTGTATGATGGATGATATGAATTGCTCCTTACATTACATCAGTTGTTCAGGGCGTATGACTGTGTGGACCCCAGCAGATGGATCTACACAGGCTGATGTAACTCAATAACACCCTGCTCTGAGCCCTTGATCTCCCTGCGTACTTTTTCCATGCCATTGTTTGCTCAGATTCCCTCCCAGTGTCTCTGGTTACAGCGCAAACAGACAGGCCCTATCTTTAATGCAGCAGGCCTCTCCATGGTGATCCTGCTCACTGCGCCTCCGCCAGCACTGCTAGCCGCTGTTGTGATTTCCCTGTTGCATGCTCATTAGAGCCCTGCTGCAGGCTGGAGGGGGGAACGAGGTCTGGCGGAACAAACAGGGGCGAAAACAGAGGAAGCTCCATGTATCTCAGCCATGCTAATGCCATGATAATGCGGCGAAAGGGCAATGCACAATGTAATGAAACATCAGTGACCTTTTAAAGAGTGTTATATGTTTGCCTAGACGAGGAGTATGATATGTGGCGGCGAGTAAGGTGACAAAGCACAAAAAAACACTTGGTGTACCCGAGGGGAGAGAGGGTTCACGTGTGAATAGAGCACTGTGAATAGGACCTGAGAGTACAACTCCCACTAAGGCTCTGTTTACTGTACATGTAGCCTATTAAGACATAGTACAGGAAGACACCACTACCTGCCCATTCCTGTTTCTAAGCAGTGCATCTTTCTATTTTTTATTGTAGTAAAGTATGTTTTTGGTCTATACTCTAACTGCTACTGTGGTGACAAAACCTTAAAAAACCAGCCACCTAGTTTCTAAGAATATGCATACATTCAGATGGGGAGCATTTCTGAAGCAGAGTGGAGTGTTCAGAACTTCCCTGCATCTACCATTCATTCCTATTCAAAAGGGGACAACAACATGCATGACACTTCCACAAGGAGAACAGATGGTGCAATATTTATTCATGCCTTGCATCAACCTTGGGGTCTCCCGTGGCTGGGTACTAAATGTAGCTGTCACTGTGAAGCAGCCTGCCACTTTCATGGGAGAGTATTACTCCTTTTATGAGGGCTGGGAGCCATCGCTGAATCATACACTACAAAGTCATATATATGTTTAAGAAATCATGGTAGTGATTTAGTTATCATAGCTGTTAATTTTCTTTGGTGAGGATATTTAACCAATATCACTTAATCCAGCAGTGAAACTAAATTACCCATACTAAAATAGCCCATGCCGCTGTATTGGGCAGCTAAGGTTTGGATAATATTTTCATATTATAAACAAACATTACAGCATTACTTTTGCCTCATCAGATTATTTTCAGTTTACCTACAAATGCTTTTAGCTACACGCTATTGCAATAAGTGCTAATGGATATCAAATAAAAGTATGCAAATACAATACAAATACAAAATACAGCATTGCAGAATCCGAATCCGAATATTGTATCAGAATCCAGGATACAATACAATATGCTTCCTGTTTTTTGTTATTGATATCATGATTTCCAATTCTCCAAATATTTTATTTAATATATTTATTTCAAATCCAATTTGCTACACAGAGCCGAAACAACTAAAATTGTGTCCTAATACTTTTGTGTTTATTTGTATGATGACAGCACTTGGTAGTTATACCAGAAATCAATTGAAACAAATGTCATTTCTATAGACAAATCTCCCCAACTGATGCACATTCCTATTTCAGATGCTCATGTTTAAAGGTCTGGAATCACAGCAGAGTAGATCTCACCAATTATAATAATTATGCCAACACCATTCAATATTTAAATTACAGGTACCACAAACAATATCTGTAGGTTTTTTTTTTTTTAAACTAATCTTGAGTTTTGGGATGGATGTGGTCTAGACAAGTCCACTACTTTTGTTCTTTTTTTGACAAACACATGCAGAGCTTACATCATCGTGAATCACACCTATTTCTTGGTCCTTGTGGTGTCTGAAGCGTGTCCTAACTCGATGTTGGTTATCCCTCCTGAAACACCTCACCTCTGGGACATGGTTCATTGGATTTTGATGTTGAATGTGAGTAATCTCTTGGAATAGGTTATGTGGGATCAGTCACCACTTAAGACCTCTCGCATTAAATGAAGAGCGAGTGGTGTCATTGTACCTTGGCTTAAAAATGCCACTTCTCGGTGACTAACTTCATGGAAGAGGCTTACCTTGTTGACCTGCGTACTTGTTGTGATCGATTTTGATTTTCACCACACTAATGTTTGATGAATCGGACATTTGCATTTTGTCATTCATTGTTTGCCTCTTTGACAAGTGCAATTTCACCTGGATCACAGCATGGCATGACAAAAAATGTAACAAGTCATTTTTAGTGAAGACATGTCACTATTACTAAGCTCTAGGTACCATGGTACTCAGCTGAACTGTTTTGGTTTGGAATATCTGATGTTGATTTGTATAACTAATTGAAAAAAATACCAAGCATATCAAGCAAAATTCCAGATGTTCTACTGACTATATTGGTTGTGTTGGCAATTCTCTGTATTTTATTTTATCAAGGCAGTAGCTTTGTGCATTTGAATTCTTATAGTGTGCGCATTTGCCACATAGCAGAGTAATACTACGTACAGTTGCTGTAAAAAATCAGTTGTGTTAGCAACTGAGTTTTACATAACAACATTCTTTTCTGTGTGGTGAATGGTGGATAATCCACAGCAGCATTACAATTACAGCCAGTGTCTTTAGAAGCCAGTGATGAAATGGGCTTTACCATTGGAATGTGGAAAGATTAGGGACTTGCAAAAGCTCCACAGACTGATACTGCCAGAATATTTTAGTCAGTGTTGAATCAGACATGTTGCAGTATTGTAGGCTTTGGTTTTCTCACTTTGTGTAATGTTTTGTGCAGCTTATTAAAATATAAAGAGCAATATTCAGTGACAATATTCATATTAAAATAAAAGAATAAAAGAACTGAATAAATCTTACATGTCAGTAAATTCCACGGAATACGTAATACTATATACGTATACTAAAGAGGTAATGTATGCAGATGTTTCAATTACGGCAGTTTGCAGTTTGGTTACTACAGGGTGAATGTGCATGTATTTGTTCATGGTTTTTTTTACGACGGGGATTGGCTCGTAGGCCGCAGACCCTGGTATGCCACAGCCGGGAGATCGCCATACCAATATGTGTTTTCGAAAGAGACGTGATTGCAGTAGTTACAAGGCTACTGACAGCTAGCCAGAATAAAATATCTAGTTGTTTTATAGGTGGGTGAACTTGATGATAAACACATGGGGGTTGCAAGAAAATAAATCCTGTATGGGCATGCCTTTAAACAAAACTTCAGTACCAAGTGCCGTTACTGTCATACTAGCGCGTCTCCGGTCATGTCCAATGATGTTACTTGATTGGTTTGAGTAACCTGGGATTCCCCTTTTCATGCCGAACCATGTCTATCCCAAGTTATTCCTGGATCGTGAGCAGGGTTGCAGTCCCTACACGAATATCGCGGGTTGACCCTTTCACACCAACAGCAAACAGGACATTCCTGGGTCGTTGCTTCTGTGTGAAAGGGCATTGGTAAGGGTAATATCCAAATTGCACCAGCACTAATAAAACTATACATCTTATGAAGGAGATGGCAAACAACAACAATCGAGCATTGTATTTAAATGCATTTATTCTCTGTGTTTCCAAGAAACAAAGGTTTGCACTGTTTCCAGGTGCTAGGGTTGCTTAGGTAACATTGTATTGGATAAAATCCAGTTGTAAAACATACTAGCTGATGGCAGAGTAGCCTTGGAAACAAATAATAAAGGATATGCCAGGTATCAGTTAACATAATCAGTGTTTGTATAATGTAAACTTTTTAAAGGCTATATGTTTGGAACATTCTTAAGGCTGTGAATGTGCTGTGTTGGCATTACTGTGTAAAGACAATGTACTCTGCTCACCTGCTATGACTATGGAAGTTTCTACCTCTTAAGCAGACAGGGGCTCCCTTAAACTTTACTCTAAAGCCAGAGTACTTCAACCTTAAATCTTAAGTAATAATGAAGGCATCCCTGTTTCTGTTTTATATGTGATTATTCTCCTTTGTGTGCCAGTTCCTGACATTTTTGTTGTATTTTCCTTGAGCTTCCCAGCATTGCTGTAATAGTTGTGTGGAGCCAGAGGGCCTCTTGGGAAATGTGTATCTGGGATCTGTGAAGGCAATGATGAGTATCCAAGCACATTTTCTCACTCCTTCCCTAGAGATGTCAGTGCTGTCAGGGTCACATGTTCCCTGCTAGCACAGCTCACGATGTTCTCTTCCTAACAAGGATGGAGGCACTAGGGACTGTTGCTGAGAATACCTTACCAGCTAAAAAATTGCTTTCTGCAGTGGCTTGCTCTACTTGAGAGATAAACTGAGATTCACTGATAGTAATCAATTTAGTACTACCATTTTTTCAAGTCCTTTTGTTACCTTAAATGCATTGAGGAAAATCATAGTAAATATTTATTTCATTCTGACTAATAAAAGGAAAAACAAAACAAATTTCTATCTGCCCTCACACTGACCTATAAGCGTCATTAAATAAAACCTTGGATATTAAATATTGAGTATTAGAGAACTTTCATTTTGATTAGGAGGTAGACTTCATAATGGTGCATGATTATTTCATTGAAATAAAATGTAGATCGAATATAATGTAATGATACCCAGACTCAAAGTCAAATATATCTTCTGTGCTAAGACATTTTGTACAAGTCACAACAGGTAGCTGTGTCTGTAAATGCTAGAGACAGCATTTTAGAGTTACTGCCTTGTATCTGAGTCTGTCGAGGTCATCTGGCTGCATGTCCTGGCTTGTTGGAATGTGCACTATTAGTGGTCATTTGACCGACAATAACCACCAGAGTGCGGAACCTGAATCAGTGATACAAACCAGCTTCAGCTGTGACAGTTATGCTGTTAACCAATGCAATGGCTGGTGTTCCAATGGTCGAGTTTCTATACCATCAACTGATGCAATGTATCCCTTGGACCATTTTTGTGAAGGTGGTGAGTGGTGACATAGGTACCACTGCCTAATATGTCAACAGCTTTTAATATTGTTGAGATATTTTTGTTTATTTTGAGAGAAAGCCTAACTAAGCCCTTGTTTTTTAGTGAGAAAACATTAATGAAGTGAATTTTGCATCATTTGTTTAAACACAGGCCTTCCACTGTCTACTGGTTTAATCTCATAGATAGCAGAGGGGTTAAACCACAGACAAAATAACTGTTTACGTTTTAATTGTCAGACAAAAGCTGACCATCCCAATCTTGTCTACTGAGAGAAGTGAGACATCTTTGTTTACATGTTGTACATTGATGCTATTTCGAGGATACTATTTAACTTGCAGCTTGTGGCATGATAATGCTATTCAAGATTTTTTATGGCTCATGGTTGTTTATCATCTGTAGTTGAGGTGTCTGAACTTGGGTCATAACTTTTAAGATACTGACTGTGAAGAGAGAATCATCCTGACAATTGTTTGAAAAAATGTATTTGAACCAAATTTTACCTTCATCATAATTATATATAGGCGGCACGGATGGTGCAGTGGGTAGCACTGCCGCCTCACAGCAAGGAGGTCCTGGGTTCGAATCCCCGTCGGCCGGGGCCTCTCTGTGCGGAGTTTGCATGTTCTCCCCGTGTCTGCGTGGGTTTCCTCCGGGTACTCCGGTTTCCTCCCACAGTCCAAAGACATGCACGTTAGGCTGATTGGAGAGTCTAAATTGCCCGTAGGTATGAGTGTGTGAGTGAATGGTGTGTGTGCCCTGTGATAGACTGGCGACCTGTCCAGGGTGTATTCCTGCCTTTCGCCCAATGTATGCTGGGATAGGCTCCAGCCCCCCTGCGACCCTGATCAGGATAAGCGGGTTCAGATAATGGATGGATGGATGGATAATTATATATTACTTTTGCATGACTAATATGACAGAGTGTGGAGTATTCTCAAGAAAGTGCATTTGCAGTGTCATTTGATAACTGGAAATGTTATCTCTCACCAAAGGTAGCAACAATTATATATTTTAAGTGGGAGTAAGTTCTTGTAAGTTTGTGGCTTTTGATTTGAATCCTTGGCAATAGGGAGACTAAGCCAAGCAAACCCCATCCTGGCTAAACTCAGCAATAAGATAATCAGCAATTTAATCTTCCATTCAGCCAATTGGAAAGCTTCCTTGTGTTTTGATAGTAGTTTATTACCTTGGTTTATTGGACGACCTGCCATGACAGTTGAGTTTTGATTGTGGTACAGTTCTTAATTGGGACTGTAAATAATCACTCTTGTTTTCCTTTCAGAAAGGCCTGGGAGAGACAACCTATTACGGAAACTGCACTGATTTTCAAGTCATATGATGTGAAGTCATTTTCTCTAGGACTCTATATGCCATTCTTTATTAGAGTACTTTTTATTTCAATAAATAATTCCCTTTTACATAATATTTGCTGTGAGTCATTTGAATGTCTGTGAATGTGTGTAAATGTGAAAAACAAAAGGGCATAAGAAAAAAGAATGAGAATAGCACAAAAACAAACAAAATTGAATTGTCAGAATAGTGGTTTCATATGACTTGCTAACAACAACAGCTAGAAAAAGATTGTGTGGCCTTCAGAATATGATTGCATTGTTATCACTTAAGTGAAATACAATTATACTATATATGGAATTTTTATTGGATATAATTAACCTCATATGTTTGTTCTCATTTCCACGTGACCCTGTTGGGGAGAAAAATATTCCTGTTGCTCTTTGTGGGCTATTTCTATAGTCAATTCAATTCAGTTTTATTTGTGTATCACTTTTTACAGAAGACTGTCACAAATACACTTTACAGAGTAACAGAAGCAGAATAGTATAAGAACAAACAACAGAACTGAATACCGAAAGCAAGCATGTGAGTGGAAAAAAAAACTCCCTGGTGGGGAGAAAAACCCTTAACCCATGGTGAGAAAAAACTCCCCAATGGGAAAAAATCTCAGGAGAAACCCAGCTATAGAGGGGGAGCCCATCCTCTGCTGGCTGACAAGGGGTAATGGTAGATGAATATAAAATAAATGTGATAAGACATCCATTATAACAAATCAAATGGGTTGGCCAGGTTACAGTTAGATAGCATATTAACTGGAAAATTAGGTCCAAAGTCCAATGAGGGGAAACATAGTAAACTTTTGATGTATTTGTAGCCGCAGGATGTGTTACTATTAATTCACATCTATATTACACTAAGCCGGTTGTCTTTGAAAAATTAGCATAGTAGATTTCTAAGAAGAATGTTTTTGGATTTTTGTGTAGCTTAAACTCAATTCTGAAATATGATTATTATAATGAAAATTATGAAGTGAAAGACTGCTATATTACCATATGCTGTCTCATGCTTTTAAATTGTAATTGTTGTTGGGTTTTTTGTCATGGTGTCACTGTCCAAATACTTACGGGTTACACTACATATTGGATTAAGGCAGCGGCCTGTGCTGTCCCATTTTACATGGAAGACCTTTTTGTTATAATAACTGGAGAT
Source organism: Conger conger (assembly GCF_963514075.1). NCBI lineage: Eukaryota > Metazoa > Chordata > Actinopteri > Anguilliformes > Congridae > Conger > Conger conger. The sequence continues at coordinate 73,537,322 of NC_083760.1, forward strand.
CCAGAATAATACTCTATAAATAACATCATACATTAATCTCATGACATCTCATTTCCACATGGGACCTAAGGAGGAAGTAAGCAAGCAGCAAAAAGCCACCTATTACTGAAAACAGGAATTAAGCCTGCCATTAAGAATTAGGTGTGTTTGCCACGCCCAAATCTTTAGGAAAATTCTTGTGAATGCTGATAAGATACAAAAGATCAAAAATAACACATGTGACAGAATCTGTCCAGGAAGTTATTAATCATCAATTCGTTTTTCTTCATATTTTCCAGTTGACTCAGATGTCCCAAGCCAGTTAATATTCCTGTAGCAAGCCCAGTCACAGTCATATATTGCAGTATGGCTGTTTTAAATCCCCAAATGGGAACCCCTACCCATACTACATAAAACTCTGTACACTACACCCTTAAAAAGCCTGTATACTACACCCAAATGAGACTTATTTAAAGTGTGGCCCTTAGTGCCCAGTACTTTCAGATGAAGCCATTTTCAGTGCAGTTTCACAGCATAGTCATTTGTTGTTTCAGTAGGATCCCAGGGATTATTTTGATCTAAAGCCCAGTAATTGCCCTGCGATGGACTGGCGACCTGTCCAGGGTGTATTCCTGCCTTTCGCCCAATGTATGCTGGGATAGACTCCAGCCCCCCACGACCCTGTTCAGGATAAGCGGGTTAGGATAATGAATGTATGTATGTAAAGGCCAGTAATGTGACTAGTCTTCATGTGTCAAGACTGTGCATACAGAATAGTTTGGAGTACTTTGCTCATACGCTTGCCATTAAAATCTTTAGGTGTAAATGGTTTTGTTTACTCATATACATTGCTGTATGGTACAGTACATGTAAAAGGTAAATATCCCTTAAGATGAGAACCAAACAGGTTGTTGATGGACAATTAATTCTTTTAAATGGAAGAAGGTGGAGACCAGGATGAAAAACACATATGAATTTGTAAACATGGGAAGACAGGTTAAAGAGACTCAGGAGATATGGAACATCAGTGATGGACATGTGAACCCACATGATAGTATCTTCTCTGGATTCACAAGTTCTTAGCTGTCCTGTGTATTCCATAAAGAAACCCATTTAGAACTTTTTGGGTTTTTGTACATTCTACCAAATAATTGTGCAATAAGTCAGTCCTGATCGGGTGGAGTTTGGAATTTTCAGTGCGTAGATCCAAAACAACAAACTGATTGTTGGCTACAAACCGAGTTGCCAAATACTTCTTTAAAATGTGCCTCGGTTACATACTTCTCATGGTTGTGCATTCAAAAAGGAAAATGTACAGTCCTCTAATACATACCTTCTGGTTTCAGAGAGATCAAAGAGATACCATTGCACCGTGACCTCGTTAAGCTTTACTGTAAACCTGTAAATTTTTTTTAAAAGGGTTTAATGTTGGCACTGCAAAGTCCAAGGCTCTCAGATACTGTAGCTCTAACAATGACATGCAAATCTGGTTCCCGTAACTGTGAATGGTTTTTCACCTCTAGTCCCGTAACTTTTTTCTTTTTCCTCCCATTTCTCCGTTTGGTAGCCAATTGTACCCCATTTATTATCTAATAATGCAAGCTAACCAGCAAGGTTTGCATTGGCAAACTCAAGAGCAAATATTTCCACATTATCTGTTAACCGAGCTACCTGTAGGCAACCAGAAAACTTCCAGCCTCTCATAAACAGAAGCATGGTAATGTAGTTGTGGTGTTAATTATTTATTTATTTATTTAAATACTATTTCGTTTTAATTGAGAAACTGATATTTTTTTACTGCAATCTCCGTAGTTGTATGAATCTATGGAGATTGCAGATTGTATGTATATTTTCTTCTAGCTAGTATGAACTTGAATTGTATGCTAATTCGTACCTGGCATAGCTGCTTCCAATACCATCTTATCATAGCTTTTCAATCCGAACCTGAATATATATCATATGTACCGCGTAAGCCTTCTTGTGCATGCACATTTATGCAAGGTTAGTCAGTCAGTCTGTCAGTAAGGTACAGATTCTTGGCTGGCCCTGCAGGGTCTGGCAAAAATAAAAAAAACATTTTTGAAATGCACTCAGGGCTGCAATATTAGCCCTTCACATTATTTTACAGTCTCAATTTGATACCTCATACACTACGCAGCACTGAACTGCTGACATTAATAAAGGTCACATTGTTGTGAGAACGGAGGCGGGGGATTTTCTAGCTCAGCAATACAGGTTTCTGAAACCAGCCAATCAGCATTAAGTAAATAGACCACCCACACACAGCCATTCAGAAGCGAAAGAAGTGGGTCTGAAAAAAATTTCTTCCATTCCTTAGGCTGATAAACACAGCAGCCTTGCTTGTAAAGGTTCCATCTCTCCCTCCCTTCCCCTGCAGATAGTTGAAGTTTTGATCTTAATCAGTTGCTTGTCAGGCTTGAAGGCATTAAAAAAATTCTGCTGCATGATAATCAGGCATTCATATTACCTCCCTTTGATTTTCACAAAACTACTATACTCTCGCAATCTATCCTAGTATTGAACCTCTCTATACTATTTTACAAATAAAGTCTCATAAAAATGACTTTGCTGTGAATTGCTGGGGGCTTACTGCAAGAGCCAAAGTTTGCTTGCTTCTGAGCCAAAATATCCCTGAAAGACCAATCAATATTTTACCCCCTTTCCCACACAAGTCTTAGACGCGTTTCACCTCCCCTCTAACACTGCTGTGTACATTTGTTTTTCGTCCAGACAAATATGGCCTGTGTTTTCCAAGGCTGAACGAATCCTCATGAGTCAGGCAGAACACCTGACTTCTCAGACTCTGAAGTGTGTTTGCTTCTTTGCAAAGCAAATTTACTCTGGCATGTCAGCTAACAGGCTCACAAGACTAGGCCTGTCAATGAGGCACGCCTGTCTTTCACATCTCACTGTGTTAAGGCCCATATCACATACCTGTGGTGTTCTACTTGTAGTCAACAGTCAGAGTGAAACAAACATTTGCACCGATGGCCTCATTTACAAGTAATCACACCCTAAAACCCCCAGCTCAGGACATATCCTCCCATTCATGGCGAAATAACAATGAATGCCACCCAATAAATAAAAGCTAACCAACCATTCTTACCATTCTCTCTAAATCTTGAGGAATGCACATTGATGGTTGCGTTTTCAGCAGAATGGGTCTTGGGTAAATGTATGTTTTGCATGTGCACTGCATGACTAAAAAATAAGACAAGAACATGCTACAACCTGTGGCATCCATTACTGTAAATGCCATTCCCCGTCTCTGTTGATGTCATTTTTCTGCAGGCAAACAGAACTAAAGCAGAGCATGATGTAACAGAACCCTGATACTGGAGGCTTTCCCACGCATTTCTCAGTAAAATGAGATGGGGGCTTTGTAAGCTTTGCGCTGGAAAAAAAGAGACTGTCACCTGACACAGAAAATGTAAACAGTCACACGGTTCTCCCGTATTGAGACACTGAACATATTCATGTCCGTTCAAATACACTTTAGTACCCTTTTCCCAAGTTTTTGAAAACACAAGTGAATCCATACTTTTCATGTGGTACATAGAAGAGTGTAGTTCCATTATCACATACAGTCATCGGTTTTGCAGCATGCACATGCTGCAAGAAAAAAACCTTTAAAAATGCATTTGCAAAAAATGGGACAATTAACATGTTATCAAAACCTTTAGTGCTTTCAAAGATTAAATATTTTTAACCAAAAGACTAGCATTGTTCCTGTTCCTTGTCTACATTGCCACCCTGTGTTTAAAAAAAAAATGCATTTGCATTTTTACATTAAAGGTAAACATTTCAGAGTCGGGTTGTGGGTTTGCGGGCAGATTTACTGCTCTCTATTTCCGCATATCGCCACATATCGCTTATATATCTGCCTGACCCATTGGAGTTTCATGGAACTCATCAGACCGGCATTGTTTACATACCCCTCAAGCATTCAAATAACTTCCCCTTGAAATAGACAAGAGTACCATTGATTTTGACAAAGTTCCAGTTTTCTGTGTCTATACATGTGCAAAAACAACATAGGCTGACAGTCTTCCCTTTCAATGTGCATTTATTTTATTCAAATAATTTTCCATTTAGGTTACCTATTGGTTAATACAAACATCAAGTTAAATGATTTGGGGAGAAAAATGTTCACAGTCCATGGATGTGAGTTTATCATCTATTTGCAGGAGCCTTTGTTTACAAACATACTGTACTAACTTGACCTATATTAGGACTATCTTTTTTCTTTTAGGGGGTGGGATGATATGATTGGAGCTGGACAAGAATAATATTGGCCAAGCAGTCCAGTGTCCTAATCTTTACACCCGTCTACTGTAGCTGCACTGTACTCCAAAATCAGAGAGGTGCCAGGCACCAGTCATGAATACAATATCCCCAGGAGTGATTGTGAGGCACGGAAATTAAATAATAGGGAATGTAATCTTATTTCATAATGGCAAACAGAATACCCAAAAGGCGCAAAGAACACTCATATAGAATATCATATTCCCTACTGGAGGATAAGATGTTTCCACTGGAAAGTACCAATATTGTCAGGTACTTGATAGTCTTTCCCTGAAACTCCACCTGGCACTGTCATGCCTCATAGCAAATATTAAACACAAAAAAATCAATCCCATTTCCTTGTTTAAGCATTGAGTGTGGGTTACACTGTACGTGAAAGCAATACTACACCATAGATCATTGAATGTTGAGGACACAGAAAGATTAACAATGGATTCTCAGATGTGCAGTATATTCTGAAGCATATTTAATCTTTGCAGATGCACAGTGAATCACTCATCTGGCATATTGCTTGGAGCTGCTTGCTTTACTTCTGGAATCAGAGGCAGTCCTGTTTCTATTTTTTTTTTTTTACTTTTATGATATTATTGTTATTACTTTTGGCCTTCGACCAACAAATACAGCCTCCTGAGTGGCCAGTGGGTCTCCTCCTGCATGGTAAACATTACTCCAGCTCCTTGTTCCCAGCCATGTGAGCTGCACCACCCTCGCACTGCACTGCCCTGCACTGCACGTGCTGACAGCTTCCTCCCAATCACCTGATCTTCTACATGCAAAAACATGGAGGGCTGGAGGAATGTACTCACACAGCCAGAATACTGGATCTGTTGCGAGACATGACTCGTTCACTCCTTGGGCCTTCTAACAGTGGGGTCAATATATCATCCTTGCCATGAGTAATGTACTATGTTGATGAAGAAATGTCTCTTTGTATTAATAGAGACATAATGTATTTTTCATCATCAATAAAGTGATTCCTTTAAGTGAAGAATAACTCATAGTACAGTTCATAATGAATGTTTTGTTTTACATGATGGGTGTAAACTCTACCAATCAAGGTGCTCTATAATTCAGTCAGTCTGCAATACACAAGTCTCATTCTTCTGAGTGATTGTATATACTGAACAGAAGACACCCCAAAGAGCATTTCTCTGCCCCTCTTGGGGTATTTTAGCCTTGCTTGTGGTTCAGTCTGCATTGCACTGTTACTATGGTGTGATGAGAGATCAATGTGGCGTGTCAATGAAATATTAATGAAACATTAATAATGGACAATGTATAGGTCAGCTCAAAGGAGAGGTATAATGCACTATGCCCCTTACTCATGTACCCCCTTGTAAATCTGGACTGCAGATAGTCAGCATATGAAGTAGGTTTGGCTGAAACCTGAAGTTGCTTGATCATTCAGAACATGAAGTTATAACAAAGAACAAAATGTCAAAAAACCTGTTTATACGCCTCTTACATTGTATGGTATGTGATGCAACAGTTTCAGAGTTTCATTTTACTTGCCTGTGACATTCCAAAATGAATGTGTTTTTACAGGAAACAGGAAAAATGGATACGGGTTAAACTGAAGCTACAATAGAAGGGAATTGGGTTCTTATCAGCTAGTAGGATGCACATCATAAAAGGTCTTCCTGCATACCAGAATAAGGGCATATTCCTTTTCTGCTTGTTCTATCGTTATGATATCAAGTCCCACCCAGCATTTGGTCTTACAAACACATACTCTGTTTCTTAGTCAGATTTAAAAAAAGCGAAATACAATTTGCAGGTGGTTATCTTGATTGACATACTCATGGGGTATGAAACCTTCACAACTTTTTAACAATTTTACGTTTTGTGCATTGTACTTTACGAATAACCTTTGCCCATGAAATGCCCAAAGCAGATTCAGTCAGGAAACTCTTCCTGCAGCAGTCGACCATTGGTCGGCCTCAACAACCACATGTCATCATACCCAACCAATCACATACATACTACATGTTCTCATGCTCAACCAATCACAAGCACACATCACTAATGGAGCGCTTTTTTAAAGTGACAGTCAGCCCTCTCCTGTGCTGCTTTGCCTGTGCTGCGTTTGCGCGCTACACTTGCTGCAGCTCACAGCATTGCACTTACCCTCCGTCACTCTGACTTTCACCTGTTCTTTGTATTTGCTTCTAGGTACTTGGGTTTTTGGCATTTCTCCCATTTCGTAGGGGAGATGGATCAAGCTCTCTTTTCCGTTGGTAGTGCACGCAAGTGTGTGCGCATAAGCACCTAAAGCAGAGCCATTCAAAGCCAAATGGCAATCAATGACATATTCATGATATACTTAATCTAACTATGTGCATTGTCCCAAATGAAATAGACAGTATCTGTTGCACACCTGCTTCTATTGACTTATATAATTTAACAATATTTAATTAACATACCTACAGTACCTAAAACCTATGGGTAGGTGTGCAATTGATATCATCAGTGAATTCCATGCAGTGTTAGGACAGTGAAATTCTGTACAATATTTTACAATTCTGTTGTCCAGTTTCTTTAGTGAATGGCTTCTTGTAATGTTCTGTTAAACGTTGTGTATTGCAATGCACTGTATGAGAGAATGCATATTTGTTATATACAGTACCTCACAATTTATGAAGAGCCATGGATATACACATATGACAGGGCCTTAGTAATATTCCCTATGAATGTGATAAACTGTCTCATTCCAGATGCAGGCTGCTGTTTGCTTTTACATTTTTTGATCTGCAATTGGTTTTCTTCACCATATACTGCCACCCATGCATTGTGGTTATGTAAACTGTTAATCCACATTATGTAAACTGATCATTGTCCACATCCCATTTCTCATTTAGTCCATTTATACATTAAAATGCTAAATAAATTACAGTATGTGGTGGCATGTCCAAGATGTGATTGTGTGTTTGTGTGAATGTGTCAATATGTGTGTGTGTATGTAGGCACTGATTTTAGCGGACCGAACTGGATCATTTGCATCAGAAAACTGGGTCAGGCACATTCTGTACTCAAACAGAGCATCTAGCCTGGGCTAAGACATGTCCTAACTTGCAGACAGGGCTTACATAAGCAGAAGATGCAACCGAGTGTAATACTCCACAAGACGATGGTGAAATGACAGGGCGAGCACTGCACTGCATCCTCTCTGGACAAAACAAAGCAATCCAGCCTAGTATGAACTTGCCCTATCACTGTCATTGGTATTTATGGAAAGAAGTACAGGTATTAGACAGCATTGGCCTACTTGCTAGACAGCCCTGCTAATAGCAGTAATTGTTGCTAAGAAGCTTTATGTAACCACCAGAGTTTAAATGCCACTTGATGAGTCTGAGGGAACCTCTGATTTGCCATCTCATTAACCACATGTAGGCTATACCAAGAGCAATAATGTAACAACTGAAGTGTGGTTAGTGTAGTCATCAGTGACCTGTTTTTGAAGGGATTCTTTCTAAAGTAAAGATTAAGAAGAAAAAAGTTAGAATTATGTTTAATTGTCATTTAATATTTATTGCATGATATAAAAGGAACAACTATATAATATTAATAATACATATTTTTTAAATAGTTTGTTCTTAAAATGTAACAAATCTTCTCAAAATGACATAAATTAGGTTTGCCCATTACCAATTATCATAAATTTTGCCCAGACATTTTGTCCACACATTCTTATTGTGAAAGCAAAATTTAAGTATATATACCGCTCGTAAATGACATGCTGAAAATGGGTACCACATAGAGTACTTATATGTAGAATAATATATATCCCACAAGTGATATTTTTGTGAACTGACAATGCTTTCCAACACATTCTCCATTTCAACATGAAACAGTACTTAGCTTCTTTTCTCAGCTTGAAAATCATGGCAGGCCAGTAATGTGGATTGTTGGGGATTCAGCCATTCTGTCAAATAACCTCTTTACATGCTCTTTCTGCAAAAAAACATCCCCTCAGTGCAAGCTCACTCGTTTATAGCTTCTTAAACTGAGCTAGTCATGGGCTAGATAGTTAATAAGCTATAAAACTTGGGATTGCAAATTGTCAATTGAAAAATCCATCCATCCATCCATTATCTTAACCCGCTTATCCTGAACAGGGAGGCTGGAGCCTATCCCAGCATACATTGGGCGAAAGGCAGGAATACACCCTGGACCGGTCGCCAGTCCATCGCAGGGCACACACACCATTCACTCACACACTCATACCTAAGGGCAATTTAGACTCTCCAATCAGCCTAACCTGCATGTCTTTGGACTGTGGGAGGAAACCGGAGTACCCGGAGGAAACCCACGCAGACACGGGGAGAACATGCAAACTCCGCAAAGAGAGGCCCCGGCTGACGGCGATTCAAACCCAGGAACTCCTTGCTGTGAGGCGGCAGTGCTACCCACTGCACCAACTAAGTATCCATCCATCCATCCATTATCTTAACCCGCTTATCCTGAACAGGGTCGCAGGGGGGCTGGAGCCTATCCCAGCATACATTGGGCGAAAGGCAGGAATACACCCTGGACAGGTCGCCAGTCCATCACAGGGCACACACACCATTCACTCACACACTCATACCTACGGGCAATTTAGACTCTCCAATCAGCCTAACCTGCATGTCTTTGGACTGTGGGAGGAAACCGGAGTACCCGGAGGAAACCCACGCAGACACGGGGAAAACTCCGCACAGAGAGGCCCCGGCCGACGGGGATTAGAACCCAGGACCTCCTTGCTGTGAGGTGGCAGTGCTACCCACTGCACCACCAACTAAGTATCAGACTGCAGAGAAATATCTTTAACACTCACAATTTACAACTCTTATGAAGACAGTACTACCTTGGACTATACTTTAAGTTTTGTTTTGAATCAAGTACCAGCTCACATGATGTATTGCAGACAGTAAGGCCTTGGGATCTTTTTGGAAAATTAATATTCTCCTCCCACTATCTTTATCTTTCCCTATGTCTGTTTTTTTCCCCTTTTTCAGTAATATCATATTTTTCAGTAAGCACAATAGCATGCATGGTCATGAAACCCGCAGTTTTAGCAATTCCAACACATCTGGTGCCTCAGATTGACTTGGTCATTTTATATTATACTGTTTAATGGTGTTAAAAGTGCAACTATGTCCCGATCATGAAAATAAATGTTTTTATTTTATTTTATTTGTCAGTCTGTTCAGAACCATCCAATGTCATAAACATTCAACAGCTTGCAGAAAATGTTTTGTGCTGACACATTTCAGCTTCTGTCTCAGAATTCAAGATTTTGGGCATTTTGTAGATGCTCTTATTATCCAGAGTAAGATATGCAGGTTACATTATTACATACAATCCATTTGTACAGGTGGATAACTGGAGCAATTCAGGTTAAGTACCTTGCCCTGATGTGCAGTAGAAAATGCCTCAGCTATGAAGCCAACCCACAACAATGAAATTTAAATAAAGCTAAATATTAGTGCATCATAACCAGCATTGCCATTAGGAGTTTAGGGGCTGTAAATGACTATGGGAACTTAATCACTATCTTTTCAATCAGCCTGTACCTGATCGTACCTAGTCACAAAGAAACAAGCTAAGACACATCACTGTGTGTCATCTTCTAGTGACTGGAAATGCAAAAAAACCCATGTAGAAGCAAGTCTGAACTGAAACAGAAACTCCAGGGCATTCCCAGAATTCACGATCCAAGTAAATGTATTTCATTTCACTTGGGACCGCTCATTTTCCATTCTGATGTGTATGCTGCCAAACCACTCTGAACAGAATAGGCTGTGTTTTTGAATCAGGAAGTTATGTTTTACGCGAATGAAAAGAACAAGGAAAAAAGTGTACTTTTGTGTGAGTGTGTTCCCGACAGGAACACTTTTGAATAACTGGAGAGATAGGTGTTGAAATATTGAATCTAATTATGGCAGAGATCAGTAAATGCAGCAGCATAATTTCTTTGTCAAGTTAGCTTCCCAGGAATTCCCCACACTGTTAACAGATGGCTGGTACTGTAGATGCAGGGTAATAGCCACCTGACACTTCTGAAGGGATCCAAAATTTGGTGTAAATGTGTTTGATGACTGTGAGGCAGCTCCTGGTGAATCTGAATGTGACTATTGGCAGTGCATGAGGCTTGGAATAAAAGAAAAATAAAGAGATGGGCTATGAGTCACATTCTGTTTCAGATTGTATGTTGGTGTGTGCATACAATCTGAAAAGTAATCTTAGGAGGAAAACCTGTTTGTAAATGTTTGATATTTGTCTGTAAGCACAATCACCACCCATGATTCCATTCCATTTTCTATTGTGCTCGGTTAATAAACTTCATTCCTTGTCACAAAGGCCCTTTGTGCATTGTGAGCTGAAGTAGATAATGCCCCGTGAATGTGACAAGTTACATCTAGTGGTCATTCACTGAAACTGCACTCAAACTGGGAAGGTCCCTTCTGTGACGCATGGAAATTGACTGGTAAATCTGAAACTTCATGTACTTCTGTAGTATAATCATAGATACTAACATCATGTATGTGCCTATATTTGCAATTTCTATGTATTTTCTATGATATAGCTACATGAATTGTACTGCTTCTACCTCTCATTGGCATAGTCTCACCATATTGGGATTACATGCTCTTGTAGCCCTTGAAAGTGGTACTGATGTTGCCCCGGTTTTGGGGTGGAGTAGTTTCTGGTGAGTATTGGGGGGAGGAGGGGGGATCTACACCCCACTGCTTCACATCTGATGGGGTATACCCGTGGGGCAGGCGATGGGTCTCACTTCTGTTTCTGTGGGAGTCAAGCTCGGGTCATGAGTCACACAAATTAGTCATGCAGTTGCTCTCTGAAAAGTTTCAAAACATGTAGAATTCTCTCTGATTCAACCAAAAGAAATTCTGTCTGATTTTATTCATAGAGGCAAATGTTGACAGGCCATCTCCAAGCAGGTTTCACCATGTCTGTCCATCGTGAATAACTCATAATCATTTGGATTAAATGGAACAAAAGGCACAAAAAAGCATCTCCTGTGCCAGATTTGGAAATCCTTATGAACCAAAATATAAACTACTCCAAGAGTAAATCATCACTATATTTCAGTGTCCGTTTTGATGTCTTTTTCAAAAGGGACTTTGTCTGGAAGTGTCATAAACCTGAGTGCACTCACTCACGAGTTCAGTCTCCCTCTCTTAATGCATTGTTTACATGTTCAGTTAATGGGTGTCTAAGTGAACAGCATGACTCATTAAGACACTACAGTAAACATGCCCATCCCTTTTCTTAAATCTGAAACCATCATCTGATGCCAAAGGCAGGAAATTGGTTGCACAGATTTTTATATTGCAAAAGGCAATATAACTTTTGATTCCAAAATGGAATTTCTCTTCTTATTTCATGCAATATTTTGAGAATTAATCCATGTCACCTGTATCTTTGCATCTTCATGAAATACTGTATATACAGTGGTGTGAAAAAGTGAAAAAGAAATAAGAAATCAGGAAGGGGGCAAACACTTTTTCACACAACTGTACCTTTGTGAAATACGAGAAAAAAGGCCAGTTTATTCCAAACAAATTATGCCAAAGCTCCCACAATAACAGTTACAGTGAATCATTGTACAAACTTTTTTTAGGATATGAAGTACTGTGTGGAGAGTAATAAATGGCTGTACTTCCATCTTGTGGCAGAACCTTGCAACAGAAACATTGCAATTTCAGGAGCTATATGCTGTATAATGTACTCTACAACAAAACATTTCACTAAGGGATATTTAACAAATAACATTATCAAAGACATACAAACATGACATTTTGAATTAATATTATTATTATTATTATTATTATTATTATTATTATTATTATTATTATTATTATTATCTAAGGGAAAAAATACAGGGAATGAAAACATGTTATAAAGAATATGGTCTTGTGTGCGAGCTGAACTAAGTAAGTAAGGTACATGTTATTTATTCCATGCTCCAGCTGTTCCACATGGGTATTAGCCAATTAATTATCTGGTGCAGGGTTGAAATAGCAACATGAGCCTAACATCTATAGCAGATGTTTTGGACTAATATGACAGGGACAGTCTGTTCAAAGTTATTACAAACATATTGGGTCTCCCTGGCTCATGAAATATTGCTGTGGCAGAGTGTGACAGTGATGGTTCAGACTTTTATTTCTTATTTCAAACATTTTTTACCATCAGTTGCTTAAAGGGCAGCATTCTATTTATGGAAAGGTGGACCTTCCAGCCTCCAATCTCCCTTGCGTCCTTGCTCAGTTTCTAAGTAGGACATTTCCTCGAAGATCTAAGGCAGCATTAAGTTACGAATGGAAGGGTAATGTGTTTAAATAACTATTTATTTAATTATTATATAAATTCCTCCTGAATTGAATGAATAGAACATGTTCACTTATCAACCTGCCTGATCTGTGTTTGTCACTACAAACAAATTACCAAATAATACAACCAAATCATTTACTTCTGTTCTGTTCTGGCTTTGTTGTTTGGTATAACCTAAGAAGCAGAGAAGGAGAGATACCAGTGATAAACTTGAAATGGTTATGCATTGGATTCAATGTGAAGTACTGCACTGACTAAAATGAAGAAACAAAGGTTCTAGGTATGGTGAATATGACAAGTCAATCATTTTTGGCTACTTTAGAAAACGCAGTACGTCTTGCATCACTGATCTGATTAACACTTGCACTGACAGTGTTCGAAAAAAGAAAACATTTTTGTGTGAAATTATAAATTGATGGCTTGGGCACAATTCTCAGTATCAAACAAATTGAATCTGCCACGTCTATTTCTGGATCATTATTCCAGTTATAACTTAAAATTGCATTGATCGAGGGATGATATCAAAATACCCACAACCCGATTTTCAGTTTTAGCATGTAATTAAATACTTATTTAGTTTTCTTCTTAGAGGTAGGAATGATTTAGCTACTAAGAGCTGGGAATTATTATTTGTGTCTTAAAAGAGATGAAGGAAATCTAAGGTAAAGACTGGACTCAGACAGATGGATTCATCATTACTCCATAATTTGCTTCCATCTCTGAGTGAAAAGCGTTCTGAAGTCCAACCATTTCTCAGTTGTCTCACGTTCCTTCTCACATTGGCTTTCACAGTCACCAAATTATAGTACTCAATAGATGTCACTGTTTTCCACCTCATTCTTCTCATCTGTCCTAATTTAATTAAGCAACTGACAATCATATGCAACAGCAATCCCTCCCTCTCTCCCTCTCTCTCACACACAATCTCTGTTTCTCTCTCTCTCTCTCTGATAGCCAAAGACTATTTCAGAGCCAAAGTAATAAAATGCTGGCCTCACAAAGTGCCCAGCATCTCCTTGTCTCAGCATAGTTAAGAAAGCCAGTGACGGGCGGGGGGAGGGACAAGGGACTAAGAAAAATAAATAAAGACAATTCTCCAGTTCCAGTCACCGGCATTACCTTGTGAAGGACTACAGCACTCATACTGGCTAAAGGTAGGTGGGATGAAGCTTCTCTCTACTATGAAGTGAAATTGGTCTTGGGGACTGAAGGGCTGGGATTTCAGTGTCACTGCTGGTGTGTTACTGAGTAGAGTAGGAAGAAGATTAGAGGTCCTTCTCTCCCTTTGGGGTTTGTATTTGAGCTGTCATTTCAGAAGCCAATATGATATCCTCATGGGTCCATTCTCCTGCGACTGTGTTGACAGTTTCTGATGAGAGCTTCTTAATTTGGATATTGCTGTCATTTGTGCTCGTTTTTGCAGTTCCATATTTGTCAGATATTCATTCAGCATATACAGTATATAACAGGGCACATTTGGATTTTGTACTGAACTCTTTTTTGACCAAACTAGTCTAGTGTACTCTGAATATGTTTTTAGTTTTTTTTTGTCCCAGTGGACTTGGAATGAATAACAATGCATTAACTATGTTGTTTGAATGAAACATTCAATGGTTGTAATAATGTGTTGCTTGCGTGGCTTTTAATATTTTTCAGCATGCCTTGTGTTATTTGATCACTTTGACTCAACGATATACAGTAACTTCAAAAGGTAAAGATCAGTCATTACCTTTTAATATTTTAATGTTTTTACAGGTGTTATAAAACATATTTTCTGTGTACATTGCAAGAAATTTTACTTCACACATATGGAATGCATTTAAAAATGACATTGAGGGGAGGGGAGACACTGTCTGTAGGGTGGCCAACTCTCGACCCATATATGAATCCCTCAATGGGCTTTCATTTCCTGCCATGCCACTTTCTCTCCCATGATCTCATCTCTATCTTTAACCTTCCCTGCTTTTCCCCTGTCGGAATATAATGGGAAAAATATGAAACGCGGGAAGATTGTCCGCTTTCTTTTTAAATTAAATGAATAAGTACTTTAATTCAGACCAGTAAATTGGAAGTGACTGTTATAATCTGTATGGCCCAACTGATTAGGAGTTTTGTGCTGATGTGGTCAGACCGGAAAGGGCTGACCCATGGAAGGTGTGAAAACTTCTCCCCAATCAATCAGAGACGTGACAAACACTCAATGCTGTGGCACTACACTTTATATTGTGTATTAATTTTCAAATGTGTCAGCTGTTCCCACATTTGTGATACCAGAGACCAAATCAGTTACTTGGAATACATTGTACTCTGAGAACATACTAAATGTCAGTCTTGATGACCATCCACCTTCAGAGTAACTGACACCTGAGCTGGGATTTTAGACAACCTGAAGCTAATCTAACGGCGACTATTGGTCCACAGAATCCTGATCTGTTGCCAAGTTATGCCTTCAATGTTAGTGCACCAGTTTGTCTGCACACAACACCATAAACACTAGCATTGTGTTTTATTAGAACACCTACCATTTCATTTGTAGATTTATTTTGATCCATGGGATCTATGCTAAGAGAAGAGTGTTACTTACTGTATACAATTGTAATACATCTTGGCAAAAAATATGCACCAGAACATGTGTCAAAATGTATTATAAATAGCAGGTGCTATTCACCTGCAGCACATTTGCTCTAGCACTGGCTGAATATGGTCAATATTTGACACAAGTAGGGCAGAATGTATCTGCCCAGGACTTAACAATCCGGAAAATTACAAATAGGCAAAATTCTGCACTTTAAGGGAATTCAAAGAATTTGACATATGAATGAGAATCATTGAATACCCTCCACTATTTTTGTATCACTATGAAATCAGTAATAAACTATTAATGTGACCAAGTAAAATTGTAATTTGAACATTTACATTTGCAATTTAGCAGGTCCTATTGCTCGATACAAACAAGTAGAAAGCAGAGAATTGCATAGGCTTGAGAGCTGCTGTTGAGCTTGTTTGTGTCCCTGGCTTTGCTGTACTCTGCAGATCAGGCACCACTGTGTGTGTGTGTGTGTGTGTGTGTGTGCTCCCTGCCCACTGCCTGAGACCACCCTGTGAATCATTCTACTTCAGCCCTCTGCTCCACTTTCACAGATTAAAACTATTTAGGGTGGGGCTCAAAAGAGGTGCCCTGGGTCATTACTCTGGATACTCTGGATATTTACTTACGCAAAAGGTTACAGCAGTACCTTACCCTGGAATAAAACCTACAACTACATGGTGACAAGTCTAAATCCCTTCGAACCACACTACTGCTTGTTTTACAGCCAGTGATATTTGGAAATTATTTACCATATTTAAAGGCATCACAACAGAATCCTCCCTAGGACATACTCCTATATAGTTCATGTATTATGGCATCTTGCATTTCAGGTCTAGTTGCTATCTAGGGCTAACCTATTTCTTGCTGACATTTTAAGATAAGATATCCATCTCTAACTGCGGCAGAAACTGGAGATTTAAATTTGCTGTTTATAATCATTTATGCTTTGCTTTGTTGGAGCTATCCTCATCACTGAGATTTTTGTAGTTTTAAATGTTCAGGCAGATTGGGTGACTGTTGCAAACAATGCAGGGAAAGTTAACGTTCACGCAGAGGACACGCTCAGGATGAATTATACTTCTGTAACTTGATCTCAGTGGCTTGCAGATGTTTGGTACAGCACTGACAGAAAGTTCCCATATTTCAGTTCAGTGAAGGACGTCAACATGCTTGTTTGTTTCCCGATGTCCTTTTGGAAACTGCTGATCTTCCCAAAGATCACCGGGAAACAAACGAGCATGTTGAAATCACTCAGATCTCCTGGCTATATGAATGAATGCTTTCTTAGGGTGACTTGTCCATGATAGGCACAGCATGTATGCTGCTCTCTTTTCTCTTTTTTGAAACTCTAAACCCCATCATGCCATTATGTGGCTAAGAATAGCAAAGTCTGTCTCTGTCTTTCTCTTCACCCCCCCCCACTCTCTCTTTTTTCCCCCACTTAGTGTTTCAGTTTCCAATGTACACAATGTGTATTGTACCCTGTGTATTGCAGGGTTCCATATTATCGGCTGCCCTGTGCTCAGTGTGAGTTTGTGTTGTGATTTTGTGTAAGATATGGACAGGGGTATGTTCAGAAAGCCACTTCATATCCCAGTATCTTGGTTCCTGTGTGCTCAGTGTCCCTCGCCCCCCGCCCAGGGGGTTGGGTGTACCATAGGAGTCCTGCGAGTTAGCCTAAATGTCCAAGAAGGAGGACCCCCGGGACATTGATGAGGATGCCATCCTCAAGGGCATGAGCCCTGAGGAGCTGGATCGCCTGGAGGAAGAGCTGCAGGAGCTGGATCCAGAGGTAGGAAACATTGGGTCCTTCCAGCCAAGGTGCAAACAAGGTCATATCCCATGATCAACTTAACACTACAGTTTAACAACATACTGTACCTTGATTTATGAGAGAATGAGAGAAAAGCAAACACAATGTAATGCGAATATATACAATATGTTTGCTTCTGAAACAAAATTATTGTTTGATGAAAGCACTGTTATATGTTCAACCATATATATCACTTCTAAACCCGCTGGGCTTTACAGTAGCTTACATACAGTAATAAATAAAATAGTTCAGGATTACGTAGTTCTTAGTGACGACAGTATTTATATTGTTTTCCATTTAAATAGCTTGGTAAGGAGGGATACTTCTCAGTCCCTCAAAATGCAGCTTTTCTTGAACCAGTGCAGTTTATTTTCCAGAATGCCATTCTGCCAGCTGGGTTCCGTCAGCGCGACCAGACAAAGAAGAGCCCAACAGGGCCCTTTGATCGGGAAGCCCTGGTGAAGCACCTAAGGAAGCAGGCTCTGGAATACCAGGACCGGAATGACCTGCTTCCCTTCACCAGAGAGAAGAAAGGTATGACTGCAGACAACAGCCACAGTACAGAAGAGTGGAACCTTCAGAGAACACAAACCAGATATTTTGTCCCATGACCCCTGTAATCTGCATTATACTCTTGTATAAAAGCTTAAGTGCATCACTTGAGTGCATTTCCATTATATGATTTATATGCATTCAGGATTCAGTATTCAGTTCTGACACAGCGTAAGCCTAAAATGTATAAATGTGGTAATATAAAAGGTTACAGAGGTTTAGTATGCTTCCCTCTTTATTCCTTTTTGTTGCATTAGCCTTGCCATGATAATAGTGGGATGGAATTAACAGACCCCCTATTTCTGAGCAGTGCATCATTCTGAAATTAAGCATAGCCTGGCAGGAAAACAGCTCTGGCATTTCCCTTCTAGGGGAGTCTGCAAGAGTAGAAGTAGTCCAGGTCTCTATATATTGGACTGTCTTGGGAAGATAGGAGCAACATGATTTTGTATCCCATAATATCTATTAATATCTATTTATTTTGGGCTCAATAATGATGTTTTCAGCTTTCTCCAAGTTACACCATATAGGCCTGGTACACAGTGTTCTTAATGAATCTTATCTTTTTAATTTCTCCTCACTATTGGTACATTGTCACTTTCATTGACACATAGTGCTTCCCATCATCTGCACTGCAGTTTCATGCAAAGAAATTGCAGAAAAGTAGTACATGGAATGAAAGGTATGAGTGCACTGAGAGAGGAAGACAGTGAACTTTGAGTTTCATCAGTGTTGTGACTGATTCAAGGTACCATTACAGTGATCTTGGATGGTGTGATCACTATTGGGTGTATTGCCTGGAAAGAGTACTGGATGATTTACATTTTGTTGCCATGCCTCTATGGGAGGTATTGTATTACATAGATTCCTTTATTCCACAATGTTTGACTTGGCTCCAGATCCTTTTTCAGCCAAATCAATAAGGATATAAATAGCATAATATAACATTCATGCATGGTTGGAGGCAAGACCATAAATGGGAAATTTGTGTCTTTAGTCAGGCTAGGCCAATTAACTTTAAAAAAAAAAAAGTTGCTGTAAATAATCTGCAGAAGCAACCTTATTTTTTCATATTAATATAACTGTAGATGACCATATATAGTAGTCTCTCTTTCACAGAGACATTGCTCATGTAAGAACACAGAGAAGCCCTTACTGTCATGAATATCAGAAGCGTTGTACAAAATAATGTATTATTCAGCTGAAGCTTTTATTTTTGATTAGACAGAGAAGGGGACGATCCCCCTCAGATTGGGTTAAGGACCTTGTTCAAGGGCTCAACAGCTGTGTGGAGCTTATCGTGGCTACACCAGGACTTGAACCACAAACCCAGTCATGTGCCTTTGCCAGTAGGCTGCAGGCAGACCCTTGTAGTTCCAGTTTAAATTGCTAACCCAGCCTCTCAGTTAGTCTTCCCTTCTTTGTCATCTCTCAAGGCAAGGTATTCTTACCCAAGCCTGGCTATGGTCAAATCCCCATCAATGAGCAGATTAACCTGGAACCAGAGCTAGAGGAAGCTCTAAAGAATGCCACTGATGCTGAAATGTGTGACATTGCAGGTAAGAGCTTCAGTATCATTCCTCTCCAGGGCTGGACACGTATTTGTGAAGACTGCTTACAGCATGAAGAAAACTATTATCTTGCGCAGTTATCAGAGAATCATCATAATCTATGAAGATTAAAGTCCAGTGGTCTAAAGCACTCTATCAGAGTTGACTTATTTTATGAATATATGAATATATTATATGAATTATATGAATATTATAAACTCACAGGCATTTAGGGACAGACTGGCAGTTTAGTACAGTGAATGCCTTTAATGGTGATACTGTTCTGTGCAGTCTAGCATTTACAAGCTCTGACACACAAGCAAGGGGTTCCCTAATCCTAGTGCCCAGTAACACAAAAAGACCTGGCACTGGGCCATAGGGTTAAAATGACAGAGGTGAGAGAGACAGACAGAGAGAAGGGGGTAGAGTTTATTTCCTGGTCCTTCTCTAATGTACAACAGCACTACGAGTTCTGCAGTTCAGGTGAACATCTCATTTATAACGCTACCAATTTCACGTCTCCCATCAGACATTGCTGTCAGCAATGGGACATTTAGGATTGTCTGTCCGGAATAGATTCTATTCTGGTATTTTATTCTGGACCTCTTACTTTAGCCAGACACATCATAGGTGGCCCCATACTATTTATTCTTCAGTAGAGAATGGCAGCATAACATACAGTATAACAATACCATAGAATTGGGCTACATCATAGGAGTTATGGGGATTTCATTGCAATAGGTATGTGTCTCTGTATCTCACACACTTAAAAGACTTTAAAGCTTGTTGTTATATTAATGTAATAATAGCATTGGATTGGGTCCCAGATGGAGAACTCAGTTTTTGGTGTTTTTTTGTTTGATTCTACTGTATTCTTTGCATGTTTTTGCGAAAAAAATGAAGCGTAAGCATGGACGTACATGATTGTATATGATTTTATTACATGTACTGTACTATGAATTACATGTACTATAAGAATGTTCCTAAAGCTAGGTGTGGTAGGCTGGTTTGATGCCGATTGGCCAGCTTGGAAGCTTTTCTCTCTATCTCTTTTCCTCCCCCCCACTCTCTTTCTCTCTCTTTAATTTCCCTCCAATCTCTCTCCCTCTCTCCCCAAAAGGCTTCCCTTGCCTGTGGCTGTTCAGCTGCTCTCAAAGCAGCTGGTGTGATACAATTATATTGGGTTGAAGGAAAGTGTCATGGACAATGTTGCCCCCTGTTGCTAATAGTTGGTACTTCACTGCAATAGTTTGTAGCGCAGTTTGTTAATCATATGATCCCAGGCTTGATAATGTGCATATTATTATTTTCATTCAGTGATGAAAGTAAGGTAAAGTGTTTCTTCCCTAATCCCCTTACTAATGTAATGTACACAACCAACATCATTTGTTCATGGTTCATCATTATGTTCCATGGTGTCTGCAGCTATCTTGGGAATGTACACACTGATGAGCAACAAGCAGTATTATGATGCTTTGGGCTGCACTGG
Source organism: Conger conger (assembly GCF_963514075.1). Classification (NCBI taxonomy): domain Eukaryota; kingdom Metazoa; phylum Chordata; class Actinopteri; order Anguilliformes; family Congridae; genus Conger; species Conger conger. The sequence continues at coordinate 73,557,958 of NC_083760.1, forward strand.
CATCATTGCCAACACAGAGGGCATCAACAGTGAGTACAATCTTTACATTCAGGACTGTAAGGTAAAGTATGAACTCTACGCAGATGAAAGTGATGATGAAGATGATAAAGCTCTTGGTGTGAAGTTTGTTATGATTCATTAATCTAGAATTGCCCACCATTGATCCAGATAAAAAGGTGGTTGTTTCCTGATGCCAGAAGGCAGTAAGCATATGGAGACTACAGTTGTATGTACATTTAGGTGTGGTGAAGCCAGACCAATACAAAATCTACCCAGATGAGCCCCCCAACCCCACAAATGTTGAGGACACGCTTCAAAAGATCCAGACAAATGACAACAGTCTCACCCAAGTCAACCTCAACAACATCAAGGTAAGACATGTCAAAGACTACAAACTACAAACAAAAATGAAATCAATCTTCACAATTTAAATCAACCAGGTGACTGATTTACCACTGAATTTACCACAATGATAATATGTATCCTGGTTAAATTAGCAAATGAAGCAATTTCAATGTCTGCAGGACCTTCCTGTCCAAACACTGAAAGAAATCCTCCAGGCCATGAAGACTAACTCCAATGTGAGGACATTGAGTATAGCGGCGACTCGCTGCAGTGACCCTGTGGCTTTTGTGAGTTCTCTTCTCTTTACTCAATGTTCTAAAGTCAGCACATATTCATTTCTGTTCAGCAAATTACTTCACTCCTGGATCCAAGCCATTTGTGGTGCAGGTGCTTGCCTGCTGGTGTTGTGACAGTGGTTTCTCATTTCCTGTAGTTGTTTGTGTGCTTAATGCTTCCCCTGTTTCACAGGTTGTGGCTGAAATGTTGCAGGCCAACAAGAGTCTGCAGATTCTTAACATTGAGTCTAACTTCATCACTGGGAATGGGATGAAGGCTATTGTCAGGGCCCTGGCTGCTAACACAACGCTGACTGAAATCAAGATCGGCAATCAGGTCAGAGATGCGGTGGCGGGTGGGTCAATAAAATATCAACATACATGAAGTTACTATTCCTAAGACTACAGAAAATGTCTAACTACAAGTATTACATCATCTCCCCGTTCATACAAGCTGTTCATGGCTATCTTCATGTTTTAAATCTGTTGACTGGCTTTGGAGAGTGAGAATACAAGCTTTCACCTACCTAATTCAACTTCCCTACCCAGACTGTTGGCCTGTTTGACAAGAGATTTGCAATCTCTTGCCTGAAACGTCACATATTTCCAAACAATATTTTGCTACCATTTGTATGTACAAATTTTGGAAAGGAATTTTGAGGGCTTGTATTCAGAGAATTCAGACATGTCTTCCTTTACCCATGTATCACAATATAAAAATGCCCGACTTTTGAGAGACACTTTTTAGCTTTATTTAATATGTATTTATTTTTAAAAAAATTATATCCCTGTCTCACAGAAGGTCTGGTTTTATCACGGTTCTGTCCTTCATCTGCCTGCAGAGACAGCAGTTAGGAGACTCTGTGGAAATGGAGATCGCTAGCATGCTGGAGAACAACCCGGCCATCGTGAGAATTGGGTACCACTTCAGCCAGCAGGGCCCCCGCGCCAGGGCAACCATGGCCATCACCAGAAACACCGACATCCGTATGTCCGTGCCCATCTGTCTGGGCACCGCCTGTCCTGTTTTCTGCTAATTACAGCACAATCCAATCACTTCTGAGTGAATTCAATGTCATTCATTGCCTAAATGGAAAAGAGACAAGAGTAGTTTTTCAGAGACTTAAATAGTGGATTCATCAGGGCTTCCAAATATTTATCTTAAAGACACATGCATTGTATTAAATGACTCATCTAATTAGTATTTGGTGGATTTTATTGACCAGTGAATTGTAGTTATATTTATAATCTGTGATTGATAGAAAGACAAAAGGACAAGCTATTGTGCATGCCTGATGTATCCATTTAGTCTAGAATTGTTTCTTCCAGTTCGCCAACAGAGAGTAAGATGAAAGAAGCCCATATGATCTTAGAGCTGCCAAGCCCGTGCTCTCTGGAGATCCAACACATTATGCCTCCATGCCTGAAACCTCAATCAACACCAGCTCTGCCAGAGGACTACGATGAACCCAGTTACCCTTTGTGCCAATTAATATAATGTTTTTCTATCCTCACATGGTCCAGTGTTATCCTTTCCAGGCCAAAGATTTCCATTCAACAATATACTGATTCTATCGGTCATGGTTTTTGTTTGAATCTGGAATGAAGGGATCTGTACTAGGAGTTATTGATTGAAGGGTGGAAAATCTTGATATTATGTAGTATGCGAGACTAACAAAAAGGAGAATGGAAAACCAAATTTCACCAAAATATCCCTACATTTGCACTAAATTTCAAATCTGTACTAATCATACATTTCAGTCAATCAATCATTTTTCTGTAAATAATTTTAATAAAATGCTTCAATTCTTCATGGTTTATGCAGTCTTGTTTAATCAACTCAGAATTGTGAAATGCAAACTGTTTGGATCATATTCAATAATTGCCATTTCTTATACTAAAGAAAATGTGGAATATTTTGAGGTTACATTGGTCTGGTCATAGAGTGCAGTACAGGACACACTGGGTGACAGATGAAAAATAAACGCAGCCAAAATGGGGCACATGCTACACCGCTAACTGTATATAGATCTGTGCCTCTAGGTGACTTAAACACTTTCTGCACAAATATACAATGACGACGAAGGGTATGTCAGACCCCTTCTTCACCTGGCCTATTTATACCAACAGCTTGGAGGGTAAACAGCGGAAGAAACCAACTCAGTGGGGGTTGGGTTACAAGTGCTCAAAATACTCTGGCTTTTATAAGGCGGGTGGAGGAGGCCGCATCCAGAAAAGCTAAATTGGAGATTTACAGATCTCTCCAGAACAGCTGCTAACCTTTCGGGACTTTCACCTTATCAAATAAATCTTACTGTGTGCCATCTATGCATTTTGGATCAAACTGAAGCTCAACTCAGTAAGTAAAACTGAGTTGGAGCTACAGTGGAAAGTCGGGCCTACCAGCTGTAAGCAGTGCGCTGTTCTGCGTAGCATGGTGTGGATTTCCTCTAATGATCAACCTCAGAATGCGCCAGGGGAGCTGCTCCTGCAGACACCATCATGACATTCAGCTGAACCAGACCTACAGCTGGTGTTGGCACACACCATATTTTTCCCTTCTGGCTTTCATCAACAATTGGATAAATAGACAAAAATAGAATTACATGCACAGTATGTTCAATGACATCTCACCCACTCAGAATTCCTTTGCATACTGGCCACAAGAAAGGGTTTTGTTTCCCACACAGGCAGTTATAGCTAAACTGATGGGTGATTCCAATTTGAAGGACACTGCAGGACTTCCAGCTTCAAACACAATGCTAGCACAGTGGCCCCCACATTGTTTTCAACCAAAAGCATAATTCACAACAGATGATACAGGTTTTATTATGCTGTAATAAATATGTTGGGAAGACTGAAACTGCAGAGACCGGGTAACTCTGTACACATCTTTGATCTGTCATTGATCAGTTTCCCAGGTCATACTGTATAGCGAAAGATTAAATCTTCACCCAGAAATCATAAGCAATGCTTATGGACATTATTTTAATGGTTATTACTGATGGCACAAATGATTGGTAGCGAAAGTGTTTGGAATAATAATTGCCCACATTCCCATTAAGTGCTGTATCCTGATATCTTAGATACACCTCTGCAAATTTGGTCCATGTATATATATATATATATATATATATATATATAAAAGCAGTCCCTCATTTAAGCATGACTATTATGCATATACAAAAAACAAGACAGAAACCTGCTGAAGATAAATAAACAACCATTTGCATAAATAAGTACATAAAACATCCTTCAAGTAATCACTTCGATATTTGCAATTCTGAGCCCTGAGGATCATGTGAAGAATTTTATAATCCATCATCCTGCGGTCATCAAATCAAATTCAACCAATGAACATTAAACATCTCCACATATCAATACATGTACCGTTTCAGAAATAGTTTCTATAGGCACTTCATAATACAAAATGAACTTTGAACAGAAAACACTGGCACTATCCTCCCAGACAAACTCTTCGCAGCAACTCAGAATCCATGCCACCATGCTGCAATCTAGGCTAAACATAGATCCAATTTCTAGGACTCAACTAGCCACTCTAAATATAGCCCTCTCACTCCCTTTAAACCTTGGGGAAATTAGATTTGTTCAAAGGGGACAGTTGTGGGAGTATGAATGACCATACCGTGAATAACCAGTGGCAGCTCTCGTCAAGATTAGCACTAATAGTAGAATATCTGCTGTTGATTTAGAATAAGCTGGCCTGGGCTTAGTTCTAATGGAAGGTATTTAAAGCAAACTAACTCGGGGCGTAAGAACAACACAGGGTGCTGAAAATAGCATCCTCGTGGTCCTTCCTCCAGGTGGCAACAGCAAACGGAGATCTGGTGATGGATTCTCTTCAGCGCTTGCACCTGTCCTCTGGGAGGCTGCCAGGTTGGGAAAAGGCAGGCTCTGTGCTTTTGGGATGAGGGGTCATGGGAGAGCGCTGATCCTGCTCTGGGACGTCTGTTGACTCAGTGTTGTGGGGAAGAGGGGGGAGGGGAGAGGGCTGGTCCTCATCAGAGTCAAATTCCACGTTCTCATCCTTTACCCAACCGCCGCTTCTGTCCTGCAGCCATCCAGAGCTGAGAGGAACACACACACAGTAAAGGAAAATCATGAGATCCACATCTCAGCAACACTCAAGAGCGGGGTGAGCAGAATTGCAGGCTTCCATTGTCAAACACAAGATTCTGCTATACACAAGCTGCTGACCCTGTAAGATATGTGGTGTTTAGATTATGGCCTTAGAGAGAAGAACTGGATGGGGAATTATTATATTATTATATTGCGTCTAAGAATGCTGATGTCCTCTGACATCAGTCACGCTGATACCCTAATCCAGGCCTGCAATCTATGGGCCTGACCTCAAGAGTTTGTCACAGAAGATACACTAGAATCAGGGCAGGGCCTTACCAGGATTTCCCCCACTTAAAATTGTCATTCTTCATAATAATTATTCATTTAAATCACATAAAATAGATTTTATATGTACAAATGTTAAGTGAGGGGTTCTAGGAAGCAAAACCACTTGTGTTCAGTATTCAGAGTGCTGAATATCTTAACAAGGATATTGTTTGTTGGAAACGCTGGATTCAGAACATAAACGTATTCATTATACTTAATTCTCGCTTCTCGCTTATCCTGAACAGGGTCACAAGGGGGCTGGAGCCTATCCCAGCATACATTGGTTGAAAGGCAGGAATACACCCTGGACAGGTCGCCAGTCCATCACAGGGCACACACACCATTCACTCACACACTCATACCTATGGGCAATTTAGACTCTCCAATCAGCCTAACCTGCATGTCTTTGGACTGTGGGAGGAAACCGGAGTACCCGGAGGAAACTCACGCAGGCACGGGGAGAACATGCAAACTCCGCACAGAGAGGCCCCGGCTGACGGCGATTCAAACCCAGGACCTCCTTGCTGTGAGGCGGCAGCGCTACCCATCCGTGCACCCCGTCCCCCCAAATGATTCAATGCATAATTAAAAATTATGACCAAGTATGTAGTAAGAGACCCATAAACCTTGTCTAACACCTCTGAGCCCTTACTTCAAATTATTTCAGCAGATTGTATTCTATTGACCAGGAGTTGGATGAAAATATCATCGATAAAGTTTCATTTTCAAAAGAATAAAAACTATATTTACTAAAATACTAATATAATTTTGAAATAATATGAACTGCTTTCAACGCAGAATTACCTTTTCAGTTTGAGATAGTGATCCAGCTCTCTACGTCTCTCTGCTGATATGGGTTCTGGGTCCAAGGTAATTGTGGGCCTTGACTTTTTCTTGACTGCTTCCTGTTTTTTCAGGGCTTGTGGGTGTGTCTGATGGCCTGATTGGACAGTGAAAAATTCAAGTGAAGTCATATGCACTTTCAAAGTCCTGCCCACTGCAAAAAATGTGACTGGACATAGGAAGTGGTTTAAAACAATGGGGATTCCCATTGAGAAATACCCAAAAAATATATATCTTCTCATGAGCAAACAATTACTGTACACAACCTCCTTCTCCAAACATCTAGATGAACAATATTGTAAATCTAATAATACAATTTAAAATATACATTTGCTTACAATCAACTGATCAGCAAAACATGTTGTTTGGAGATAAAGGTTATGTAATGGTTCTCGAGAGAAGACACAATTGTTAGTTTTTCTCCATGGGATTTTGCATCGTATTAAACCACTTCCGAGACCCAGTGACTTTACCACTCTATAGGGTATAGCTACATATTCATGTTTAAAAAAAATCACATCACACTGAACATCAATGCGCATTTTAACAAATGCATAAGACTGTACCTTTTGTACTGCTACAATAAGACGGGACTGATCTGGTTTCCTTAATTACAGCACCCACCACCTCAGGACATGATATCTGGTTCAGTGGTGAAGATTTGTTGGTGGGAGGGATGACAGTTTGACAATGCAGACCAGAGCTAGTAGAGCCTTTTTCAAACTTCAAGCTTAAAATGTGAGTAAAAAAAAAACAAACAATTAGAAACAGATTGTCTCTAATCTGATATAGGTCAAAGTTGAAGAGAATCAAATAACTCCAATGACTAAGACAGATTGTAACCCATGAAAATAACTGCTAATGGATGGTATCAAGATATGGCCTTTGCCATCAAAACAGAAAAAGCACAATATTTATTTGTTGTAATAACAATATCAGTGATGACTCAACAATGAATTACATTAAATTTGTTTTGGTATGCAGGATGTAGGCCACTTTGTTCCACAGAACCAACGGAAGAATGCACATAAAAGATGCTGGGAACAAAGGGGGGAAAATAGCTGTTCTTGGTCCTTACCTAATTTTCTTGTGGCAGCTGCTATAGGGTATGGACTTCAGCAGGGCATGATGGGTAATATTACGGGTCTGTGTGAGTAAAGGAGCAGCTTTCCCTTCTTCCTGAGAAAGATTCTGTGGTGGATGTTATAGAGCAATGAGTAACACAACATGAGAAATGCAACAAATACCACAGGCACATTATTACTCTGGATGCTCTGTTTGAGAATTTTTGGAGGGGCTGTGGAAAAAGAATGAAGTAAACTAACTAATTAAATTAAACATCATACCTGCTTTCCTTCTTCAGCTTGAACATAATTCTGATGCCTACGTTTCTCAATTTCATTATGTAACGTTGTCTTCTTTCCATAAAACCACTTCAGTCCTGAAAATCAGTGCGTTATTTAGGAAAGTCAGTGACAGCTGGTCCAGTGGATGGACAAACAATAAAACAAACATAATAAGGTATGGCCATACCTTCAAGATGCCTCTTTCCTTTTCTGTGGACCGTCAGCATGTCAACAGTGTCAAATACAGGACGGTAAGAGCACACTAAGCAGGTGTACCTGAATGTAGAAAGGTCGGTAGCTATTAAAAAAATAACCTTAATCTTAAATCTACATTGGACAGTACATAATGTCAAATAATTGTACGCACATGTTCTATTTAAGAGAAATTTTTCATTATTATTTTGCTAGTTGCCTCGCTCTAAAACTTTCGGGATAGTGAGAGCCTTGCAATCAAATAAATAACCAACGTCAAGTTGCCATTTACCTTACCTTCCATTTTTCATCAAGGCAGCTTCATCTTCAGGTATGAAGTTTGACAGGAGATCTGCAACACGTCGTTTCTGAGAAAGAAACATAGGATATAAGCTAAACCATGTTGCTGTAGAAAAGCTCATCATGGTGTCGTGAATTCACATAACAAGTTAACCATCTTTTGGAATTTATAGAAGTTAACATTGACGTTAGCGTCGTGATAACACTGCTTACCTTAAGAATGTTTAATTGACTGGAGTCATCTCCTTCCCTTTTAAATGACATTATGTCGAGACCTTCAGCTGCTAGCTAGCAATAATTTCAATTCCACGGGCTTGGTTTTCTTCTTCTTTGTTTAATTTTCTAAACCAACAGTTTACAGTTACCGCCACCTAGTGTACAGGAGTGTACATGTAGTCGTTTGTTGCTACTGTCTATATGGATTATTGTACATAACTGGAGATTTCAGGCCTTCAATTTAGCGTTTAAATAAATAAATAGTGCTGGTTGCATGATTGTAAGCAAGGCAATTATGCTAATCAAGGAAGCTTCCTCTCTTGACAAAACGTTAGCCCTGCAGGGTGCAAGACATACTAAAACGTACTAAAGAACTTCAAACTTTACTTAGAGTCTAATAAGATTGAGCGCAATTCCAGCTCGCTTATGTGGAATCGATATAGGGACCGTGTGACCATGTGATGGTCATGAGATGCATTGTACCAGAGTTATAGCCAATTGGCCATTTTTAATTGGATACCCAGAAATCTGGCAACCCTAGTAGGGTTGGAAGCTATTTTTTATACAGTCTATGGTTGGAAGTAAGGAACTCAATTTGCTTGGCCTGCTGCCTTCTGAAATTATGACGTGATTTAAACGATAGACAATGTCAGCGCGGTGTGTCTGATTGCATTAGCCTTGCATTTAATGTATTTTCTACTAATTTGTCTTTATCTGGTCATTGTTCGTGCAGTTGAGAAGTTGACAGTCATGCAAATAACCATACAGCAGTCCTATGCAGAAGAGCATCTCTGAACTCATGTGTCAAAACCTCTAAGTGGATAGGCTACAGCAGTACAACACCAATAAGTCTAAAAACAAAGTCTTAATAAATACCTAATAAAGTGCTCACTGAGAAACCTGGCAACCCTAGTAAAGGAAGTGAGGATCTCTTCTGATTAGTTTAGTTCACGAAGGGGATGATGCTTGACCTTCTGTCTTCTGAAATTATAGGAAGCGATTTAAACGAAAGACAATTTGAGATTGGTGCCGAACCACATCACTTGTATGCTCGCGTTTTAAATGTGAAAATGGCTGAAAATTTTTGCTAGGGCTGGCTAGCTAATGTATATAGTATTGTACATTAGCTACCTAACTCGGCTGTGGACGTGCAGTTAGCGTTAAAGCTAACAGGCGTTAGCTAGAGTGAGCTATCCGAGTTCCCTGTGATGCTAGCTAAATTTAAATACAAAAGGCATTACTTGACGTGTCAACTCGATAGATAACACTAGCCAATGAAATTGCTAGCTTGTGTGTTTAGCGTATAGCTTCCTAGCTAGATATCGAAGCTACTCCTGCAATAATAGATTGCTAGCTCGCAGTGGGCGTTAGTTAGCTAGTTAGCTAGCAGTAGTCGGTCATAACTCCGCTAATTTACCCTGGAAACGTCAGTGGTATTAAACTGGTTTACTTGCCAATGTTACATGCCTTTTCACATAACTTGAGCCAGAACAACAGAAGTAGCAATGATCAGCTCGGAGCTAGCCAAAGTTAGGTAGCTAGCTAGTAAATACATTTTACTGCGTAACGGTGGCTGCACGACCACAGCCTCCATGTCTTCTGAACAGACCCCTTTTCCTGCTGGTGGTAACGTTACGGGGCTTCTTCGTGGGAATCGAACCAGGTCTTACGGTAGTCTGGTACGCTCTCCTCTGTCACCAGTGCGACAGGGGTTGATAGAACACCAAGTGCAATCATGGGACACACTGCAAGGACTCGCGTTAAAGTATGGCGTATCGGTGAGTAAAATGTTAAACGTTTAGTTTTTGTTTACTTAGTACTATAATAACTATAATTATCCATGCTATTCAGCGACACGCCTAATGTTACCTAACTTAGCCTTAGCGTACTCTGCACTCGTATGCTCTATGATTCAACAGAAGGAGAGGGTGGGACGACCTGTCCATGCAACCTGTCCATACAACTGCATGTTTCAGGTCGGCTACAGCGCATATAAATACAGCGATAATACAGATTCATTATGGTTAATTATTTCTGCACAGGTCATGGTTGCCCAAATTAAGCTGATTGAGAAAGAGGCAAGTCATTTTTACGTTTGCCAAAAAATAGTTCACAGCATCAGGGAGAAAAAACGGAAAGATTGTCAACAGAAAGAAGAGCAAGGTGGATTTGCCATATAGTCAAGACCGAAGGCCAGACAAAGGCCAGATGAGTGTAAACAGCAGGGAATGAGGAAACGCAAGCTATAGCGGGTGACCTGTTTACTCTGTTCAAAAAGCATATATATTTTTGTTTTACAGATGGAGCAGATTAAAAGGGCGAATAGACTGTACACCAATGACTCTATTTTCCTGAAGAAGTCACTCTCCATCCCAGTGTTGACTGACCCTTGCAATGGAGTTGAGCAGGCAGAACAAGTATCCAGCCAATCAGCTGAAAATGTCCACAGAGTGGACCAGAATCACAATGTTGGGGAAGCCAATTGGACAGATGGTGGTCTTGCCAGTGGGGTGGACACACAGTCCGACATCTCACCAATGGACTTCCTGAAAAGGATAGATAGTTCAATCAACCAGTCCAAACAGGCTGCTGCTAGGAAAATTGCAGATGGAGAGAAGGGGTAAGTTCTCCACAATCCAAAGGGCAAGGCAGTATTTTATGGAAAGCCACAATTCTGTGTGTTTTTATGGTTCTCTAAAATGGTTTCTGTTTTGTGCAGGGGGGTGAGCAGATATCCTTGTTAGTCTGTTCATTCAGATTGAAAATTGGTAACTGTATATTTATAAATCACAGGAAGTCCACATCAGCCTGCCCACCAGTTGCTTGATGAATGTTCTTTCTTTAGCCTTGCTTACATTTTCATCTCATTTTATGCATGTGTTGCTTGTTTGTCTTTATCTGGTCATTGCTTGTGCAGTTGAGCACAGCTTCTTCTTGCTTGAGTGTTAGCAAGCCCCCCTTTAAATGGCTGCCTTCATGTTGTCAGACTGATGTCATTTTGAATAAATGACTGGCCATTACTGCTGTAGGTCAGAAGTTTAACCTTTTTTGCTTTTTAGTTTTCCAGGTGTGGATCAGTTCCACATCCACAGAGCCTCAGTCAGTCAAGTTATGGAGTCCCATAGCTTCAGCGCCTCTAACAGGGTCCACCAGCAGGCCATGCTGGGGGCTGTCCCAATCACTATCACCAAGCTCACTAAGAAACTGAAGGACAAGGAGGATGAGATCTTTCAACTGTGATCATCTCTATTCCTGATTTGGCAATGCTATGGTTTAATTGACTGCTCATGACTGGTAAGAACTTAAGGATCAGTGTGTGCTTGTTATGGTTTGTTTTGATTTTATTTTTATTTTTACTATACTTTGCCTCAAACATTTTGCAACTTTTTTAGATGAAAGCCTTATTTTTAATATAGACTGATATTAATAAAAATGGCAAAAAATTCACTGTTCAGTTATGATAGATGTTATTTTATGTACTATTTATTATATCAAGTTCAAGGATCCAGCAGAAAAAAATAAAGTGTGAATGTGTGTGTGTCTGCATTTTACAAAACACTGTTTTCATGTTTATATGAATTCTTTGACATAATTTGCCAGTTTTAGATGTTAGACTGGCATATAAGCAAACCAGCAGGTATCCTGTAGCACTTTAACTCAATTAAAGGATGAAATGTTAGAAATGGGGTAATAAGTATGTGCACATGTGTGTGTGCGTACTCATGCACGTACGTCTGAGCCTGTTCTTGTGTCAATTATTTAAGATTTTTTTATTATAATGGCAGACTATGAAAATGTGAAAGAATATGGAACATTTTTATTCCATTCGATAAACCTGCTAATTTCTAGTACCCTTTGTCCAATATTAAAAATATTTTGTCTATTAACTGTCTGTGGCATTTGTTCATTATCACATTGTTTCATTCCAGCACCGAATTCCAGTATTAGGTGAACATTCTGTTATCTCCAAATCAATGGTAATGTCTGGGCCACTGTAAAGACATTTTTGTTGCTTCTTATCGGAGTACCTTGAACTGAAATATGTCTGCTAAGGGACACTCCCAAACATCACTTTTTATTTATTTAACCTGTATTTAACCAGGATGTCCATGAGAAAATATTGCCTTTTCATTGCTCACAGTAGGTAAACTTCACCCATTTTAAGTCCCTTAAAATGTTTTTCTCATCAAACTAAACACTGAATCCATTTGTATCCATTTACGGTACAACCAGGCAAAAATTCAGAGATAAACTGTTTTTTTATTGAGAAAGGACATTTCTTTTGCAGAAATGTCATCGCCTTTTTTTTTTTGGTCAAACACAGATGTTACATTATTCTTGAGGCCAGGATCGGAAAATACAATCATGATTGCTCAATGCACATGTCAAATTGATTAAAAATACGCAAATAACTTTTAAATATGTTAAATATAGGCATGCTGGGAAAATATTTTTAAATGTAGTAGTCAACCTTCCTGACATCTCTGGAAGCATTTGTTAATTCACCTCCAGAAAACATGTCTTGGTTAAATATATTTTCTGCAAAGCCTTGTTGTATACTGCCTGTATACTACTCATCAATCTAGGATGTGCATTTATGCATGGCTATATTTTTCATTTGGTTAAAAGCGAGTGAGTGCTTGCCTCTTTGGTGTGCTTTTATGTGCAAATGCAGGACTCTTATGTGTTTGGTTGTTCTGTTTAAAGTGATCCACCCACATGTGAGCTGCAGACTTATGCAGGATTTGTTGAATTCTGGATAAACTTCCTCAGCTGTAGGCAAGTAAACAAGGGTGTGTCATACAGGGAGAAAAAACATTAGACTTTCCAAGTACTCCTTCATCCGCTGGCCATTCGTGACATTTTATAGTCTCAGCTGCACATACTAGTTGAGATCATCTATAAATGCCAAATTCAATAATATACTAAATTAAAATATTTCCAATTATTTAATCCCCAAAGTCGGCCATTGAGCTACTTTACAGGCAGGATTTAAATTAATTGTTTCTAATTACATTTTAAAGGGCAGGATATGCTTTTGCAGCTGATTCACTTCATACTCACAGTGAAATATGGCAGTGGGTGATGTTTGTTTGTTTGTGTGTTTTACTTTACCAGATTTAGACCAATCTTAGATCTATTATCGGGTATACTCGAAACCTTTGCTCTGCCAACACCAACCGCCTCCGTCCCCACAAGACCAAGCTCTGCACCATGGGCGACCGAGCCTTCTGCTCGGCTGCTCCCCGCCTGTGGAATGCCCTCCCTGACTACCTGAGAGCACCACAGACCACTGATGCTTTTAAAAGAGGGCTAAAAACCTACCTCTTTACCAAAGCTTTTTCTTAGTTTTTACATTTTATACATGCCATTGGGTGTTTTATTCCCTGTTTTTACCCTGTAGCACAGATTTGGTCTCCAAATGTAAAGTGCACTACAAATAAAATGCATTATTATTATTATTATAATGGTTGATTGTATTGTATTTATTCTATGGGAAGAGTAAATAAAAATATGAATATATATTCTCTTTGTCACCAGTTAACTGTGATACAACTGGTTGTAACTTATATGATCATCATTAAATAAATAAAGAGATTTATATATTCACAGCAACTTAAGCAAATGAGTGAACAAGTGAAGTGACAATTGTTACATGTGGTCATTTTATTTACAGTATATCATGAGGACAAGATCACGAGCAACAATGGAAAAAATGCTTCAATTATAGTATAATTTGAAGTGGGTGCATTTAACAATTGGAATGAATTTACTTTAGATCATATGTATAAATAGTCAGTAGTGTTTCACAATCCTGTTCTCTGAAATATTCCTATAGCACACGCCATATTAAACCACTAGATGGCAGTGTAATGTCCGTGTCACATGTTTAAGTAGTCAAATCCAGTATTCCTTTCGTTATAATATATTTAATGTAAAATGAAAGCAAATAATTCAATGTGGAATGACAATTCTACACTTAATATTTTCTGGAATAGTAAAAACTCCATGTTTATAATAATAATAATAATAATAATAATAATAATAATAATAATAATAATAATAATAATAATACTTTTTATCATTTTTGTTCAATCATTTATCCTGGGGAATGTCACACACATGGACACATTCACACTAGGAAGTGAGAGGTTTTGTGAACAGCAAATGCAGGATTGGAATTCTATTCTGGCCTAAAAATCACAAGCTGAAATTGTCCAGAACCTGCTTGGAATTCAGTGTCCGGTAAAACTGAATTTTAATCCCTTGGACAAACAAGAAAAAAAAATGATGTCACTTCATATAACACTGAAATAATCACTCTTTAGCTAAATGTGCATATATGTCATATAAGTCACTTTGAGTGGTTACCTCATCTTCAATTCCAGCAGACTATATGGGAATAATTGCCCCACAGGAAGACAATTTAATATGGGTGTCACATCTAATGTGGTCAGTTTTGGGCATGATGTTTTTCAAAGCCAGTTGTAGACTTTTTTTAGGTAAGAATGTTGCTTCCTTGTTCCTGGTAAACAGTTCTGAGCAGGTGTCCCACAGTCAGGCATTCAGTCTCTTGCAAGTCAACCAACTCATAGCTTGTCCTCCTCCACCAGCTTGTTGAGGCCGGTACATATTTTGGTGAGGTTGGGGCGGAAAGGGCCCTGTGCACTGTAGAGGGAGGTGAGTAGCTCTGGGTCAGCGTAATGATTAAAAACATGGTTGATGCGCCCATGGGACTTGGGTGTAAGATGCTTATCCACCAGCTTGAGTAGCACATCCCTGCAGTCTGTCAAGATCTCTGAAATCACAGTCTGGTCGAAGGTGAATTCCACCTAGACAGTGGACAGAAAGAGAAAAAAACAAAACAATTCACTGTCTATATCTCTGTTTTGAAGGTTTCATGTACTAATGCCTTGATAAAAAAAAAAACCCAAAACAAAACAAAAAAAACAATAAATGAAGAAAATACAGTAAAGTTTAATACAGTAAGTAAATAAATGTGGCACTCATCATTGAGCTGAGCTGTTCCTAAATTTGGAATGGCCCAGTGTCTACAACCATAGCCACATTAATGCATGAAGCCCACTGCCGCTTCGGCAGAGTGTACACAACCTTGGTTCCTCTCCAAAACGCACGGTGTTGCAAGTCTGCTTCTTTTCACAGGCTACAGCTACTGTAGCTCATATAAAGTGGGCTCAGAGGAAGACCTTTCATATTTGGCTTTAACATGCAGTCCACGGGCACCTGATCAACCAGTAGGTGTCACTTGCTAGCTATGAAACACAAACTCCTAACTGACTGAACCTTCCCGTACCAAATGGAGCTACCAGCCACAGTCAGGACTGGCATGGTCTGGTATTGCTGGGGCTCATCCATGCACCGTGGGGCTCATCCATGCACCACAGTGTGATAGTTTGACCAGATGAGCCACTTTTGAAGGATACAATTTGGCCTTGAGTTAAATTTGATTGTTACATCTTGAAAGTAATCTGAAACTTCAGATGTCCTCTCTGAATAACCACCCACTCAAAGAATTTAAATTTTTTGGCATAATGCAAGTGTCTTGGATGACATGAGCATGTTTTTTTAAAATTGAATTTTAATTGAATGTCCCTTATGTTAAGAGAAATTATGTATAGAGCTCAGGGAAGCCCTCCTTTGAGGACTCAGGGCTTTAGGAGGTAATTTGGTGTGTTGCTAGGAAATTGATTTATTCAAACATTAAGTCAGTTAGTGAAATATCTTGTGAAATAAAAGTTACCTCTTCCGGCATTTGTTTCAAGTAGTATATTGTTTTCACAAGTTCAAGAACAACAGTGAAATATTACTAATATTTCTAATTACTAATTGGGCCTCACTGGATGTTTTGCAGTGCAGTGTTGTGGACATGAAAAAAAACAAAAGAAAAAAACAAACAAACAGGTAACTTTACCTCGTAGAAGCTGATAGCTGTCATGGCACCCTGATGTAACTTCTTCTTGAAGTCCTGGGCCAGTTTAATCTCCTCTTCATTGAAACGATTGTGGCGGAAGAGGACACCGATCTTGACGGCCACCTTGATCAGGTTCTTTATCACTTTCTGGGCCTCTGAGCGGTTGCCAGTGTACTCCTTGGAGACCCGGTAGAGTTCGTCCAGAATCTCACTGCTGGTGTCATCAATAAACATCTGAACGACGGATTTATTGGCCATGTGGCTAAGGATCTTCTTCTGTGCCTTCATGGCCATATCCTTGGAGTTGAATGCCTCCATCGTATCTTTGGGATGGAAGAGATGGAGATCAGTCCAGTGAAAATTATTTTGCAGGCATTACCAGACTAGATATTTGCAGGCATATTCTAGTGACATATGTTGAGGGTACTCACTGAATCTGATGATAAGTGTTAAACAATCATGATTAGTATAATGATGGGCATGAACACTTGATCTGACATCATGCTTGCTCACTAATTGGAAACTATTGTTCAAAAAGTGCCCCCATTCAAAGAGGAACAAGCAAATGCCTAGCTGGCTGTACTTGATTAAGAAAATGTTTTGACTCATAAAAAGCTCCCCACCGCAGATTAAATCATCAAGCTTTCCGAGCACAAGTATAACACATAGTACATACATTAATGTAGAGCTTCACTTGTACTGCAGGCAACCATGCTGAAAAATCACCTGTTTTAATAACATAATAAAGCTCATTTGAAAACCATTGGTCAACTTTTTGTGTAAATTATATGTTCAATTTGCAAGCTTGCAAATGGTTAAAAACATGTCTTCATCATCTAAAAATATACTTTAAAACTTAGTTTACTGTTTTTTGCTAAACTGCTTCTTTTTTTTTTTTTTTGCTAAACATTTTACTGAAATTTTATGGAATTTACTGGAAATGTCCCATGGAGTAAGGTAAGGTAATTTCTTTATTATTCCACGCAGCTATTTATTTGGCAAATACTTATATCAAGAGCCACTTCAAAGATCATTATAGCTTGTTAATCACTATAATATTCTCTGTTTGTTACAGGACTGATTAATTTTGTGAAAGGTGAAAGTGAAAGTGATATAATGAGGTAGACAAGGAGGAAGTCAGAAGTCTGACACTTCAACCAACTTTGGTGAGACATCTCTGCATTTAAATATACAGGAAATGTCCTAAATATATCAAGACAGCCAGCAGACTCTGTCAGGCCCTTTACTTAACTGGGTAAAGCAAGCATTATCCATTGTAAGTGCTAGATAAGACTATCTGCTGAATACCAAATTGTAATTATAATTTTGACAAGGCAAAGAATATCATATTAACAGAGGTTACTTACTCCGAAAGAAAGAAACTAAAATATGTATTTTGTTGCTACCAGAATTAATTATAACAATAATTATAGATCAAATACTGCTTCACACCAAGGTCTATCACACCAAACCCAATCCAAATATTCCTAATGATGCTTAAAAATATGAAAATCCATTTTTCTTCAAATTAAAATAATTTCAAATAAAATAAATTATTGCAAAGTAGGAGTTTAGTCTGTACTGTTCATGAAGGCAAAATTGCCTGTCCATTTGAATGCAGTGTGAGGTATAAATACACGTGAGTTACATAAAACTGTTATGAGAATTTTAATACCTGACATTATAATAAATGCACTCAATAGAACATGAGTAGACAACTGTGCATTCTAAACTGATATATATATATATATATATATATATATATATATATATATATATATATATATATATATATATCATATATATGGTGTGTAGTACCTACACACCAATTCATTATTTCATAGACAGGGAAATAATATAGTTCATTTTAAGTTTATTTCATTTCAGTTAATTACAGCACCCCTACATATTAAATCACACAGGTAATATTATCAGAAATGGCAGCACAATGAATAGCATAGAGAGGTCATGGTGCTTGATATGCAAACCTCCACATGGGAGATTATGTGTATTGTCATGGTTCCAGCTCCTCTTTGGGAAAAGAGTCCAGGGAAATGAATAATTGTGCTCCGGCTTGAGCATGTTTGTTTTTGGGGATCCACAGTGTTGCCATGAGGATTGAGTTTTGGCAGATGTTTGAGTCAGGCACCTCCATATGTCAAGAAAATGAGAGGATTGTGTTTGTCTCAACGAAAAACAAAGATTTAAGCAGTCAAAATGTTTCCACAGAGACAACACAAGCGCAAGACTAAGCACTTCACAATATGGCGCCACATGTTTGCACAACTGTCCCATATTACACTCAAATAAGTGTAATAAAAAATTAATACTGGATATTTTTCTCAACCTTCGATAACCATGGCTCCTGGAATTATGGGAACCATGAGGAAATATTATTTGAGTGAAAAGAAATATTGTGTTCTTAGAGTGAAGGTATCACAAATCACAAGTTCATCTTTCACTTAATTTATGGGGCTGTGTTTAAGTAAAACCATAAATAATTTTTGCGTGCTAAGCATATTGTATCCACAGTCACTGCCTTTCAGCAAGGTATGCAGTGTACATACCATCAGTGTGCACTTTATTTGGTATTTATTACTTACTACTTGTAGTACTTATTTTTTTACTTTTGCTGCAGTAGCCTATCCACTTAAAAGTTTGATGTGTTGTGTGTTTCAGAGATTCTCTTCTGCATACCACTGCTCTAATGTATGGTTATTTGCGTCCTGTCAGCTTCGACCAGTTTGGCCCTTCTCCTCTGATCTCTCATTAACAACACATTTTTGCCCGCAGAACTGCCACTCACTGGATGTTTTTTTGTTTTTCACACTATTCTGAGTAAAGACTGTCGTGCGTCAAAATCCCAGTTTCTGAGATACTCAAACCACCCTGTCTGGCACTAATAATCATTCCACGGTCAAAGTCACTTAGATCCCATTTTTTCCCCATTCTGATGGCTGATGTGAACATTAACTGAAGCTCCTGACAGGTGTTCCAAATAAAGTGGGTGTATATTCTGCAGTTCATATCTTTATATCTTACTTGTTCTTGAATTATATGATATATTGTATTATAAGATATGCATATTATCGCTCTCACACACACCCACAGTTCTCATGCAAACCGTTTTCATGTGTAAGCATGGTCTGCCTCAGGCATAGTGCCTCGTGCATACTTCACACACATACAGGAAAAACACGTCCACAACATATTACTCTATAGAAAGTACAAATCATGAACAAATTGCCAGACACAAATGCAAATAACTGGTGCAGCTGGACTTTTATTTTATCTTTCTCACAAGCAAGCAATCATCAAAATTATTGGTTCAACCAATAAATACCAATTTCTATGTTCTTCGCATACTACAAAAAATATGAATCCTTAAACTTTATCTCTACCTACCAGGCTTTATCTATACCTTACAGTATCATTCATCAAGGCGAGCATTGCACTTAGCTTAACCATGCTATATTATTCCAGCATTGAAAAGCACATTCACAATGAGGCAGAACTGAAGTCATGGCTCATCAGTCTATCATTATTATTCTTATCTCAAGCCCCCTGTTTGTTTTTTCTGTATCACGGAGACGCTCCACTTAAGGGAAGAGGCGTTAAAAAAGGCTCTTCTGGGGCTGAGGCGATGGAAGCCTCAGTCATGCTATAACAGACCCTTTCCCCTCAGAGAGCTCACAGCCAACACCTCGTACAAACACCTCTGTTTCACTGCATTATCTGTTTGGATTCTCTGTGAGGAGTATAGCTGAGTAAAGATCATAATTAGGGAAATGTGGTCATGGCAGCAGACATCAGATCAATATGTCTCAATACAAATAAGACAAGACATCATACTCACCAGCAAGACTATTCTGTTAATCTAAGGTCTCTGTACTACCACCCATGGGCATATTTATACTACATCTGACAAATTAATCTTTCCCTTCCCTTTATAATCTCCCCGTCCGTCAAATTCGGGTCTTTTTGATATATGAGGGCAGAATGTACTGCACATTGCTCTCTATCTCAATTGCTCTCTCTGTGATTTGTTCAAAGCATTACTTTTCAAGTGAAAGCCTGTCATTTAGTTCTCACTGCAATTTCAAGTAAAATTGTACCGGTGGGATTAAGTTGTGTACTTTTTTGTCATATTTCTGAAGAATATAGCAGATATAGCAGAATATTTTAGCTGTAGCATTGTATCAGCAGTGGTTTGTTGAAACACAGCTGGTCTTGTTGTTCTGCTGTGAAAAGTTCCAGGGCTCTGGTCCAGAAGTCGAGCAGTGCAGACTAGCAATGAACTGCCTGCTCAGACAAGCAGGAGGCCGAGGCTTGTGGGCTGCATAGCTCAGACAGGCTTTTACAGGCCCTCTCTTCCAGCCTACTTTGAAAATACACTGAAGAGATGAAGCCTTGATATTTATGCCTAAACCATCCGTTCAGGCCCTAGATAGGATCCCCCTAGCTCTGTGGCAAACCAGACATTGCCCGCTGACCCATCATTAAAGCAGACGAGCCTCTCAATGGGATACGGTTCCACTATGACTGGCTGCCAGCCAGGTTTCCCTCTCCCCTCCCTTCCAGCATGTGTGATGCAATTGTTTTGTGTTTCAGCACTGGTTAAAAGCATGTCTCTCTGGATCAGGTTGTTTATGTAGTGATCAGAGTGTTAATGCTTTAATTGCAAACATGAAGGAAGCCATGCAACACTCATTCGCACCTATATGCATTGTAGTCATATAGGACATTTGATTTCATGTTTTTTCTGTAGAGCCCTCTTGATATAATTTTGATATAAGCTGCAATGATTTTTCAATCAAGGTTTTCAACTATTAAAATAGCAGAGTATCTACAATGCATTGAAATGCTGCAAGTGGTGCATCTCTAATGATGAGCTCCAATACAAAGCTATCTCTCTCTGGTGGGATTAGAGAACATTAATTTGATTAGTTCCTATTAAATTGATAATAGAGATGGAATAGCTCAACAGCTATTTCAGAGACTCTCATTCTAATTTCATGGCAATAAGCCTATTGGGATTTGAGAGACAATCAGCTAATTTTCACTCCAGGAATATGAACGTGAGAGCCTGCAGCTGGAAACAGCTTTTATTACCCAAGTGCTTTCCCTCAATGTTGTGCAATAACACTACAATTGAGGGTAACTATCTTAGTGTATATCAGGTAATTAATACATTATTTCCATACAAAGCAATTCCCCTTTGACTCACTTGCGTGTTGTGTATATAAGTGCATATGAGATTAGCATATACACATACATATACAAATAATAATATACATTGTAGATAAAAAACATCATCAGCATCAAAAACAATATAATAATTGTTATTGTTATTGACAAAAGTATAATCTACATACTGCACAGGTCCTACACAATGAAGCAGGACAGTCAAACTTCAGAAAGGCCTCATAGTAGAGTGAGCTCCATATGTCCTGAGACATGAAATATTTTTTATTAATTTCTGTACTCCACTATTTTAATTCTGTGATCAAACAATTAACATGTGGTTAAAGTGGACATTCTCAGCTTTTATTAAAGGGTATTATTATACATTATGGTTTATCCATGTAGAAATGACAGCACTTTTTATACACAGTCCTCCCATGTCAGGGCACCACAGTGTTTGGGATCACAGGTGCTTCTGATTAGTCAGTGAGTTCAATTGCTTCCTTAGTACAGGTAAAAGAGAGCTGGTATCTAGTCTTGATTCTAGGCTTTTGATTTCCATTGGAGTTTGTTATTGGCATTCATCATTATGAGACTGTCAGGCTGATATATAAGAAAAGAACAGTCAGAGACATAGCCCAAGCCTTTGGCTTACCATAATCAACTGTTTGACACACATTTCAAAATCTATCTGACAGAAACGCTTTTTTTCTGAAGTATACCCTGCTGAAAAAACAGCCCAAACTCATTTCTGGATTTTACACCAGGGTACAGAGGTATCATATCTGCTGAACTTCATGGAAATACCTCCAAACTCATTGGATGGCGCTTCAACTGGCAGCAAGGCAATGATCTCATAGATACTATTAAAGCAAAATACTGTTTCAAAGCCAAAATTCTTGACTGACCAAGTCATTCATCTGATCTGAATCCAATTGAACATGCATTCCATATGCTGAAGTGAAAACCGAAGGCAACCAACCCCAAAAAGCAGGAGCTGAAGTGGGCTGCAGTATATGCTCAGCAGGGCTTCACCAGAGAAGGGGGACTGTACAGTATTTGTATAAGAAGTGCTGTAATGTCTATGGTGAAACCAAAATGTATAAAAAATAAAAGTTGAGAATGTGTACTTTAACTACATGTAAATTGTTTGATTATATATTGTGGAGTACAAAGCCAAATCCAGAAAAATATGTCGGTCCCAAGATATACGGAGTTCACCATATACATAATTCTCTGAATTTGATGAAAGAGTACTACATTAGTTGCATTGTGCCGCAGATATTTAGGCACGTATTATTGCTTGTTATGTTATCTGCATTTTGGCAAGGTTTAACACAGGATTAAAATAAACTGCTTTGCAACACCAAATAGGAACTAAGTTATTTTGCTGCTAAAACTTTCTCTCAAGTAGTGATATTCTTCTCTTACGTTTGATAGACTCAGCCAAGTCAACTTTAATTTGAAAGCACATGTTAACCAAACAATGGCATGTTAACCAAAGTGATATGCAGAGTTAAATTAGCTGCAAAATAACTAAGTAAAAGGCACAATCACCCTTTGTTTTTAAACGTGAAGCAATTTGTCAGAGTATCAAAAAGACCTGGAGGTGGAAAGGGGGAAAAAGAGTTCAGAAATATAGCAAGGTAATCCTTAATGGAAAGGATGCTGGGACCAAAAAGCACCATAAGGACACAAGCAGGAATAACATCCATGGAGCAACTAGTAGGCTTCATATAGGAGATGATATCTGTCAGATGTGACAGATTCAGCAAAATACTTCTCAGCCTCAAAAAAGACCTATTTCATAAGGAAAATACCACTTAAATGAATCCAGTTCATGATGACAGTTTCTTAATTGCTGTAACATTTATGCAGACCACAGCAATTCAACTGTAACTGTGAGATAAGACAGAATGATAAACTGCCGTGATTGTGAACACTGGCAGATGGCCTTCCTTGCGCTTCTTTCATGTTGATCTACAGGTAGTAGTATAGTTTATAGGGCTATAGTTTTTAGCTGGATATATCAAGCCTATTTTCTAGATTTTTCCTATTTGTCAGAAAGAAACTCTGAGACATTGTAAAAACAGGCCAAAGGAATTTAAAAATACTGGCTGCTGTACCTGCCTCAGTTGATTTCTCTTTTTCCATGTGTGCTGGACAGGTTGAGATGAATTGCAAGTAGCCAAAATGAAGAGGCTTGCTAGAAGGATCACATGATGAAGTGGGCTAGGTACATATTTAGCATACCACAGAGGATGGGTGTAGCTTGCAGCCTGCAGCAGCCGCAGAGGTAAGCCCTGTACTTTCCTGAGGTTTTGGCTGATAAGGACACACTATTGACTGCCACCATGCTAGGGGACTTCCTGCTCTGCAGAGCTTGAATCAAATCTTTCCTAGCTTTGTAGTCCAGGACCATGTTCTATACAGTCACCTGACCATGTGTCAGTGGCGACTGGTCCAGTCAGCTCTGCCATTTTTCTAAGAGTGGTGTCCCACAAAAGGGCAGAATTTTCCAGTTTCCATTGACCAGCATGTAAGCCTACCCCACCAGCTCTGTGTGTGCATGCTCATGTGACAGCATCACACCACGGACATCAGAAAAAAATATCTGCATGTGCCATATTTTCTGACAAATAGTCAGTCAAGCTTTGTCAGTGATGGCTGTCTGATGATAAACTGATACAGGATAATGTAAAAAAATTACCAGCCAAAAGATGGAAAATATATATTGGCCACTGAATGTGATCGCAGGGAGACACAGTTGTAGTTTTTCACTGAATACACATCTCTGTTCATTCAAGAAGGAAGTGAAACTAATCAGTTATACAGATCTCCAGTGACAAATGGCATAGTTCTATGCAGACAGATCTTGAAGAGTACTGGATTCTACAAGCTTACCCTACTGAAAAAAACAACTCAAGCTAGGTTTTGAAACAGTTGGTCGCTCATTGACTGGTTAGACTAGCACCATCAGGGTAAGCGTAATATTTGTGCAGATAAACCCAACTCATGCATCAACTACCAAACACTGTATATATCACCATGGTGCTACATTTCCACAGCACTACCTGTTGCAGCTTGATCTAAGCAGGAGTCGGAATGTCTCAATGAAAGCTTAGCATCTGTGTAAAGATAGAGAACGCAAAGTGAAATTATCTGTACAACTTTGACCTCTGATCAAGAATGAACATGCCAAGTCATCCCACATGCGTTTCCACCATGTGCTTCTTCCTCAAGCTATTAGAAAAGCAAAGGCTGTCTGCCAACAGCTTACATTTTTTCCAGCGGTAGTGGAAGTTCTCCTCTACAGTTTACATACATGCTTTGCAAATAACAAAGCAAAACAAAAAATACCACAGTGAGCTATATCTGGTGAAGCGGAGGAAGGGGAAGTGTGGCCACAAAGTTAGAATGCCAACATCAGATCTGTTATCTACATGCAGCACCTCCCAGCATAAAGAGATGAGACAGCCTAGATCAAATTGTGGCGGTCCTTACCTGAGTGTCTGTGGGTCTCCCTCCCTCCTCTGAAGTTCTGGTTCCTCTTTGGGTTTGGATCAGGTGTTCAGCATTAAGTTAGCTTACATGGATCCCCCTCGGCTCACAATGTAAAATTGAAACAAAACAACTATGTTTTCTCTCTCCCTCTGCTATGCTCTGTCTGTGAAACTGCTTCAAGATATTTTGTGTTGCACTTCCTTGAAGAACTAATTGTTAAGACACACCCCTATGTATCTCTCTCTCTCTCTCTCTCTCTCTCTCTCTCTCTCTCTCTCTCTCTCTCTCTATCTCTCTCTCTCTGGACTGGATTCCTCTCCTGCTCCTGTTCATCCTCCCTTCCTCCCCCCTCCACACTCACTATTTGCTGACACTGTGGGTTGCCTCAGCCTGTCCTGACAAGTACAATCCTCAGAAAGAATTTTGCAATAATCCAGGGGTGAAGAGAGGTGGCTTAACCCTTTTTTGTGATAAGTATTTCAGGAACGCAGGTGCTGTCAGCAGTAGACTGCATTACCATTTCCGTCATATGAACCTCCTAGGCAAGCACAAGGAAGCAATTTATGCTTTCTTAGAGCAATAACAAGGAATCAGGAAATCCAGTGGGGTTGGCAGATATGGCTGAGTAGCTAGGTATTGCTCCTAACTTTTTCCTGTGGTACTGAACAAGCATTTTTCAATACTTTTCTACACTTTTAATAAAATCTTCATACAACTCACAGCACCAACATGCACCAGAAATGCTAGAAGTCACAGGTAATGCTTTTCTTCTACAGGGTCTGCTTTATTTTGGCACATGTTCTCGTCAACATCATACCATGTGTCGTCTCATGGTATACACTGGGGAAACACAGTCGTATGGAAAGATTTGGGCACCCCTGGTCAAAAAGCCTTTTTTCACCAATTCTTCCAGGCAGAACACCTCTAGCTCAGAAATATTATTTGGCCTCCTTGCATATAATCTCCCTACAGATTTTCAATAATATTCAGGCCATTCTAATACCTTCATCCATCTTTCCTGGAGGTACTTTGTGGTTGATTTTTAGGTATGCTTGGGATCATTGTCTTGTTGGAATATCCAACCTCTCTTCAAATTCAATGTCTGGACTCACCTTCAAACATTAGCCACTGGAATTTCTTAATATTTGGTGGAAACCATTCTTCCTTCCACTAGCACAATATTTCCTGTATCCCCAGCTGCCACACAACCCCAAAGCATAATGGATTCACCTCCATGCTTAACAGTTGGCAAGGTGTTTTTTGGCAAACCAATCTTTGTTGGTGTCCTAAAAGTTCAATTTGGGTTTTGTCAGTCCAAAGCACATTGTTCCAAAAGGCTTCAGGCTTCTCAATGTTTTCTTTTGCATACTTCAGATGCTTAATTTTGTGTTAAGGTCATAGGAAAGGCATATCTGCCTTTTAAGTCTTTGCTGTTTAAAGTATGTTGTATTGTTGTCCTGTGCACAGCTGAACATTGAACATTTTCTTAGTCTTCCAGACCTTGCCTTGACTTCAACTGTTCCATTTATCTTCCATTTTCTAATAATGTTTCTGACAGAGGAAATAGGCAGTTTGAAACATTGAGAGAGTTTGTAGCATTGTCCTTCTTGGTGGAAATGAATCATCCTCATTCTGACATCCTTGGGCAACTGTGTTAGAGGAACTCTTTTTCTTTTAAAAAAAAATATTTCTAAACAGTAGATAGGAAAATAAAAAGCAGAAAAGCAAGTTCAGGTTTGCTTCTATTCACCAAGATTTTAATTGTAAAAGGCTTTTTGACCAGTGCTGCCCAATTTTTTGCATACGACTGTACCTGATCCATCCCTGGCAATCATCACCTGATATATGCCGGCATCTGGCTTCCATCTTCTATGTTGAAAGGCACCACACATTTATGCTCCTCTCCCTCTCCTCTTCCATCATCCAGCCATCTATGGCTTCCTCTTTCATCCATTTTTGTATTTATTCCTGGGTTTAGGGTTTTATCTTCAATATAATATTTGTGGCTTAACAAATGTCTATTCACTTGAATTTTAGCCTAAATGTTAGGATTTGTACATGAGTGCATCAGTTTTGAAATAGTGTGCAAACATTAAATTCAAGATTTTTGAAACTGTATCCATTGAAACCATTTTTTGTCAAAAACACAGTTTGGTCCTGTGTAAACTAGAATGCTGTTGTGCTAACTGTGAAGAGTTCTGTAAAACTGAACTCAGTATCAAAAAATGCTTGTTAACACTTCATATGTACATGTCTCGACTGTGTTATTTGCCCTACGAAAGGGTAAATGATACGTCTTATTTATAATTACAGTCATGCTGCCGTGCATCTTGGTAAACAGAATTCAAACCTGTGTGACCTTCCTTATCTGGAGTGCCTTGAGCTCTCTTTCTCACTGAACCACTAGGTGGCATAATTGGTTGGTTCTTGAGACAGTGTACCCCCAAACAAAGCATACTGCAAAGAGGTGCTATGAGATGATGTTCCCATCTACAATAGTAGGTGTTCTTGCACTGATGTGTTCCACTGTCTGGAAATGGATCCTGACTGTGCCTGTGCTCAGCATGGCCAGTAGCTCCACAGGGCACAGGCTTGGGGCTCTATGAATTTACAGAAGATGCTTTTGCAATGGGAGAGGATTACAGTTTAAAATTTGCCATTTTAAACAGGGTCAAAAAGGGAATAGTATAGTATAGCAAGGTCTTTGTCACGTGATATGGTTTCGTAGTTTATATTTGGCAAGTGCAGAAATGTGTCCAAGATTAACTGTGTCTTATACATTTCTGTATATGTGTAGAAAGAAAGGCTTTGCATCACATTTTGAATTAGTATGAACGGCGCTAACACTGACAGCATAATGTGTGAGATTTGTCAACATTTTTAGCAAACTGCTTCAATGCAATTTCAGTGCAAATTCTGTTATGAATGAATCGCCTGTAACAAAGGCATGGGCCGCACCCTTTAAAGTTATTTGTTGAACTCCCCTGACATATAATAACAGTTCCAGCTGTGGAAGGTCAGCACAGGGTTCACTCTGACAAAGGGAGTATTCAGCCAGAACAAATGTCATTGAAACGAGCTCAGAATGATAAGCTCTGACTACACTTTATCGCAGTTATTCTTCTCTGTGAGAAGTCAAGTGAGACAGCAAGTGGAACAGCATAGTAAGGCCTGTCACCGTGGAAACAGACAGGAAGTGAAACTGAAGCGGTTTTCATGATCGCTGCTTCTTTATCATCTAATGGCATCTCACACGGAAATGACTGTAGGGTGGGTTTTGTATGCAGTAGGGTGAGTTCTCTTTGATCATAAATTTGAACTTCTTTTTTGTCACCATTTTGCAAGAAAATCTCATATTATCTTATATTATATGAATAATATTAAAAATCTCATTTTCAAAATTTAACATTTTCACATGTGTAGTAAAGTATTCACATGTGAAGAAAAATGTTAACTGGATATTTGCACATGTGCTTGGATTTTTAAAAAATGTGAACTACAATTTTCATGTGAAAACAAAACATGCAACTGGAAATAGCATAGGTTTTCCCACTCTCATAATATTTAAATGGGTTCATTAGTATTTGTACTCTTCACTTGTGGTTTTATGGACATGTGATTTTTGAAGTGTTTTTTTTTTTTGTAAGGATAGGCACAACTGTTCATAGCTGTAGCACACTGTCTGCTTGTCTATATTACATTGCTTGAGTTCTGGACTGGCCTATGGAACACAGGAAGCAATCAGAGAATGTGTCACAAGTTTTCCATAGATAGATAGTTCCTACTCTTTTAACCCCCTCCAGGCTGAAGTTCCAGTCCAGATCCAGTCCTAATGCACAAATATGAGCTCTGTTGTGATATAATAATCGCAGATTCCAATATATGCACTTTTTTTCAATTCCGCACTGCTTTGATATTTTCTGAACCTCCGCCCATGTCAGGGGACTCATATGGACCAAGAGTCCATATGGATGGACTGGGTCACACATCTCACCAGATTTTAAAATATTTGTATAAAAAACATTTCCAAACATTCCTTTGGTATTGCCATCTCAGTAACATCTTCAGCAATGTGTAACTTGCAGCAAAAAAGCAGCAAAAAAACATTGTACTATAAACATTCAATGAACTACTACACATTATAGAACTACCTCATTCACTTTGGGAGGACTAGCAATATGCAGTAATCTGAAAAAGGGGCAGAAACATGCAGCAAAACAGTTGAATTTTCGAAAATCTGTTAGATATACATTGCGCTATTTGGACAATAAATGAAAAATCTAAATCAATTGCTCCGAAAGATGTGTCAAAAGCAACAATGGAAATATTCTTCAAGCATGAAGTACACTGCTGTAATCCGGGTTACCTGAGGCTAGGTGGAGAAAGTAACAGTTTGATAAGTGTGTTTTGACTTTCAGTTTGGCTCAAGCTGACTCAAGTTGAGGAACTGAATATGCCTTTAAATGATGGACTTCCAGCATCAGCTCTCTGCTATCTGACGAGTCTGTTGAAAGTGTTTGGATCTTGTACAAAACCACAGTCTGGCCTGTTGCCATAAATCCACATCATAGTTTCCTCCTTCCACTCTTTAAAGAGCCGTCTTGATTTTTAATGATGTTTATTCCTGCTGTAGATGATAGATGGCGTTGAATTTATATTGAATATTCTGTTTGCCTATATCCTTCTGACCACTACTGGAAAAAAAAATTGCTCAGGGAAACTTGTTCAGTGACTAGAATGGGATACAGTTTATTATTTTAGTTGATGAGAGTATTCTTAAGAGCATCAATCTGATCACGGGATATATCTTGTCTAGCAGACAGGCCCTGCCAGATGACCTGCAAGAATCTGTCCTGGGGCCTCTGGTGTTCTCCATTGCACTAAATCTCTTGGATCATTCATTACTTCACATAACTTCTCTTACAGTACCACTGCTATGCTGTTTACCTAATTACTTGTTCCCTCCCTCTCCCACGCAGGTTTTGAGAGAATATCTGCCTGTCTGGCTCTACGTAGATGACTAGGCATCACCTGAAGCTCAACCTTAACAAGATGGAGCTGCCACACAAGAGCTCGCCATCAATGTTGGTACAATGGTGGCTGCCTCCCACTGTGCAAAAACCTGGTCTTCAAGGAGAACATTGCGGCAACATGATGGCCCTGCAGGTTCATCCTGTACAGCATCAGGAGGATTTGACCGTATCTGACTACAAACTCCACCCAGCCACTTGTCCAGGACATGGTAATCTCACGTCTAGATTACAGCAACTCCTGCTTACTAGCCTGTGCCATACAGCTGCTCTAACTCATCCAGGATGTGGTGACCTCTGTGTGAATGGTTGTTGCTTGTCCCAACTGCAGAGCATCTCCACCCTAGGTCCCCAGTGATGGAACAAATTCCCAATTTCTCTACAAACTGCCTAGTCACTGCCTATTTTCTAATGTGATCTGAATACAAATCTCTTCACACTCTCCATTGACTAACTTTAACACTACACTCTTCTTCAGCACTTTCACTTGTATCTTGATCTTCTAGTATTATCATGTTGCACTTGTATCTTCATCTTGATGTTATAGTTCTTTTATCATATGTCTTGCTATAATTTCTCATTTCTAGCTCAAGACATAGCCATAATATAACTTTTTAACCAAAGCTTTTCTGTGTGAACTAGACTTGATTCATGTTGTTCATGGCTATGGATAGCTGCTACCTTATGGAATTGTATTAAATGTGACTTGCATTTGTATTTGTGCTTACAACCTTTCATATACACCCAGTAAGCACTTTATTAGGTATTTATTAGACTTTGCACTTTGAGTTATGATGTGTTGTGTGTTCAGAGATGCTCTTCTACATACCACTGTTGTAATGTGTGGTTATTTGCGTTACTGTTACCTTCCTGTCAGCTTTGACCGGTCTGGCCATTTTCCTCTGATGTCTCTCATTAACAAGGCGTTTCTGTCTGCAGAACTGCTGCTCACTGGATTTCTTTGCAAACTCTAGAGACTAGTGTGCGTGAAAATGGAATGACTGGAATGAAACCACCAATTTTTCCACGGTCACTTAGATCACATTTTTAGATCACATGTGAACATTAACTGAAGCTGCTGACCCGTATCTACATGATTGTATGCATTGAACTGTTGCCACACAATTGGCTGATTTGATAATCGCATTAATGAATAGGTGTAATGTTCCTAATAAAGTGCTTGGTGAGTGTGTACTTACTGTACATCGCTTTGGATTGAAATGGCTGCCAAATAAAATGCAATTTAATGCCATATTGTCTCAATATTAAGGCCTAAACAGCCAAGTACAGCAATATAAATACAAGTTGTTGGTTTTGAAATGAGACTGTCACCTTTAATGTGAAGGTATCTGCATCCATATTGGGTGATCCCTGTGGGAATGATATCTGTTTTTATACATAATCACCCTGTTTTAGGGGATTTTAATTTCATATTGAATTTAATTGAATTTAATTATTTTAGGTCCCTTTGATTTCACTTTGGATAAAATACATTAAGAGCATAAATATACATACAAATATAATGACTCAAGAGTATATGCAATTTACTTCTTTATGAAATATTTGTGACTGTACATATAATTCTTATGAACAAAAATGTTTACAAACAAGTGTCATTACATGTGTAATGAATTATTTATGCTTAAGATAATTACTATGAAGACATCCTCATGAAACAGTCTTACTGACTGCTCAATATGTTTTGTTAATAACAGTGGATCATTTGTAGTACATACAGGCCAGTTCATTATCGGGGGGGGGGGATATTGCACCACTGTTGTTCTCACAGAACAATGCAGGTAGTGCTGTGCATGGGATGGGTAGTTGGTAACCGAGTGTACTGGTGCCTATAGTTGTGCTTTTTGTTATAGAGTTTTGGACCTACATTCTCAGAGGCTCCAGGAGAAGGAGGCCTCTCCTCCGCATTCCCTGAGCTGGATTCAGGCTTCGCCCCTTTGTTGTTCTTAGTCTTTTTGGTCTTCTCTTTATCTTGGGGCTCAATGGAGGAAGTGGGGGCCTCTGCTGTACCCTCCAAAGGTGGGAGGGTATCGGGTGGCAGGTCAGGTGGGGTGGGCTTCCCCTCCGCCTGCTCCTCATTTGGTATGTTGAGATTTGAGGTGGAGCGTTTGGCATCGTTACAGTTGGAGCTGCAAATCAGGAAATGACAAAGAAAATGTGAACTAAACAGCTGAAAGCTGTGGCAGTAGCACAGCGCCTTAGCACAGTAACAGGAGGAAAACAAGAATATCCTGTGGTTTTTATGACAGACATTTATGCCAGATTTTTGATATGCTGTCCATGCTGGAACAATAAGGTCACCATGTCTTGTTACAGAACTCACCTATTGGAGCTCCTGTCCTCTGAATCTTTCTGCTCACTGCTGTATCGCAGCTCTGCTGGGGTTTTAAATGAGAGATCCTTCTTCCCCTTGAGCCAGTATGTCTTCATGTAACCCTTTCCCTGGGGGTAAGGATGGAAAGAGGATACAAGGTCACATACATAGTCCTAACAATGTCAACAGTGTAAATATTGTATATGCACGCTGTTGTCAGTTGGTCATGTGAATATAGATGTAAATGTCTTTATGCGCTAGAGTAGTACTAGGTTTGTCAGAGGATGCAAACTAAAGGCAGTGAAGAGTTTTGCAGTGAAAAAACTGGTGAAAAAAGCTCAAGCTAGGTTTTTAAATAGCTTGTAGCTGGTCGACCGGTTCAGACAAGCTCCCAGCTCGACGTGGTTTAGCCAGTTGACCAGTTCAAACCGGCTCCGAGCTTTACATGATTTGACCAGCTCAAGCTATGTATTAATAGTAATATAAATTTTTTAGTTAGCTGACACTTTTATCCAAGGTGACTTACAGTTAATTAGACTAAGCAGGGACAATGCCCCCTGGAGTAATACAGGGTTAAGGGCTTTGCTCAAGGGCCCAACAGCTGTGCTTGAGCCATCAACCTTCCGGGTCCCAGTCATGAACCTTAGCTACTAGGCTACAGGTAGCCCCATGTTTTGAAACAGATGATTGTTGGTTGACCAGCTACCAGCTCAAACAAGCTGCCAGCACTAGCTGGTTGACCAGCTCATACCCAGCTAGACCAGTTTAATGACTAGGTTGGCCATATAGCTTGACCAGCTCAATCTTCAGGCTGGTCAAGCTGGCATATCAGGATGTTACATCAGGGGTATCTTACCTTAACAAAGATCTTTCCTCTCTCCTCAATGATGTAGGGTTCATGCTCCAGGTGATCCTTTGTAGTCTGGCTAATGTGGATCTGCATTCCCTGCACGCATCAGCAAACATCAGAAAAAAAAATTTAAGCAGCTTCCTGGAAAGATTTTGCACCAACTCATTGCCCTCATGGAGAAATCATTGCACAAGTTCTTGCCCAACACATGGCTCCAACTCACCACCCCATTGCTTTCCATGCGGGAAGCAGTGTTGACCGTGTCCCCAAACAGGCAGTAGCGAGGCATCTTAAGCCCCACCACCCCAGCCACCACCATGCCGGAGTGGATCCCTGCAGCATGCAACACAAGGGGTAAGTTAACTCATGCTGAGACACCTTATTGAGTAATTCAAAAGTTATGAGTTCCTTTCTCACCCAATAGATTCAACATTACTCCAATTCAAAATTCCCAATACAATAAAAGGTTGCTATCTTGCTAAATTAGCATTTTAATTATGTGCATTTAGAATAGACTCTTTATAAACCTCTGATCATTTTGCACACCCACTTCACCAGCCTGTGGGCACAATAAAAAAAGAGTTGCACAGTATACCTTTGTTTTAAGTCAAAGATCTTTGATAATGGACTTACCCACACGTATCTGGATATTGTCTCCAGTGGAGGGGTCTTTGAGATGATCAATGGAGCTCAGCATATCCAGGGCCATGTCACAGATATGGTGGGCATGGAAGGTGGTCTTGTTGGGCACCCCTGCTACCACCATGTAAGCATCTCTGATGGTCTCCACCTGGAATCGTTATATTATGAGAAGGCATTCAACCTAAACTTCCCGTTCACACCAAAATACAACCACTTGTATATGGTGGCACTTTGGAAGTGAGATACATTTGAATCGGCACAAATGTGTGTTATTACACTCTTGGCAAAGATTCACTTTTGGAAAATTTTGCAGGCTGTGGAATGTAGCCATAATTATCATCTTACATTAGATGTCATAGAGGAAAGGATCACATTCCCAGTATCCCCCGCTTTGGCCCTGTCACCTTGTAAACATTGTGTTTCTCGCTGAGTGTATCGAACACAATGTAGATCTCATTCAGCATGTCCACCACCTGCATGGGTGTAATGTGGATACAGATCTCGTTGAACTTCACCACATCACTGAAAAGGATGGTCACATCCGGGAAAACCTGCAACCAATGAGAGAAAGGCATTATACGATTTTAAATTAGGGCACATCCACAAAGTAAAATAACATTTATATATACACAACTTTGCACTTAAACAAGTTCAAATGTACTTAAAGGTACAATAGGTAAGATTTTGTGTTAACACATTGTTACAAGACCATTATAAATCCCTTCCTATCATTGAAAAAGGCTCACTGACATGTTCACTCCCCCTCTGCCTGTGTTTATAGTTTATAGTATAAATTCAGGGTTCAAAGTGTACATTTGTCGGGCCGTCACTCTGTATCAAAACATTGTACTGCTGTACAAAAAGCTCATTGGTTGAAAAATTGGTTCTAACTGACACAGCCAATGGCATATTCTGATTGTTCGTGTAGCTGCCAAAATTGCACTCCAAATAAGCGATCACTGAAACTCTGTATACTATTGCTTATTATCCAAGCGAAGACTGCATATCTAGTTATAAAACAATACCAGTTTGTTATCAGTAGCAACAAGCAAATTAGCTATAGTTAGCTTGACAAATTTACAAATATCCACTTATATACTATATATAAGGCAATATATAATATACGATATAATATAGGCAATACAAACATAGTAGCGATTGCACAAGCGTTGTGCTTCAGGTGGATATCTGTAAATTCAGGAAGCTAACTAGTAATAGCTAATTTGCTTGTTGTTACTGATAGCAAACAGGTATTGTTTTATAACTAGATGACCAATAGTATACAGAGTTTCAGTGATCGCTTGTCTGGAGTACAATTTGGGCAGCTACACATTCCTTTTATCTCTTACATGTTCAATCATCCGTGTTTAGCTAAACCTTTATTTCTCTCAAACTGTAATTTACAGTTGCATTTGTGGTAGACTATCATATTTTAGTTATATAGCCAGCTAGTTAAGTAGCCAAACAACTTGCTTGCTCACAATATAGTTGGTTAGCTAAAGTGAAAACTTCTAAAAGACAAAAAATATAAATATTTTTATAAACGCTCTGTTGAGTTTTTCACAGTCGGCTTTCCAAAACAGTGCAGGAGAACACTGAACTGTATAATAAGGCTTTAAATTACGCGTTATATTCATAGACTGTGGGAAGCATGTACATTGTGGTGGTTTGAGGTTTGTTGTTGCAATTCCTATCTTGACCGTTAGGACTCCGAAATTACCTATTGTACCTTTAAGTACTGCATTATATTGCACCTCTTTGGAAATTATAAAAACGATCAATATGTCAGAGCAATATGAGAAGAATATTAAAATAAATATATATTTTCTATGTTCCATATACATACTGTATATGTGCCACCATATATACAATAACCTGTGTGTGTCAGTTATAAGAAATCTTAATGTAACATCTTTATATTCCATTTTGTGGGGCCACTGAGTCTTTAGAGGAGCAGAGTGAATTGGTGAAATGGTTAAAAGTGATCTGTTTGTACCTGGCAAGTCTCCAGGGCTGTGATGCCCTTCCTCAGGCGGTCAGCCACAGCCTTGGGGATCATGGCATACAACAGCGAGTCTCCCCTCTTCTTCTCCTCATCCAGCTTCTTGATAATCTCCTGCAGCTGGGCGTATTTCTGTTGCTCCTTGGGTGAGAGATACAAGCCGAGAGGTCAGGCCCCTGTCTCCTCACTTGATGTGTGCATGTCTGGCTCTCTGCTTATGCATGCATGCATCATGTATGTTGCAGCCTTACCTTACCATCAGGTGGAGGTTTGTGTATAAGCATGTAAATACTATGTTACTGACTATGTGATGGTTTTGCATGATTATCCACTGCAGTTTTTATCCATGAATCCATGATTCATTTAGAATTGCCCCCATACTGTGTTTAGTATTTAGGGGGTCATTGTGAGATGTTAGGGGGTCACCCAGAAACACATTTTAAAAATTGCCTCAGTGACTTAACCTCGGTGGAACACTTACCTCACAGCAGACTACCAGTCTGAAAGTTGAATAAAAGTATCCTTTACCATGGTAACTGCTGGGAGAGTTCTAGCAGCATCCTAAGATAAACTGCCAATGAAAAACTAATTTGAACCATCGCAAGAATGAGTAACAAATTAGTTTTCTTAGCAATTACTTTTTTACTTAGGTTGCTGCAAGACATTTTCCATAGGTAATATGCTTTTGGAACTGGCTTTAACCAGCTAGTAAGCTCAGCAATGTTACCGATATAACATTAGCCAAAAAGACTTGCAGCTAATTGCTAGATGGCCACCAAGTTAGCTGTTGAAGTTGAGTATGCTAATGTGTCTGCAGCTGTGTGTGAGGCCTCTGCCAACCTTAATCTGCACAAGCCTGCGTGGAAGTACATTATGTTTCACACTGAAAAATACCTGGTCAAGAGCTAGTTGCAGTTCTGCTGATTGCTGAGTTCCTGCTAAAATTAGCTCTCTGCTGGAATCGTGGAGATTCAGGTCATTGACATACACGCCCATTTTGATCATATCCTCTACTGTTTCAATGCTGAAAAGAATTGAAAAGACAAATCAGATTTGATTCATCCAGGCATTATGTGTATAGGTAAATTATCATTTACAGTACCAACCCAAGCAAAGGAATGGGTGTAGGTGGTTGTAAGTGTGTTTTTACATTATCTGGCACACCTGTTTTTCCACAACGGGCTGTTATCCCAAGTGAACCTTACATTGGTGTCCCGAGGAAGATGAGGGAGTCCCACTGTGGGACGTACTTCATTTGGCCTTTCAGGTGAAGAGGCTTCTTAGGTGGCTCTCGCATGTCCTCAAATATTGTCTCACTGCACTTTCCTGGGGGTAGGAGAGAAGAACTGCACATTTACAACCGAAAGATCAATATAAAAACCAAGGAACATTACTTAATCCTTTCGCAGTAGGATGGTCAAATGTATCTGACAAGGGATGGTCACATGTATCTGAGTATCCATAAAATATCTACATTGACTGTATTGATAAGTTTGTTTCCATTTATATGGCAGTTATTTCCCCATTTGTGCAAGGCTTTTTAATATCTGCTGATTGCTTAGCATATGTCTGTGCACATTTATTCTAATGAAAGCCAAGAGAAATGTTGATGGGATAGACAGAGATGGTGTCTTATAATGAGACAGGATAAGATTCAGTTCTCCCAGAAACATCTTAATGTTGCGGTCCGGGGACTGTTGTTATTCAGATCTGACACTGTTGTTCACATTAATGTGATGTTTTCCTTGCACAATGCAATGCAATTTTTTAATGTCAGAGGCTTGATCAAAGCAAAATTGTACGATACAGTTTCACGACTGCGCTTGTCAGCAACTGTCTATCTTCTTCTTGCCACCTCGTCATATTTTGTTTTCTGTAGCCCAGGCAGTGAATCAAAATGTTTATATGCAGTTTGAGCAATATACAATATAAATTACTGCAGGCAGAAAAGAATGATCCTGTGTGGGGAAGTTTGACCTGTGACGGTCTGAAAGGCCAGCAGTTCGATGTCTTCTCCTCCAGAGTTGGCAGAGCTGTTGTACTGTGTCAGAGCACTGCTGTACTCCTGGTCTGTCCCCTTCATCTCCTCTATCGCCTTGATCTCTGTATGCGTCCAACAATAAGAAAGGTCAATGAATGGTAGCTGATGTTACATGATAGTTGTTTTTACTGATATTTTACTGAAATTGGTAAAAGGTACCTAAATTAAATGATTGCAACATATTCATGCCATTCTATCATTTACAATGGCTGGTTTCTTTATTGTTCTTTATTTTAAATAGCATAATGTATAATGCACATAGTATTCATTTAATTAATTGATGATAGTGTCTGTTCTTATCATGGTAAATCTGTGCTGTGCTATGGATGTACCTCTCTCCTCCTTGGGTTTCTCACTCTCTTCCTTTTCCTCTGGCTCCTCTTTGCTCAGTTTAGGGATGTTCACCTTTTGCTTGCTCTCCACAACAGCCTTTGACAGCAACTCAAATACATTGTTCAGGTGGGTGTAGATCTGAGGAAATAGGAGAGAGTAAATACTTTGCTGCTGGGTTACCCCGAGATACAAAATGAAATTGTGGGCAATTGAGAGGAATACCTGTTCAAAATCTAGATATTATAGATTAGTGGTGGCCAACACTTGCCCTGGTGAGCAGCAGGATATACTCATTTTTATACTCACATTAAAATTAGCAACAAATTTAGATGCCAGGAGCCAGTTGAAATTAGCCAATTATAATCAACTGCTTTGATACATTATGGGCCGTGTAACATCAAAAACCTAAAGTATATACACTGCTGTCCTGCATAAATGGGGTTATGTAATCCTGAAAAATAAAGATTTGTTTTCTTACTATTGTATTTAAATTTCAGCAATATGGCAGTATTGCATAGCAAGAAGCACATACATATTTACGTATCACATATCATAATGAAATCACATGATTTTGTCTGATTATATAATGAGGGAGCGGTTGGACTATTTGGTTTCGAGACATAAGCAACTTGAAAAGAAAGTCACACTCTGTATCTTGATTATTGTGCCAAGCCAATGCAGAAAAGTTGTGTTACAATTCTAAATAGAAGAGTAAGGTTTGTTAAAAAAATGAATATTGTATTGTTTATTGTGAGTGCCGCCTGTACTCACGTTATCCCAGCTGAACTCCAGCATGGGGCGCACTAGGGTGAACTCTTCATTGACCTTCTTCCCTTGCAAGTCTGAGAAGACCTCCTTGAGACCGTCCCCAATGCGATACATGGTCATGTCCCGGCGGAATATGACGCTGAAGGGGAACATGTCAAAAAAGATGCCTCGTTTCATGGGCAGCTTCTCGTACCCTGGAGCGGTCTTCTGCTGGGGCATGCGGTGCTTAAAAGCGGCGTTGTCAAAATTCATCTTGTAGACCTGTAGCAAAAGGGGGGTTCACTGGCGATGTAATCACCTGTGCACTATTAACTGTTCTGGTTCTTTCAATGGTCTAAATTCTAAATGAAAATGTAACCTTCAATATAGGAACTCCTTTTGCTCGCACTGCCGGACAATGAAGAAGACATGGACACTCTCCCCAAAAATACTGGTACACTTTGGAAACTTCTGCTTGCCCACACAGTTGGCGAGTTCCCATCTTAGAAATTGTTATTGATTAAAAGTGTGTCATTCAATGTATAGCAGGATTAAGTTATTATTTGGGATTAATGTTTCTACCGTTCCTTAAATCCATGCTAAAGCAAATTCCATATGGATATGCATACTATATGTCAATATAGAGGATTCAGTTTCCATGCGGGAGTTTGTAAAAGCAGAAAGTATTCACCTTTCTATGATTGCAAGAGTGGATCTATTTTTATGTTACTCTTGATAGTTTCAGCTAATCTTGAGGTGAGATAACATGCTTTTAGCAATAGTTTTGTGTAGAATGCACAGAACAATTACAATTGTTTGTGCATTTGCATTTTATGGTAAGCAGTCATGACATGAGCAGAATAAACAATTCCAACCCATCTCTGGACAGGCACCCGTCTCTGGATATACAGGCACTTCTGGAGTGGGCAATGGCACTTGGCTTTCAGCCTGTAGCAGCATTTTCAGCCCAGGCATCGAGAGAACAAAGCCATGGTTTATTCCTTATATACTGCATATAAGGCGGTGCCAGAAGAGAAGGGATGATTATCCTCACTCACCACATATGTCATCTTCTCAGTTTCCTCCTTAGACAGAATCTCCACTTCAATGTCTGTGTTGTAAAACTGTCGTCCAACTTGAGACAACTGTCCTGAGGAGTGAACATGGACACAAGAAGACATAAGAATAAGGATATTTTTCAAGAACTTTAAATGACAACCATGGTCAGCTAAGATGACTGCTTGCCTTTCACAAACTGGGTGAAGCCCTTCCTGGTGCTGCGGTAGTGCAGAGTCAGGCTAGTCTCACACTCCTCCTCCACGCAAAAACTGGGTGGCTGTACTTTGGGGAAGGAGAAGCGAAAGTACTCGTGCAGGTTGTCCAGCTCATTGATGAAGTCTCGCACATTTCGCCCAAGCACCTGATACAGATAAAAAAAGACAAACACACCAACCCATATTTGTAGTAGACATGACAGATCATTATTTGTCATTGTGTGTGATGTAATATATCATTTCGATGGACATTAAAAAACAAAAACAATGCAGTGGATCACAAAGGCCAAAGAGATTAACTTGGGTCACCTTTAAAATTCTTTCATAGCCATAATTGCCAATCCTCTTCACCATGTAGACACCAAAGGCATACATCAGCTCATCATGGGTCTT
This sequence comes from Conger conger, assembly GCF_963514075.1. Lineage (NCBI taxonomy): Eukaryota > Metazoa > Chordata > Actinopteri > Anguilliformes > Congridae > Conger > Conger conger. The sequence continues at coordinate 73,598,150 of NC_083760.1, forward strand.
ACCCAGGACCTCTCCAGCTGCCTTGGCCAAGCGCAGGATCAGATTGTCACTGTGGTGGGGGCGAGTTTCTGTTAAGGACCTATTCCTGACAGGCTCTGAATACAGCTCTCACACCTTATTAACAATAAAATATGGGGCTTTGTGGTTGGAGTGATCTACCATACACAACCATGGACTCATGAAATAATTCAATGATCTTGCTCTTCATTATAAAACACGATTGGTTTAAATTGAAGTCTTTGATAGGCTAGTGTAACCAATGCGTAGATTGTGAAACCTCACTTTACCCTTGTCACAAATCACTTCCAAATCTATGTTGTGTCATACACTGGAACATTATAAAACTGAGGCTCATCACTACCTCAGCCTAGAGAAGCTGTTAGAGACAGCACGGAACTTATTATAACAGAGGAGTAATTGCAGATGATGACCCCCTTTTCAACTTCAGGGGGCTGTTTTGTAAATTGCTCCTCCATTTTGCTTAAGTGACAGTGGCTGTTGCTCCCACTGATTGAGGAAATACAGCCTGTTTCCATGGAGATCTAATTGTTGCTTAAATTTTTTGGCACACTTGTTTTGGAAATGGAGCTAAGTCATCTATGCTGTCTTTACCTCAGTGGTGTCGCCCACTTCCAGTACTCCTGTACTCAAAAAAGACCATTGTCTTTTCATGATTTCCAAAATAAAATAAAAAAGGAAATCTATTTTCTTGGACAAGAGAATGCTCCAGTGCCATTACTTAGGGGATTATCATACCAGCTCAGTTTATTCCATCAGATGCCTCTCAGAGAATCAGTTGAATTGAGCTTTGAGTGCAGGAAATGATACGTACTTGTACATCTGGTGCCGAACAAACTTAAGATGTGGGATCTCGGCCCGTGCCTCAATCAGTCTCCATACATCCTCCCCATATGACTCGTTGATGTAGTCATTCACTGCTTCCAGGTACAGGCCGTACATCTTCAGGGGGTTGGGAACCTCCACGATTTCTGGCTGGGTTAACCGCTGCGCTAAACTAAGGTTGGAAAGGAGCGAGTGACAAAGTGATAGAGGGGGAGGTAGAGATCAGTGTGAATGTCAATAAGATGCTGCAGTCGGTTTCTGATGCAGATATATGTCATTTGGCTGATGCTTTTATCCAAAGATAAAAGTAAAAAAAACTGGACTCTGCTAGAGTTTTCATTATGATCGCTATGGTAATGCACATAGACAAACGACAGTGAATGACAAACATTCTATCATATTTAAGAACAATCGAGGGGCTTTTTAGAAGAAGAAGCAGCTGCAACACCACATTTTTGGGTGTATAAAAAAGTAGTCCTCCAACTGCCAATGTTACAATGAGGTCTAGCTCCGACTGTGCTCCGTGTTACAGTCTGCACAGTGGAGAACCGGATAACATGCTGTGTACAGTATTTATCACCTGTTTGCTTCATAAAAAACAGGCAGGGGTACGGGATCATTAACACATTCTCCCAAAACAAGACTACAAACTCTACAGTATGACACAGAAACAATGAATTCTGAATATCTGTTGGTTCAACAGACCTATATAAATTGGTGCCCTGCACCCATACTAGGAGCTACTCCTGTTTCAGTTCCAGTTCTAGCCCTTTTCAGCATTTGCCTGTATAAAATTGACTACCAAACTAGTAATAGTGATTGTCTCAAAACAAAACAATGTCTTAAACTTAACTGTGGATTGGGACAATGAATATCACGCATGCAGACTGGAATCTATCCATATCATCTTCAAATTAAAAATAAAAGCTAAAGGTAGGCATAAAAAGTGTTTTTCACTTACCTGCAATCTTTCAATCCTGTGTAATCCAAATGGCCAACTGACTGACCCTATGGCAGAATGTTGTTCCTTGCTGTGGCCTGACACCTGTTTTTGGCACCTCTGCCTCTTGAGATATTTCTTTGTCAGGACAATGGATGCGACGGCTAAAATAGAAGGGCCAAAGCATGTTTCTGGCAGGTATCAAAGTACAGAGCAGTAACATTAATGTCATTATTGTCCTATCCAATATTGTGTTGAAATTCAGTACACAACTATTCACAATTGTTAATTAAAATCCAAAAATTTTTAGAATATTCACACAGTCCATTCATTTATTTTGCATGCTTAATCAGAAGACAGAAATCAGTGATAGAAAAATAATTTGAACTAACTGGTCGTTGATAAGATATATGTAATTTAGCCTTTGTTAGCAAATATTGGTTGGTTGAGTGTGGATAATTGTGTTTCTTTGTGAGCGAGTACCTTACTGCATTATTTAACATGCTTTTTGGCATCCAATCATTGGGCTACAATATGGCATGACGAATAACCTGTTTAAATCAGAAGTAATGTGCTTAAAAACTATGAGATGAAATGTGCATTTCTGCCCAGGTCCATTGTAAAAGTGCTATGGGAACCATAATTACATCACAATCTGAATGATTCAACCCAATCTTGATTCCAGTCATTTGCAGCTGCTGGGTCTTGTGGAAAAACACCCTCGTTTTCCATGAATAAACAGGATTGGATAAATGTAACTTCTTCTTTTGAAATACTGACAATGCTGTGGCATGCCTGGAAATCATCAAGCAATACAGATTTTTTATTTTTTTTGTCCATCTGATAAATATTTAGATCTGAGATTATTCACAGTGGTGGCCATTCAATTACAGGGAGATACTTTTTTTAAATATTAATTCAGCAATGCAATACTGCTCTTTGACAGCTATTTTATCTGCCATGAATTATGTTAATACATTTATATTTGTAGCAAATTAAAAGGGAAAAGATTTAGGGGATATGCCCTGACAAAAGATTGTGTTTGTGTGAATGGTTTTACTTGTCTATTTAGACTTATTCTTTAATGGTATAACCATTGTCCCAAAGTGAGAATTGGCTAAGAATGACAAACAAAGTCATAGAATTGGACTTGGACTTGGATTAATACTGTTAGAGGATATATTGAGTCATCGACCCTGCTCATAAGAAGGTCTATATTGACAAGTTTTGTTTCCTTTAATTTGATTAGATATGTGACATTTCAGAAAATGTGATTGTCATGATGCTAATAATTAAATTAACTTAAGTGTATTCCAGATAAAACATGTACGTTATAATAGAGATTTGATTTGATATGATATGATAGAGATTTAAATCTCTGAAATTATGTATCTACATAATTCTAGTCTGCCACAAGGAATGCTTGTGATGAACAATGTGCATACTGTATGGAGCTGGTTGTTTACACTATTCCTGGCATCTCTATTACATAAAACATGTAAATTAAATAATAAATCAATTAGATTATACTTAGATCTGTAACTGCACAGTATGCAGACTGCAGATGTAATCAGATATGCATCACATTCTATTTTGGCATTAGCTACAGCATACCTCATTTATTTTGCCAGTATGCACCTAATATTCAAAGAAATTAATGGAACAAGGTAAGATGAAGTGAATGTCAATAGTTGTTTATTAATGGTCATGTAATGGATATATTGTGAGAGGATACAGAGAATATTATTTGTGGGATCATATGCATTTAAATTCTGCTTTTATCTTCCCTTTATCTTCTTCGAATGGTGATGCAAAACTGCATATCTGGCCCAAATCACAAATTCTACCCAAAGCCATAATCCATGTCATTTCCAAAAGACATTAGTGTCAATATAAGTTTATGGACATATTTGTATGGTTATTCCAAGCAAAATACATACACGGTTATAGACAGCTCATAAAAAGCTATGCATAAAAGAATGCATCTTCCATAGACCTTTAGTTCTCTTTAATAAGAGTCTGAGAAACACATTGTCATGGAATGCTGTAGAATCACTAGGGGACACTGTTGCAACACTCTTGTGCTCTTATGCTTTGTAACAGATGCCCTTTCTGTAAACCCTTGACATTTGGATGTGGTGGAGAATGATAGCCAAACTGCTTTTTACAGTCACTAAAAATGCTCAGTCATTTGCAGTCATGTAATGCTTATGTATAATGGCTTCAAATATTTTTTATTCAACAGAAAATATTATTAAAGTTTTTAAGTTTTCTTTCAAACACAGCAGCAGCTGCTGAATGCCAGGCATTCAGCTTTCTGTAATTAGCTCCATGAATCCAAGTGATCGATGTCTCCTTGTAGACAATTTGGCAAAAGGCACCTGGAAATATATTGGTGATAATATAGAAATAATTTAGTAGGCTATATCATTTAACAAGCCATTATGTGGTCCTTTTGAGTAAACTGCTGGTTTGTGAAAAAATCTGGGGCAAACTTACTCTCAGGATAAATAATTTCTACCTAAATGAAAACATTAGCTGGTTGGATAAGATAAGAAATCCAGAGGCCATAGAGATGTTAGCCACATGCACTCACATGCAGGAGGGATCTGAGGTGGGGTGTTAGCTGGTCCAGATGTGGACTTATGTCCAGGTTGATGTGCTTATATTAATCCTCCGCATACATAGTTCAGTCGTGACCTGTTTTGACATTTAAAAAGGCCCCTGTGTTAATTGCACTTAAAATGTAACATTATGGAAAGGTCACCTTAAACATGTACTGTAGATGATATACATTTTTATGCAGGTTCATCTTACTACCATTAAGTTTTATGTTTCCAAATAAAAACAGATTTTATTTAGAAATATGTACAAACAGTAGATTTTAACCTAATTAGCCTAAATAGCCTCCTAGAACTATTAGTCCACATTTATAGTATTCACATCTCAGGAAGGATCAATTAAGAAGGAGGATTCTACATGTGAATGTATGGAAATTTTAAAAGATCTTTTTAGGATAGTAGTTATGCTGCAGGATGGAGAACTAAAGAAGACTAATAAGGAAAAGAAGCTGCAAGATACATTTTTATAATGCAAATAGTGACAGTGCACTGATTAATAACAATAAATATTGTATTGCGACTTAAAATATGTGAGGTCATTTTAAAACAGTTTAAAGCGAGATGCAATGCTCATTTCAATGCAATCTTGTACAGTTGCAGAGTAATTCATGTTGTTTTGATGCAATAACCCATGCGACTATATTAGATTTATGTAGAACATGGGTAACACAGTTCATAAATCCATGGCAAGGATGGATTTATAGAGCATATATGTCAAATAGGTCTTGTCACATAAGTGTGCCAAATACGTTTTGATGCATTAACTCGCTATGGTCCTTCTGTTTTTTTCACAACTGGTGTCAGCACATATTTCAAAAGTTATTTGTTTTTGATACATTTTACTATAGAAAGGAAGAGCAGTATTATTGAGTTTGTTTTCCACCTTATAGTAGAAACTAAACTTCAGTAAAAAAAAAAAAATTTCAGCCAGATTCGCTATTTCAATTTTCGTTCTTGTGCTGCTACTCTACTTAAAATGTAGTTTCTTCAGGGGTTTTTTTGCATCAAGTGTATCCTTGTAAACATCTGCATATATTACAATGGTTATGATTTTGCTTCAAAAGTGGCAAGTTTTCTGATATCCCAAGGTTAGTTTGGTTTCACAAAAGCATCATGAAACAAACTGACTTGGCTTGAAAGTGAATACACCTGTCTCCCTTGCCAGATTGCATACAGCTTGCAGGTCCTCTCGAGCCAAATATATAAGAAGAACAACAGTTCTGCCCCCATCCTGCCAATATGCTAATCTCTCTCCGATGGCTGCAAATGAAGTCTACCCCAAACACCCAGGTTGTGTTTCAGTCTACGGGACTTGAATATGTTAATTTCCATAAAGGTCATTTTCTTTTCTGTTTTCCTTGTGCCGAACCAGCAGGAGGCTGGAACAGGTCCAGGTCCCTTTGGAGAGTGTAAACAGCTGGAGAATAAAGCAAACTCAAGCTGAAGACAATTTAAATGTTTAATTATTTTCATCCCATCTCAGCTATTAATAAGCAGAGGGGAAAAGGTTGCCTGTAGTAGCTGCTTCTCAACTATCTGCTGGGTCTGTACTTTTTGCTTGCTACATGTTTTATATACACTCAGTGAGCACTTTATTAGGTATTTATTAGACTTATTGTTTAGAATTCTACTGCTGTAGCCTATCCCCTTACAGTTATGATGCGTTGTGTGTCCCGAGATGCTCTTCTGCATACCACTGTTGTAATGTGTGGTTATTTGCGTTACTGTCACCTTCCTGTCAGCTTTGACCAGTCTGGCCATTCTCCTCTGACGTCTCTCATTAACAAGCCATTTCTGTCTGCAGAACTGCTGCTCATTTTTTCCACCATTCTTTGCAAACTCTAGAGGCTAGTGTATGTGAAAATCCCAGGAGATGAGCAGTTTCTGAGATACTCAAATCACCCTGACTGCCATCAACAATCATTCCATGGTCAATGTCAATAAATCACTTTTTTTCCATATCCTGACCCATATCTACATGAATGTATGCATTGCACTGCTGCCACACAATTGGCTGATTAGACAATCACATAAATAAGTAGGTGTAATGAAGTAAAAATGTTCCTATTAAAGTGCTCGGTGAGTGTATCTATTGCATACAACACATTCCTTTTTAAGGTTTTAGGCAAATTAACCATTTCATAGTGAGCATTATGAATATGTGACATTGAATATTAAGGACCACTTATGGGAGTGACAGCTATGGCCATTAATTAAATGTTTGTGACCTCTATATGGAGAGACTAGATCAGCCAGTGATTACATCAAGTTATGAAGACAGCAGTGACACTCTGGCTTCCGCTTTATTCTGGTATGGGCTGATCTAGAATCCCCAAAATTGAATAGAAACACCCCAAAGAACTGACCCCATTTTTACTCCTTTTCTTATCTGCTGAACACTGTGAGGAGGCCCATGGCCACATGGTGAATGAGGAATTAGTAGTTCCCTGACAAAATCATTAAAATTGTCACACATTTTTACTCATCCCTCAACATTGAGAGCATGTCATTACCACTGACAGTCCAAAAATAGCAGGACTTCTTCTCTTTGGAATGAGATGTTAAACCAAGGTCCTGCCTCAGCGGTTCGTAGATCCCAAGGCACCTATCGACAGAGAATGGGTATTAAGCCCTGCTGTCCGGACCAATTCCCAAACTGACTCTCAATCTGTTCACCTTACAGCTGACTGGCTACAAAATCCCCGACATTCCCTACCTGCTTTCCTTCCTGAGGCTGTTGCTGTAAATAAGAACTCAATGCTCAGTCAGCCATCCATAGAAACAAAACTTTTAGGTCATCTTCAATCTACCAAAGTTCTCACACGTCACTCCCTTCCTGAGGTCACCCCACAAGTCCTGACTCTGGCCTATATTGTAGCCAACAGGACAGCTCCTTCCTTCCTACAGGACATCATTCAGCCCTACATGCCAGCTCAACCAATCCACTCTGCTGCGTCTTAATTAGAAATGTAATAACATGGTTTGTGTCAGCCTGATCAATTTATTATTATTTCCCCCTATGATTTGAGCCTACAGATACTGAGATCAGGATGGATTTACCAGTGTCAGTGTCCAAAAAATGCTTTCTTTCAGTTTCTTTCTCTGCTATCTCCATGTGGAGAACTAAATCTAAACACCTCCTCAAAGGCATCAAAATTACAATTTCATCTCTCCACTATCAAAATGAACAGCGGTCTGATTTTGGACAGATAGACTAATTAGCCAATCTAACTCCTGAAACAAACAGTTCATGCTCAAAAACCTACCAATTTGTCTTAAAGCAGTTTTGCAAAGACGAATGAGATAAAACAGTGATGTGAAAGACTGATATCAAACTCTAGGAGGCATTTGTTGCTATAGGTTGGTGCAACCAGTTATTAAGTTTAAGGGAGCACTTACATTTTCACATGGGTAATATGGGTGTTTGATACTTTTGCATAAAACACTTATCATTTTACATGTCTAAAGATCTGAAATCATTCCATGTGATAAATATGCAATAATAGAGGAAACCATGCAATAATAGAGGAGTGCAAATACTTTTACACAGCACTGTAAATAGGCAAAGATTGGTCGGTGAAGGGGTTAATAGAACGCCGTGTCAAAACCAAGTATTTGCTCACTGCGCTCCTCATGTCCTGAATGACTTTTCTGCATGTCTTAGAGAAACAGACACGGTTGCTATTTTTAAGTCAAGATTAAAAAGCAATATTTCTCATGATTTTACAGCTTGCCTAGGCTTTACTGGTTGGACTAACAACAGTAATGAAATAGCATTGATTTGTGGAAGTGCCTGATTATGGCTGTCTTACACTTATTAATTACAGTATTACACAGTGCATACTGTTCTAGCTTTCACTTGCACTTATGTGTACAGTATGTGTTTGTACACGTGTTTTCGCATTCATGTTATTTTGTGTATTTTTTTGTTTTATTGCAAAGTGTTTTAAGACCCATGTAGATGAATACATTTCAAATAAATTTGACTTGACTTCACATAATCCCCACATAAAATAAAAGTCTCATTCATTCTTCTCTCAAATTGCAATATGCATTAATAGTTACTTTCACACCATGTTCAAAGGCCTTTCTGCAATATCTGAAATGTAATTACATTGCAAAATGATAGTTAGACATTTCCTTCCACTGCAACTAAATGAAAATGTGGTAACCTTTTATGCTGGAGGATTGAATTTATTCATATGCGGTCACACCTCTACTGAACAATGTTCTGCAGCATAATATTTCAAATGGATACCACAGCCAATATCTAAGTGTCTTTAAAATCTTTATATTGCAGGGCCTTGATCAAGAGTTGGTTGTCATATTGTTTTATAATCATTCAGAAATAATTAAAGAGGGTGTTAGAAACTGCACTTCAACACTGGAGTGAATAAAGAGGACATTCAGCCTGGCAAAGGCCAACTGCCTAATAAAGCCTGATGCACATTACTCTTTCCAAACATGTGACAGTTATTTGGCAGTGGCTGTGTGCTGATAGCCTATAAAAAGTGCTGTGGGCATGAAACCATACAGTACCTTTGGGGCATCAGTTATTCAACACAATATTAACATGAATGCTGTGTGTGTGTACTTAAGAATACTGATGTGTTTGTACATTTCACAGTATTGCACAGTGGAGAATGAACAATCACTATGTTTTTGAGTGATGGCTAAATGCAATATGTGGGTGAGACACTGTGATTCAGCACCTCACCTAAAATTATGCTATTCCATGTTCTCCATGCACTTATGTAGGGGAGACTGGGAAACAATGGGTTAGTTGTAGTAATGTGATCACTTTTGTCCAGACCATATTCCCCTTTGAGCTCACAGGAGACGTTTGACGACCCTATATTAAATATTGGGCATTTCAAGCCAAAACAAAAAAACTTTGAGATACAAAAGTAATAATTATGGTCTCATCAGTCATAATATTGTAGGTAAAATGGGTTCATTTCCATCACAGTAATAAGCAGTTTCTCTGGTCAAATGTGATGCATCACATTCATGCTAGCTTCAAACCCACATGCCAAAATAACAGGCTATGTAAAGCCTGCCTGGGTTGGAGATGGTTGTGACACTTATTTCCAATTAAAACTCATTGTTTATGGCATTTATTTATTCCTCAGCATGCCTAAGCATTGGGAGAGGAAAACAGACAGGGCTGTCCCAGTAGACACATAAAGCACACTGGTTAGTCAACTGACATATTCGCTCACCCACCTGCATATACACACACACAAACATACTGTTACCGTTTATTGCTTTGGAAAGACATTTTTAGAAATAAAGCTGCTTTAAAGACTAAAAAGCATAATTTATGTTATTTGAAAAGATATATATTTTTTAATTAGACATTAGAAATAACCGATTATATATTCAAGTTTTTTAAAGTGTTTTTAAACTTACGTTTCATTTGTTTTATTGAAAAGAATGTACTTTTGGCCGATGTACTAGTTCTTGTGTAAATGTAATAGTACAGGTCTGATTCAAGCAATTAGTGGGGTAGGTTGTAACAGCGGCACTCCACATTAACCCACACATTTTGTAAATGGTGTCTAAATGACTAGCATTTGTAACAGAGCAATTTGGACAGCATATATCAAGTTTGAGAGCTCAATCATAAACACTCATTGAGTTATACATGTTGGAGCAAACCGTGTTACAATTGTCTCCCCTACTGCAGGCATACCAATATTGGATGTAAAGTGAGCATTAGCCATCTACTGTATTTTGCGTGCTGAGCATGTTGAGCATAATTATGATCATCTATTGGGTTTCCTGTTGGAAGTTGTGCCATTGGCTCCTTACTCCCAGGCTGCTGATTTCATGCTACCAAGTTTTGTGGCCCTATTATTGGTGTTCTGCATAATTCATAGTAAAGGTTATTGTGGTACAGGAAGTGTGATACTTAATATCAAGCAGAAAAATGGAGTGACATAACAGGCAGAATTTGCTGATGGTGCCAACCACAGTTTTTAGCATAAAGTTCTGGGCTGTCTATGTGAATCATCATTCCTACCAGTCTGTACCACATAGCATTATTTTTTTTATTTCTATGGAGAGGGGATGTTTCAGAACAGCTGCATTAAAAAAAATATATATATATAAATGGCAGTAATGTTCATCCTGTTACTGTGCTTAGCTTTCTTTTTTGCATTGAAGTATGAACACCTGTTTTTAAGGTCCTGTCAATTCCATTCATTATATTCCCTAGATCAGATTCCCTGTCCTCTCCATGTTTCTTTGCTTATTTCTTGCTATTTTGGTCTAAATACTCATATAAAAATATTGTATTTAACTTTTATCTATACAAGGTATGTTGAATGTCATACATGGATACCTAGTTCTGCAGTATCTGCATACACTCACTTACTGGTGACTTACTGGTCTTCTGCTGCTGTAGCCCATCCACTTCAGGGTTCGACTTGTTGTATGTTCAGAGAGGCTCTTCTGTATCCGCACTGTCATAATGCATGATTACATGAGTTACTGTCACCGTCCTGTCAGTTTGAAGCAGTGTTACCATTCTCCTCTGACTTCTCTCACTAACAAGGCGTTGTTGCCACTCACTGTTTTTGTTTTTCACACCATTCTATGTAAATTTTAGAGACTATTGCACATGAAGATCCCAGGCGATCAGTAGTTTCTGAAATATTCAAACCACCCCATCTGGCACCAACATTCCACGTTCAAAGTCACTTAGACTTATATTTCTTATCTATTCTGGGAAACTAAATATCTTGTCCATGTCTGCATGCTTTTATGAATTGAGTTGCTGCCTGATTAAATATTTGCATTAACAATCTGGGGTGCGTTTCCCGAAGCCTTCTTAACGGTACGTCGTTCGTAAGTTGTACCTTAAGCTGTACCTTAACGTTTCAGCGTGTTTCCCGAAACGTTCTTAGCTAAGTATACCTTCTGTACGTCGTACTTTCGTATGGTTGGTCTGGACCACTCTTAGCTATACCTTAGCGATGTTGTCAGCTCACTCCGCTAGTGGCCACCACTGTTACGACCGCAAGCCTGTGAAATCAGCAGTTACATCTCATCTGTTAAGCAATATGTACACTAATAATTCTACAGTTGTAGTTGGCTAATAATATTACTAAAATACCACTTTAATGGCACTGTTTTCATGCAAATAATAAAATTGTAAATTACGAATGTTGCATTTTGCACTTTATTGAACATGTTGCCTAATTGTCCTTTAAATCATATTCATAAACTAATGATTTCCCACTCTCTCTGTGTGTTGGAGCGATCTTTAACCATAGTTTTTTTTCTTGGTCTTGTTGGACACCGTAGTCCTAAAACTGGAAATTAATGTTTCTTTATACAGCGCCACGTCTAACCTTATCTCCATTTCGGTTGCTGTGAAGCTGTGGGACCGCATTTTTTTTTTTTTTTTCGCCGTATCTTATGTAAATATATTTTTAATCGTGTAGGTGCGCTTTTATTGAAAACGTCCGCTGATTAGAGAAAATAGTGAATTACACCAGTAATGTGATGGTGCTCCTGCCAAATCAACGCTGATTGCAAAGTCATTTAAGGCACTACGGCAAAGATATTAAAATAATGTAAATAAAACATGACATGCCAAAGAATGCGTATTGCTAGATGGCGTAGCCATAAACCCTATCACTAACCGTATATATAATTTGGCGAGAATTATATATACAGTTGGATAATTTAGTTAGTAAGTTTTTAATTCTATTAATACGTTCCCACCAGTCGTGATTAATGCAGTGTTTTATTAATAAATAACACTACGTCCTCTCATAACGCAGTCAAACAGTAGTTGCATGGAGTGCATAATCAATCTTAGAGCGAGTCGTTGGGCCTAGTAACTTCGCACGTGGAACTTCGGGGAACACACGTAGAAAAGTAAACAACTTTAGTAAGGTATACCTTAGACAGTCTTGGTAAAGCGCTAAGAGACACCGTTATCGGGAAACGCACCCCTGGTGTATACAGTAGGTTAACCTAATAAAGTGGTCACTTAGTGAACACATACATCTTATCCTTTAATCTGCAGAAATAAGGTTTTGCAAACTTTACATAGCATTTATTTTGTTAATTTGTATTTGTTTGTAGCATATATTGTAATACGAGGCACTTGATAATTTACTGTGTTATAATGCCATATCAACAACATGTTAAGGTTCCTCATACTGTCTCTCAACAGAATACCTACATAATCCTTTCCCCATCTCCTTCAGTCTCCCCATACATCAATTAGCCACATTTCTGTTTCTGAAACCCATGATACCCTTATTGGTTTCAGCTTCCAGCAGCAGCACACTGTCTGAATGGTCATTGCATCATGGTATCATCCTGTTTTCCTCTCTAACAGTTAGAAAGTAATATGTTACACTATTGGATTTATCTGTGTTCACAGGCTTCTATCAGTTAGAAAGTGCCAGTGCCAGTGAAACCGTAACAACTCTCGTCATACAATGGCTTCCTCTCACCTCATCCCAGCAGCTGTTTCCACAGTAGGCTCAGAAGCTCTCAAGCTCCAGGGGACATGGACAAGTGCCATTCTGTAAAATCACAACAACGGTAATCATGAGAACAATGAAGAAACACAGAGTACCACAAGAAAAAAAGGAAATGACAATGAAAAAGGTGATGAACAAAATACATTTTCCATTAACTTTTCAGAGCTCTGTTACAGTCCATTTATGCATTCCATCGGTTGATTCTGAATGAAATTATTAATAGGGGAAAAAGAGAGGCAGTTTATTTTTTCAAAAATGTCCCCCTTCCCTTTTCTGCCCTTCCCCTTATCAAGGGTGACACTAATCCCATTTAGCTGCTACGTGTGACAGCTGTAATGTTGTTATGTATACTGACTCCTCACCAACAGCCCCCCACCCCCATCTTCTCCCACATTACCCGGGGCCCTCCATTACATCAGCACCTTGTCACATCTACTACGACTGGCACTCATGAGCAATTTCACAGCCTGCTGCCTGTCTGAACACCCTCTCCGAAGCGCAGCACTGGCCGCAGCACCTGACCACCTCCAGACAGATCTACGAACACATTCATTTATGTCAGCGCTAGCATCTACTTGCATTGCCACTTACAGTACACAGTACATGTTATTTAAAATGTATGTACCACAACCACGGCTAGAGTATACTGGTGTTATGCTACTCAATAAATTATTTCCACAAATTGTTTAACTTGTTATGAAACCATGTCCAGTTTTGGTGATGTGCTTGTTTTTTTAAACTAAGAGGATTTATTAGACTTCCTGCTTTTCATTGGCAATTGACTTGTGGTTCCTAAACATAGATTTTAAAAATTTGTTTGATGTTTGATGCTTCCAGTTGTATGTAATTTCCACCAAGATATTTTTGCATATTATCACTGCTTTTTTTTCTTCAGATTTATACTTATCAAAAAACATTGAAATGCATGTTGTAATGGGATTATACTAATAATACAGTAGAAAAACAATATCAGAAGAGTCCACTGTCTTAGAGCACAGAACCAAGAGGCTGTGGGTTATTCAGGAATGGATGCACTTGAGTTGATTAAAAGCATTCACTTGACAAACTGCTTGGATCTGAATCTTTCACTTTATCACACTAGTGGTCCCACAGGGCACCATTATTCAACAGAACAAATGAGGCTGTCCAGGGTGAAATAATTTAGCTGTTATAATGTGCCAAATTGCTGTCGATATCACAATCGCCTGGTTAAACGTGCCAGCATTTTCTCAACCCGAACCCTTGAATGAATTCCCACGTAGAGAGACTGCAACCCATTTAATACACTGTGACTAATCACATTGTGATAAATTGCTTCTGTGTTGTTACCACTTGTATTGTTTATTTGCCATATAACTGGAACGTGCACATTATACTGTATAGTATAGTATGTATAAGCAGATATTATGTACATGGGCTTATAAAAGCAATAATCACTTTAATACTGAACGCAGAATTATGCCTTCCCCAGGAGGACAGTCAATACATTTTTTGAGTTCTACTTCAAATGTAGTCATGGCTGTAATGCACAGAATGAGCTCTTTTCCTGCCATAAATGCTACAGTACATGGTACCAATGGCAGTGATCTTGTTCTTGTATCCCACAAACGGAACAAGCCTCAAAAGATGACTTCAAAGTCAAAGGATGGCCAGCACAGCCAAGCCTTAGAATTGCTTGTGTTTCTTCCCCTAAAACCAATCCAAGACCTGACCTCAGTTATGTAACCTCCTGGTGTGTTATTGGATAAAATAGTGCCAACTGTGTATCCAATTGGCCATTCAACACACAACAGAACTATTGCATACTGTAAAAATGAAACTGAATGGCCCTATAATATATGCTCCCATACAATAATTCAAATGTATTGAATGCAGAAAAAAATGTTTTGTGCTAAAGCTCTTAAGAAAATATTTAGCATATTTTTCACATAATGGAGTCAATTGTATTGAACATTTTACATTTGTGGCAATGTAAAAATTTAAATTAGATATGTGGAAAGGGCTTTTATAGCTGTCTAGACCAGCAGTTTGGAAACACATTCATTTGTAATCAGGGCTCCTAATGTTTCTTGAAACATTGAGCGTCTGTTGCAAGAGCCGTTTCTTGAATCTTCATGTGTACATTGATTTCTGTCTCCAGGAATGATTAAATTAGTCATTGAATGGGACAGGGCCAGGTAATTTCAAAGACTTCTGCATTTCACTGTTTGGTTATCATTTTCCAGCTGAAACAATGGAAATGAGATTTAAAAGAGTCCGATTTATCTGGGCTGATGAGTTTGTGTATGGTACAGAGCTGAAGGCTGAAAGCACTGAAGGGTCCTTTTATTTTTGACATTGACTTTGACATTGACATTTGGTGTGGCTAGCATAGTATTTATCCAAAAATGAATGCAGTATTGCATTAGTACGGGGCTTCCTTTAAACTGTGAACTGTGACTGTTCAGATGAATAATTACAAAAAGACGCTTCGGAATTTCTTGATGAAAATGTGTTTATCACTTGTTTTCATCAGTCATTAATTAATACACCGGCAATTTCTGTTACTTGTAGTACCAGTGTTGTTGAACATAAAATCTGTTACTTTTGGCACACTTGCCTGAAATGTTTGAGTGAAGTGGAAATGTGGGTTCTGTCCTGGATCATATTGATTTTTCATCTTAAATCTGCTGATTTGGCTGCTATATTTGCCTTTAATAAATCAAGCACATTGCTGCCTATACATCAATACACCTGCAATCTGGTGTTCAACTGTCCAACACGTGGCTCAGCATGCCCAATTCCCAAGCTAATTTCAAATGCCGAATTATATGAAACCACAGCTGCGTTCATGCATGCACACCACTGCCGAGAGTGGGGACATCTGTAGTTCTCCTCTGAAACACGTGGTGCTGCCCATTGCTTCTTTCACATTGTAGACTACAGTGAAGCATACACAATGTGCAGACTACAGTGAAGCATACACATTACATTACATTACTGAAATTTGGCAGACGCTCTTATCCAGAGCGACGTACAGTTGATTAGACTAAGCAGGAGACAATCCACCCCTGAAGCAATGCAGGGTTAAGGGCCTTGCTCAAGGGCCCAACTGCTGTGAGGATCTTATTGTGGCAACACCGGGATTAGAACCACCGACCTTGCATGTCCCAGTCATTTACATTAACCACTACGCTACAGGCCGCCCTATACACAAAGTGCAGACTACAGTGAAGCATACACAATGTGCAGACTACAGTGAAGCATACACAAAGTGCAGACTACAGTGAAGCATACACAATGTGCAGACTACAGTGAGGCATACACAATGTGCAGACTACAGTGAAGCATACACAATGTGCAAATGCTCACGCTCACGACTGCTGTCTGACCTGGTCCCATGGTGGTGGAATGACCTCCTGGTGGATGTCAGAATGGCAGAGTCTCTGACCTCCTTCAAACGCAGACTGAAGACTCATCTCTTCAGGCTACACCTTTCTCTCCCTAACTCACAATCACTGTGATTAGCCTTAGACCATAATGGCACTTATGTATAGATATCGTCACTTGTATAGGTATTGTTGTTTTTATTGGCTGTTGTATTGTTGTATTCTAGCTGCCAACTGTGGTATGCTAGTTTGAAAGTTGATTGTACTCTTCAAGGGTTCTGAATTTCTGTATGTTTACACTAGGACTCGGAACTGTACTGTCCTCTCAGGTCCACTTTTTCCCGTGTTCTTGTGTTTGATTTGCACTTTGTTGTACATCGCTCTGGATAAGAGCATCTGCTAAATGCCACGTAATGTAATGTAATGTAATGTAATGCAAACTACAGTGAAGCATACACAATGTGCAGACTACAGTGAGGCATACACAATG
Source organism: Conger conger (assembly GCF_963514075.1). NCBI lineage: Eukaryota > Metazoa > Chordata > Actinopteri > Anguilliformes > Congridae > Conger > Conger conger. The sequence goes on from NC_083760.1 coordinate 73,614,919, forward strand.
TGCAAACTACAGTGAAGCATACACAATGTGCAGACTACAGTGAGGCATACACAATGTGCAGACTACAGTGAAACATACACAAAGTGCAGGCTACAGTAAGGCATACACAATGTGCAGACCTTACAATGACTGTAAATGTTCATTGTCAATAGAAAATCAACAAAATAATTATTTCTGAGCAAAGGTTTCTGCTTTTCATTCAAATGTGCAACTTAGATTTTGAATGCTCAGACTTTTTGTTATTGATATATGAATGATTTGGTAAAAAGTTGGACAACCAAACATGCAAAACCTTGCTGAACCCATGAAGAGTAAAGTACAAAAATTTGTCTTTTTCTGTCTCAACGTAATGCCTAACGTTACCACAGAATATTGTAAGAAATATCAAATTGAGAACTGCTGGATTAAGATAGGATAAATTGAAAGAATGAACTTTCTGAATTCCTCAATATGTTTGCAGTTCATGCAATTAGTCCTACTTGTTGAACGCTTTTGGGCAGGCTACGAGAAACAATTACAGTGTGACCCCATAAATGTGGCTCTCTCTACACCAAACCTCTATGCAATGACCCTCAAAATGTGGATCCTAAAGCACATTCTGTAACAGTGCATGATGATCATAATGTTTTGCTAGATTCAAGTCTCAGAACCTCATACCCAATGCTGTCCCTAGAGTAATTTTCACATTAACTTGTCAAACATGCTGGTGCTCCCCTTGGTCCCTGAGCAATTTTGTAGTACCCTTAGTGAACCTGGCCACAATTCACGATTCGTAGGTAAGCTCAGTGCTGGCACAACATAGCCACTTTCATGAGTCACCATGCTTTACTGATGGGTTGTGAAAGCTGCTTTCGCAGATGAATGAGTTACAGAATTACTGTCCATTATAAACACCTGGTTTCTGTGGCAGTGGTGGTCAAATCCTGCTGAGGTTATATTTGCAAAATCAGTAGGCAGTTGTCTGTGAAATAAACTGAAAAACAACTTCCTCCTAACTCAGGGAATGTGCTGCAACGGCTTTGCGATGACAACTTTAATGGAAACCGCTGAGACTGAACATACAGTGGGCTCCAGAATTATTGGCACCCTTGATAAATATAACACAGGCATTGACGTAAATTTTTCCCCAACTTGTGTAAAGTAGTATGCTATATGAATGATTCAATGGAATCAACAAAAGTCTTACATTGAAGGCATGCTATGCAGGATTTTCACTTTGGAAATATTATAAAACAAACATGCTCAGTCATTACTAAGATACACTGGCAACCTGTGTCTGTGTTCACCTCTGCCCAATACCTTGCTTGCCTACATTTATTCGTTATTCTAATAGCTGCTCAAGCCTCTTCTGAGTGTGGACTTTTTTATTTCTGTGCCGGATCTGAAAAGCCAATACATTCAGAGTTCAGTGTCCAATACACTGAACTCTGCACAAACTGTAGATATGAGAAAAGGAAGCAAAACAGTAAAATCACAATCTGTCTCAAGCTTTGCCTTCATACTTTAATGTCAATAGAGCTTCAAGGAGGAGACACACAGAGGGAGCAGCAGTCAGGGGTTCATCCTCAAATACAACATTCACAGACACAAATTAAAATGGAGTTTTAATCTTTCCCATCAAAGTGTTTCCCACCTAACATGATACATTCATATTTGATCTGAAAAAGGCTTTAACGGCAAAGAACAAAAAAACAGAGGGAAAGCAATTTTCACTGTACCAGCTTTGAAAGATGAAAAGAAACAAAATCATCTTTGCCAAACCTTTGTGAAAATTGCATTTTGTTTTTAAAATTTGTTTTAATTGTGTTTTTGAAACCTTAAATTAAGCCTGTGACTGGAAGACATTTGTATTTTATATTTTTTATTTATTTATAAATGTTTATTTTTCTCTTCGTTCCTTTTCTGTAACCCATCATTCTCATATCATATTCTCTCTCTCTGTCAGAGAGCACCTCCGACTCCAAAAACGGAGGGGAAATGGTTATTACTCTCTGTTCTGAGGCATGTGTGAACTTCAAACCATGGTGTGTAGGGGAAAAAAATTCAAAGAGTGACTTTGTGACTTGAAAAGGTGGTTTCAGTTCCTTGCCCAGCCAGTGCTGCCCTATATTCAGTAGTGTGGTGGCTAAAGCAGGGGTGGGCAGGCAATATGATGAAACAATTATCACCACACAAATGTGCTGCCACAGACAAAGCAATGCTTTGTTATTCTGTGCTTGATAAAAAAAAGTAAAACAGCGGATACTTGCTGTTTGTTACTTATTTTAAATGCAGGCAAAGACAGATGTACAGTATACTTGTCTGTAAGAAACACTTAAGCAATTTCTCCACTTAAAACTGTAATAGACTGCAGGTTAATTCCTTTGTTATCATATCATTATTCTTGTATCTCTCTCTCTCTCTCTCTCTCTCTCTCTCTCTCTCTCTCTCTCTTCGTGCATTTTTTGAAATGACGAATAAGTATTATATTAAAAATATACTTCCTAACATTTAACAAAAATTACATTTAATAAAAATTATAGTTTTGTATTTGTCCAAGTAAGGTCCTCTGTTAAAGCTGTCACCAGGAGATCCACTTTGGATGAACCGTTGTTCCCTTGTTCTCATATTGTAATTTGAAAGTTTCCCATCAATCAAGCCTTAAAAAATCTCTCTGGCAAAAGAAGCAATAGAGCATAACATAAATGGCTGGTGCTGCCATAGCAACTAAGTTTGTAGTCACTGTCTGCTCAGTTATAATGATTGCCAACATTTTATACTTGTCTGGCTTGCCATATACCACCTACAGTGTGTCCATTTTAAAACTGTGTGGAGATGTAGGTTGGGTTTCCACATATCTGGGACAATCTGAAAATCAACTTCAATCAACCGGGTGTCTGGGTGAGATATAGAATAAAACATGCATATCTAGTTTTCAAGAAAATCCAAGCACATGATCAGTAAAACAACTCATATGATATTACATTGAACATGATCTCCTGTTGAAGTTCCATTATCTATTGCAAGATCATTATTATCAACACAACATATCAGCTCCATTACTTCAGACAATAAAGCACATTGTTAATTCTGGGGGAAATTATGCTCATTTAAAATGTATACGATCAAAAAATGGATTCTATTGCATTTCCTATGTATCTACCTTCATGCAGAGTTTTGGTTTAATTTTCATTAAAGGAAAAGTGATACTGGAAATTATTTTTTAACCTGAAACGTCCCTGATCCAATGAGAGGGTCAGCAATGAGAGGGTGAAAAGTGACAGGTCATTGTAAATATGAACCAGGGGTCTTCTTGTCACACTACCTTTATCTCTAAGTTGCCCTCACACCTCTGCACACACATGTACATGAATACACATATATTCTTGTAGCCTTCATATGAATCAGATTTGCAGCAGATTGGACACACAGCCCTCTTCAGCATGTTATAGACATATTGCCAAAAGAAAATGTCCCACCTCACTGGAGAAGAATGGACATCCACTTTGTTGAGTTGGGCATATCTAATCACATCTAATCTACAAAATGTTAATGTGGGCACTGACTGCTACTGTATGTAAATGTGTCTTGGACTTATCTTTCTAGTGGTATTACAGAAAAGTCACAGAAAAAGGGTGCAATACAAGAAAGGTGTTGCAATGAAAAGGTGTTTGGAGTTCACTTCTTTTCTTGGACCCATGGGATAAATTACATGTGAGTTACTTTTTTATCCAATATAGCAACACTCATAATACATAGTAATGTTTGTTTTGGTTTGAGATTCCAAAAGTGAAATCATTTGGCCAGGATGTTGAGTACCCAAACCCTTAACAACAGTTAACACTATTGTAATAGAGGAATATGTTTAATTTGCTATAACTAGCCACATAACTATCCATTACTGAATTCACTAATTCAAGCCCTTGAAAGGTGTGGAATCAGCAAAGAGCAGAATGGTGGGTGAGTACTGTGGAAGGGGATATCTCATACATTTATATATTGATTGATTTATACTGCAATTGCTGTTGTACAATAATTCACTTCAATAAGGATAACTTCTGCTAAGGTGGGATGAAAACAACGGAAATGTGTTTGGATTTGAAGGATAGATTTCCAAATGCATTACTTGGTATCGGATACTGATCATGCGTACAGAGAGAATAGTGCTGCCAGAGGAAGTTTGGGCTGAGCTGAGCATAATCTCATTGCCGAAGAGTGACTCCTCAGGAAATTACTTTGTAAATATCAGTATTGTAGGTAGGTAACATAAATCACTACCATAACTGAATTACTCCATAATTACATGTTTTTTGTTGTTGTCGCTATCTAGATGTGCCGCTCTCTATTTACTAAATGATTCATTTGTATAATTGATTCTTGCACATCACCATTCCAGTGCATTAAAAACTGTCAGCAAGCTATTTTATTGCATAGTTCATTTAGTTTGAACTAATTTAAAAGTTCAGTCCAAGTATTGAATGTTAATGGAGATTCCCATCATGTGTTACAATAACTCAATAAAGTATATGATACAATAAGGCTGTGAGGATACATTGTGCAATGAAAATGACTTATTTTGTCAATGATAATTACTAGGTAGGCAAAAGAAATGAAAGTTCCATACACAGCTCAAAAACAAAGTCAAATTGCAAGTATCATCTTATTTTCTTGCCGAAAAAAACCAGAAAAAAAAAAAACCAAAGTGTTAAATGCTTCTGCATTTCTGCATATACAAAGTAATTACTAAGCAGATTTTTTTTCAAATGCTGTTTGAGGTGTTGTCACTGCAGTTTCTTTTTCATGCATTTGGATAGGAAGGAGAGGCTTGTGAAGAATGGGGGAGAAGGACATATTCTGAACTGGCAACAGTTGTCTAATTTGGCATTTTGATATTTCAGCATATTGCATTATTTAACTGGCATCCACTTTATTCTATTTCCCCCTTGGCCACAGTGCTGCAATAAACCAGCACATGGTCTCTCATTGATGTACAAAAGCATAAAACAAACATCAAAACAAGACTCGGTATAAAATAAAAAATAAAGAAACACTGTATGATTCAACTAGAGAACTATACTGCATTTACAGGTAACTACAGTAAGAGGTGGACTGTTATGGAATTATCTTAATAGCAAGAAAGAATGTCCAGCACATAGTCTATGAGAAAAAATAGAATCTATTCTATCTAATCTGTATTCTTTTGGATGATGTGCTACTTTAATTTCCCCACTATTCTCCATGGAGAAAGTTTCTAGAATCTGATGATGAATGGCATTTTGAGGAGCATTTGACTTGTCACTGAAGTTCAGCTATTCTATATTATTTACATTACCTATTAATTTATGACCAGGCCTGTGTTATAATACACTGGACCACTTCAAAGAATAATCATGCAGCCTACAGTATGCAATCCTCCAGTAGACTATGAAGTAGAGATGTTCGTGCGAATCAAGTCTCAAGTCTCAATGTTGAAATTTGAATCACGGTGCAGTATTGGAGGATAGATATTGTTTATGCAAGAAATCTGGAGCTATGTCATCCTAAGGAATGCCATTGCACTATTGCATAGTAAAATTATAAATCATTTAAAAACCGCATGCAACTACAGTACATTCCAAAATGTATGCTGCAAGAAATACAGCGTAGGGTGTTGCAATGGTTGCGCACGGTGTGGCGCGTAAAACAACGTTAGGTGTGTTTCAACTAATGAATATCTTTCATGTACATAATTGAAAAATAATAATTGGCTGTGACATTATTTACTTTGTCATTTTCACGATGCAATGTAGCAGACTCTTATTGTCATTTTTGGACAAGTTCGAGTCAAGTCTGGAGTCTGTGTATGTGCGACTCGAGTCGTTGATTCACGTCCCCATCTCTGCTATTAAGTATTCTAAATGAAGACGTAGACAATACATTGCTAAGCTAAGAGAGAACTGGAGAGATAGCAGGCATGAACGTTGGCCTGACTTATTTATTGAGTCGTACTTACATCGTAACAAAGATTTCCATAATACATTTTATAGGTTATGAAATGAATGAAAATGAACCCCATTTCTTACGCAGTTTGAAAGTCTAATCTAATTATGAAATATGTCTATAATGTGGCCCCCACGCACAGACACAGAATATGAACGTGCTCACTGTGTACACGCGCTGACGCACACGCTTCTACAGTGAGCCTTGGAGCCCTCCGCTCGCAGTTCCTGCATTTTTCACGCTCTTAAGATTTGGGCGATGCACACAATCGACAGGCTGCTAATGTGTCGCTGGGTGGCCTTTCTGCAGAGGAGTCCCTGGGGGTGTTTCTCCCTCAAACAAAGCGATTCGGCTCGCTGCCTTCCTCCCGCAATTCAAACATTCATTTAAATTAAAAAACAGCCTGGCTTAATAACTTTCCCTCCCCCCCAACCCGTGCCTCCCCCAGAGTTGCAGCCTGAGGTGGCTTCATGCGGGCTTTTATAATGATTGTTATTGTGATCGTTGTATGGGGTAGTGTAAGCAGTGGGATTAGAAAAGTGATGTACACCCTGCCTCTGCATCTAAATGTGCCTGCATGTGTTAATAGTCAAGGGGAGACAAAATGGATATAGCGCACTGGCTTGCTTATTACCTTGGTACTTATTATCTCTGTACAATGCATAGTATGGCTGTTTATGATGTGTGTGGGAGATTCTCATCCATTTGGGCTTTCATACAATATTGTACCCTGCTGCTCCCATTTTGAAACAAACTTTGTATATGTACAAAGTGTGTGTCTGTGTGTGTGTGTTTGTTTGTGTGCATGTGCACATTGCATTATACAATGTCTACTGCATGTGCCAGCAGGTCGTGTCTACCTTTGAAGTGGAGTACTGACAGAACAGTTTCCGGTTGAATCTCAACGCACATGGTAATTATGTTAAAGACATGTAATGCCCTGACCTGCTTTTTGATGAGATGTGATTAAATTAATTTTCTGTATTTAATTATGACTGTTTATGCACACATAAAAGGAAAATGAGAAAAACAAACTCAAATAGATTTGATTGGGTGATGCATTCCATGTCTAATGTGAGTCACTGCTATCACTCCTGGGTTTCTAGAAAATTGCTCAAAACCAGAAACAATGCTTTTAAATTCCTATGTGTTAATATAGCATTTTGAGCTTAGCCAGGGTAAGAAAGCAGACAACAGAAATTAACTATGTACTGTAGCCTCATGCAATTTTCTTTCATATTGGTACAACTACAATAGGTTGTCTCTTTACAATTGCAATTATATGACTTTGTTACAGTATATGCAATAAAAATAGACCTTATGTTAATTTACAGTTATTTTTTAAGATGGCCCTCATTATAAAGGGTACAAACTGTATCTGAGCCATATGGAATGGCCAGACTAATTAAACACATGATTCTGTTGGTGTGCATCACACTTCAGCAATGTGCCCTCTCCCAACTCTTCACATTACATCAGATCGTTCTTGTATTTCTGTTTTAACAGAAACAGCTGTGGTTTCTTAGAAACATACCTTTGTCACTAATCAATAGTGAGGGTATTTCACAAGATAATTTGCAGGATGGAAAAAAAAATAATAATCCACAGGGTGATGAAAAAAAAAAATAAAAAAAAATAAAACAGCCACAAAATAAAATAAAAAAGTATGGAGCATCTCAATCTTGTATCTAAGACAAGGCCACTTCAGAGCAAGAAATGGTATGCCTGTTTGCTCTTGTGTACCAGTGGTGCTTCATGTTTAAAAGAGTGCAATGTAAGCCTTCGCTAGTAAGTGTGCGCATGGATGCCAGTAAGGCTTGTGTGGAAGACTAATGACTCTGCTGGAGTACCTGGCGTTGGGCACAAGTGTAATTGAGACATAGCGCACCACCTCCTTGCCAGCCTCTACCTCTGAAGCCATGCACTTAAAGGCAATATGTCTTCTAATTGTCTGAGCCTTTTTGCTGCAATTACGTTCCTTTCATTCTTTACGGGAACATGTGATACAGTCTGGAATTGGAATGGTGTTTTGAAGCATGCGTTAAAGTAGCTTTGGTTATATATACAGGGAGCTCCATACTGTAAGTCTTGATGGGGGGATCTAGATTTGGCTTTTTATTCCAGAATTTTTAGACATGTAATCAAACAATTTGAATGCACATTCTATGTACTTGACCCATCTCTTTGAAACATATCAGTTCTGTATGTCATGAATTTGGCACCCCACAATCCAGAGACATAATGGGGTTTTTTTTGTAAAAAAAAAAAGGTGACTAAAGGGTTACCTTTCTAAAGACACTAGGATTATCCCTGTAGTCAAAAGGGTTCAGGAATAGAAGGCATTTTATTTTGGTATGTTCTTTTCAAGCTTGTGTTACGAAACGGGGTGATACTAAAGGGGTAAAGTTTGGACAAGTTTAATAAATAACTTCAAAGTTTATCTTTTTCTGGCACGGAAATTAAGCAATAAAATCATTGACCAATTCATCAAATGGCAGATAATACAAAATGCACAGTATTCACAAGCTGAACTCCCCATATTACTTAAAAAATGCTTTTTCCTTAACCCAAGGTAAATGAGACAGCTGATAATTTGGTTCATATCAGAACAAAAGCAATACTATTCTTAGATTTATCCCTGCAAAAAATACGACGAACAGGATGATTCTACAACCAACCATGCAGCACCTAACTATCCAAAATCATCTGTGACACACAGGTTATGGTGGACTTTGCAGCCACTATGTGCTGCTCTGGAGCATGTGTCAGGACCACAGTTGCAGTCAATCACAGTAAGGTCCTCAAAACAAAACCTAGCTTTCCTCAATAGGAATTGGAATTATTATGCATCCTTTCATTTTACGTTTCATGTCAAGCCTAATAATATATACTACATATGACAATTCTGTAGGTAATTCAGTCAGCCGTTTGACAAAATGGCTGCAGTACGGTAAGGTAGTTAGAAGCAGTTAGAATTACAGTGAGAAGCATTGTACAGTTTTTAATGAATATGTAACAGCTGCCAGATGGTACGTACTATGATGCATCAGAGGTATGCCTAAAACCAGCAAGTCAGATTTAAATCACAGTATACCGTGGGGTTTTGAGTTGTCAGCAAAAGGATGACTGCTTTGTACAGTACAGAACCAAATTTCCTCTCTGAGGGTAGAAGTGGAAATTTGCCCTTGACGACAAAATAAATATTACAATTAAATGCATTCAATCCTCCTGCCAACAAGTAAAATATTGCCCGGTGTGACTGATGCCAGACTGCTATGAAGGATGATTTCCTTTCAAGGGTAAAGGGACCCAAATGTTCCAGAAGAGTCTATTTTTCCAAAGAGGCTACTAGGTTCCCGGCAGGGCTACTAGGTTTTTTGGGCAGAATGTATTGGCTCTTGATAGAAGTCCACTGACCTTAACACAAAAGCCTCAGATGCCTCATAACATCAAGGACCCACCACCATATACCATTAGTAATGCATCATTTTTTTGCCACAATGTGTCCCCGACTTTGACAACATTGCTTTAAAAGCTCACTCCTCCCAGCAAATGCAGTCAAATGGTAAATGGTTGGTATTTATACAGCGCCTTTATCCAAAGCGCTGTACAATTGATGCTTCTCATTCACCCATTCATACACACACTCACACACCAACGGCGATTGGCCAACCAGCTCGTCAGGAGCATTTGGGGGTTAGGTGTCTTGCTCAGGGACACATCGACACAGCCCGGGCGGGGGATCGAACTGGCAACCCTCCAACTGCCAGACGACTGCTCTTACTGCCTGAGCCATGTCGCCCCCCAGTCAAAAACCAAAACGCTAGTAACAGCAGCAGCCAAGATGGGGCTAGTCAACAAAGGCAAAGTCAAGGTCATAACCAAGGATAAACAACACCAGTAGCATCAACAACGGCCTGGAGGGAGAGGTACTGGAGGAAGTAGACAGCCTCACATACATCTGGGATGTATGATTGACTAAGAGGGGTGCAACTGTAACTGGAGGTGCTGGCCCCCCAAAAAATCAGAGCATACAATGTAGCTTATTCGTGCATATTTTACTTTACTGTATAAAGCCTTTTTCTTTTGGAAATTTTTATGAAGTAAGCCAATAATTTTGGAGGCCACTGTGTATAATTTCTCGTTTAATCAAGGAAAGTAAAGTTTGAGCCTGAACTTTCTGGCCTATAGTCTGGACTACAGTATGTCTTTAGGAAGGCACTAATGGGCAGCTGGTACTCGTAAATTCTCTCATATCAATGTGTGTCACACTCTCAAATCACAACCAGATGTTAGCATTTCAGAATGTATTTACAGAATTGTACTTCTGAATTCAGATCCCCACTTGTCTTAAGTACTTCTTCAGACAGTTGAGCCTGGTGCAATTAAAGCCTCACTTGAGTATTCAGGTTGAAAGTCATGATATGGAAACATAAATGTAAACCATCAAATACTAAGTGTTGGCGATCAGTCAGACCTGGCCCAAAACCCAAGCCCACACACTGCGACAGTTGATGTGGAAAAATAAAGAGCCAAAAAAGTTCAGCTGGCTCATCTGGTCTTGTCTACATCTGCCATTAGTGAAGCACAGAGACTTGAGCATCACTTACCAATCAGCATCCAATCATGCCAGGCACTCATATAGCCCCAGGGGCTGCTGCACAGCTGGGATCACATCAATGTGTGATACATACCTACAGGAACTCTTTAAAGACTGCTTGCCTCCAAAGGCACTACACTCTGGTACAAGAATAAAGCCCACAATTTTGGGTCAAGTCAAGAATATACGATGTCCACTGTTTGATTGGGTGCCTGTGGACTACATGCACATATGAAATATTCTCCTCTGTGTATTACTTTAATAAAAATGTATGGATGCATTGGATGTTAATAATAATAATAATAATAATAATAATAATAATAATAATAATAATAAATATAGCTGCAAGGAGCAATTGATGAGGTCCAAGCAGCATAGTAGCAGTCGGCAAGCATGGAGACTTTGATGGAGCGGTAGTACACATAGACAGAATTTCAAGATGATTGATGATTTACTCCATTTAATGAGATAAAGGCAGCCCACAGAGGCATCTGGAGGAAATGCAAACTCCACACAGAACTAGCTCTGGCTGGTTTTGAACAAAGATCTACTTGCTGGAAGGCAACCAGGCTAACCACTGGACCACCTTGGAGTTTTGTCAACGGCAAAAGAAAAACTGAAAAATTAAGCATTCAAAATGGCAGCCAATTTATGAATTGGGTGATCCATGGGGACCAGGATTGTGTCAGAAACAGGTTTCTTGCTGACTACTTTGTAGCTGTTTTAATGCTAATATATGGACTGTATGGACTTTTAGTCAAGTCATAGCATGCAGATGTTATTTGGTCATTGGGTTTAAGAGTTTTTTTAATTTTTCCCTGTAATAGTGTTTTGACCCAGTAGAACCAAAGCATACAGACAACCTTGGTTTGTTCTCCAGCCACAGACAAATCTGGTTAAATAAAGACAGTAGAGTAAACACAGTTGCGAAATGTGTTGAAGCACTCAAAAGGTTGATATATTACCATTGCAGTTCCTATTGGGGAATTCTCACCAAGTTTCTAATGACTTTTATGAATTCTGATTGGTTGATCGCGTTCATAGCATGCAAAGTTTATATTTCATTGTTAAATAAATTGAGAAGTTTCAGGCATTCTATTTACATTCCTCTTTCAGAGCCCCCTATTGGTGAAACTATGGAAACTACTATATTGGCGTGCTGCCCCAGATGCTACTATTGCAAGAGTTTGCCAAGTTACGCGACGATCAGATAAAGCATTCAAAATTTACAGCTGTTTCAGTAAGAATGGCCACACCCACAATAATTGAGTGACATGTCATGGGCAAACAGTTTGCAGCATCAAACCCCCCCCCCCCCAAAAAAAAAACAGTCATAATTTGGGTTACTGCATGCTCTGTGTCAAATGTGGTGAAGATTAAATTAACTTTGTGAAAGAAGAAGCAAAAAAATGTGGCAGACCCAAATTAAATTGCAACGTTTATGAGGAGTTATGGGCCAAAATGAAAATCTTTGAATTATGGCACCACCATCTGGAGATCAGGTGTAATTGCGTTAACCTGAGTAGTGGGGGAGGATAGGAACATATCTGCCAAGTTCCATTCCTCTAGGACCAACACTTTTTGCTGCACATTCCGTTTTAGGGAATAATAATATATATAAAAAGAAATATAAAAAAATAAAATAAAAATTGGGTTCCAGCACTTTGAACTTGGACACCTAATAAAATGAATAAATGGTAATGCATATGCAATGCGCATGAAACCAGAGATCACTGTGTTCAAGGAAAGAAGTACCAGCACATTTTTGTTTATACAGTATATTATGCAATAAAAATAACAAACTATACAAGCTTTGAAGGTATTTATATATTTATGTATTTGTTGGAGTAAACTTTTAACTAGAGACCCTATGTCAGCTACTTTAAAGCTGACAGGATGTCAGAAAAAAAATCATTGCACATAATTGTCTGAGTCAATAAAAAAATTGGACTAAAATTATATAAAAATTATCCAGCAAATAAACTATCCCTTTAAGGGAATGGTTCTAATTTAAAACTAATTTAAATTAGTTAATGTCAGGAGCCTGGCACAGGGGGAAAAGCAGCTGGCTCTTATGATCTGGTGAAGCTGGGGTGAATATTTTTGGAAGCCAGCCATATGCATGCTAACACAGTACTGCATGCAGAAGTAGAGAACAGGAGATGTAGTCTTATATCCAAACGGAAAAGCAGTGTATAAACCCATCAAAGTGCATACAGTATCTTGGATAAGAATTTTTTTTTAAAAAGAAAAAAAAAAGACCAAAAGTAGGCTATTATTTTTCTGAATGAACAAAGTTTTGCTTCTCATATATCTAGCCTATACATACATAATACCCAGCATTTTCATTTTCTTTCCTTTTCCTAACTTAGCTTTCTTCTTGAATATTTCACATTTAGGCAAAAACAATAATGAAATATGCTTCTATTGTGAGCACACTGGGCATGGCATGAGTCAGACAATTACAATATGTGCCTAATAATTGTCATTATGCATAATAACAGCTGTAAGCTTATTACAGAATCAATTCATGATTGCTGTCTCTGGCTGAAAGCGTCATCTGTGATTGCATGCCAAGAGAGCATTAAGCTGATTCATGTAAGAGTGCCTTTGAGGCGTAGTGTTATAGGGGCAGCAACTACATCTGTTAGACGATTCTCCCTTTTAAAGCACCCCCAAGAACATTGCCCATTTTAGCCTACATAAATAAACTGAAATAAATGGAAAAACAATGTGGACAATTACTGCACACTCTCTTTAATGTGCAGTGCTAATGAAGACTTCAGCGAGGAAGCCAGAGGCTGGTCTGAGAGAGCCATTGTGTTTGTGCATGCTGGGTGGTGAGATAAATCCGGCCTGGCCACTGTGCTTGTTCGCACCGCCCATGCCAGATGGCACAGCATGGAACAACAGCCACGTGCCACCCTCGCCTGCCAGATTCAGTCTGCCATGACCGCCTGTGTGTCGCACTCGCCATTTTAAGACGCCGCATTGTCTTTTTTCCAGTCAATTTGCATCTGAATACACGTGGAGAGGGATAGTTTTGTGCTTGGAGCCCCACGGGGAAGCAGTGAACGAGGTGGCAGCAGAGGTGACAAGCTTTGTCTCTTCTTCCTCCCGTTGTCTGTACTTCACCCAGTTGAGTTTATAGTCTGTACTGGTGATACATCACACCTGACTGAAAAATGGAGGGTAAACAAAGCAAGATCGATCTCAGAATGGGCCTCTCTGCCCATGCCAGGGCAAGAGAGTGCAGTAGAAAGCTGCTCACTCACCAGAGTAATTCCTCACATCTACCCCATTCCACCTCCTCACTCATGGCAGCATGACATGTGGCATGTACTATATATTGAGTGAAATAAGTGATAATGACATTATAGAGAACTGACATTGACTGTTATAATGTGACAATATACATGCACAAAGTATAGTCAACCCCCATACTAACCCATTGAAAATAAACATTTGAGAGGCCAATAGGTTTTGTTTGACCATATTCTTTTCACCACATCATATTTCTGGTTTATTATTAGTACACACACCCAAGAAATTTAGAAAGGCCATTTATTCGCATCAACCGCTAATGCTTTACAGTGTGGGAACCAGATAGTGCCCAAAAGGATAAGGATGGAAAAAGGGATACTTCTTCAGATTACTTTCATAGGCACCTCATGTCACATCACATCAGGATAAGAAGTTCTGTGCTGTCATGTCACAAGTTTCCTGTGATCTTCGGTGACTCATTGAACAGTATAACCCCGTGTGTATGTCAGGTTAACACCTGACTCGAACTGGAGTGACTGCTGTCATGTCAACTGTCAATTCAAAGTCAAGGCCATGGATAGAACACAGCCGCAAGACAGTGTGACATTTTTATTTTTGATTGTCTATTTTTTATGGATTATTTTGGTCACATATGTCATAGGAACACAACAACATACATAAAATAGCTTCACTATATTACTATAATAAAGACAACTTCAAAAAGTATGCAGTGTGAATGTTATATTTTGATTTGCTAAAGATTTGTGGAACAACCTTTTCGGTCAAGAAGCTTTTTATACATAGATGCCATTTTCATCAAACTAATTCTACCAACATGTACAAAGGGGATGTGTCATAGAGAATGGATCATAGAGTACTGTGTGCTCTATTTAACAGAAGACAGGTTGCCAGCTGCCAAATAACTTGGCTGTTAAATTTACTTCAGAGACTGCTTTTTTACCCATTTAGAAACAAAAATAATGAGTCTCCATATTTAATTACATTCATTTCTATACTGGAAATTTTCTTCTTCCTGCGGGAAAGGATTTCTCTATTCATAAAATCTGTTAACAAAGTTAACAAAAGAATACCATCCCAGGGTGTTACAGGAGACTTTTGAAAAGCACACTGTACTCTATGAACCATTCACCACAGTCATTTACAGTAAATGTGTTCAAAGTTCAGCAGTTCTTCAAAAAAGTAAATAGCTTTATGGAAAAGGCCAGTGTAGCAAAAACACAGTAGAAATAAAGACTGAAAGCATTAGAGAAGGTCAAGCCCATGTGCCCATGTATGTAAAGACTGAACAGGGCAATGCTTATTTCACCATGTTGAGTTTCCCCAGACTACTACCCATAATTCAAAGTTGACAGTAATGTGATAATTACAACATTTTAAATAAGGAGGTATTCCAGAGGGTTATTTGCATATGACCTCAGTGCAAGATCCTTTTGCATTAATTAATTGAAAATAATTTAATGCACAGTAATTTGCAGCTGGGAGTGACCAGTTTGCTGAATGGTTAGCTCAGTGCATCACAATTTTAATAGATGAGCAGAGTATACATTGAACAACCAATAATCATTTTATGTTCAAAATGTTGACAAAACAAATAAAACACAGAAAGTGAATTCACTGTTCAGTATATTTCTCACACAGAACTGTACATTCATTAAGTCTATAGTGAATTAACCCTTATGTCCGGTGTGGGTCAAATTGACCCATTTAATATTTATTTAGTAAGAGGAATTGTGCTTACATATCCATACATATCCTGTATCTCATAGCCACTGACTAACACCTGTGTAAATGTTGTTCTTGTTCTATGTTTCTATTTGATGTTCATCATTGTGGTATATTCAGAATGTTGTCTGTTGATTAGATAATTTGAATAACATGCAACTAGGTACCTGTCCTGATTGTGGTGATTTTCTTGGAGAGTGCAGGTGTAATTGAGGTGACACAGTTAGGCTGAATGCAAAGGAGAATACCACTCTTTATTTGTGGAATAATAAAGGCTAACCCAGTCAAAATAACTTTTCAGAGTCACTAGAATTATTCATCCCGGTGTCATAACGTGTACAACAACCATCTGTATATGATTTATGCCTTTTTTCCTATGTGGTTCCATTGAATTTAATAAAGATGAAAAATAATTGAGAATGTCAGTTACAAAACAATAAATATCAATAATCTATCGCATGAAAACCTTTTTTTCAATTTAGTTTTCGGAGACAAACATGATTTATGTCCCCTGTGCCTTCATTATAGTGGATTTTTTTATCTACATCCCATCTGTATCACAAAAGATGAAGGACACTTTCATTGCTTAATGTGGTATAGTGAGGTCTAGAATTATTGGCACCCTGTCAACTAAAAAGTACTGTAGCTGACAAAAACATTTTGCAGTAGTGCGCTTTATTAATTATTCAATGGAATCACTTGCCACTTACTTATTTATCAACAAAAAAAAACCCAAAAAACTGGTTTCACAATTATTGGCACCCCTGGTCCAATGCTTAGTGTAACCACCTTGGGCAAAGATGACAGCCATGAGTCCTTTCTTATAATTTGTGACATTTGGATTTTTGACCATCCTTCCATGCAGAACCTTTCAAGATCATTCATATCCTTGGGTTTATACTTGTGGACTGAGCTCTTCAGTTTAGACCACAGCTTTTTAATGGGATTTTAGTCTGGAATCTGAGGTGGCCATTTCAGGGCGTGGATGTTGTTGGTATGGCCTACCTCACAATCTTCCTCACTGATGTAGGAAACTGTGCACATGCATCCTCTTTCAGGTGAATTTGCAACCACTCCACATTTGTATTATTGTCCTTACAGTGTTATGTGGCATGTTTAAACGTTTATATTCATGTATTCTTTGTACCCATTACCAGACTTGTCTCTTCTGAGATTTGAGATTACTTCACCATTTAAATACAATGTAAAAAGTACATGTTGCCCATTTGCGCTGCCCTTAAATAAAGCCTAATAACTGTGGCAACAAACAGCAGAGATTTGGATGATGGCAGTACTTTCATTAACATGAAGAAATGAGTCCAAACCCTGTGGGTGCCAGCACCCGTACCACTACAGGAAGATTGCAACATGAGAGTAAATCCACTGAAATAAAAGTAAATACTGTAGTTTTGAACAAAACATATTGATTATTATCTGTGTTGCTCATTATATGCAGCCTTTTTTCTTCATTTTCGTCAAGGGTGGCAATAATTCTGGAGCTGACTGTGACTTATTTGACTTATTATTAATTTAAATAATTTTGCCACTGTTTTTATAATCAAAATAAAAGATTGAATGAATGGAATAATAAAAGCATAAACATGCAAAACAAGATTTTTTATTTACGTACACTACACAAACAGTGCAGAGCACTCATGAAATATGCTCAGATCCTATGAACAAACTGACACAAAAACTTAAAGAAATTAAATCCGAAATTGTTTGTGTAAATGCTTTTAGAACGATTTACAATCGACTCATGTTGGACAAATGAGGCCCATTGTTTATATTGCTTAGAATTGAGATAAAGATCATTTTTAATCAGCATTAATGTTATTTCTGCTTAAAAATTCCAATAATATCCTTGGTATACTTCACCCAGGCTAACAGCTTCACAGGTAAACAGTTTTAAATGAAACAGTACTCAGACATTTTGATGAGCCATTCACTTTAAGCATTCAGCTGCTTAATGTACCGCAAGTGTCACCAAGCCAATTGTCCAATGAACATACAGTAGATGACAAGTTATAAGCTACAGCTAGCAGGAAACCCAAACCAAGACTGATTAGAATCTTAAGTGCCGCAGTATATAAAGGTTTTGCAGCATGCTGTCATTATAGTGTGTTATGAATAAATACATGCTGAACAGCCAGCTCATTTATATTATATTACTGATATAAATTTAAATTTATACAAATGCATTTTATTATGAAAAAATGCCTTAACTACATTTTCTGGGGATCAGATATCCTGCATTGCTGCATTCAATATTTAATTCATAGCCATGGAGCTTTGATCATATTTGATTGCATTCATAGCAACTAAAGCTGAAGGTTGACCCAATTGAAGGGAATATAATTTAGAGTGTTTCCTTGACAATACAATATGATGATGAGGATATTTCCTGATGATTTTCATTTACCAATTTTGATTTTGATTTTGTATTCATCATGGCTGAAAGGACAAGTAAGGCACATATTGATCTATAATACAGTAACATGACTGATTAGCTGTTGGCCCTTTCATTCTGCAGTGTTCTACAAGTCCCTGCAACCATTCCCATGCATTCATGTATCCATACCTGACTGGGCATTTTGGACTTCAGACCTCAAAATGCAGAGGTCAGTTCTGGTTTGACAATGTGACCCAAGAACCCATCAGAATCCTATCAACCATCTCTCAACAAAATTAGTAAATTCAATTTTACTATCACACTGCAATAATTGCCATTCAAAGTATGCTTAGATTATTAGAATATTTGAATAATCTAATAGGTGGCACGGATGGTGCAGTGGGTAGCACTGCCGCCTCACAGCAAGGAAGTCCTGGGTTCGAATCCCCGTCGGCCGGGGCCTCTCTGTGTGGAGTTTGCATGTTCTCCCCGTGTTTGCGTGGGTTTCCTCCGGGTACTCCGGTTTCCTCCCACAGTCCAAAGACATGCAGGTTAGGCTGATTGGAAAGTCTAAATTGCCCATAGGTATGAGTGTGTGAGTGAATGGCGTGTGTGCCCTGCGATGGACTGGTGACCTGTCCAGGGTGTATTCCTGCCTTTCGCCCAATGTATGCTGGGATAGGCTCCAGCCCCCCTGCGACCCTGTTCAGGATAAGTGGGTTAGGAGAATGAATGAATGAATAATAATCTAATACATGTTCGTGCCTGTTTCTCATACTTGCTGCTAATCCTGAAGACACCAATGTACTGCAGAGGCCAAATTAGCATTCAGAATACTCTAATAATCACAGTTACAAACCTAGATAGAATGCAATAATGGGTCTATACCAGATTTACCAAAATAATATTAGTGTCTTCATGACTGAAATAATGTGTTTGAATCAGGCCAATATTTGAATAGTACATGTAAGGTATGTTGTTGTTGACTAGTGATCAGATGTCATTAAAACACAAAATGATGGGAGGGGGACTTATGGAGTTTGTGTATTATTATATATTAAAGTAAACTACACTCTGGTGAAATTGTCCTTGTGAGTGTTTTACTCGTAGTCACTTTACCTGTTTATTTCCATTTTTAATGTGCTGACAATTTCTTTCATCCACAGAGGGTCTGATGTCTGTGTTGCAGTGTGATGTAGGATGAATCACTTTAAGACAAGCATCCCAAACTACTCCATCTGTAGGTGGCTGCAACAGCAGTGATTTCTACCCTGGTCTCCTCTGCCAGAATCAATACATCTGCTGCCTCCTTGTATTTCATCATGTTGGTGGCTCTTATGTATTGAGCAGTATCCCCTGTGATTTACTCAGATGTTACTCTTGTTAGATGGACATTGTAAAGGAGACATAGTCAGGCAGCACAATGTTCTGTCTAGATGGGAACATCCTCTCTCAATCTCCCTGCCCCTATCCACATTTCTACTTCCCAATCTGACCTGGAGATTACTCACTATTTAAAGTCATGGGGGTATTGATTCCTGTGTAAACAGAATGAGCCCCTTTTCCCAGGGTGCAATTTCAGCTTAACTCATGTGTCAATAAGACAACGAACTGTCATGGCAGCTTGAGGACACTCTTTCAGTCGATGGCCTGAATGAATCAAAGCAACCCCACATCATCCTAAAATGAAATTTTCATTTATTTGGAGGTTCCCTTGCTTTGGAAAGGGATGGATATTAATTAGACCATTTTTTCTGCAGGCATCGTCTTTCCAGAGGTAATTTTGTGCTCAAATATGGCAAATATGGCAAATACGATACTTTATTAACCCTTTCCACTTTGCCCCCCGAATGAGGGACAAGGGCACAGAACATGACAAAAAAGTAGTTCAAGACGGCATTCCTGGCAAAAATATAGTTCTCTCCAGAAATAAACAACCACGGGATATTTGGTTTTATTGCGCTGCTTCGCAAATAAGAGCAAATCAAAAGCATCTAAACTGCTGCTCTCACCAGCGGAGAGTATTTTTAGCAATCTGGCATCGCCATTTTGCAGTTTTATTAGGTCGCAGTTTTTAAAAATAATTAATTAATTAACAATAATTTGAGACAACGACGATTCAACCACAAGTAAAGTGGATAGGGTTGGGCCCTGTTGTTCCTGAGGGGAAGAGACGGCCCTCAGTTCCACCACTGCTTTCTAATGTGCCACTTTTTCTAACCAGTGTGAATGGCAAGAACAGTCACCACAACAGGCAAGAACTGGCAGTGTTCATTTGTATTTTGGTTATATTTTAATCACAACAGTAGATTTCCTTTCATGTGCACTGTTGATTTTTGTGTGGCGTAAGCTAACTTGGAGAAGACAGGTTGAAAGCTCAGACTGGCTTCAATAAAACTGAACTGACTTCAGGTGAAGAAAAGAGAAAAACAATGAAGTGAAATTAAGTGACCTCTGGATTGTCCTGGTGTTTTAAAAGAAAAAAGTAAAACTTGCTAGTTGAAATAAAATACAGTTCTGAGAAAGGGCTATGATTGAAAAAAGTGGTTTTGAACTAGAAGCATGTTTTATTTAATGTGCTAAAAGATAACCTTTCCCAAAGTCACAACTAATATATTAATCCTTGCCAAAATTCATAACTGTCATATGCAGTGGCTGCGGCATAAATTACCATAGTTAAAGGACACAACAGCAGTGTCCCACGTGAAGTCTGAACCCAAGGCCTTCTGCTGACAAGCCTAATACCCTTATTGTATTAATAATGAATAAATCTCAATGCAGGAAACAGGGCTGTCTCCTTGAGAGCCTTTGAGCTGTGCAGGTGACACTATGACAGGTCTGAGGAGGACACATGCAGAGTGAGGAGTCACAGGCTGGTTGTTATTCATTATTAACCAATGGGCCAAGGCTGCAGGAAGGACACTCTCTTTCGACTGGCCAGAGAACATTTTGTCCTACACTTTTGGATGTGCTGGTGAGAGAATATGTTCATTGGTAGAGTTGTGTGGCAGAAAATGAAGTATTCTGTCACAGCTCTTGTTGTTTGGTTGGGTGAAGTGCTATGATTTGCATGACACACTCGGCTATTTACTATTTTTGTTGCTTTTTTTGTGACTATAATTTTTATTGTTATAGTAACCCTCCTATTGTGCTACGATCAGATTTGACCCATTTTCAAGTTAAGATGTATAATAAATACCATCTAGTTTTTTGTAGTGGGTAGTTATTTGGATCAAATTTGATTCAAACAAGATTCATCTTTGGGTCTTGACACCACACCCCACCCCTCCCCTTCCTCCCCAGGAACAATTATTTTACTGCACTACGTACTTGTACACCCTAATTTGTTCTTACAGTATATGGAAACGGACACACACACACACACACACACACACACACACACAAATGAACTTGAACATACACACACAGGGGCGCCTTAAAGATCCTACACTTTCTGTCACAGATCTTTTCCCGGTCGGTCAGTGTGCTACGGCAGGAGATCCAAGCTGGGGTCTGGTGAGGGAGTTCATTATTTTGAGCCTTCAATCAAACCTTGTGCAACCATTGGCAAAGAGATGTTGTCAAATATTTGTTTCAGCCTTCAATTGAGTTTTGAGTGTGGATTATTATTCAGACACATAACAGGACATTTTACGCATTACAGATAGATGGTGGTACCTATGTATACGTAAGGTGAACTGCTTTGACTCCATAAGAAACCGTCTTGTTCATGTTCCATTTGAATTTATTATTTTCAAAAAACTAAAGTTTAGTTTTAGGAAAATGGTTATTATTATTTTTTTTAACTTTTTCTAACAGATCGGGTCAGTTTTGACCCATAACACCACAGATGTCACTATGGTTAATAATGTAAAGTAAAAAAAAGAACACAAGCAATTTATTTTAGGGAAGTGTGTTTTAATATGGTCCTTATTAGTCAGCTAACATAATCGCCCCTTGTTGTCACTATAGGAAACATAATGAGTGAATTTAGACTTTTTTTCCTGAAAATGAGTTGGATATTATACACCTTGCATTTTCCTGTTTACAAGTGTTACATATGACATTAAATACCGAAATGAAGTGATGCCTCATCAGCTATTATTCATCTCCAGATCCTCCTGTCCCACCCAAAGAAACAGCAGGGACTCTGGGTTACAGAACCAGAGAAACAGCGGAGACTCTGGGTTACAGAACCAGAGAAACAGCGGGGACTCTGGGTTACAGAACCAGAGAAACAGCGGAGACTCTGGGTTACAGAACCAGAGAAACAGCGGGGACTCTGGGTTACAGAACCAGAGAAACAGCGGAGACTCTGGGTTACAGAACCAGAGAAACAGCGGGGACTCTGGGTTACAGAACCAGAGAAACAGCGGAGAATCTGGGTTACAGAACCAGAGAAACAGCGGGGACTCTGGGTTACAGAACCAGAGAAAGAGCAGGGACTCTGGGTTACAGAACCAGAGAAAGAGCAGGGACTCTGGGTTACAAAACCAGAGAAAGAGCAGGGACTCTGGGTTACAGAACCAGAGAAACAGCGGGGACTCTGGGTTACAGAACCAGAGAAAGAGCGGGGGCACTGAGTTACAGAACCAGAGAAACAGCGGGGACTCTGGGTTACAGAACCAGAGAAACAGCGGAGACTCTGGGTTACAGAACCAGAGAAACAGCGGGGACTCTGGGTCACAGAACCAGAGAAACAGCGGGGACTCTGGGTTACAGAACCAGAGAAACAGCAGGGACTCTGGATCACAGAACCAGAGAAACAGCAGGGACTCTGGGTCACAGAACCAGAGAAAGAGCAGGGACTCTGGGTTACAGAACCAGAGAAAGAGCAGGGCTGCATGGTGCTGAAATACATACGTTCACTGAATGAGTTCCGGAGGCTGCACATTAGGATTGTAAGTTGTATAAACTGGGCAGGGGTATTAAAAAAAATCCTGGAAACACAGCTTTCAGGAATTGTGTTATGAAAATGTGTTATTTATTTGTTTTCTCATTTTTATCACCACATATGCAATGTAGTATTACAGGCTCCAGCCACATTTTGAGACTTGCCAGATAATTTATTGCAGTTTCTCTACAAACAACAACAACAACAATAATAATAATAATCTAACAAAATTTTACAAGTTTTTTTTTTAACCAGTGTGAATGGCAAGAGCAGTAATTTTACAGTCCTGCCATTGGAAAAAAAATAGTCCAGCAACAGAACATTACAGAACAGATGACAATAAAATGCTTGGTTCATAGCTCTGCATAATTTACCCAGGAGTTTTGCTGAGATGCATGTGTGCATATGCTCCCATAATGGGTGTTTCATTAGTCCAAAGAATACAATAAACATTGTGATTTTGTGCATACAGGTAGTTTATATGCAAAAATAAGAAAATAACCATTGTCTTTGGGTAGTTGTAGATATTGTGGTATATAATGGTTTAATTAAATTAATTCAACCCCTTCTACAGTAAATAAAAAATTACCAGGAATATTTTTTGAAATATTTATATAATAAGAACACCGTCTACTTGTTTTAGATTTAGTGTCAATTTAGAATTTTCCTGAAATGCTAAACATTAATTTCACACATTATCTACAATCCAACTTAACGTAAAACTTGTGTAAACAATCCCACAAGTGTAATTCTTGTACATTTCCCATCTTCCCCCTGGTTCTGCAGCCATTTACATTGTATCCACTATATAAACCATTGTATCATCATGATAATGTCTGGATTATCATGATGATTTGATCATTTGACCCCCACAGCTGATTTGTTTAGTTTTTTTTCTTCATAATGAACAGCATATTTGGATTTCATTTTTAGGCATGGTAAATCGTGTTTAACTCCCATATAACACTCCCCCCCACCCCCCTCCTGCCCAAACTCTCTTTGTCAAAGCGAGCAACAGCAAACTACAGCTTGATTATCGCTTAATAGAGACGCAGGTCAATTCATCAGCTTTAATTGCAGTGGAGACTGATGGGTCTCTGGAAGGCCTGATTGCCTTCACTCCACTCTTTCTCTTTGCTTGAGCTCAGCGACACCTTTCTCAAATCAACCTCTGATCAAGGCCTCAGATACTACCCAGCACTGATTGGACACACTCCTTGTAAAAATTAGATTAATTTAGCGTCCTTGAGGTGATTAAGCCATGTTGTAGACTTGTAGAATCAGACCGTCTATCTCTGACATTATACTTTTAGCATTGAATAGTTTTACACATCCTCCTTTCAGGCCCTGCATGGTCAGAACCTCAATCAGTGGCACATACAGTATGAATAAAGTGTTGTGTTTGGAGTAGCTGCCTGTGCAGGGAGGCCAAGATCGGACTTTCATTTATTTCCATCCATGCCTTCAGCTTACATTAATGGGATTACATCAAATAGGTTCTAACTGGCATAGGAGTGCTGCCATTGAAGATCACACTTTATTTGATTAACTGATAGGCAGAGGCCAAGGTTATTATGTAATCCCATAAAAGTAAGTGTCATGACACAACTTTATTACTTGAGGCTATTTATTATTCAGGGAATATATTCATAATATTGCAAGTATACGATGGCCTATATATTTGAGTCAGGAATCTGACTGCTAAAAAGTCACAACTCACATTTTCAGTTTTCAATATTCAACTCAATGTTTACACTGCTTGTAACTGAAACCACAATGATTGGCTTAAGATGCACAACAGGTATATCAGTGTCGTCTCATGTATAGATTTGAGAAAGTAGAGTTTTGTTTCCATTTCTTTTGTTTTCCATAAACACATACACTCAATTAACACTTCATTAGGTATTTATAAGACTTCTTTTTTCGACTTATTGGTCTTCTGCTGTAGCCTATGCACTTGAAGGTTTTGATGCATTGTGTGTTCAGAGATACTCTTCCGCATACCAATGTTGTAATGTGTGGTTATGTGCATTACTTTAGGAAGTTTTGTCACTGCTGCTTTGCCTCTTATAAACTTTATCATCTTTACATGACATTACATTAATGTCATTTGGCAGACACTCTTTTCCAGAGCGACGTACAGTTGATTAGACTAAGCAGGAGACAATCCTCCCCTGGAGCAATGCAGGGTTAAGGGCCTTGCTCAAGGGTCCAACGGCTGTGAAGATCTTATTGTGGCTACACCGGGGATTGAACCACCGACCTTGCGTGTCCCAGTCATGTACATTAACCACTACGCTACATGGCCTACTTTTAATAAATTAACTGTTGCAACCGGGGTACTGGTTAGCCTAATACTGGACCATTGAGTGAAACCTTTTGAAGCATCAGGCTTTCTTTGGCCAAGTGGACCTTTTATTTTGCTTTTATTATTGGATGGGTGTGGCACTGGCTGCCCCAGTATTTTGTACCCTTTGTCTGTTCATCTAATGTCTTCAAATGATTTTCCTCCTCCCCATCCTTCATAGACTCAACAGTGTTCAGTTGGGCTGTCCCAAAGGGGCTGACTGCTGGACCCTGTGTTCCCCCTCCCCCGTTAGTCTCTGGTGACAGCCATTACCCCCTTTTTTACCTTGAGAATTGTCTGTTAATAAAGTTCAGGTTATGATTACTTGAGTTAATTATATTTATGAATGCCAACACAAATAAGACTCCATACTTCACCTGACTGTATTTTCAAATACAACAGAAGTGGACTGACTGAATGTCATTAATTGCCTTTCCCAAATTTCATTTAAAAATTCCGCAAATGAAATAAGAGAGCTGAGGATCATGTCATTTTATGAAAATCACATTGTACCATTTTTTTGATCTCAATATTTGTTGCAGCAACAACAGATGTCAGTTACAATTTTTCACAGCAGACATTTGAGTGATTCAAGTCCTTTGCTGGAGACTCACAGTGGCTCACAGCAGATTGAGTGTCACATGAAAGCTATGTGCAAGTTCACCATTTTCTTTGGTAGCTACCATGCCAATTACAGTTTCCCAAGGGTCCTAGAACAGGTTCTATGAGCAAAACATCCCAAACCACAAAAACTCCTACAAAAATACCCCCCCCCCCCCCCCCCAAAATAAATAAATAAAATAAATTCACCCATTTTTACATTCACAGTGTATTGCATTGATTTGTTTAACCTTTTTGCAGTGAAAACTGTCAGACTTCCAGGTCACTCCAGTTAACCCACAGCTAATGGTCACATGAATGACATGACCTTAATCCCACAGCCGTGTGAACGCACTCCGCATTCCCGCCACAACCAGCTCAGTCCTTCTGCTGCCTGGGTCTTATGACACTGGGCTGACCTGCCAGCCTCCCATACCTCTGTGCTGCCAACCCCCAACGTAGCTCTTGACAATAAATTTCTGTTCATTTGCATGCCAAGAACACCATGCCAAGAACACTAAGAAAAATGGCAAGAGCCAAAAAGAAGCAATTTCAATTAACCCAGTGCCTATGGATTCCATCATCGACAACTTCAGGTCATATTAAGGGTGATCAAGTGAAACACTGAGGCAAACCGAGCATTTAAATCTAATCACATTACAGCACTATGTGAGTGAGAGGAAGTCGGATAACTTGTGCAGCCACAATGAATCTTATTCTCTCCCAGAATCTGTCATTTCTGGCATGGCTTCCAATAGAAAATACTTGTCTGCACTACACTAATATACAGGTTACAAACTAGAAAAACGACCCCAAAGGGTATCATTACAAATCAGGATTTGTCTGTGACCCATCAACATCATCAAAAAGTCATGGCATGCAAAGGATATGCAACCAAATATGGGCAGCTACTTACTTTGCTCTTGCCATCACTCTGATCCAAGTGAATATCTGTCCACCAGCCCTTTTCCCAGAATTCTTAGCTAACTGTAACCTGGCCATTCTGTTTTTGCACCAATCTCATATGATTGTTCACCAGTGTTCTCTTCTTCTTCTCTGATGGCCTCTCTCTCTGACTCAGCCTCATAATGGCATCTCTGATAACTTACTTGACAAATGCCAATATCAGCCCCCAAAGGCAATCAGAAGCCTACAATCAAGACTAGACACTGAAAGCTCTCTTAAACCACTTAATTATGGTATATCGCCTAGATATTTCTTAGACAACAATGAAACACCCAGGCTCCACCTGGGTAAAAATTGGAAGAAGACTGCGGTTTCAGTAGTGGGGAGGGTCGATAGAGCCATTTGGTGACATATCAAAATCTGAACGCAAGAAGAATACATGGCTCTGGGAAATACTGTAACAGACAGACTTACATTATTCACTGCTGGAAATGACCAGTGGGGTTCATTCTGCTCTAGCTTGCAGCACGGAAAAATTAATGTAACATAAGCATTTTTTAATTTTTTTAATACTCAGCAATTCTCAATTCCTATTTGTTCTAGTTTGTTGTTAAGTAATGTATGACAACCTTTCGAGTGGAACAAAAAAACATTAATTCAAAACAAAATTATATATCAGGAGATTTGTCATCAATCAACACTTGGGAGTATGCATAATGTTGCGGCATACCAATCAATGCACAAAATATGAACTTGGATACCTGTCTTTTGCTATCAACAAGACACAAAATTCAAATGAGTTCAGTGTCAATGCACAGTTAAATATGCTTTCAAGTTTCTTTTTCACCTCATACCAAAAGTAGACAACCTTTGGAAAAGATCAAAATGCACAAGAATAAGTAGCCTTACATATTTAAGTATTGCATTTCAGTATCAGAATTCTGGCAAATCCCAAAATGTGTGAATTAAAGGAGCCAATACAGACTGATCTGTCTTGTAAAGTTGGTAACCTTTACATTTGTCTAATGGGGCCATCAGCAACCAGGTGAATTGGTAGGGCACAGTGTCATGGCTAACATGTTCATGAGCTTTTTAAGGAAAACTACCACAGTTTATTGAAGTTTCTGAAATAAAACAGATTATAAACAGTCCATAAAATACATTTTTTTTTTAAAAGCTGGTAACAAAAAAAAATCCACATTATATGTGGCTTCTTCTCTCCTTCTTTTCTAAATAGGCATGTATTATCGATAGGGGGGCCTACTGGAAGCAGTGCTGTGATTAATATTTGATAGAGTGTGATGGAACTAACCTTTAAGACACCCCTTGGCTAAAATACTCCCTGCTGACCTTTCAACAGACTCCCAAAATCCTTGCCACGGCTGATCCGCACACTGTCTTCTTCAAGTGGAAGATCATATAGATCATGTGCACTGTAAAAGAGCAGTTCTCACCCCCATGTTCAAATCGTGCACTTTATTTGACTGAGTCATTTATGTATGAGCTTCACGGCTTCAACTGCAGTTGTCACTGTCAGCTGTGTCACATCTAGTACATTTTCAAGTTGTTGTGCACAGACAGTTCTCTAAAATTTGCAGTTATAGTCTGTTATTGAAAGTCTAATTTTCTCAGTGCCCCAAATGCAATTGATATGAAGGAACTATCAACTTTTCACAATGGCATTTTGACAGTTGACTTACTGTAAAGGTTGAATGCTAAAATATAGATGAAAAGACTAGAATGGAGTTGAATACGAGATCAAGTACAATTGAATGAGGCTCATAAATGTTTTAACAGTTTTTTTTAACAGAAGGAGAATAACATGAAATCGTCTCATTTTCGCAGAGAGTGTCTGTGGTCCACACCATATTATGTATCCAGGACTTACAAATTATTATACATGCTCTCATATGCAGAATACAGTCAATCACCCTCTGGAAACCAATACATTTTATACAAACGTTTAGCTTTTTAAGAATTAGGAATGGGGTTTTACTAGGATGGGCATACAGCATGCTCAGGGACTACACACCACTCCTCAGATTTGTGTCAGGCGGTCCACTGTTCCAGAGGCCATTGCAACATGTTTGGTGTTCATTACTCACACTATGTCCACCAACAAAGACATCCATTTCTGAGTGCGTCCAAACACTGGTGAGGTGAATGCTGGGAAAGGACAAACATGCTGTGAAGGGTAATTTCAAACTCATATAACAAGTCTGCCACAGGACTTAAATCTGCTGTTTCAGCTGACCAATGACTGGTGCCTTCTCAGAAAGAGTTCAGATTGTAGTCAATCAAAGCACTAAAGTACCCCTCCAGTGTGAGTCATATATCTACCAAGAGCAGACGAGGTGGCTGACGCACGCAGAGCAGAATGCCAATTCCAGGCCAGGGATGGAGGGACAGCTCTAACAAGCATGCTGACTTCCATGTCCTCAATAAATCCCAGACAGTAACCTTCTGATATCTGAATATGTTTGAGGTGCACTTCACGGAGTGCGGGTGAGAGGCAATGGAAAACAGTCATTAGTTTCTCACTGACTGAAGACTCTGTCTCGCAACGGCTGGAGAGGCATTTGGGATCGATCCATCTGTGTTGTTTTATACTAGGGCCGGTCAAAATAGAGCGATACTAAATCACGTCAGAGCAGCTACGCTTCTATAATGCTCTGACTTGGGGACACATCCATATTGTGTGATCTGTGCATGAATTACAGGCTATAATTCATACGCAATGACCTCCCCCCCTCCGTCTCTGTCCGGAAATATGTCCACGTGCATGCGTGTGAATTTATGTGATACATTACTGTCAAATTGTAAATTCAACAGTGAGTGTTAGGCCATTTAACAAACAGTGTACTGAATCGTGAACCATTCAGAGTGATTATTAATTTTGTACATTTTCTTTCCACAATGGCTGGTGGCCTGTTGTGAAACAAAAAACATCAGAGGAATAGAAGGTATAAGGTTGATGGTACTTGAAGGTAAACAAGTGCACTGTGTATTGTGACTGAAAAAACAGAGCATAATACACCTTGTGACATACCATGTCCTGTTTGCAGAAATCACTACAACCTTAAACTTTGATTTCTTTGACTGGCCATGCCCTTACAATTTTGCAGATATGTAATTCAATATTTCTTTCATGATTAATAAATAGTAGGATAATAAAAGGAAAGTCAGGCAATAACTGAAATATGCTCACAGCATGCTTATGATTGAGATATTCTGCAACTGTCAAAATTACCTCCAATTACAGTACATTAATCAATCAGTAGTATTAAAATTATCTGCCTTGGGCTTTAATCTCTTTTTCACATCTTTCTTTTCTACTGTAGGTTACTTACATTGTCAAAGTTAGTGCATTAGAAAAAGTGCATTAGTCAGAATGTACACTGACCAATGACAGGAACCAACTGCCAATTGATTAATATAGAGTAGAGAGAGAGCTTTGACTTAAATGTTCAATTTGTATGCATCTTTCAAACTGCATTGGGTTATTATGTACATACTGTATATACAGTAAGTGAGGGATTTTACAGTAAGTTTTCAAGAAGTGTCCATTAAATGAAAGTTCCAGGACAAGAATGTATAGTGTGATAAATGATGTAGGCATTTTTTAATTATGTGGGAAACTGCAATATTAGAAATTTACCTAACCAGAACAAAATGATAAATGGGGTTAGCATTTTACACAGAAATGGTTGTTGGGCCTTCATTGCCATCAGTGTTGGAAGATGCATTTAAAAAATCCAGCATAACAAAATATCATATAAATCATGCAAAACATGGTAGGTTTTGTGCCACTGCAGAGACGTAAGACCGATAAGAAGACATAAGAAGGATTCCTATTTACAATATTCTAATTTCAGAATTACAATTACAGTATAGCCATTACACATCATTGTACATTATAAATCAGAATACCTTTCCACATACAGTAGCTGAGTGGAGTTAGTTCATCATTAGCTTTAAATGGTTAGTTTATACGGTCCATTTGCAAGTTCTGGTGAACAAGTGGGTTACTCTAAAACATCGGGCCTTATGAAACAACATTTTTGTATTCTTAGAGTGAATTTTTCCTACTTTTTTTCATAAGAAGGGATCGTATGAGTGTGCCCTGTTGGATTCAACAAACACTCCTAATGTAACTTCAGAATACATGGCCATTTAGGACAGTTGAACACACAACGAACCCTTGCCTGTTGTTAAATGAGCGCAAGTGCGTGACAATTGTTATATAGCATAATTGACACCCCAAAAATTCCATATAAGGCTAGGTGAGACCGAAAATGAGCGAATAAAAATTGCATCAAACCCCCAAGCTGTCCGTCTTATGAGTGGTACTGTAGATGAGTTCCGTCGGATAGATGGCCAATGGGATCAAGAAGAACATGGGATGTAGCCTACCAGGGAACACTGTCTGCACCTGATTAGGCTGGGTTCGGCAAAACATAACAATACAGTACGGCGGACTGTTGATAAACTTTCGCTTATTGTTCCTAAACAGTCCACTAAAATAAACATTTGAGGTGAGAACTAAGCAATGCAGTTTCTGAATGTTAATTAATATTTGATGTGCAGCATCCATCAGGCACTACAAGCCTCTCCATAGAAAACGCATGGAATGCGTTGCCGACATGATCTGTATGACACGACTACTCTTTGTTCCTACCTAAGAAAAAATATTCTAAAAATTAGAAAATCGTTACTACTTCTACAGCACATGACTTAAATTAGTGGATTGTAGTGGGCTCCCTGCAATCTTATTTTTGCACATAATCAGCAAGGACAAAATCATATATAATGGTGCTCAATGAGATTTTGAAAGGCCCACCCCAGAGTATAGGGATGGTTTTTACATGTAGCTAGCCCTACTGGCAGCAGAGGAGGCTTGTAACTTATGTGTCAATCCATTGTGATGTTGCAAATGTCAGTAACTGCCAAGATTAGTGAGCAATGCTGAGAGCCCAAATAAAAAAAAAAGAAAAGAAAACAAATGTAGCTTTGATGAAAAATGTATTGAAAGGATTATATTGTAAATATGGTGGCACTGAAATCCATCAAGAGAAGCAAGACTGGGGCCTCTACATACCACAAAAAAATCATGTGTTCCACTGGGAGGTAATAAAATATAATTTGTCAACTGATGTATATGCCTGCATTTACCTGTGACCTTCATTTCCACTGCACATACTGAATTTGCCAGAGAGGGTTTTGTGAATAACATGTCTATCATTTCAGATTCATGGCTTGTTTTTTTTTCAAGAGAAGTGTCCCGATTTGTTGTTCTGCAAAATAATTAAAGATTTCTCATGGGTGCTTGTGGTGGCTGATGACAATAGCCCTGTACCGACATCAATGCTGGTGATGACATCCGAGGGGGAAGCATACTGTATGTGTCTGTGCTTGCTGGAAATTCATCGATCTCAGGCATCAGATAAACAGGGGCAATGACGGCCTGTTTACCTCGAACTGCGTTTGGATTAATCTGTCTCCTCCTCTGGCTGCTGCTCACTTTCAGTGGCTGCAAAGTCCTGCTAGGATAAGTATGAGTATGTCTGCTTAATCTTTGTTATGCGCAGTGTCTGTCAATACCCAGAGAGATATTGGGCATTCCAGCATGTCCAGAATTAGCCCTGTTGTGTGATTGATTGATTCCAGATTTTTATGGTTGACAAATACAATATATGATTGGTTAGGCTAACCAGAAAATTGAGACCCATCTTGAGATTTATAGTAGTGATATACGGGTATATGGCCTAGATTCAATATAACATCAACATGCCTTGTCCTTGACTTTTTCCAGCAAGAGAAGATTTTCATTTCTTTTACTTTTATATATTTTGTTCAGTCTACAGGAAGATTACTCCAGCATCAGAGCCTACAAGGAAAGTGCTACCACTAAGATGTATTACAAAACAAGCATTCTTTGAGAAGGTGTGTGCTTTGTTTGTCAAAATAACCTTTGTAGTATAGTGCACTTTAAGTATGAATTGGTTTTATATTATTTCAAGGTCCAATTACAGCATACATACCAGTGATATTAGCAATAAAAAAGATTATGTAACTAAGTAAAAAATAAGATACATAATGCGGCCACTTATTACACAATGCCTTGCATTGATTGTATGTTTTCCCATTACATTGTGATGGCTGTAGTATTATTAAGCATTTTCCTAATTGAGGTCTAAATGTATTGTTTGCATGGCTGTTTATTATGATAACAAATACACTCACTGAGCAATTTATTAGGTATTTATTTACTTATTTTTTAAACTCATTGGTCTTCTGACTTTGGACTGTATACATACCATTAACGTTCATTTTAGTTTGTTCATTAAACTGAGGGATGAGTATGGGAAAGTGTAAACAAACTGAGAGCTGAGAGCTGGGGACTGATAACTTTAACGCAGCTGACAGGCAGTGGCAGATAGTGTCAAGGTTCACCCTCTAGTGGGGGTGTGGTTAACTTAAACCTGCTACTGTTCACACCCATAATGTTTGCCAGTCTTAAGTGTGAATCTTTGCAAATCTCTGAGAGCTGATTTCTCAGGGAAGTGTTTTAAGATGTACCAACATTGAACGAAGCATATCTTCTTCATATATTTGCTGATTGCAGAAACATAATTTGAAAGCTGAGAATGTGTGATTGAATAAACTGTAAAAAAAAAAAAAAAAAAAAAATTTAAATGATCCCATGCCACTTGTGGACCAAATCACCAGCACCATATTAGCTGAGGCCGTGTTTAGCTGCAGTGGAGGATTGGGTTATGAAGCTGTGAAAGCATTTAGCTAAAAAATAAAGCAACGAAGCAGTTAGCCCATTTAGCTGTTATTTTAGCACGCATCTCTTGTGTTTATTGATCACTGAGGGATGAAAAAATAAGTCTGCTCAGCAGGAATGCCACTGCTTAACAGACAGCTATGGTTTACAGCTCACATTTGCTGCCTGGTGGCAGTTGCCTGAACAAGATCTCTCAGAAGATCTCCCAAGGGGGCAGAGCCAAATGAAACACAAAACCACTGCAAACCTGGGCATAGCCATACCTGTGCTCAGTTACAGCACCACAGTGGAAAGGCCACAGATCTCAGGACTCAGGAAGTCTGTTTCAGCTCCTTCAAAACGCATCGAAAGGACTCATTTTATATAATAATCCACAGCAGCAAAATGCATGTGAGGAAAAAAGTGGAGTGATTGGGTTAATGTTTTAAATAACATCTAACTTTCTTGATGCTGCCTCTTGGCTCTGGCTTTGTTCCAGTTCAAAAAAGATGAATCATGTGCCTGTAGCCATGGCTACAGTAGGCCCATGAGCAGAGTTCAAGAATCAGTCAGAATCAAAGGTACCAGCTGCACCAACCCTTTTCCTTATACAGGTTCAAAAGAGAAGCTTTGCCTTAAATGTGGAGGTTATTATACAATACGGCTTTAGATGCTGCCAGTTTGTTATTGTCTGTATTTTTACAAAGGATCATTCGAATACATATTTTAATTCAAATGTATTTCATTTGATTGTTAGATTTAGTTAAAAATGTTATATTCTCATGGCAATTTGATGAGAAAAGCAAGGGCATTGTTGTAATTACGTTTATACATGTATAATTAAAAGTTTGTTTATATAAGCTACATAAACAACGTATCTGCTACATAGGACTGGAATAAACCATTTGTATACAGTCTACGTGTTCTGTGAGCTCATGAGCCTCACCAAAGAAATCGGCTAGGCCTTTGAGCATGCACTCTTTCCGAAGTCAGCTACGCCATGCGCCAAATCTTCTAACAAAGCAATAAATGTAAATCTAATGAAGAGAGGTCAGCCATAGAAACACCTGTCTGAGCTATGACTTGTATACCCTATTCATCGCAAACTTTGTTTACATGTTTGACAGATTACATGTTTTTATTAACAAAGTATATTCAACTCCACTTAAGCATTAATTAATCGGGATTACTGGAATGAAACCCATTTTAATGTTAAATCCAGTTTTATATTCAACATTTATTTATGTTCAGCATTTATATATTATACGAATGATTACAATTACAATTAAAATAAATTAAAATAAAATATGAATGAATGGAATAATAAGAACAAAACAAACCTTACATTTTACACACTTTCATTTCTGCGCACAATATGAAAAGCTGAAACCACTCATGCATTCAGCACAGAAAACTTGATAAATCCCGCATTATTTGTGTAAATGCATTTCCGAAGGTTTTAGGCCAATTTCGTTTGCCTCACGTTTGATAAATGAGGCCCGGTGTTACACAATGTAATTATTGGTCCAATCTCAGAAGATGAAAAACAAATATGCTTTTATATTACAGCAAAACCTATGGGGGGTTTAATGAAATTAAAATGAACATGACCTGACTAAAACATTTCTATAAGGAGACAGCGATATTAAGAAAATGGACAAGGCTAATCTATCAGGCGAATGAGTACAATGACGCAATCAATTAAATTACAGTGTATATTACTGCATCATGTCTGTTATGG
The DNA here is from genome assembly GCF_963514075.1 of Conger conger. Lineage (NCBI taxonomy): Eukaryota > Metazoa > Chordata > Actinopteri > Anguilliformes > Congridae > Conger > Conger conger. Next base: position 73,650,133 of record NC_083760.1, read on the forward strand.
AGGGACAAATAATTATAAAGATAATAATGTAATGAAAACCCGGGAATACCCTCAGATGTTTCAACTTGATGCATTTCATACTGTTTCCCTTTGCAAACCCTCTGAAACTGTCCTGTTTTCCTTGGGCGTCTTCCCTGTGTCTATTCTAGCAGCTGAAATGGACATAAATGGGATATGCTGTCCAATTTTGCATTGCCACTCCATCTAGTGGTTAAGGTACATGACTGGGACATGCAAGGTCGGTGGTTTGATCCTCAGTGCAGCCATGATAAGATCTGCACAGCCATTGGGCCTTGAGCTCCTGCTTAGTCCAATCAACTGTAGAGCACTCTGGATAAGAGCATCTGCCAAATGCCATTAATGTAATGTAATGTAATGTAATGTAATCTACCCAAACTCCTGTAGTCTCAGCACAGAGTTCAAATCAATAGCTCTAAACATGACATCTTTTTAACAGCCTTCCTGACAAACAAGTGTTCTTTGTCTTCCATGACTGATGATGTACTCCCATGCTTAAACACCAACGGCTCCATTTTCCATCACAATATAGCAAAAACTAATAAAAATAACACTCCAATCAATACCACATAAAGGCAAGTTCCACAAATGATCCAAACAATTAGAAAGTATACAGTTAGAATTACTAAAGTATATTGGTAGCTAGCCAGTATATCATTTGTTTTGTATAATTTTGTCCCTGATTTTGGAAAAAAGACATTCCATTGTCGTGCCTACCACTTCTGAATATGGTGCAATCAATATAACATAGAAAATGCCCACAAAATCAATTCCTTTGCTCACGGGTATTTCTTCACAGAGCTGAAATTAAGAGCTATTTTTCAGATAAATGCTACGCTACGCTGGGGCAATTTTAATAATTCATCACGAGTCTGCAAAAAGTATAGGTTTGTGTTCTATAATAGCTTAAGTGAAATACACATTTCAATACTTGGAGGCTGTGCCACATCTATTTGCAACTCTTTGCAGTTCTATTTATGACTTACCTGTTGATATGTTTTTTTGTTGCCTTACTCTGTTATATATTGTCTGGGGTTGAAGTTGTATTTTTTATGAGGAACCACCTCTTTGTGGCACTACAGTCTTGGATGATGCATTGAGAGTCTGTGCATTTCCCAGCAACTTTAACATCATGACACTGGAGCAGCTACAAGTCATGATCTGTGACTGTATCCATTTCCTGTTTTTGAGTTGCAGCTGCATATTGCTACTGTTCTGTCACGAGACAGCTGCAGTGGTATATGCCAGGCGTTGTGCTCGGTGCTAATTAAAATGATTTATTTAGAGATCTGGGCTGGCTCGTTTTCAGATGTTCCTACAATAGATAAAGAGTGCACATGGGATATTTTGGCATTGCTATGCTCTTCCTGGTCATCAACTTTGTATTGATCGCCAAAGAGTGGCTCTTCCATGCTTGACAACATTTCTTAGATCAATGTTAGGTATCTTAATACCTCTTATGTTGCACAGCAGAGGGAACCATCTTCAGAGACTGTATTTGTTATTTCAAGTTTATTTTTCTTATGAATACTGTATTTCTTCCTGAAAGAATAAAACACTATTTTCAAGAAAAAAACATAGTTTATGCAGCATGCTCCATGTAGTTTTCTTTTGTAACCTAACTTGCAGGATTTTTGGTAGTTCAGGATCAGAATGACCTAATATTTACTATTAGTTTTTTTTTCTGTGAAACATCTTTATGACAGTGTCTGCTATACAAATAAAATAAAATTTAATTGGGAACATATTGGTAAATTTCCCCATTATTATTATGGTTTTAATATTTAATACATATTCTCATTTGTATGTTAAGATTATAACAGTACATGTCATGGGATTAAAGAATGGGTTGTCATGTAAAGCAAAAAGAAATTGCTGAGCGTAGCATAGAAAGTTATATATGAACTATATAATTAATTCGGGTCTTACAATCAGATTGACAGCATGGGTCTCTGAGATGCCTTTCACCTCATCTCTGGCTCATGTGGGACCTGGTACTCTGTTTTCAAACAGGCTGCACGTCAAAGCCCATAATCCTTTTCTTCCCACCTCTGTCACCTGCATAATAAGATACAGGCCTCCACCCAGCAATACAGCTGTCACAGGTCCGAGATTGGTCACGTCAGTTTCTCCCATCGACAAGCATCCGTCCATTCTGTCTGTGTCTGGGAAACATGATGTGTTCTAAATAATGCCATTAGCCATTTTCATTAAACCTTGTATCACCTTTTCTCCTTTCAATAAAAAATAATATTTCCCAGTTGTCTTGCCATCGCTGACATCATCTGCATGTTGATTCAATATGGTTCAATATGGGGGATGAAAAAAAATTACATTTTTGCTTTATCATTCTCTGCACTAATGGGTAACAGCTATTAATGTAGTAATGAATGGCTAATATTAGAAAAGAAGTATTATCCGTTTTGGTTTCACCGTGTAGAAATGAAAGCACGTTTTATACATAGTCCCGCTATTTCATGGCGCCAAAATATTTCAGACATGGCTTCACTTGGTGTCTGTTATTACTTGGTGTCTATTATTATGAGGCTGTGAAATATGCATTTACCAAAAAATGTCAGAATTCTTATAACATTATTAAGAATAAAGAGAGCTCTGGTGGACTCAGTAATCACTGGATGGACTGGTGGAACAAGGATGACAGTTGAGCAAAGAATTCTTGCCAAAATGAAGATTCTGTCCGTGGATGTGTCTGGGACTACTGTACACTGAAGACTTCTCAAACAGAACTACTGTGGCTATACTGCAAGATGCAAATGACTAGTTGGCCACAAAAAGAAGATTTCCAGGTTAAGAGCCTGCAGAGTTGTGGACAGATGAGACCAAGATTCAGTTGTATCAGTGTGATGGCAAGAGCAAAGTTTGGAGGCCAAAGGGAAGCACCCAAGATCCAAAGCACCTCCCCACTCATCTGTGCAACATGGTGGTGGAGGTTTTATAGTTTGGGCATGTATGGCTGCCTCAGGTACTGTGATGATGATGTAACTGCTGATAGCAGTAGCAGAATTAATAATGATGTGTACAGAAGCATATTTTGTGCTCAAGTCCAACCAAATTCCTCCAAACTCATTTGATGGCGCTTCATCCTACAGCAGGACAATGCTACTAAAGGAACAAACAGGTTTTTCCAAGCCAAAAACTGGAACATTTTTGACTGGCCAAGTCATTCACCCAATCTGAATCCAACTGAACAAGTGCTGCATATGCTGAAGTCCACACTTAAGGTAACAAGCTTCCAATAAAACAAGCAGGAGCTGCAGATGGCTGCAATACAGGCCAGGTAGAGGATCACCAGAGAAGATGCCTATGGGTCAACTTCGAGCAGTCATTTCACGCAAAGGATATGCTACATGCCTCTGTGAGCTTGCTTGTGTCTTTTGGTGGCTCATACAAATAAGCAAGTTCCTCCCCCCTGGCAGCTGTGTGGATCTTAACTATCTGTGTGTTTAATCCTAATGTGGTTTGACCTGAAGTTAATGAGGCTGTGACTCTTGTTTGGGAGCTGAGCAAAGGAATGTTTACACCTTTAATCAAGAGTGACAAGGCCTTCACAAGCACACAGACCCCATGTCTAGTCTTTATCCACTGAGTGGGAGGAAAATAAGGGTGAAAATACAGATTTGGGGTTAGCACCTAAGTCATTTACTGTATTATACACAGCTAGCCTCTGAAATGAATCGATAAACTTGGATATTCGTTGTTTTTTGACATTATCTTTTGGTTTATGACAAAGTGTGAGGGAATGTTTTTTTATTTTATTTTTTTTTTTATTCTACCTCAGCTGTTGTGCACTTAAAATTGTGTAACTTCAATGTTTAATTTGCTACTAGTATTAACTGGGAAGAAAGTATACATAGTATAGCACATCACCAGCAGCAACGTGTAGTTTTGATATATTTATATATCTTCTTGAAGGATATCGTTTTATTTTTTTGCTGAAAACAGAGATGGCAGCATGCACAAACAATAGCCACTCTGATTGCTTGTCAAAGATGTCAAAGTGTTTTAGTCAATTATTTTGACCTCTGAGGAGTTTATTCAAAATGCGATACTGTGAAATTTGGTGTGTTGGAGAAGCAGATTCTCGGCCCTGCCTACAGGTGGAGAGGGCACATACACCTGGGTTGCGTTTACTAAGTCCAGGTGCTTAAAGTGGGCTTGTTTCCACAGTACACAGCCGAGATCAGAAGGTCACTCCTGAGCGCAAGTTTTGGTTTCACTTCGTTTGTCCTTGAGTTGGTCATGCAGCATTTGAAAGAAAGACGCAGCTGAAAAGCAGCAGAGCTGGCCAGCTGAAAAGTGGCAAACATTTGACTTTTTGACAAACATTTGGAGCACATTGTTAGCGTAGCTACCCGGACTAGCCACAGCACTGTGATTGGATTGACCAATATCCACCTCCAGCATTCATAATCCATGTCTACTGAGTGCTGACTAGAAAAAACTGCATTTTCAGATAGAGATACACTGTGCATATCATTAATACACTTGACATTTGTCTTGAACAGTGCCTACTTCATGAAAGACAGTAGTCTGGTATTAGGGAATTATTCAACAGATTCTTCAGCAATCATCACACATCCTTCATGTTACATAGCTTCATATCTTTATATTGGGATTTTAAAATATCTACAACTGTATGTGTAAGATTTTAGTGTGTCCCATTATTAAATAGTCAAATTTAGATATTATTATATATTAGTATATAATAAATTGCCTTCGACATTTTGGAGAAGAATTTCTGTAAAAATAATCAAGGCTGTCAAATTAACAGAATACATGATGAGAGAAAGAGATATGAGATAGCACTGAATTAATATGAAACCATATCCCTGAAATTAATTCACGTCATCCCATCTCAGAAATGTTAACCAAAATTTATTTTTCTATTTTTAGATTCATTTGATGTCTTTGAAGAAAAAATAGAATTTCTGATAGATGAGGAAGTGGAAGTGATAGAAAGTAAGGTATTATGATGGACAATAGAAGAATGGAAAAGTAAAGTATTACTACTGAGGTAACAATGAGTGTTCTTTAAGGAGGGGTAGAAAATACAGTAAGCACAGAATGAGAGGGTAGATAAATGGAAAGAAGAAAGAGATGTAAAGAGCAGCAGAGTAACACTGTATCATAAGCAGCTATATCGAGAGAGCCCTCTTTTCTTCTAGAATTATTATCTGAAACCCGTGCCACCGATGAACGAACTACATTTTCCCCTTCTTATCTTCAAAAGGACAGGCTTTTTTTTGCCATTGCAGAGGAAGTTTTTTGAGGAGAGACCCATTTTCCCCCAATCATCATTAAAACCATAAAAGAGCCTTTCCTGACCCACCTGCCTCTCTTTGTCTCTTAAATCTGGGGCTTAATGGAGAGCTGATTCAGGGACGGTGCGGCTGTCACTGGAGGGGTCTTCTGTCACTGGGCGATAAGACTTCTGTCATGTGACCGTTCCTGCTGACTGTGGTACAGAACATTGGTTTTTTTTAAATTGCGCCTAAAACAGTTATAAATTGATGCAGAAGGAAACTTTGCAGCAGGTCATGTTAAAAATGTCTGAGCTGTATGTCCCTGAGCTGTTTAGTGTTGGTATAACTGCAGGTATAATCTAATTGGGAATATGTTTATAGTGCTCATCCATTTTTAAACAGATGTAAGAATGCCATTCGATTACTGTTTGTTTGCTTTTTGTTGTTGTTATTCTTTTCGGTTTCACCATTCATTTAGTTGATTAAAGATGTTGCGCTTGAGACATCATTAATGTGGTACCTCATTATAATAGGCATAATAAACATGATGCTAATAATACATTTAATGTATTACGAGACTTCTTAAAAAGGAGAGGAATGGTAGATCAAGGAAAGAAGAAATATGATACACAGAGAATGAAAAATCCACAAAAATGAAAGTCACAATATGTAGGTCAACATCCTGGGAAAGTTTTTTCTCCCAGAATAACATGCTCCATTTTGCACTGGGTATTGTTTTACAGAGAACATTAAGTCCACTAATTTAAAATGGAATAGTTCTGAAAAGGTATTGCATTTGCTACAGTGTTTGGGCTGTCAATTGGGAGTAATAATAATAGAGCAACTTAAGGAGTCCACCTTTCTTGCTTGGTCCAAAACTGCTTCCAATACACTTTGATCTGAACACTGAGAAAGGGTAATGAAATCACTAATGAGAAATGAACAATCTGAGGCTTGCCATCCCTTGGAATGTCCTTCCCAGGTGGCCGTCAGTGTGGAAGGTATTGTTCTTCCTTTGACCTTTTACTTTGAAACAACATGCAGACACCAGCCATCGATTGAATTTCTCCCTGCTTGGGAGAAAGGGCAGTGGGGGAAGGGGTGACAGGTCTTTGTCACAGCAGGGTGAAGGGGTTCAGGCAAGATCAGATGGCAGGCTGATCAGAGGGGGGAGAGAACACAGACCTGAAAGTGTAGAAGGTGTGGGCTTTGGTTGGATGGGGTGTTTCTATAATGATACTGAAAAACAATAGGTCGCCAGCTTCCCCAGCCTAAACCTATTAAGATTGAGCTAAGATGAGACTGCAGTGCAAATACAGGTCTTTCTTTCCCTTTTCATCAGGTTAAATACATTTGTTAGCTAAAGACAATAGCTAGATTCCAGATTTGTTTGAAAGGTGGCACCTTTGGAATAAAAACTAACAGTTGTAAAGGCATGACATTCTTTAGCTAATGTTGCCTGCATACAATATAATTATACCCAGAGTTATGGTACCTTTTTTGTGGACATTGGGTAATTGTGTTATTCAAGGCTTGAAAATGAAATAATAAGACTGGATTATGTTGTTCAGTTTTCAAGCTTGGTAATACGTTTTTGGATTTATGTGTTTATTTATTTGTTTGTTTAGTCATGTTCAGTTCCTCTACATGACTGCACCTAATGTGAATGCAGATTCATATATTCCCTTTATGCCCATTTGTAGCTGAACTGATGAACAGATAGATTCATTGGTCACAGTGAACACTAACCTCCTTAACCTTGAACTCGCTCTTGAAACCATTGCTGGAACAGAGAATAACAAAATCCAGTACTAACCTGCCTCAGTTGTCGATGGATTAGATAGACTTGTAATATTGGGCCCGACTTTTCCATTCAGCCGGGTGAGACATGCAGGCACAGAGAGAAGGGCCCAAACAACCCAGTGAGGTGACCGGAAAAGGGCAGTATTGACCATTTAAACCAGCCTCCCTTCACTCTTGCCAATGCAGACTGCTTATTTCCTTTTCTGGAGATGGTGATCATCCCTGCAGCTCATCCTGTACTTGCTATTTAACTTCATTATAGCTGCTCTCTCTATATATATATATACCTCTCTCTCTCTCTTTCTCTCTCCTCTCTCCCTCTCTCTCCTTATTTTCTCCTCCTTCGCCATCTTCTCCCACCTACAGATAACTGTAAGCCATTCTCACCAGAGTTAGAGCTTAAATGAATTGATAACACCCTCTCAGGATTTAGTGGAGACCTAGCAGAGCAGTGATCCCTTCTCACTCCCCCCCCCCCCCCCCAGTTCTTTTTAGGTCAAGGTCGGTCACCCACCCGCTCTGACAACACAACTAACTGGAAAAGATGATCTTTTGGAAATGTTTTTTTATTTTTTATTCATGCTTCTAAGGAAGGTGGTTTTGCAAGGCCATAGAGTGAAAGAGTCAAGCATGTTGCAGAAGGGACAGAAGATGGCATTTAATACTCTAATGTCACACTGTGTACCACTGTTTCCTAAACATCTGGCTTGTTTTGTTTCACACAGAGCATGTATTGATTGACCCACAGACCTTCTCAAACTAACTAATGGTCAATTTACTTCAAGTGCTCTCTTGGATCTGTTAAGGAAAATGGTCTGTTCAGTGAATATATTATTACCCCTTGCTGTTGTGTGTTTGTGTACTCTGCAGAGAGGGAAAGGCCAGGGATCACAAAATCAAAGTCTTGCCAAGTGGTTCTTCCACCCAGCCATCAGTCAGCTGATTTCACTAATTAGTTCTACCTCCTACCAAGAATTGTGCTAATTATCAAATCCAGGTGATTGGAACAAAATACTGGGGAGGACTTTTACTTTCCGAACCTGTAGAGTTATGTATGGCATGTATTGTACATTGCAAAAATACAATTCCCATAAAATGATGTGCCTTCATTAAATAAACAGAGACCACAGATTATACATTAATTAAGAGTGGTGCATTCTGAATGCAACATTTTTACTGTAAGTGTTACACAACTTGAAGAAAGAGCAAGGAGAATCTAAACAAATATGAAAGTATTCCCCAAAGTATATCTAAACATTTTTGTGATAAATTACACTCCGAATTTCATCATGAATGTAGACTTATTCCAAACAATTCACCTTGCGGAAATATATTTTTATAGGAACAGAGATTCAAAATTCATGCAGTGAATTTCTTTGCTTGTTTTCTTGTTAGATATTATTCTCTGCCCAGAGCTCACTCTCAACCTTAAGAAACCTAATAGATTGCTATTCCACCCCAAAACCAAATCTCAGAATAATCTATTAATTTAACAAATAACTGTTTGTAACATAACATAACATAACATAACATAACTTTTCATACTTTTAGGATTAAAAAATATTCATAAAAGCAGGGGGAGGACAGTACATGCACTAAACTAGACCACTAGTTTGGCAGCTTTTCAAAACGTGGCCCCGTTCATGTCAGGTAAGGAGGTATGACTCACCAGGAAATCAGCCAGATGGGAAAACATGTCCCTCAATTTGAGTTGAAAACCGGGGCACTCAGAACCAAAGAGAAAAAGACACACAATCTTGGTTGTGTCGATGTAAAGTATACATTTTACCACAGAAGGTCATACTTAAATAGGATAATTAGACATATGAGTCAACCAAATTGCCTAAGAGTGATTTTGTTTGACAACGATGAAGTAACAGATAAGAAACAATATAACATTTACCTACAGGAAGATGCCTTTAACTAATAGCGTGTCAGTTGTGAAACAATGGTCAACTGTCAGAAGCCTTTTCATGCTTTTAAGCCATATTGTTTAATTATAGAATATTCAAATGAGAATATATACACAAGCTTAATGGAATTGTATGGGCTCTCATAAAGGTTATATTGATTGCTATATTTGAAACACATCATGAAAAAGAACTTTGAAGCAACTCATCACAAGTACAAAGGCAGCAACACAGGTCAGTATATTAAGTTGAATTCCAAGTGGCAGTATGACTCAGTTGTGAAAGAGGTCTCACAGTAAACACTGATATTTGAGTTTCCAAAGCAAGTGAGGCTACCAACAGTTCCAAAGAGGCACAATAGTTGATGCCTGCAATTCAGGTGTATCAATGACAAAAACGGATGAATTATTTAATGTGGCAAACGGAAAATGACATTACCACGACTTAACCAAGCTTAATGCACAAAGGAACATCAACTGGTGTATAAGAATGACACCTGGGCCCTTGAGCACTGGAACAAAGTAATATGGTTTGAGGATCAGACTTGGGTCAAATATATATTCTTTTTCATTCAAATACTTTTCTGTGCTCAATTGATTGTGCCTGGTGCAACTCAAGAGGACCAGAATGCAGAGTTTGCACCCTTTGAGTGAATTATATAGGTTCCCATACCCCAAACAATTCAGTAAAGAAACGTATTTGAATCCAAAACAATTATGTATTTGTATTTTGTATTTGTATTTGTCTGTTGAGCCTACATTTATATTGAAGTCAAAGGATGCCTTCCACCCACAATTCATGTTTCTGTGATCTGATCTGTAATGGTATAGGTAGTATCATGGGAGTCAATGGGATCAGATGATTGCATGGTTATAACTGATCAATGAATATGCAGTTCTTTTACAGGGCCAAGTGCAATACCGAAAACACTGTTCGCTCACAATACGGTGCCATATGCACTACTAAACATTTAAGAGTGGTTCCATGAACACCAGGATGAAGTCACATGGATGAATCCAGCCAATAGCTTTATTCACAGCCTTGTTCCATTATCACCAAACCACACTACAAGCAACACATTTTAGAACTGAACCTTTCTTTGATAAGTCTTGTTTTCCACCCAGAGGGTTGTTTCCAGCGGTACAACTGGCCCAGGGTACACCCCTGGGCTACTCTTCACCAACAGTAGAAGTAAAGAGGGCAGATGGAAGAGCTATCAGACAGGCAAACCCCACTACATGTACCTGTTTGTAGACCTGTGTGTGACCAATAACATCAACATTCATCTGACCATTGATGTGTGCATGATAATGACAGTTTTTTTCTTTCATGACTGTGTTGTTTGTGTTGGAGGAATTTAAAACCTTCAAACACTCACAAAACATTTCTGGACCATTTTTTGTCTGTGAGTTCATCATGTTGTAAATAATCCTTTGACCTTTTCTATTTTTTTGCAGTTACATATTAGTGCAATTTTTAAGATGGCTTTGGTAGCATTTTGGAACAAAAAGCTACAATATTTGTCAAATTATTGACACCAGAGGTGCATCCATTTCCATCCAGACTCTTTTCTAATCATAATAAATAAAGTTGAGGTAATTACGCAATGTAGGTAACATTGCAGACCAGTAATATTGGCTTAAAAATAATTGTCTTTTCAAATATTTTCAGGAGCCATCTTTAACCACGTGCTGTGAACAAAATTACTTGAATTCATAACCGAGTAAAGAAAGAAGAAAAATATTTCAGGTGATTTGGGCCATCAATGCCTTACAGGACTCCAGGTCAGCAAAAAAGCCCATTTATTAGTCATATGAATAGGACTGTATTCTAAATGAATAACTTAGGCTGATTACGATTCAACAGTTTCACTGAGAAAATAGGCTGAAATTCCGACAAATGTCTCAGTTTGATAATGCTCATAGCTGACTGCATCACTGCATACAGGGACTCCAACGTGAACTGCTCAAACCCCTCACCTTAAATAGCTCCCTGCAACATAAACTGCAAGCACAGATGTGAAATATGTATGATACTGGGGCTCCTTGCTATAAGTCAACCCAGTGTCCCTGCTTTGCACTTCAATTGTTACGTTATTTAGGACGATTTCTGTTCATGCCGTATAATTCCCATGCTGACAATGTCTGTGGGAGCCCTCCACTTTAGCACAGCTTGGGAGAGTGTAATGGCATATCAATGAAAAGTGTTTGATAAGAATAACATATGCTGTTTAATGTGTCATGGTAAAACCATAAACCATACCTGCAGGTGAGTTGACCTATGCTCCATTGGGCCAAATTTGGGCACTGTCCTGCTGGGAGGCTGGACACTCACCACTGCAATATTGTTTGCCTGCAATTCCTTTTTTAATTCAGTGGTCCAGATTGGCTTCTCTGGTCAACTGAGTATTGCTCACTCAGAACTACAGACAACGTCTTGGGTGACACTCAGCAAATAACCCAAGCAGACTCACCAGCAAACAAACAAATGGATGTCATCAGTGCCACAGGGATTCAATCACGTAGCATCAACAAGCAAGATAATAGTGGGCAAGTAGCAGCAGAATCTTGGCTGTAGGGAGACTTTAAAGCAAGACAATGACCCAAAGCATGACCATGCAGATATGGTTCTGTGACAACAAAATCTGTGTTCTGCAGTGGCCATCAACATTACAGGACTCCATGCTGTTATCCTTGCCAGAATCTTGATTTTGAAACATTAATAAAGTATTGTATTTTTTGTGCATTGCCAGTAAGGGGTGCCAATAATTCTGGAGCCCGCTGTATACACACACACACACACACACACACACACACAATTTACTGTATACTGTTTCATTGTAGGCCACGGATGGTGCAGTGGGTAGCACTTCAAATCCCGGTTGGCTGGGGCCTCTCTGTGTAGAGTTTGCATGTTCTCCCCATGTTCGTATGGGTTTCCTCTGGCTCCAGCCCCCCTGTGACCCTGTTCAGGATAAGCGGGTTCAGAAAAAGGATGGATGGATGTTTCATTGTATATTGTAAGTAATATATTAGAAAGATGACATGCTGCCTCTGATAATTGACTATTTTTGCTGTGGAAACTGAAAAAAGTAATGTGAGAGACACATGTGAAATTGGATGCTGAGCAATTAACTTGTTCATTTGTAGTAACATTGACGCTGTCTCGCACTCAGACTGTCAAGTCTGCAGCCACACCGTCATTAGGCGAGGCTTTACCGGGGAAGTCAAAGGCACCACACACTGGCAGCAGCTTAATTAAGACACATATACTGCATGTGCCATAAAATGAGAGCAGATCACACATGAAAGCTTAAGTGTGCCAGTCTGCGGAAATGACTGAGATTCACATGCTGAGAATATTCCAGAATGAACTGCACTGTGAACATACTGTATGGTGTACATTACAGTATCAATACAAATTAATCTTATTCCCGTGTTTGATTCTTATGAGATGATGAAGGACATCATCTGTCACTGAGAATAATAATGTTGCATAAATATTTTGCTCATGTGATTGAAGTGGTGTTCAGTATTCATTCCAAAATCAAAATCATCATCATCATCATCATATTTATTATAATTAATATTACATTGTTATTATTATTTAAAATACATATTTTTTCAGTGTCTTAACTAAGATGATTTACATGATGAAGCTCAAATGATCCAATCCAAATGAACATGTGTTTCACATGCGGGAAACAAGGACAAAACGTCCCAGCATCTGGTGATGTCTATGGGTCGCAGACTTATGGCAGTGATCAAATAAAACTTGACTGCTGCGATTGGCTGATTAAATGTTTGCATTAACAAGCTGGTGTACAGGTCTGCCTAATAAAGTGATCACTGAGTGTATGTGTCCACTCTTATCCAAAAAGGGTTGGTGTAGGTGCAAATTTTGGTTCTAACCCAGCACGGAGATGTCTCAACTTATCAAGGTCTTGGTCGAAGACCATGAGTAGTTAATTAGTTGAATCAGGTCTCACAGTGCCGGGCTAAAACTAAATCCTGCACCCACACCATTCCTTTCCAGATTTAACTGGACACCCCTGCTGTAGAGGAATGGGGATCCGTGTAATATCCACAATAATATTTAAAGAAAAGCTTATTTTCTGTGGTTCCGAGATTGTGAGTCATGTGTACTGTAATATAATTTGTTCTGAGGACTGCCGCTGTTAGGCTCTCTAGCTGCTCTGTACTGTATTTTGTCATATAGAAGCTGGACTTTCAGGAAGCTGGCTGAATGAAGAGAAATCTCATCTTGTCTGAAAGAATAAATAACTATGGTGGCTCTCCTGTCAAAAGCACAATATTCCTTCTGATCAATCCCACTTCAATTTCCTTTCAATTAAATCAACATCCCATTTCATCATTGAACACCTGTGTTTGCTATTCTTTTAGCTCTTTAGCAGGGATATGTGGGTTCTTCTGAACATTTCTCACCAGGTCTCGGGCCATTTTATCTGAAATCTTTCTTGGTCTTCCAGACCTTGCCTTGACTGCAATTGTTCCATTTATCTTCCATTTTCTAATGTTTCTGACAGCGGAAATAGGTAGTTTGAAATATTGTGAGTGTTTTTGTAGCCTTCTCCTTCTTGGTGGAAATTAATCATCTTCATTCTGAAATCCTTGGACAACTGTTTAGAATAGCCCATGTGTTAGCACCAGACAGAACAGCCACTGCAGTTGGATAATTTAGAAGGCAAAGAGTTGCTTCAGAATAAAAAGTTCAGCCCTGGAATTATACACCGGACTCATTGAAGCTCTAACAATAAATCACCATGGGTCTGGGCCTTAGTAATCTAAAAGGGTTCCAAAAATTTTGCACAGGGCTCCTTTTTATAATTACAGTAAAAAAAAGTTAAAAGCAATCTTCCTTTAAAATTTGCAGAAAGGTCTCATGTTTAGATGGCACGGATGGTGCAGTGGGTAGCACTGGCGCCTCACAGCAAGGAGGTCCTGGGTTCGAATCCCCGTCGGCCGGGGCCTCTCTGTGCGGAGTTTGCATGTTCTCCCTGTGTTTGCGTGGGTTTCCTCTGGGTACTCCGGTTTCCTCCCACAGTCTAAAGACATGCAGGTTAAGCTGATTGGAGAGTCTAAATTGCCCGTAGGTATGAGTATGAGTGTGAGTGTGAGTGTGAGAGTGAATGGTGTGTGTGCCCTACGATGGACTGGCGACCTGTCCAGGGTGTATTCCTGCCTTTCGCCCAATGTATGCTGGGATAGGCTCCAGCCCCCCTGCGACCCTGTTCAGGATAAGCGGGTTCAGATAATGGATGGATATATGGATGGATGGTCTCATGTTTAACCATTTAGAGTTCAGGTTTACTTTTGAACACATACAGATTCATTGTAACAGACATCTAAACCAAATCACAATTTTGCACCCCACTGTATGTACTCTAGTAAAATGCCTTGTCTTGTAAAATGCCTTGGTTCGCATGACAACAGGCCCATGGCAGTGCCATGACAAGATACTGGAAGTATCATATAGTTTAAACTGGTTTATTTGTAAGCATGTTCATTTGAGGGTCAAACTGAATCAGCTACCGAGAACTGGTAGCCCATGTCTGTGGGCAGGATACCGGAGAACACAAAACAGCCAATTAAATTTTTCTGCCTGAAATAAATTCAGATTAATATATTGCTGTATTAATTAACCATCAACATCTCAACTGTACATTGTACCATATGAAAACCTCATCCAATAAATGTCTACAATTTGTATTTCTTATCTTGTCCTAAAAAATTTAAATCATAAATTCCCTCATCATTCGGAAATACATTGTGTTCAGCCCGTCATAATAGCTGTCAAAGTATTATTTTTTTCTATCATTTGCTATATTCTATAATTACATAAATTAAAATTAGACTCCCAGAAATTAGCTGAGAATTGTTTTTCTGGTATGCCAAATAAGTAAAGCTTCTTTATTCTAAAGTGTTGAAAAGTGGTATGGAAACAAACAACTTGGGGGGTCAGGGTAAAAGTGTGGGTAGCTGCATTCTAACCTGAGGTATTTTGATCATTAATCCATCAACCTTGTATTTACTGTTTATTTCACATAACTAACTGTATGGGAATTGTTCAATTTTTCACCATATCTGCCCTCTAACTTCACCTTACAATGTGTATTTCCTCTATACACTTTTTCTTTATTTTCAGTAATGGCTCATACATGCCTAGAGTTTGGGCCTTATGGGACCTTTTTTATTGAACCCTTAGGTAAGCTACTTAGTATGCAGTTCAGCTAAGAAACAATTTGTTGAATTCCAGGCTTGCTGTAAAGTCACCTTGTACACTCTATTTGTTTCATAAATATGTTTGGTCTGCTATGTCATGCATTCAAAAAGTATGTTAAATTAGTGAATTGATGCACATTAGGGTCTTGTGTGTATTTGACCCTCATGGCATGAAGCAATTCACATGCAACTATTACAATTTTAAACCAAATCAAACCCGTGTTCTTTTATGTAAACAGCCATTATTGTACATCTGCACCATGCATGCAACATAGTGGACGGTAGCTTGTGCATTCAAAGCAGATTAACTGCTAAAGCAAGTTCCATCAGAATTCTGAGCCCCTGTAAAAGGGTGATTTTTGTTACTGCAAGTGAAGAGAGCTAGAGAGGGAGAGGGGAGAACACTACAGAACTAGCGGAGGACTGGGTAGCCCCATCTCAGCAGGGATGATCATTAGCAAGGTGAATCTAAAAGAATTCCGCTCTGCTATTATGAAATAGTCGTAATCTGTTGTGCCTTCTAAGCACTGTTTGTCCAACAACATATGAGACAGTTGCTATGCTTGGGATCAACGACTGTTAGTTGACTGTTGTCTGGCCATGTAAGGTTGGGAGCAATCAGCTCTCTGTGTCATCCCAATGTCCTTCGGTTCAGCACAGCTAATGTAGAGACATTTACACAGAGTCTTGTAATCACCAAATGACCTCTCAACTCTTTTAACAAGAAGATACTCTTGCCAGTGTCATTGTATCTTCTTGTTTGGTAATTACATTTTAGCTGAACTTTCCATAGCAATATTTAATCTTTATTTTACCTTAACTTTCCCTCATAATCAAGGTAGTCTTTTTTTCAGAAATTCAGTTTCCTTAAGTCACTCGCCAAACTGCGTTTAAAAAAAAAACAACACTTACTGTAAGGTAAGGAAAATGTTAATTTAATCAAGATCGGCATTAAGATGGACCTTGGCACAGTGACCTTGGAATTATTACTTTTTCCAACTCATTTTGCTCTGAAACGAGCATCAGCAAACGTATCAATTATGATATTAAGCTTGAGTTGGTGATGCATTTATTGTCTGAGTGCTTTAATGTTATCAAAGCTCAGATTGCATGTAGGTCTTTATACTGTATTAGCCATGCTTTCAAATGATTGTGTAATATAAACACTGCCCACACAGCCTTTTAAAAATGACTAACAACGATGCCACTAAAACCCTTTCCCCCTCTTTCTGAGAGACATCTATGGCCGCTTTAAGCATAAGATCATACCAGAAAAAATACAGATCTCCATATAAATCTGTTTTGTTTTATTTTTGTTTCCTCTCTCATAATGTAGGTAATTATAAAATAGTGACCTACCCATAAAATGGCCATGCCTGCTCTACAGAAATAATCTGAATTCTCTTATCTGGTGGAGGTTTTGAAGCATGGGGATCGATGCATGGTGAAAGACAGGCCAGGTAAACAGGTCACCCAGAGAATGACTCACATCTAATTGAAGGTCGCTGTGATGACAATTACAATCCGCTAAATGTCAACCCATATCCAAAGAGTCTCCATCCCCCCGGCCAAAGATTACTCCACTGTCACGCTCCCTCTCCTACACCTTCTTCTCCCTAAATATTTATGACATTTAAGGTACATTATCTGCTTCTGTGGAGCAAGAAGAACATATTTCTGTTGCTCCCTGCTTTAGGCTATATTCTGAAGTCTCACCAAGGTTCTTTTCATGTTTATTAAAATTGGTTTTGGGGCCACCCTTAGACACATTGTTTTTGGGAGCTGCTCTGGTGGGTGAAGAATTAGTTACCTCCTCTTTCATTCATCTGGCCTATCTTGTATAAGATCAATGTAGCATTTTTAGATGGTAAAAATAAGGTAGCACTTACATTTGTTCTACTTTATAAACTCTAGTCAGCTTGCCAATGCTCTGTGACATTGTGGACATTGTGAAGCATCAGTTGGCAGGGACAATCAATAGCTGAATAATAATCATTTGAAAAGCTGCAGGTTACATTATTACAGGATCAAAGATACTTCTTTAACATAGACAGACACAGCATGCATATTAATACCTATTCATTTTAAAGCCTCAAATCATCCAAGATGCTGACTGTGATAGTTATGCAACAGAACCTGCAGGCATTCATGTACCAGCCAACACCAGGAACAGCATGTATCATCCCTAACTACGGTTGGTTTCAGAAGACAGAGTACAATATTAAAACACGGTCAGCCATTACATCCTATGTTAGCTAAAGTAGAAGCTTGCATGACTGTATTGTAACCTTATAATCAATATTGCAATTATATGTACACTCAGTGAGCACTTTATTAGGTGTCTATTAGACTTATTTTTTTTAGGCTTATTAAGTCTTCTGCTGCTGTAGCCTATCCAATTAGAGCTTTGACACGTTGTGTGTTCAGAGACGTTCTTCTGGATACCACTGTTGTAATGTTGTTGTGTGGTTATTTGTGTTACTGTCACCTATGAAGTCAGCTTTGACCAGTCTGGCCCATCACCTCTGACCTCTCTCATTAACATTGCATTTCTGCCCACAGAACTGCTGCTCACTGGGTGGTTTTGGTTTTTCACACCATTCTCTGCAAACTCTAGAGACTGCTGTGCATGAAAATCCCAGGAGAGCAGCGGTTTCTGAGATACTCAAACCCCCCTGTCTGGCACCAACAATCATTCCACAGTCAAAGTCACTTGGATCACATTTCTTACCCATTCTGACATTTCTTACCCATTCTCTTGACCACGTCAGCATTCTTTTATGCATGTAGTTGCTGCCACATGATTGGCTGATTACATATTTGCATTAACAAGCTGGTGTACAGGTCTACCTACTAAAGTGATCAATGAGTGTATATTATTGTGTATGTCATATATAGTCATACTAGGCATCCTTATCTAGACTTGGAGCACATTTATACCCACAACTACAATGGATTCAATATAATATTCTCGAAAATGTAATGCTCACTAAGGTCCTAAATGCAAACCAAAAATACTAATACACATCCAACTTCTAATATCTCTAAGCTTATTCCACATTTCAAATTCAAGATATTCATAGAAAAAGTATATTTGCCGGCACTGTAAATGTAGAGCCTTAGATGGACTGCTGTGCTGGCCCAACTGGTTTGTCCAGAATCGGATCTGGCCGGCGGTCAAATAAATTGTACTTCTAAAACACATTTAGAAATCCTAGGTATTTTCTTTTCAAAATGTATATAGTCATAAAGCTACTAAAGAAAACAATGAATAAATATTTCTAAAACAGACACAAAATATGATTACCACCTACAGTATACTCAGTGTGAGCAAATGATGATATTGCCTTAGTGTTCCCCTCTATTAAACTGAACACTTGAGCCCTGCTGGGAGGGGGGGATCGTTCGGTTTTCCAGTAAATATAATTTGTTGTAGGCTGCTTGTCAGTGCGTTTTCCTAGTTGTGACAGTCAGACTCCCCCTGGCTCTACTGTCACAGACCCCCACTAGGCATAGATAGCCTGGCAATAACTGACTGTGTCAGTCATGCTGCCCTTTTCCTCTGCTCTGTCAATAGAGGTGAGGTCAGTGTACTTCACTCTGTGCACGAGCCCAGTTCTTTTCCATGTCCACGAAGTGGACCTGACTAAAGCACATGAAACAACGATGCACAGCTCAGTGGCATTCACAGTAACACAACACAACACCAGAACTCACAGCCAAATCTCAAAATAAAAGAACTGCCAAAAATAGCAATAATAATTTGCTATTTGACAATTGCCCGCAGACATACAAAAGCATGCAGAATGCAATTGTGCAACCCCCTTCTGCCATAGTAATACTCAACTCTTCTGGTAAAATGTGTCTCATCAGGATCTCAGAATCATTTTAATACCAATATTTTTATATTTTTTTAGCAGATTCTATATTCTAAGTTATCTTTGCAATTCATTTGCCTGGTAATTGGGTCATCTATACAAACCAAAAGTGTCATATTTTGATTAATTGTGTGCCTGGACTTGACATTCATTGATACTATTGACTTGGTAGGTATAGTGGGTTTATATTCCAAATTAGTGGTTATCTCCTACTATGCACAACCCTTCTAGTGAATAAGACACTACTTTTACTAAAAGGTACTATATGACATATATGATATCTCATCATAAACATTCAATGACAGTTTCTGAAAATGAATTATGCCTGAATAGGAAATAGTGAAATATATAAGTTCCGGTGTAAAGTACCGAGAAATTGTATGCATTGAATTAGGCCTGTTCTACTGAACCCTCAAAAATTCAACAGGTAAGATAAAAGATACTCCAATGGCAAGAAAAACACTTAAATAATGGTGAGAAAACTCAGTGGGAGGAACATTAACATATGGGGGACCCCACTATTCTAACTGTGTGAAATTTTACAGAGTATGTTTTCACATTTAATAACCAGAACTGAAATGTTCTGCTATTGCTCAGATCATTAGATGTTAAAAATAAGAGGCTTGCTAACAATGACACATAGGAAACACTAAATATTTCACAGATAAAGACATTACTAATAATGTTGGCCAATAGTTATGAACTATTAAAAATGCACAATCACATGGTAAAATATTTCTGAATATACAATAGGAATTAAACATTGTGCTCCCCGAAACATGTAGAACTATAAAGCCATTGGTTCAAACTGGTCATAATTCACAGCACAGAGCATCTCACAGCAATATGCCCTTATTAAGCATCTCCAGAAATCACACTTAAGGGAAAATTAGCTTTAAAAGTCACCGGGAAAAGTGAGATGTATGAGTCAAGCCCATGTTAATTGTGGAGTATGAACAGTACTTGTGTGTATACTGTACAATGTCATGTACACATGCATTATGAATGCCTTGTCCCATCCTTACAGTGTGGGACTGAATTTCAAAGCCTGCTGCCCCCACCTAACCCCTGCACAATTCCCCCCTCACTTCCTTTGCACCAACAACAGGTTCAAGTCTCTGCCAATCAGTTAGAAAGAGTGAGGCCCCATGAGCTCTTTCAGTATGTCTCATGCATATTTATAAACTGATTATGGGCTATGATTTATTGACCAGAGACAGCAGAGAATGGTGGGCCATTCAGAGTTGAATTTTGCCTGCTTGCAGGACTAGGCAACTGAATCACAAAGCAGAATTGTCAGAGAAGGGGATGCCTGGCTACGGAGGGTGAAAAGAAGTAAAAGGATCTTTATGTTCGGCTTTTAAGGCTGGCCATCTAATAGACCTTTGACCAGCTGCACGGCACTGAAGTCCATCTATTCCAGCTCCAGCTGTTTATGAATGGTTCAGGCCATTGACATGGCCTGAACTGCGCTGTGCTAGGTCCAGGACTGCCGCCTCTTATATCACTCAGTGTCTGCTGGGCAAAGTGCTTACATTTTTTTGTTACTGTGTTTGGCCAGCAGTTTTTACCATTCACACCTCTGGTCCATCCTATGTCATCTGTGAAGGCGGAAGGCCCTCACAGTAGCATTAAGTGCGATGGAGAGATGGCCACTCAGAGTAACAAATGCTTTCACCGATTCGCTGCCGCAGCAGTTTGTGTACACTGCTGCATCCATTTGATTTCCTTGTTGTTTTCCTTCCCATGCAGCATCTCACAATCCCAGTCCCTGCTTACATTTGTCAAACGGACCCAAATGTCTTTGGAGTAGATGGATGTCACAGGTGGCAGTATCACGTTTTAACTAAAAGTTTTTTCACTACTGGGGTTAATTTTACTGAAGAAGATGCCTGGTAACTAATAGCCCCTTGAATCCCTGTCCCTGATGTAAACAGAGACAATATGCTCCAAACAGCTGATGTTTAATGTTCAAATGATTGGTACACACACATTTTAGCCATTTATTTGACTGAAATTCTCATTCAGTGCAAGGGTCTTAGCTGTCATTCAGAGCAAGGACAAATTCATACAATCAGGTAATATCCTGTATGTTAAATCTATACCACGTATTACTATGAAGTTAAATGTTCAACATTAAGCATCCTTTTCCACATATGCAAACCATAATAAGAATACCATTATGATCATACACACCATAATATCAAAACACCTGAATAACACACAATGATTTTCAATAACTCAGGATGTAGTAGACTGGCTACTCTTTGAGTTTACAAACAGAAACATTTTGTTGGAAGTAGGGCCAGAAGTGCAATTTCTACCTTCAGGTCAAATATTATCCATGCGGCAAGACCAATCGTAGCACTCTGACATCTTGGAACTGGTTCTAAAAATGTAAATTCCAAACTGGCTGGTCTCAACAGCCATAATATCAACATATATAAGAATGTCATTAATTGGCATTCAAATGTAAAATCAAAACAGGAAACCACACTGGGCCCTCGTCATATATAGCTTTGTGTTCTGTGTCTCTTCAGAAGAAATTCTGAATCTCCAGGGAAGGAGACACCATGACACTTTATTGATTTGAATCCATGGATAACAGCCTCCATGTGGATTTTAATTGCCTAAAGACATTCCTTTTCATGCCTGTGGAGAAGAGAGGAGAGAGAAACAGGTAGAAAGCAGGTCACATGATAACAATATAATATTGGATGGACAATGAGCAAGTTTTCCAATATGAAATTATATTGCCCGTCTCTGAAAGGCAAAAATCAGAAAATCTAAGCTTTCTGCACAGCCATCACTTTCTCCCCCAGATAATGTGAGACCAGTGAAGGCCAGTTTATAGTCAATCGACTGACCGGTGATGTGCAATGGTTGTAGCTGGTCTCAGTGACATTTGCTTTATACTGGACAATAAATTGGCCTTTAGAAATGAGCTAAACCACCAAAAAAATGAATCAGTTCTCAATGAATATTCTCATGACGTCAAAGCTGAACTGCTTTGAATGGACCCTGGTTTGAATTGGCCATGGATGGATCCTGCTTCAGGTGCCTTATCCTGCTGCAGAAAGAACTGCACAGCCGGCCGTTGTTCCAGCTTCATTCCAAGAGCAAATACAAGCAGATAATTATTGCAGACTGGCCGTGCTTGCTTTGTTCTAGGCTTAAATATTTATTGAACCCGGACCAGAGCCACAGGGATATAGTCTTGTGGGAAAGCATTGACTTTTCACTCCGAGTGTCTCTGCATTTCCCATTTTCCATTTTTTCCTTTCTCTCACATTCCACCCACACCTGTGCCCACATACATCATCGGGCCCTCCCCAGCTTAATGCCAGGATGAATTCCACGGAGGCCTGCAAGAAAACATCAATGGGGTGGTTATAAGCAGAAGAATGTCGAGCAATGAACGAGAATGCACTGATTCCCAGATGGATCGATCCTCCTTTATATCGGATGCATGAAGCATTTTACTGCCTTTCTTCAGAAGCTTCCATAAAAAGTTTCCCTCTTTGTTTTAGAGAAATGTCTCTGCACCTTAATGCACTGTTGCAACAGTAGAGCTTTATTTGGTGAAGATTTAAAATCAGTGATTAAAGTTTTTTATAGCCCAGCAGAATGACAATAAATCATTCCATTATTCAATGAAATATAACATTTTTCAAAATGATAAATTATATACTTCCATTTTTCTGCACTCATATCTTTTAAATTTTTAAATTATAATAAAGGCGTCAACATTCCTTATACAACAGTCTGTGTGAATACTCAAATCTGATTGGATGCTAAGTGGGATTATTTTCGTATAATCTTTCAACGTTTGGCAGGTAGTACCGGCCCAGCCTAATCACGGTTATGAATTAATACGCTGTCTGCAATTTGCTGCAATTTAAGGAGAGCCACTCAAAAAATTGTGAAATAATTTTGTGAAGTACAGTAACATTACATCAAGATATTAATAGCTGTAAGCGCTCTACTGTTTTGCTAGTTTGCTGTTAAAGTTACAATGTGATGTTCTGAAATGGTTGTTTGTAAACGGAAAACTTTCAATTATCTATAATCTTTTCTTTAATAGCTAGCTATCACCAGCACAAAACAGAGAAGCTGGATATGTTGGCTAAATTGTGTGATATAGTTGAGTAATGTGTAGCCCACAGCCCAAGATGATTTTGGCATTTAAAAACTTTTCTGTGGAAATTTTGCACAAGTAGTTAGAACACCAATGTGAATTGTAAGGTGGACCAGGAATTACGAATATGAAGTCGCGAATAAGAAACCATTGTAAGCCTTATTTAAACCTTGAATTTAACCAAGATAAAAAAGAATCAAAACCAGACTGAGCCATCTGCCTAGGTATTTTGACCAGAACTTAAACTGTGACCATAGCTGAAACAGGAGCCACCTTAACAGCCTGAAGTAGTTAGTGCCAGCGAAAAAAAAGTTTTATTTTGAGGGTGAATTGCCCAAAAATATTGACGAGCCCTGCTTATATTTTCATCTTTGGTAAAAGATCATGGCATAAGCAGATGAATCCCCTCCGAGGTGGTCATTACACAATTTTAACGCACTCCACGGAGGCAAACTTCATGCCACGGTCAAAAACACTGAGATTTTACCCATTCTGATGGTTGATGTGAACATTAATTGAAGCTCCTGACCCATATTGACATGATTTTATGCATTGCACTGCTGCCACACGATTAGTTGATTAGATAATCACATGAATATATTCCCTTGCTAGCAGATTGCTAAATCCTATTCTATTTTTATGAAAACAAACACGTAAGATATGTATACTGTAGTTGTGCATTTTAGATCATGACCTACAGTATGTAGGGAGTTTTTGTGTATCTAAAGACTGCATTATGGGTAGTTATGCATTGTGGGTAGTACCTGTATGTTGATTTTTACCATTAACTATTGACAGTTACCTCCCAAAGAGCAAGAGGTTACCATTGCCATACCTTCTAGACGCTCTTTTAAATAAGCAGACATGGTACTCAACACAATTTCCATTTTCCCTGTCATCGCATCACTTTTTCTTTGCCTTTGTCTTTGACTGGCAGCTTAGATTATGTAACATTTGAACTTCATCTACTTATTAGAGAAGGAGGCTGAATTGAAAAAGTGGTATTTATACAGTGTCGCTGACTCAGGGAAAGCCCAAGCAGGTGGCCTCATGAATTAATAAAGAGGTGTGGGATGAGAATATGCTGAGAGTGGCCTCTAGCGTAATATCCCACAGTAATGAAAAATGCTCTTATGTTTATTGTATCACTAATTAAAATAACAGTCAACAATTTGTAGTTTCAGGTAATTGGTTGGAATCTGATTTGTAGTTTACTGGGGGCTTATACAGAATAAGTAGTCACCACCCCCATGTTTTTTTCCTCTGTCTTAAGGGGCATAGTGCAGAGAGAACTTGATTGGCAGTCAGTCGATTGAACTGCCTTGTTTCTTTGCTTTTGCCACAGATTTTTCCTTAAGTTTTTAATTATATCCATGTGACTGTGTAGTAAACTATGATCAAGTTGACAGCACAGTGCTCAGGGAAAACATTACAAGCAGCCATGTATTGTTTGCAGACACTTCAAAATATATATTTAAAACAAAGCAGAGCAAACCACGCGTTATGTTTTCTGCATACCTACAGATGGAATGGCCTTTTGTACATAATCTTTTATATACTGTGTTGTTATGAGCTGTGTTAATTATAAACCACCAGTAACATAGCAGAAATTAAATTGTGATCCCATGATAGAACTAACAATTTCACAAATGTTATGTACAAGCATTTATTGCTCTCTAAAATATTAAAGGAATAAATAAGAACAGAGCAAACATATCCAGCCAAGTGTTTTTTTTTACTATTAAATTGGAAGTTTTAGTTTAGTTTTTTCAAAAACTTGTTTTTATTTTTATTTCAGTTAAGAAAAGTCTTGACTGAAACTATTCATAGATTTGTGTATCTGTTTTCATATAAGCATAAATAACACAATCAGTTTATATTGAGCCAGGTAGCACTGGATTGGAGTAGGATTTGATGTGATTAGTGTCGGTTTGTGCAAGTCAACTATAGAAAATGAAAAAGATCCTAAGATCACCAGTCACTATATTGTATAAAAACCTAGATCTCTGGTAAATCAGCCTTCCCTGTGCATATTTTCCATCCAAATTCATGAAATTGTACTTGTCTGATACAAATAATGTTACCCCCTATGTTATAGTATCCATGTAAATTGCATCCATTATGACAATATTTATTTATTTAATACAAAATATTTTTATTTTTGTCATTCAAATACCGCGCCGGGAAGCTATCTTGTTTTTGTGCATGACTTTTCTTCAGCATTTTCGCCCCCGGGTTGCCAATGGCTGAATCTCACACTGTAAACGCCTGTAAGATTGGTGGTGTTCTACTGTAGACAGCAGTATTTCATTAATGCCCAACCCAGTGGGTTTTTTATGCTCTAGGCTCATTAAGCACTATAGCTGTCCTTTTTTAATATTAAGTGAGGTGTTGATTTATACATCTACACTGTTCAGGGCACATAGAATATATTTAAAAAAACATCCATAGTAGAGTGATTTTCACAATGCAGTCTTGACCTGTACTAATGACACAAAACAAAACATTTCTTGGCCTTCTCTTTTGTAACATTTCCATCATTTATTAATGTTGAATTGAACACATACTATAGTTTGCTTCACACACCATTTGTACTAATGTTTTTTGTACTACTGACTTATGATCATGACCAGATTGGGCTTTTTCTCTACAATTCATCCCGTCTTTAGAAATGAATCTACCACACGCTACGATAGCACAGCTGGCAGTTTTTTTCCAGCTTTGTTCCATCTCACTTCTAGCACTAGTACTAGCACTCTCCCTGTTATTGAATGCCTATAGCCTGAACTTTGACCTCATGACATGGACCATACACCACCACATACATATTTCAAAGTATAATGGGTTTACTGGGTCATTCAATTGAGAGACTGTTGGCAAGTGAGGCCCATGGCCAGGTGTATCACACCCAGAATGAAGTATTAAAATTATCATGACCACACCTCATTTGAAGACCATATACTGTGGGTGTATTCTTGCTATATTCAAAGAGTATGTGTTGGACAGTAAAATGATTGCATATATGATAGCAATATCGCTTGTTAATCCAGAGTATAGGTAGGGCCCCTACTACAGGGACATTCATTATTGGCTGCAGCTGAGGTGGGAGGATTTTAGTCAGGGGGTCCATGCCTGTTTTCTCACACACCAGAAACTCCTGTGGACGATCCTGCTTCTCAGACAAAATTTGTGTGGTCGACTGAAAGCTGAAAATTAGCAGCAGCTGCAGGTTGGTCTTCTGAAAACGGGGCCTTAAATAATTTGATCAAATGAAATGTACACACATGCACTCACACATCTATGAAAAATAATGCTCAGCAAACCTATATTCTGTTTCAGTGTCATGTTGTATTTGGTTCAGCTATGGGAGAAACTACTGACACACTTTCTCTGAGACTATTAATTATAGGGGACAGATAATTTAGTGATAGAGAATTATGACAGTTGACAGTTCTGTAGTTCTGCATCGATTATTTTAAGTGTGACAGTATGACATGTCTCTGAAGATGGATACATGCAAAGCTCTGAATGAGTGAAAACTCATATCAGCCAAAGAACCTGCACTGCGCTATATTAAGCTCTGAAACCAAGGGACTGTTTCAGACAACTAGCTTTCCAGCTAATTCACTTCATATTGGGCAGTTCATTAGCAGCCACCCCCATTATCATCCTTGTTCAGTGGTAATTCATTTGTTTGCCTTAAAATGTTATGGCCCACAAAGGAGTCTATATGGCACTTATATGTATGCAAATATTTAAGATTGATTAGAAACAAAATAAAGAATCCTCAATTCCCATGTGCCTAGTCTTTGCCATAAAAAAGAAACAATATAATAAACATGCCATCAAGTCAGACTGAGTAGAGGACAAAAGCTTCTACAAAAATAAATAAAATAAAACTCATTAGAAGCCATTGCCGACCCCCTGCTAAGTTCACCATTGAGAATTAATTTAGGCAGACTGACTCCCTAAGCATGCAAGTAATCCTTAATGCGCTGGCACTCAGAGTCCATAAAGAACTATCTTGGCAGCTACCCAGCTCCTTTAAACCTTCATTTGCTCTCCAAGCCCTTCCTGGAGATCTTCCTAGCATGGGTGCCGGCATCGTTTCCTGCTTCTAGTCTGTGGAACTTGAAGCAGACCAAAGGCGCTCCTATCTCCATCCCTCACCCCTTACGATGAAACAATTGGAGCTGGCACACTCATTGGACCGGAGTTTGGCCTAAAGATGTTATTCTCCACAGCACTTAGATGAAAAACCCGAGGGCATAGCTTAGCTCGTGGCCCCACTGCTGCAAGGCCAAAAATGTCATTTAGTTTGAAGTCCCATTTCAACTTTTTTGAAGGTTTAAGCTGGCAGGAATGATGCTGAATGACTTCAAATGTCATGACGGTGAACTGCCAACTGTAAAAGCATTCATTTTTGTCCAAATATTCAATGTTTATATGCTGTCAACATGTGATTTTATATACATCTAGCATGTATTGTATTTTAAATATGAAATGTACATACAATTCAGAGGAGGCGAGTCCATCGAGGCGGCCTGTAGCGTAGTGGTTAAGGTACATGACTGGGACCCGCAAGGTCGGTGGTTCGATTCCCAGTGTGGCCACAATGGCCACGGCTGTTGGGCCCTTGAGCAAGGCCCTTAACCCTGCATTGCTCCAGGGGAGGATTGTTCCCTGCTTAGTCTAATCAACTGTACGTCACTCTGGACAAGAGCGTCTGCCTAATGCCATTAATGTAATGTAATGTAATGTAATGTCATTAATGAGGCAGAGGAGGCTGCTGCTCCTCAAGTTCACAGTTTAGCCACATTTGTTACCAGGGAAACAGGGTCTTCAGACCAACTTCAGTTATCTGGATGCCATGAACATATAAGCCTATAAGAATTGAACACACCATTTGTAAAAGCCTCTTTTCAATGAACAAGCCACTTGCCTTCTATTGCATGCATATTGGATGAGAAAAGGTGAAAAGCATTGATGGTATGGATTTCCAGCGTTTTTTCCTGTGTGGGTGTGCCCAAAACAACCGTTTTCTCAAAATATGTACCGTCTACTAAACATAGAGTACTACAGACTGTCTGACTTATCCTCTGTGCCACTTTCCAACGTTGTGGCAGAAGTGGCGTAAAACATCCGCCCTTGTAATAAAAAGGCCCAGCCCCGTCCTCTTTGATCGAATGGACTGTGGATGTGGGACCTCCCAAAAAGTATGGTTTACTTCCTGTCACAAATACACTCAGCAGAAAGTACACAACACTACATTTACTTTAATAAGAGAAAGGTGCCAAATCAGAGCAGCAGCAGCAATCCCCACCCTGAGAGTCAGACTCATGCACGCCAATGAGCATGTTTTTACATCATCACGCTGTGCCCTTCACGCCTACAGTAAGACTACTCCCAGGGTTCCCCCTCAATTACTTTACAGCTCCGAGCACGTCACTCCGTCCGCCCCTGGACCTCCGCCAGGTTGGCAGCAGTCTCGTTCCCAATCACACAGAAACACAAGCAAATACAACCAGCTCCAACAAGGAAATAAAATAAAGAATGAAATGCACAAAAGGCAACATGTAGCCAGCCGCAAGAGAAAATCACATTCTCCACCAAAGGAAACCCGTTCCCATTGTGCAACACTCCCATCTTATACCAGTCCTCCCTCACATTCTGATCCTCTATAGCTGTGGCTGCCCTCCGCTTTGGCTGTACAGCAATCACTCAACTCCTGTGTCTACATCCTCAGTCAAGCAGTGGGCCATGTCACTGGCAGCACTTTCATATATTGACTCGTAAGGCATGGGCACTAGTTTTTGAAAAATGAAAAACAAAATATAACTAGAAAATCTGTTCTTACTAAAACTAAACCAAAATTGAAATCAAATTTGAAAACTACATAAAAATACAAATGATCATCATTATGAAGCCCATTATCTGAGCATTATATGTTTAATAGGAAAGTTTAGATTTTTTTTTAAGTCATTGTCCAGTCATCAGGTCTAACCCGTTGTCCATTATAGTGGACTATTTATATTGTGAAAATTACATTTTGACACAAAAAAACATTTATTGGCATAAAGTCAGTAAAAGTTAATATTTGTTGGAAACATTCAGGGTATACAGGGTAACAGAGGTCCTGAAACTACTGGCAGATTTACAGTACTGTGCATAAGTCTTTGGCACCTGTACAACATTCTGTACAGATAAGATTCTTAAAAAAATTATTCAATGAATTAAATAAAATAAATGTACTATACATTACATACGTTACATTGCATTTGAGTAATTTGGCAGAATAGTTCAAACTTGAATCAAATCAATATTTGACAACAAACTGCATCACTTCTCAACGCTGTCCTACAGTTCTATAAGACAATCAGCAGGAAGGTTGTTCCAAGCATGTTGGAGAACTTGCCACAGTTCTTCTGCAGACTTTGGTTACATTATTGCCATTTGGCAGACGGCTCCTTGCTTCTGATCTCAGACAGCCTTGATCAAGTGTTTATGCAAAAAGTAGTTAATTGCTGACAGTAATTAAACCTTTTGGAAATCTCAGATGTTATACTAACACACACAAAAGATAAACATATATATAATAAAGTCTAGGGTGCCTAATACTTCTTCACAGCACTGTGAATTTGGATAGTATAGATGAGAATGACGATGAAGGTACACCCTTGACAGCCAGGATTCAGATGATTGTAGATCTAAGAGAGGTAACGTCATTACCAAATGTGAGGGACAAAATATACATATTATCTTTTCATGTCCAGAATGAATATAAATCATTTAAATGTTCATTGACATATAGGTAGATATATATAGACAGATAAGCAGATAGTCAGACATTAACGTTCAGACGTGACGTCTATTGCAATGGATATGAAATTAAATAAATAAAGAGTGTATTTATTTGTTTGAGCTTCATTTCTACATGTAATATAAGTAAGACATTGCTGGAACAGAATCAGGTCTGAAGGGTCTGTAAGAACTTGCTTACTCATTTGTAGTCAAACCAGGATGTTTATTCTCCTATCTCTCCTGATGGAACATTTTCCAGTAGAAGCCAAATCTGCTTCCTGAAAACAAGTAAACAATGTTTCTCTGTTTTTGAGATAGGACCTCTTTCAATTTATTATGTTTCAATGTGTTTTAATCAGAGAATAAAAGTGCAGTTTGTTAAATGAGTCAAATGATCAAACTTTGCCTTATGGTTTTTTAATGTGTAAAAAGGTTTCCTGTTGTAAATTAATTCTTTCAAAGTTAATTGAATTGTCATCATCCTGTGCATTTAATGTATTAATTTCTTCCCTATGCCTTTTGATTACCGACATTGTCATTACCCTCCGTGTCTTCTGCATATTTCTCAATCCTTCTCGGTAAATCAATTAAGTTTTTATCCTAGGACCAGAAGAGGGGAGAATCCGTCCCCTGGACAGTTAAGAGACAAAAAAGGCTGTTAGTTTAAAAGTGAACTTTGTTTTGTGTTGTCTCTGTGGTCGGGGTGATTTTCAGGGTAAATGTTAAAGCGGCTTTATCTAATCCCTGTAAGTCTACAAGAGGAGCTTCCTTCTACAGTATTTGCACGCAGTGTGTGAACCTGGCATTTAAAGCCAGATACCAACAACAATACAGAGAGGTCTGCTCCTCTCTACAGACAACAAATAGGGGGCTATAGACAACTGACAGGAGTACAGTACATAAGAGTGAGGGATACATCTGAGCTGAAAAATGAAAAATGAAGACTCATCAACCCCATACATGAGAGACTATGGGGGAGGGATGGGGGCTAGTTCAGCCATTATTTGTGTATAAATGTTTCCATCTGAAGTTTATGGGTGAAAGGAGCCAAAGTTTAGCCTACTTAATCAGTTCGGGAAGAATCTTTGAAGAGGGCTCCTGCCCCATCTGGACTGCGATCATTGTGCTGGAGTTAGCCAGCCAATTTGTCAATTATGTTGGGCAGCCTCCAAGCCCATTTTATTGTATATTGAAATTGTATCAAATTTGAACTTGAACTGTTGTCTCCTTGTCCTTCTACACAGTCGACATACAGTAAAGCTATGAAAAAAGCAGAGCCACTAACAAGTGGCAAAAATACCAAATACCAAAGTTAAAGTAAAGAGAATACCCTTCTACTGCTGACTGCTTTCCATGATAGCATAATCTAAATTCCCAACAAAATAGTACAATGTGTTTGAGTTAAAACCTGGTCTGGGTTGCTTTGGTTACACCAAACTTGCACAGTGCCGAATGTTTCTTTTGACATACCCTCTATTGTGCTGCCCAACACATGGTGTTGCAAACAGAGTTGACTGCAGACCATGAAACTACCAAAGCTGGCACAGGCAAAAACATATTCAATTTGTGTGAGACAAAACTAGTACTCCACTTGTGCCCAGGCACGTCTGGGCTTGCGTTGTCACCAAAACAGGCCCCTTAGTGCTTAACAGCCTTTCAAAAGCAGTCACTGGCACTGAAATGACTGCCTGAATCTGAGAGGTATTGTCATTCAATAATCCCCCACTGTCTGTATAATTAGCACTCACTGTGTGTTACTTAATGGAGTGACCATAAAGTTGCAGCTCTCATGTGAATCCAACTTTCTGTTTATCAATATTTCTTTTTAATAGGCAGCATGGTGTACAGTGCTTGCATATTATCCATTTATACAGATGATTTATACTATTACTGACCCCATTCCCAATTCCTGTGGCCTGCGGTTCAGTGATTTATTGAGCAGAAAATGTGCAGGGAAGCCACAGGGAAAGGAGTGCATAATGCAGGCAAAAGACATGTGAGATTGCCAAAAGCTAATTACAAAATCAGAAGTGCAAAGATAACATTAAATGTTTTTGTGGATATAACGTTTTGGTTGAAATTGTAAACATGGCAAAAGATTGTTGGGTAATTTTGGGGATTGTAACTGGACACACACACACACACACACACACACACACACACACACATATACACACACACGCGCACACACGCACAAACACTGTAAATAAGCAGAGGGCAGTCTACTGACCCTTTGAAGCCGAATGTGTGAAAATGCACTCCCTTTAATGTCTTTTTTTTTTGTTATGCAGGGGAGACTTGGGACTATGAAACTGACTTGACCAGTACTAAAAGGGGGTTGTGTTTGAAAACCATGTCTGTTTTGTCACCACCGGTAATAGCTGCTGAAAACACACACCTAGCACTGAGAATAAGCTACACTGCAGTTGTACTGCTGTAGAAATATGAATCAGAAATAAACATTATCCATAGAACTGCCACTTCAAGAAATACTTCATTCCAGTAACCAAGATTCAGGAGGTAAATGTACGCTTTCTGGGGCAGAGGATGTTTATTTCCTTGCAATTGAGGATGAACTGAAACCGAAAATAATGTGAAGTGTTTTTATAATAGGTTTTGTGTTGTTTTTACTGTTTGTGTTAAAAAATACAAATGTTATATCTTATTACTATATTTACCTTTATAATGGCCCATCTACAACAGTAACTATAAGTATCTATCCAGTTCTTGCCAAATGGCAAAAGTTAAGCAGGTGTGGGCTTGGTTAGTACATGGATGGGAGACCTCCTGGAAACATGAAGTTGCTGCTGGAAGTGGTGGTGATGGGCAAGTAGGGGGGGATTTCAGCTCTGGTCAAATTAACCCCAATGCCCCAGCACCATGATGGGGACACTGTACTGTAGGAGACGCTGTTGTTTAGATGAGAAGTTAAAGGTACAATAGGTACGTTTTTTGTGTTAAAACATTGTTACAAGACCATTGTAAATCCCTTCCTATCATTGAAAAAGGCTCACTGACATGTTCGCTCACTCTCTGCCTGTGTTTATAGTCCTTAAATTTGGGTTTCAAAATATACATCAGCTGTACAATAATTCTCTCTGTGTGGAGTTTGCCTGTCCTCCCCGTGTTTTTGCGTGGGTTTCCTCCGGGTATGCCGGTTTCCTCCCACAGTCCAAAGACATGCAGGTTAGGCTGATTGGAGAGTCTAAATTGCCCGTAGGTATGAGCGTGTGAGTGAATGGTGTGTGTGCCCTGCGATGGACTGGCGACCTATCCAGGGTGTATTCCTAACTTTCGCCCAATGTATGCTGGGATAGGCTCCAGCCCCCTGCGACCCTGTTCAGGATAAGCAGGTTAAGATAATGGATGGATGGATGGATGGTTGAAAATTGGTTCTAACTGCCACAGCCAATGGCATGGGGGCTTATTCTGATTGTTTGTGTGTAGCTGCCCAAATTGCACTGCAGACAAGTGTTTGTTACTGCAATTCCTCTCTTGACTGTTAGGAGTCCGAAATTACCTATTGTACCTTAACCCGAGATCCTGACTCACTTCCTGGTATCTTGGCAAAAACGTTGTTCTCTCCTTCTCTACCTCAGCTGGTGTGTAGTGACGTTCTGGCGTATAATGACAGCTGTGCATCACCCAGGTGGGTGCTACACATGGTGGCGGTGTTTGAGGCGAGTTTCCCACTCATCACTGAAAGCACTTAGAGTGTCTAGAAAAGCGCTATATAAATGTAATGATCTATCTCTAATGGTAATCATGTGAGCATCCACACTGCTGAATGATAACGTTCCATAAATAGTCTCTCAGTTAAGTCATCTGCCATTTTGCATGCGGTGGCCTGTAAATTTGTTTGGATTTTGATTGGCTCTTAGTGTTTTACCGTTCATGCAGCTGGAAAATAAAAAGGTCTGAATTTGAGCCCAGTTATATCATTTATCACTGTCATTGTCGTTATAGTTGTGGTGTGGACTCGACCATCCACTTGAGAATTTTCTGAGCAGTGCCTTGACTTTCCCCAGTCATGAAATGTACCAGCCTATCCATGCATTTTAATCATAATTATTGACTGGCCACTGATTTTTTTAAAGGTTCAAGCATGCTGCTACATTTGCACATGTTATTTCAATAAAAGTAATTAAAACACGTGATTTCTGCTGCTTAATACAATTTTGCTACATATTCACTACATAATTACACTACCTATTCACAATTTCATCCAAATGTTTTTCTTTTCATTGATTTTTCCACTAGATTGGAGGGCATATTTGTTTGTGAATTTAGCATGACATTGACAGCCATCCTCCTGCTTCAGCCTTCAGCCTACTTTTTTGTCTCACTTCTTTTTTATTGATGCTTTAATTCTGCCATAAATGCTGGCGAATCCTATCAGTCCACAGATGTCAGGACAATTAATACATTTAATTAACATTTAAGTCATCAGTCACTGACATTCACAGATTGATTTATTGCAAAGTACTTGTAATTAAAATAAGTCATGACATATTGGAATACAAGAAAGCTAATGTACTTAATGAAACACTTACTTTTTAACCTTTATTTGCAAATCTGAAAGCTTTCAGATATTCATGAAAGTTGGCACAAACAACCATTGAAGGAGCGATTTGGGGTCTGTATCCCTCTGTTGATTGGCTACTTTGAGAATAAGAAAATATTCTGTGTAGGGCTCTAGCATTTCCCCTGTCCATCTCAAACACGTGGTAGAGTGTGGAAATTAACAAACTCCAAAGGTCACCATGTAAAAAATGAACATGGGAATTAGTTTTCTGGAAGGAGGCAACAATTCCCCATTTGTTTCTTTCAACATGTTGTCTTGACATTTAACACTGCCCTTGCCCCCACAATTCCACAATTTCCTCTATATTTCTTTCTTAAAGGAAACATGGCAGAGCAACTGATTCAAATTTGATTTACAACCTGTGAACAGTGTTTTTGCATTTTCAATACTATTTTAGCTTGTCTATGGTGTAACAACAGCACAGGTAAAGATCACTGCATTACTGAAAGCCATTACCACCCAACACTGTGACAAATAGCACTGTACTCACACCTTGGCTACATTACATTACATTATGGGCATTTGGCAGACAGTCTTATCCAGTGCGCTGAAAGACCCTAGTGGGAAGTAAAATTTCAAGTGCTAAGGCTACAACAAAGACAAGGACTTTGGCTTATTTGATTAATCTGACAGTGGAGTATATCAAAAAACATTTTTCTACAGCAGAACAGGATAGAATGATTACACTTAAGTCAGAACGATAAACAGCTTACCAATTAACAGGGAGAACCATGTGTTATTTTCTACAGAACAGAGAACGGCGAGTTTGCACCTGACACGGTTTTTATCATTTCCAGCACAGGAAGGGTTTGTGAGACTGTACAGTGCATTGCATTGTTTTGGCCACTAGGCTCTGTTTTCTTATTATTGTCTTTTTATGTGCATTTGTCTAGGCTATATAAAGTAAAGATTGTTCTTGGTTTGAATAACTGCGTTTTGTGGTATTGTGTGTATGTGGGCTTGTGTATTGTTTTGGTATCACCAGGTTTATTTAGTACTGGAAAGTAGGTACCTAACAGCTTATTTCACCATCTACATCCCTAGATTTGAGTCATAAATGGAGTACAGTTTAGCTTTGATTTAATAAAATCAGTATAACCTTATTTAGTACAAAATAGGGAAGCAATTGTGCCTTGTGGGGTCTATCATCCAAAGCTTATCATACCCCCACTCCGTGTACTAAACTATAACACTCTATCTCCCAATCAGTCTTTTATAGGGAATAGTGTTTGATGTTCGTCGACATTGGGGCTTTAGTAGCTCATACTCTTTGGGTCTATACCACAGGAATTCATGGAATTATTAAAAGACAAGTTTGATTTTCCTGCAAGAATTCTCATGGGTGATTTGTATTATTTTGGTAGATTTCTGATAAACTCTCCCAGTCTGCTTGGCTTGGGGTAAGGTTGGCTGTGCAGAGCACAGCAAAACATTACAGAAAAACACCAATTTGCACTGCCTCTCATAAGATAACAACCTACTCCTAAGAAGAGAACCAGTTGGTTGGTCAGTCTCTAACTCTCTAACCCTCTTTCTGTCACACACACACACACATTCTCCCCTGATGTTCTGAATCTCCTCTGAGGTGGATTTTGCTGTCAACATGAATTTGAGAAAAGGGAATAACGTGTTCTCAAGTATTCTGTCAATATGCTGCATTTTTTGACAGAGAAAAATATTCTCCTCTATTCTTCATTGGAAACATTCAGAATGTCGTGTTTATTCTCTACATTTTTGGAACAATATTTTGTTATCATTCCAACCTCTCCCACAAGACAGATGACACACATGGTGCATGGGCACAAATATAATGGCTTTTGGAAAATGTAAAATAAATATGACATGTTCTATATTTTATAATACAAATAAATCAGCATAAAATGGCAGCCTAAACAACATCACTCAATCCTCTTGCAACCCTGCTTGAAGTCTGAACTGATCTAAAATATAAATGTATTTAAAAGAGCTTGTCAGTATGTGCAAGTCTGCTTTATTGTTAACATGATAATTATTGGCATCACTAAATCAGATCCTGAAATGCTACAAATAATGGGGCTGTTTTTCAGTGACCAGGATTTACAGTCTGTTTATCAGCGATCCTGTGGACAAATGCTAATACTGCCTCCTCAGGAAGCCACCAGTACCCATTCACCTGTACCTGTGCTCATTGCCCTGTGCTGATTCACCTTCATCAGTAGTTACTAATAGTAATAGTAATAGTAATAGTAATAGTAAATAGTTAATGATTACTTGTGGCTGGCATTTGTAGCATAAATATAAACTACATTGGCTTTGACTATGAGCAGAACGGTCAAATTAAACGCTAGTGCCTCTGTTAGATAATGTCCCTAAAGTCCCTTCTACTTTGTTCTCTAACCTTATCACAAATTATAGGAAAAGACTCTCAAAGGCAGTCATTTTTACCAGAGGTCTATAAAGCATTAAACCAGGGGAGCCAATAATTGTGGAACCTGTTTTTTGGGGAAATATTTTATTTATTTTTATTTTGTTAATTCCATTGAATCATCAATAAAGTGCATTAGTTTATGCATTTTGGAAAATAAAGCTTATGTCAATATTTGTATATTTTTTCCATTTACATGATTTTTTGTGTATTTTTTCAAGGGTGCCAATAGTTCTGGGGCCTACTGTATGTATCTAAATTTAAGTCATTTTAGAAAGAAAAGCAGATTTTGCATCCCATTTATGGGTTTAATAATTCATACACAATATAAATACATTTGTCACAGCTCTCCAATGCCATACTTCTTTGGTGTGCTATTAAGGTGATTCATAACTGTCCCTTTTGGATCTGACAATCGCAAATATGGGAAGGATATACCAGGTTTGTTGCCTTCAAAGCATTGCGTATAAATCATTAAGAAACATCACAGTATATCTGGTAGACTGCGTTCTGAAAAGCAGTGAGGGTGCAGAGTGTACTTTATTTTTTTACAGCACTACCCAGACTCAGACAAGGGCAGGGGTATCAGTGCTTTAATGTGTTTTCGATAAATACCTCCCTCAAAACCAGGGCAATTATGTAACACCTTTGATGTTCACACAGCATTTTAATAGGATGTGTCAGCATTGATACAACCCATCTAAGCATATTGTCCAGCATCAAGGGACATCACAGTTTCCAGAATGTTCATGCTGTAGATATTTCTGGCTGTCCCTCCATGTAGCAGCGAGCGTAATTCCAGCTCTATTCAGTTCCAGACCTTTTCCGGTTTAACAGCAAGTTCGATACAATAACATAAGGATTAATCCATCCACTAACGTTGAGAACAATTGTCACTGCATTGCTGATAATTGGTGTCCAGTTTAGAGAAAGGGGTTCCACAATTGCCAGGGACATTTATTTTGGTCTCTCTGGGCTCATTCCAATCACTTATCTCATCCCGCCATGTCTCCTATGTCCATGCAAGATCCGGAGAATGTTTTCACAGTACAATGTGCTTTGATACAGCTAGCTAACTGGCTGCCTACCTGGCTATTCGGTGAAGCAGATGAAGTGGAGAGCAAATTCTTTTTGGGTTTTGCAGCAGTCATTGTTGTACAAATAATATGCACATGCCTTTTGACTGTTATATTAATCATAACTACCCACATGAAGCCCCCCCCCCCAAATCTCATCACCACCCGCCCCGGTTCAGAAAAAGAAACGTGTTCTATGGATGATGAAAACGGTGGGCAGACAATATCACACTGTATTAGCACTGAATAGCTTGGCACACTGAATGCAGCACCATGAAAACATAACCACATATCTTTGATATAGGGAAATGATGGGGGGAAATCCTATCGGAAGAGATGCAACTCTGAAATCACTCAAAGCAGCACAAGCAAATTATTAACTCCAGGCAATCACAAGGTGTAGGGGAGCGGTTATTGAAATACAGACTTTGTGAATTGCATCAGTCTCATTCCACAGTTGAACACAAATGGACGTCAACCTTATCCACATTGAGAGATAGGAATCACCATCCTTTGCACTAACAAATCCATTGAGATAGCACACAATTGCCTAAGTTAAAAACTGAAATTACCACTATTGCAATGACCAATTTTTTAAAAATATATCACAGTAAAACTAGAGTAATAGTGAATTATTTATGAATGTTTTCTTTTTCAAGTCTTAAGTCTGACATTGAAATTGAAATTGAAATTAATATCAAAGATTCAAATGAATGAAAAACTCATGGCTCGTGTGTTACACCATTTGGTAAAGTTCCCCAGTGGTCAACCTTTTGTCACAGAACCCTGCACAGTGTCATCAGATCACTCCAACTGCTTACTTACTTACTTATGTTGAATGATAAGGTGCTGCTACGGAAAGCATCTAATAGAAGAGCTATCCGGACACATACTTATGTACTTATCTCCTCAAATAGAATTAACCTTTCTTCTTTTCCTGCACCCTGAAAACACATCCGCTGAGTGTTTTGTCTGGAAGCACCATAACGGAGAGCAGCTTGTATTTATTTCATGTGAGTGTATTTACAGTATGATTCACGGTCGTATGTGGTGTAATGACTTCTGGAAGCGAGCGGGAGAGGGCAGCGATCAGGAGGGAAGGGAAACGGTTTGTGTTCCCATAGTTCTGGCACAGGGTGGGAGGGTGCTGTAATGGGACGCTCCCTCTGTCACACTGGCACTGGGTGAACAGTAGAGCATGGCAGATGGGGCCTGCAGTAGGTCTGATTGTGGTGCTTGGGTTATTCTGCTGTTACAGCTCTTGTTCTGCTGTTGGAAGGAGGCAGAGTGGGTTTAGATGGTGTGTGAATGCTAAGCACTGTGTGAATGCTAAGTGGGGACATTTGCGCTCCTGGGATAACGCCTATTGCAGGCATGCTAACCTAGACATAAAAGTCACGACTTGAGTGATAACTCACTCCATAATTCCTGTTTCCAACTCAGGAATTTTGTTTCAGACATCTGTATAAGTATAATAGATGGTTTAAAAAAAAAAGAAAAAGAAATCTGTATGCTTTGCATTACACGTTAAATGATACACACCAACAAAACCTCAAATGAAATTTGTCTATATACAAATATCAACAAATCATGATGACAGTAATTATTTAGGTAAATGTGGATAGCAAACTGCAGTGGATGAAACTTGGTGTGACCCATGATGCCCATCTGAGCTCCTCAGGACACACTGTGACAGAGATCCTACAGATATTCTGGAAAATATGTCATTTCCTCTCCCAAGAGACCACTTAGTTTTTCATCCAATCACTCCTAATGTCTGGTCTGGATTATTGTAGTGCTCTGCTGGCCATTTTACCTGCCCATGCCATCAGGCCACTGTAACTGGTCCAGAATTCCTTCTCTGGTCCAGGTCTTCAATCTGCCAACCTACACTTTAACAATCAGTCAGTAAGCTATTTACACAGGCTGGTTGCTGCAGTCTGAAACCCATCTTTTCAAATAACACCTCACTGAGTGCTTCTACTTATCTACAGTTAGCCCCCAATAATTACACTTTCTGTAAGTGTAATATTATTTTTCTGGAGCACAAAGGTACACAAATACAGTAAATCCCAAAAAAGTGCACTGAAGGAAGTCAATTGAATAGAAATGTGTTTGTTTTTCATTAAATGAAATAAAATCAATACATATGAAAACAAAGATTCTAAATCATTTGGTTTGCTTTTGCTTTAGGCAACAGGGGGTTGCTCTTCCTAGGAATTTCATGTTTTGCAAAACATTCTGTTTCAGTGAGTGTTAATACCATCACGTTTTTGTATAAGTGCCAACATGTAGAATGTGTACCAATTCAAATAAAATTTGTAGTAACTTTTTGTGCTTGCAGGGAGACAAATTATAGTATCGGAGACCAGGGAACAACCAAACACTCTTAGGATTTCTTTTAATTAAAAAAATATATGTAGATATTAGAGCAAATCTTTTTCATCCAGAAATAAGATACATGTGACAGCTGACATCTGCGGCATCAATAGAGTATTGAAACACAATAGAGAAAAGCCTGTGCTATGGCATCTTGCAATCACCATACAGAACTGGAGACAATAACAATATCTTTGTTTATATAATAGAAGTTGTTTTTTACTACATAGCTTCAGTCTGAAATGAAAGCATATGCTCAGACCCAAATTTTGTATTGCTTTATTGCATTAGAAAAAAATCGATAACTACCTCCTGTGATACTATATGAAAAGCACATGAAGATTTTATCATTTATATTCATTCCACCATCACAAGCTTCCTGAGCCGTGTCTGGCCTGCACTGATGATGGATAAGGAATGCTGATGTAGCACAAAGAGAAACACAAAATGGCACTATTTAGACCTGCAAAGGGCAGGACCCTCCATGAGTCTGAGAAAATCTTTCCAGCATGGGACGGCCAGTTAAGCCCATTATGGCAGTGTTTGTGACAAAAAGAGATATAGATTGCAAAGACCCTTCCCTGAGACACTAAATACACTTATCCAATAAGAATACAGCAATGTAAATCAAAGATGAAAAACTGTGGAGCGCATTGCATCGTAGTGTAATGTTATCTATTAATAAAATAACTTAATACTTAATACTTTTTAAAAGGTGGTCCACATACACAGCAGCTCAATATAAAATTATGTGTTTCTTTCTGGAGCTGCTATAGATTATTATTTGACAGATAATTAAAAATATGCGTAAATATGTGTTTTTCATATGTGTGGGTCTGGGTGACATATAGTGTGGCAATAAAACAATGTCCTCGGGGCTGCATTTTCTTCACATAAGCACCACTCCTTTTCCAGATGGTGGGCACTACTGACCTTGAGAATGGCTCAAGAGAAACACAAACATGGATAATGGCAGTTATCTTAAAGATAATAATAATCCTGATGCACTGTGCACTGGTGCTGGATTTTTATTACAGTCTTCTCCCTCCTGGTGATATAGTCACAGGAGGTTCATGTGTTGTGTTTGCAATTTGAATACAGCTACTTTATTCAAAGCTAGGTTAGATTTATCCACCACTCCTTTCTAGATATCATGTCTTGTTTGCTATTTGAATGGGGAGCAAGCACTTGTTTTTTGCTAAAGATGTTTCATACATCTTTCCTCTGGTGGCAAAGGAACAGCTGTAATGGTTGTAATCTGTGAAGGTTTTCTATTAATATATCATGCACCGCTGATCTTTAATGTTGCAAATTGAAAATGGGTCAGACATGTGCTGCCTACAACAAGCAAAATATTTCATTGTTAATGATATTTCATTGAGTCTATCTTGGTACTGTGGATGGTAATGATACTACAGTACATACCAGCACAATAGTGGTTGCCTGGACAGACAAGAGTCAGACAAGAACAATCCCTAGAGCCCTCATCAGCCTCCATGCACATAGTCACCTGCTGACCCTAGGATGGAGCTCACAACAAACTACTAATGCCTGCATTCTCCACCAATAGTGTGCAGCCACAAGGGAAA
The DNA here is from genome assembly GCF_963514075.1 of Conger conger. Classification (NCBI taxonomy): domain Eukaryota; kingdom Metazoa; phylum Chordata; class Actinopteri; order Anguilliformes; family Congridae; genus Conger; species Conger conger. The sequence continues at coordinate 73,692,220 of NC_083760.1, forward strand.
ACCGAAGAGTACTGTTCAGCATGGGCAGGCTACACCGCATGTTTTTAAAATGCGCTTTTTGACTTCCTTCTGTGTTGGGTGATTCTCCAGCAATGTGTGGGATAGCGTGTGATCGTGCCCTTGACGTGTGACCTCTGAGGGAGCTGGATCCTGGGAAACCACAGTTGGGCTTGTTTGTCTGAACTGGGTCTGGCAAAGCAGTGCATCTTATGAGGATTAAGGGGCTGCGGAGCAGGCCTCTGGGGGCTGTGGAGGGTCAGTGTAGAGATTACTGTCCTGCTTGCTGCTCTGAACACAAGGGCTGTAGGACACTGAGCTCCAAGTTTGTTTCTTTTTACATCGCTTTCTTGTTCCATAACACGGCACCTGTATCTAAAACTGCATCCATAATACAGGTGTTTTAGGGGTCAGGCATCATTACTGTTCACTTCTAACCAGCATGCGATCTATACTGTGACAAGAAAATTAAATCTTTCACTGAAGATGACGTCTTTTGACAGATGAAGTGGGGTACTGTGGAGGAACAGGACAGGCCGCAGCCAGGTTGGAACTCACTGCACCAGCATGCTGCCCCATCTTGCATGAACATTTCTCAATTCTCCATTTTTGCCCCAATTAAACATGCGTGATGACCACAATGAGCTGTTTGCCTTTTTGCTTTGGATGATTCTATTGAAATGCATATATAGCTGCCACTTCTGTTTATACTATTTATTATACCATTATTTTTTACATTATCCCCCCTCCCCTCCCCATTTGTAGGGGCGATATTAAACCTATTTGGCAGGGTGAAAGTAACATTGTGTGATTGCAAAAATGGCTACAATTGCAGCTAGGTCGATTTCTGTGGACATTTTATATGTATAGGGTATGTGTGTGCATATTTCTGTGTGAGCATACACATACCGTAGTGATGATCAATGGTGTGTTACTGTGTGTTCTGTCATATCCGACAGATAAGAGCTGGGGTTTGACAGCACTGAACCATGGCTTGTGAGACAGAATAACACTTGTTTCTCTTAAAGAGATGAGTGTGAAAAATAATACAATTAAAAACTAAGCCTGTAGCCTTTCTATTTATCTTCACATCTCCTCTACCTTTGAGTGAAGTTGATTTTAGTGAGTGATGGCTTCAATTCATTACCTGCCATCCAAACAATTTCAAAACCCTCCAAGGCCTGGAATTTCCCTGAATGGAAAGCAATAACACACCTTCAATCGTGTTTTTCATGAGGACAATGCATTGCTAGGAAAACGTACATGTATATGCAGCAATTGTTCTATTGTTCATTTTACCCAACAATTCTCTTGCTTTCTCTCTCTGTGAATGTTGCCTATTAGCTTTCACATCAATGTCAGGTTCCCGCTGCTTTAAGTGCAAATGGCTCTTTTTTTAGTTAGCCGTTTGGCCTGAACATTATTAAAATAAAAAACTGAAATGTTTGGGGAAACAGAGGCCTATATGCACATGGGGGTTCCATTCATATCTGCTTCAACACAGTTTCAAATTGTATATCATTAACAACTCCTAATGAGTCATAACTATAAAACAAATAGCAAATCATTATACTGGTAATGGAATTTTGCAGTCACAGGGAAACAGTCATTAGTGCTCATGTTTAAATTATGTATGGAATTCTCTTTCCAATCCCTTGAGGTAATGGACTTCACAACAATGACTGGGTTTGACAGACTGGGAATTAGATTGCAACTGCGTATTGAAGTAGTTACAAGATCATGTACTGTTGATTTAAATGTTACAGTAATAACTTCAGTGATGATTCAATAGTTGTGAGAATACTAGGAACGGAATGTGCATATGTGAGGCTCTGCATGTTGCTTTATTGCATAGCTTGTGTGACTTCATTTTCATAAAAACAATTGAATGGGAGACTGAGTTTGTCAGTCAATTGCTCACTTACAAATAGTAGTAGACCGCATTCTTCATTCTTGAGCTGTGTTTATGCCCCTTTTTCCAAATAGATTGGAAAACCCAAGTAAATCTGTTAGCTGGTCCCATCACAGCATCTTCTGTCAAATAACTGGAGTGCAGACTCACTTATGATTCCTCCAAATCATGTTTAATCTGCTTTTCATTCTACTGTCCACCTGGTGAACTGCACCAGAAGACCACAGCTCTGTATTATGCTTCCAAAGAATACAATTGGATGGTATTAGATGCACATGAAAACTGGCACCTCAGTTGAACAGTTTTTCGAATAAGAGAATTGATTCCCAGACCCTTTCTGGACAGTGATGACCCTGCATGTTCAATAGAGGACTGGTAAGAGCTCCATGGACTGGAGCCAGGCTTGACAATATCGCTTCAGGAAAGGGCCCCCTACAAACACAAATGGGCAGTGCTGGAGAAGGGTATGGCCAATACACCAGGACATGTGCATGCTGGTAGGTCAAAAAAGACACAGTTTGAAAATTCAACCTTGAGTATGAGTCTGATACTACAGAAGGTAGTGGAATTGTAGTGGAAACCTATAAGCTAAGTCATCCAAACTAACAAATTGAAGTTGTGCACTAGTACTAGTACAGCAGCAATAGCAAATGTGCAATTTATAGCATAACCTTTCATGATGAACACGTTTTCTTGACTGTGTCAGTAATATAAGCAACCTCTTTGAAAAATTATAATGAACTGCTTTCTAGCAGAGGGATTGCCACATATGACTTACATTATTAAAGTTTTGGGTGTGAGCCAAATATGTATTACATTTGTTTGATATGCTCTACCTCTCTCTGTATTGCTTTTCATATGGCTAGTGTCATTATAATAGCTGAAAACTGTGGAGAAATGTTTTATTTTTACATCTCCTTTCTGATGGAGATTGTATGCATATCCTTCTGTAGAAATCATTTTTCCTCGTTGCCTTTGCCATTTTGCATCAGTAATTAAGCAATCAAGCAAGTACTATACTTCCCTCATTCGGACTGCTTTTCCCTCTAGTTTATTAACTCAAATGTAACCGGCTCAACCCTTTGTATTTTCTGTGATAGATCCCTTATTTCATTTCTCTTACATCCATTCTACCCTTACTTCACAGCAGGCCAGCCAGTAGAGGATGTTTTCCCCCTCTATACAAGGGTTCCTCACCACTGGGGAGTTTATTTTTTCATTGTCTGAGTTTCCTTTTATCTCATGTTACATTAAATTACATTACATTAATGGCATTGGGCAGACACTCTTATCCAGAGCAACATACAACAAAGTGCAAAGTGCATAACCATAACCAGGGATAAGTATGCTGAAAGACCCTAGAGGGAAGTACAACTGCTAACAGTACAACACAAATAAGGACTAGGGCCTATTTCATATATATATATATACACAAATCATGTGCTGGCTATCTGGGGGTTTAGGCCTGGGTGTTACAGTCTTTTTCCTTTTCTGCTACATGCTATGCAAATTGATTTGATACATACTGTACATATGAACTCAGAGAATACATACAAAACTCAAATATAATCATAATATTTGTGTTGGATATACATGAGCAGAAACTCAAAACAAAACTCAAACAATAAGGAAATGACCAAGAAAGGAAAGGAAAGAAAACATGATGGTGTGCATGTGTGTGTGAGTGTGCATGCGTGCAGGTGTGCGTAAGGTAGTTCATGACACTATAAATGGCAAGATTCAATCACAATATAATTACAATGTGTGGTAGAGAAGCTTGGAAAGTGCAGGTTATCTGTACCTGTATTTTCTTATGAGCTAAAGAATTTAATGGAAATTGTGCTTTACAGGGTGTTGAAAGGAAGTCAGGATTAAATATATTTATAGCTAAAACTGCATCTTTGATGTATAATAATATTAAATATGGAGACAGTTTTTCTTTGCAAATAGTGGGGCAGATGGCTCGCAGTAGGTGGAGAAGGTGTCATACATTCCTTCTATGAAATATAAATCCTATTGAGACTTGTAGCATAATTACCATACGTGAGATGTGGGTAAATCAAACTAATACAATGTTAAGATACGTTTGTGATGTACCAACTCTGACACTTAATTTGCAGTATTTTATTTTTCCTGTGAAAACAAAGAAGTTGCCATTACAGGTAGTTTTTAATTGAGTGATAAGAGAAATAAAGGGACCAGGCAGGTTTCTAATATTGAGGCTTTCCCAAGTAATGCACACAGGATCATGATCTAAAGGAAAGCAATCATTTTTGTGGATCATATGCTGTCCAATTTTACTTTAAAATGAAATCCCACATGCAGAAAAAATGCATACGTTGCATTTATGTATTCTTTTTTATTTTTTGTAATGTTCATTCCCTTGTCTATGTCCCTCATCTCTCTACGCTTGCTCTTATGCTGCACTGTGTTGCCCAGATACAGATTTTTTTTCTTACACCGTCTGCAATGAGAAGACTGACAAAAAATGTAAGTTTGATAATCAAACTTGTTCAAATCTCAGGAAAATTCAAAATGCAATTAAAGGCCAGCACTTGTAATCCTTTCGCCTAGGTGAAATAAGGAGCCCAGTAGTGCTCTGCACTCATCCGTGTTGCACTCATGGTAGTGCTCAATATCAGAGACTAATAAAAAACAGGCCACGTTATTGTTTTTTCTATTCAATTCAATGTGTGAATCATGCTATCCGCGTAGCCTGTAGGGTATACATTCAAAATGGAGGCGCCAAGAAAAGCCAACTCCACCACGCCTCAGGAGTGGGATTTTGAAATATTGTGGGTTCTGAGCATTGGAGACAAAATAATAACCAAGGAGAGAGTAATCTGCAATGTATGCAAGTGGCAACTGCTCTATTTATCCCTCCCTATTATCCAAAGGAGAATAGTCAATTCAGTTTATATTAAAAGCCATGCCATTGTTGTGAATTGATGATAACTCAATTTGCTACAATATTTTCATTTAGTAGCTAGCTAAGTATCACTAGCACAAAATAAAGAAGCAATGCCGACATTGTGCAATGTGTGGCCGAAGGCATTTAAAAGCTGTTCTGAATTAGTCTGTAAAATTGCAGTTGCAAAGGCTGTTTAAACATCTTAATCTGGACCAGAAATTATAAATAAGAAGCTGTGAACAAGAAACTAAGGCTCATTTAAAACTGTGAATTTAATCAACATAGCCAAATAATCCAAACTGGATTTGGCAAACATAAATAGCTGGTTTGTATATTCTGAGCTAACCAAAATACCATAAGTAACATTTTCTGAGATGTTTTGGATAGGTTTTTGGACCCCTAGATATCCTAGAGCCTATACTGATGGAAAGCATTTCCCACTTGATGGTCAACATAGTTTATTTGTAACAAAAAATATCTGGATTTTTTGGGAAGACTTTATTTGACAGTTGTCATCATGACATAGAAATGACAGTGTTATTACCATAACATAATGCCTGTCATGATGGGCCATGTCCATTCATAAAGACACAACTGACATAACAACCTGCATAGAAGGCTCACTATGACAGGGGTGTCATACCACTGATTCATCATGGCCTTTGGAAATAACTCAATCTTTGAAAGCTATGCCACTGTGTGCCATAGTGTTAGATCCAGACTAAAGCTTTAAATAAAGTTCAAAGTAAAAACACACCTGCCTCCCAATACCTTTATATATAGCCATTTTCTTCTGATTTTTGTGAAGACTTTTCAGGATATGCTTCTTTCCAAATAAAAAAAAACAATAAATATAGATAGAGCAAGACATTTTCCAATATGCTGAATTGACTATTTCTGTCTCATCTGCATGATTTATTTCCATGCTAAAATGATGAACAAGCAGGAAACTCACATGGAAAACAGCAAGCTTTACATAACATGGAATTTGCTATCAGTGGGGCGTGAAAGTAATTTGTATGCCATTTTGTTTCAACATTAACTATGTTTCAGCAGTAAGCAAAACACATCTACAGATGTACTGATAATTGTTTTGCAGCAACCTGCAAAAAAAGGACATATTTAATAGCTTGGCCATATTCTAGCCCTAGTTTATGAAGATTTACTGCATATGGAATGTGGAAAAGAAATCAGTTGGTCCTATTCTATTTAGGTATTATATTCCCATGTCTTTTTATTTAATTTAGCACCATAAGATGGTAAGGATAACAGATAATGAATAAAGAAAAAAAAAAAAAAAAATTCACCATATTTAGTTCATTTTAATCTGACTCAGAGAAAAGCCTTCAATTTACAGACAAGTGGAATGCACACATACAGTACAGTATGCAAATAAAAAGATACATTGTTAAAATCAAAAATTAAAATTAAATTCAGCATAATGACCTTTTCAGCTGATTTGTATTCAGAAGGAAATCAAATAAAAATGACAATCCATTTGTTAATTTTAGTCCAAAGTGACATTGAGGCCCACAAGTGGTAAAAAGTTCTGTCATTGTTATTTATGCCATCTCTGAAAGCAGAACAGAGACATTGCCATAAGAGCAGTGCTGGGAATTTGCTTTGAAACGGCAAAGTTCCCCCAAAATACAGTGTAATAATAATGGAAATGAGAAATTAGGTGAATAAAATAACAACTTTCATCCCGTTCCAGCACATTTCCCTGATTTTAAACATTCTGTCTTACTGTCTGGATTCCAGTTTAATGTGATTCTGTTTTATCCCACATGAGGAAATTTCCTCTGGACCAGGCAACTAGAAGAGCAACCAAATTTCTAACAAACCTCCAAGGCTTACATTAATTGTCATTGTGTTGCATAATGGTATTAGTATTAGTATTTTGTATTATAATACATTTTAATATTCTCACAATATAATAGAAACACTGGAATACCGCAAATGAAAAGGGGACCTGCTAATACCTGTGTGAAATGAGGGGCATTCTTCAATTTTGTTGGCAGATGGATGCATTTTACAAACGGGTTGCTCTTCAAGTATATTTGTATAGTCATAAGCCTCTGTAAATATGAAACATCACCTGAGGTTTAAGAAAAAAAGGATATTAATGAACAGATGAAGTTACTCCTGATTAGCTTCTCCCTTCAAAACAGTTTGAGGCACTTCAAGTCAAATGAAAATTTATGAAAGAACTGATCATATTCAGTATTTAGTTGGATACATTTGGAAAACCAAAGTTGCCTAAATAAGAGCTGAGAGTATGGGATTTCTGTTGGAAATGTTTTGGATTCGCACAGGAATAGCAACAGAGCTCATTGTCACTGGGTTGCACAGCCTTCAAGCCAACAACATATGTTGCCACAGATTTGGGGACAATAGTGGAAAATAGTTGTGGACCTCAATACATGATCAATGGCATCTCCTTAGTTTGGACTACAAACTTTTCCTTGTTCCTTCCTTAAGCGAATGACACTTTTTCTCCCTCCTTTTCCCACACATATTTTGTCTTCCATCCCTATGGCTCATTGAGTCATGAGCTCTTTTCAGGCCCTGTCTGGGTTGTTAGTCATGCACTGTCAGTCTTTCAGGTGCCCTTGGCCCTTTGAGAGACAGCCCTCTGACTTTCAGACAGGACCACCAGGGGATTTGTCATCAGGAATGGTCCAAAAGGCCCATCACAAGGCCTGTCTAGCCTGAGATACTTTTGTGCTATTGTTAGGAGTGGGCTAGGAAGAGCCCCAGAGAGCTTTGTGTAACCCTGATGGCATATGTACAATATCATCAATTGTATTCATCTCTGCAGAAAGTCGGAGTAGTGGTTAGGAGCCCTCAACTGAGGGCTTGAAGTGTTGAGTTCCTTCTCTTGTTGGTTGGTATTTCCTGCAGTAGAAATAACCCCACACGGGGGATGTAAAAATTTTATATAAGAAAGATTTGTAAAATATGTTAAAGTGCAGTGCACAAAAACAGAATACCACCTTAAATCAGGTAAAATGTAGTTTATATCTGTGAAAACTACAGATAGAGTATGCACACACTTACCCTAGATTTGTGATGAACTCTGGATACATCTAGTTATTCCATAAATTAATGTATGTATTTGTTAAAGCTTATGAATGATGAATAGCAGCAATATGGTTGTCTAAAAACACATAATATTTTATTTTACAAAACATTGACAACAAAGGCAATAGTCATCTGTACAGTAAATCTTACAGTAATAGACCCAAATTAAAGATAAGGACGTCTTCAAGTTGTGTGTCTACTTACATCAAAATACATCTACTTACATAAAAATGCAGAGATTTGTGTGAATATGCTTTCAGAACAAGGATAACTAATCCACTATGGATTCCTTTTTACTTAATTGTGTCTAATTTCATAGCATTACAGTTCCCATGTGGACTGCATTATATACACTTTGTTAAAACAACACATGACATGGCTGGACATGTCTGAACCTGTTGTTATGTTAGATGTAGAATTATTCTATGTGAAGTGCAAATAAACATTATCAGTATTAGATAGAACTGATAAAGTGGAGGATACTTAAATCAAGAACAATTAATAAAGGTAATTTCTATTTATTTCTAACTGACCAGTCACCATTGATGCAGTAGCCTACTTATGTATTGGTGGATCATTTTGAGAGTCATTGATGAAAGGCATCTCAAAATAATCCACCAATTCAGAAAATATTCTGTGGCTAATCTCCTTCGGGTGGATATTGGTTTATTTACAATCATTAATTAGTTTTCAAGAGTCATAGTTTGAATTTTAAACAAGCCAGGTGTTTGAAAACTACAGCTATTCCTATAGGATACAATCACAGCTCCACAGTGTCTCCACAGCAACATAACCCACAAATTACAGTACAGCCAACAAACATGGTTCAAAAGTATTCTGTGTGAAGAAACATTGTTATTGAGTAGTTCAGTGGACCTTGAAGGATTATAGAATGACTGTGGGATGTTTCAAAACCCTCACTCTTTATTTCACTTTGCTGTGCCAATACAAACATAAATGTATACTCCAAAGATTCATGCTATTAAATATTTTGATGAATTGGGAACCTTTTTCCAGTTCTTTGATGATTATTTTAATGTTATATAATTAATTAATATTATTAGTTTCTCCTGAACATACGCATGCATTTATATACTGTGTAACAAGCATCTCTCTTGAGTCTACTCCCTCTTTTCTCTGGGTGTTCCCTTCCCTGTGTTTGCTATTTTTTAGATTCCAGGCTCAAAAGGTTCTAACAAATGTATTGCAGTGTTCATTAACTTATTTATGCAAAATTATGTACAATGGCAAGTCATATTTCCAATAGGATCTTAGTCAGCTAGCTCAGTGTTGTTGGGCAGAAATACATTTCTGAGGGTTATTATTATTATTATTATTATTATTATTATTATTATTATTATGCGATATTGACTTTGTTTCATATTTTCACACAAGTATAAGGTCACTTAGTTTATATCACTGCCTTTGTTTTTAAAATGCTCACCATTTATTATCATACTGTCCAGTTTTGTTCTGTATTCATCTGTATTCATATTATTCCTATTCATATCTGTTTATCTTTACATTTACTGTTTTATCTTTTTATATCATTAATCTATGTGTTGCACTGTATTACTTGCTGAAGGGAGCCTAAATTGGTTTTCAACAGTGGAATACATAAAATACAATGCGCAATAGCACACACACACACACACACACACACACACACACAAGAACAGTTTATCATATTGCTATTTAGGATAAGTAATTAGGACAAGTAATATTTTAAAAAATTACTAATTTTCTCATGCATGAAAAACAAAATTGTATTTTATTTGTTTTGGCCAAAGTTGCAGCTTTGCTGGATGTAATACAACATAATGCTTGTATCCACAGGTTACATACTCAGCTGCGTTAAGACGTTTTTAGCATCAATCTTAGGCTTGCATCTAATGTTAATAACAGCACAACAAATACTCCTTCCCACTGTGCTCTCTCATTCGCATAGGCCTAACTCACCGCAACTAAAGCAAACACTTTTGATTGGCCTTTTATGCAAGCTGTAGCTTTTAGTCATTTAGTTGTGATCACATTGTAAGCTAGGATTCATTCACAGCATACTTAAACAATTTGAGAAATGTAATTTAGGAAAAACTAAAATAGGACTAAGAATAGGAAAGTCTGAAAAGTCTGAACATTTTACTTTAAAGGGAAGAGTCAAGGAGGTGAACCTAAAATACTAACATTACATTGGGTAACATAGATTCACGATGTCCCAAACAGCGCAACTTCCATGCCGAATAAATAAAAAATTACTATTTTTTTTGCATTTTTGTGTGTGTGTAAAGGTTTCATTACAACTTAGTGCGAGACACGTACGTGATCCTTTTCAGCATACTGTGACATGGTAATGGTGCTTCCCAGCCAGTGACAGTGTGGTGGGGTGGGAACCTGTGGTAATGGGAGACCAAACCAGGCAGGCTTATATGGCTCAGCCAAAAGTGTCCCTTGTTAAATTGTTCACCTACATACTACACACATCGTTTCATAGCCTATACACGATATTAGTATTGAATTAATCTCAAGGATAACAGAGTAGTTGTACTTTAGGTGCGGAACATTGTGAATAGGTGTTCGGAACATCTTGAACTAATATGGTCTTCCAAACACAGGGAACTTGTGTAATGATTTGTAGGGATAGGGATTAGTAATTAGAAAATTTGTGAATAGTGAGTAATTTCGGACATAGCCTTAGTTTGATAAAAGAGTGACTTTCATAATACCAGAAACTCCAGGCTAAGCGCAAAGTGAGCTGGCTATCCTACCTAGTCTGCTTTTGCAATATACAGAAAGCCCCTGGTGTCCGCATTCCTGATGTTTTGCGTTGTTAAATAAGTCATTTTTAATTGTTCAATAATTCAAAGATGTAATTTGAAGTGACTAATTTATAGTTTGTCCTGCTTTAATTACTGTAATTGTAATGTATCATGCTGTGGTTTCAGTTAAGCAAGTGCTTCAGTTTTTATAAGATTGTGTGTACAAGTATGCATGTTTGCATGTATTATTTACTCAATGATATGGCAAACTTATGTGGCAATGCTGGCATATGCATTGTTGTCTTCCTTGCTACCTTGTTCCTGCTCTTCACAGGTTCATGAAGATCATGCATAATCACCAACCATTCTCAAGTTACCTCTTCCCCATCTATCCCTGACAATGATGATGTCAAACTCTGGGAGATTGCCCAGAACCCTCTCTGCCACCCCACAGAGCCTTTCCCTTTTCCTGGGTCTCATTTCCTCTCAACCTGATGACATGTAATAAAGACTTGTTTCAGGCATTTGTTTCACAGCAAAAAAGGATGGATCCTCAGGGTGAAAGGCACTGTGACAAGAATTGAGAACTGCAATTTCCCCACTTGCCATTATTAGATTAGTGCTTGTATCATCAAACAGATAAGCCCGCTTGCATCCGATTGCATTGCGTGCCAATAATGTGGTTCTAATGGACATTTTTGTAGTTGGTTTTGTCGTGATTAAGAAAACTAGAAAACATGCAATTTCCAGTGTATTTAGATGTGCTCAATTCCTCCCTCATCTCCCTCCCTGTTCTGGCCCATTGCTGTCCAATAGTAGGCTCAGCTGGAATGAATGGCATTCTCTAGGATTTAGAGCATATCACTGGATGAGTAGAAAGAGCTTATCACTTTCTTTTTTTAAGAATTAGAACTAATTAAGGAACTCTGAGTGAGTGTACATCTGGATTGAGGGTTATCACACTTTACGGCTGAAGCCTGAAATGAGGTGATACACATCTGAAAGACATTTTCAGCAAAGAACTGAAAATGTCAGAATGAGCCGGAATGAGCTGCCACAGACAGGGCAGGGTAAAGGTGAGATGACATCAATGACATATATTTAGTGGTCTTCCCTGAATGCATTATATTTAGCATCACATCTTGTTGTCCATGTGTTCAGTGATAAATAGATAGATAGATAGACAGATTGGAAAAGTATTTTATAAATAAAGATCTAACAGAAGTTACAAACTGCTTTACAGAAACAAGCATGCAATCAGGATAAAATAAAACACACCAAAATATACCATTATAAGATTAATTTAAAATACCCATAAAATGCTGTAAATAACAGTAGCAAAAGTGGTAAAAAAAGAATAATAATAATAATACCACCTCCAAGAATCATAACAGAAACAACAATAAAACCAAATAAAAACATATAATACAAACCAGGGAAAATACTACTGTATTAAAGAAATGCACATTGAAAAATGTTTCAACAGTTTTTTTTAAATGCGAAAGACTCTGTAGATCTGAGGTGTAAGGGGAGGTCATTCCAGAGGGTAGGTGCCTGGACAGTAAAAGCATGATCACCCTTGGTAACGAGTCTGGTGCGGGGCACTACTACGCAGTTTTAGTCAGCAGATTTAAGTGCCCTAGTTGGGATGTATGGCGTAATTAGTTCAGTAATAAACCTGGGGCCCAACCATGCAGTGTTTTAAAAGTTATCAGCAGAATTTTAAAGTCAATTGTAAAATGCACTGGCAGCCAGTGCAAGGATGCTAAAACTGGTGTAATGTGGGACCTGTGACTAGCAGAAGCACTAGGGCCGGTAAAAAAGTGAATTGCAATAATCCAGGCACAAGGAAATGAAAGCATGGGAAATCTGCTCAGTGTCTTTCCTTGTGAGAAAAAAAATCATTTTGGGTTGAGTTTGAAAAAACTGTGTTGTGACATGTTGTTCAAACTTCAAGTTAAAAATAACACCCATGTTTCAGGTCTTTATATTGGCTGCCTGTGGACCCATACACTCATGGGTTTCACTGGAGAGGAGGTCAGGGCCTATAACCAAGCTGGAAGAAGTTACTAGACATCCCGTTTTAAATAGCCACCAAAAAGGCATGCAAAACACTCTAATTATTTGTACAGTTTGCCTTAACTGAGAAATTCAGCTGCATGTCATCTACGTAACAGTGATACAAGATTGAGCTAAACTGCCTAATTATGACCAAAAGGAAGCATATATAATGACAACAAAATATGACCCAGAATCGAGGGACCCCGCAAGACAATGGAGAAACAGAGGAAACAGGATCTCCCATGGCCACAGTGAAACATCTCTTCGATAAATAAGAAGTGAACCGATCAAGGTCAGAACCGGTGATACCCACCCATCGCCTAAGCCTATTCAATAAAATAGCATGGTCAATAGTGTCAAATGCAGTACTAAAGTCCAGTAATATTAAAATAGAGATATCTCCAGTCTCCGCATGCATGAGAAGGTCATTAGTGATTCTAAGAAGGGTTTCAGTGCTGTGCAGCTGATGGAAGCTAGATTGAAATTTATCAAATAAGTCATTTCCCACAACTACCTCTCAGAGCTGCTGAGCAATAAGCTTTTCCAAGATCTTGGATGCAAATGGCATTTTAGAGATCGGGCGGTAATTTGACAGATCTGCAGTCCAAGTATTCGGATAGTGGTTCAATTTCCGTTGTTTTGGCACTGTACAGCAGTACACTGGATCTGAGTCTCTTTGGATTTGATTGGAATAGATTCCATTGGGAGTCTTATATTTGGTTGCATAGCCCTCAAAAGCAATAACTGAATCAAAAAATTATTGTCATGGGTGAATTAATTGTGATGCACCGTAGTGCCATTGTAGCCCCATTCATTATTTATAATTATATAATGAAATGCTGCTATATCTAAAAACAATCTCATGGTAGAATGAAGTGTGCAATTAGTGTTAACCAGACATAATAATGAATTATCTGTGCTAATGGAGTCCAGTAAGGTGGCAGTAGTACGGTGTTGTGAAGGAAAGGGCAAAGTTCTAACCAAAAGGTCACTGATTTGACTCCCAACATAACTTTTCTGTCTAAGCATGGCACTTCAATTTAACTGACAGCTCAGATTTCTGTGTTTGGATATCAGATTTCTGTATGGTGATTTGTTCATACACTTGACCATGGTCGGCCATGGAATTCTCTCCTAATGGTATCAGCGCCCCAAAAACCTTTCACAGAACCCATAGTACAAATAGCAGTCCACCTTCCTCTTTTTTATTGAGATTTCAGGCTTTCAATGATGACAGCATCAAGGAGAGCTTTTTATCATGCTACACAAATGGATAATGTGTAAAACTTTTTTTGATGTCTGACGACAAATACATTCATAGTGTATAATATATTTCGAAAAGTAAAAATGAACTGTGTCAAATGAACTGTGTGTTCATGCATGAGTGCCTTCAACACTTGAACTGATTCAAATATACAATAAGTATGTAATGACTGTAACTCAGTAAGAATAGCCTTTTAACTAGGGGAACACTAATGCTTGTTCCCCATCACTTTTAGCAGTGCAAGTAACAGTGCACCTTAAAACATGTGTCATTAAGGTCTCTCTTGGTACAGAGAATCGATGTACATTTCTGCATTGTCACTGTCTTTTTTATAATGAGTGCTTCTTTATTTTATAATCAATTTGTACCCTTTGCTCCCTATTTCGAAATGCTTAAATGTATTCATTAGTGTTCAGGGCTGCAACCTCCGCTATTGATTCAGGAAAACATAAACGCGCATATACTCGCCTCGGAAGCATGTGATATTAGCTACTGCTTATTATCACAGCGCAGTCGCAGGCAAGGCATACAGCATGAGTCAGAAGACACTTTGTGTGGCGCTCAACAGGTGGATCTTGGGAACCAGATTGACCAGCGGGGGTGCTAGGGTGTGAGGAGACCATGCCATCTCAGCTGACTAAAACTCCATCCCAGATCGGCACTAGAGCTAGGTGTGTTTTGCACAGCAGGGCTGCTGGCTGCAGTCAGCACTGGCATGGTTGGATTTGATACTAGACTTTGGGGCCGGTCCATGCACTACAACCGTGTCTGAAACAGACTGAGTTCCCCAGCAGTCTCTGTTTACGTTTATGGAAACCTAATCCTCAGGATAAGTGGATAATGCTGTTTGGCCCTGGAATTCTTTAAGCAATGTCCCAATATTCTGTCAAAATATTTCCCTGGTGTCAGCAAGTATCCCATGACTTTTTAGCACTTGGTTTGGGTTCTTAAATACAGCATCTGTTCTAATACTTCAGTAGAGGACAAAACTTAAAGAAGGACTTAAAAGCGGAAGCTTATCCTTAGCTGACTGGGGTGCTTTCAGCATGAGAGATAATTCCAGAACTTCAGTTGCTGCTCAGTTCTGTGAAGGACCTGGGTAAATTCACGGATAACTGTGTTGATAACAGGCTGACTAATATTGTTCTCTATGCAAGCTGTCAGTCTAGATAACTTGATATGTGTGCATAAAGCTTGAGTCACATTTTTTCCTTAATAAATCACTCACATTGTGTATACAAATCAAATAGCGCATACTGTATGCATTTATTTCCTTACGCAATTAATTATTTTGTCAACCCTTTATTTTTATTGTTTTGCAAAAATGTGCAATATTGCTTTGATTAGTATTCATAGTTGATCTTGACAGTAATTATGAGTCCATGTTACACATTGAACCAGAACATCATTTATTTCACAATAAAGTGAAGTAATTTAAAAAGATCTTCCAAAGTTAGAACACTTCCAAAGTTATAATTGCACACCAGAGTGTCATACAGCATCAGTTGTTGACAGCGTCAGGTCAATCATGAAGCTCTCATGAATGCACTTTTCCTCCTGATGCTCGCAAAGTCATTTCCTGATGTAAAGAACACTCGCTCACCACTCAGTTTGCATCAAGCACCGTTTCAGCAATGAGCAGCCTACATTCAAGGCATCGGGATCTGACTACAGGGACCCTGGGGATTGTGTTAATTTTCATCTATGTTGTCGCCACAGCATTGTGACTAATGGATGTGGGGGCTAGGATACGGCATAGCAACCTTAATGTTTAGAATTCAAAAATATCTATATCTGATTTCTTCCACGCCCGCACAGTACGTGGTAATATCTGAATCCTGCCATATGCTGTTATTAACTAAAATTAAGATCCATGCCATTGCTGTTGGCAGAGCACTTGACCCCCTTCGTGATGCAGCCAGCCCTCCCATTAAGACAGGCTACAAAGTAGAGAATCAATTGACCGTCTACTGCTGAGTGAGGTTATCACTGCACTGGACTAATCTGCCGGCTGAACTATCTTGCACGCTAAGCCCATCCAGCATTTACCCGCATTCTATCACCCCAGCTCTGGTTTGGTTCTAGCTGAGACCATCAGTGAAGTCTGTCACAGTGTGTTAATGCTATTAGAACAGTTAACTCCCTCATAACCAGAGCGCCTAATAGTGCCATCAATGAATGTCTGAATGTGTGACCTGTTGCCTGAGCACAGCAGGAAAGCATGGAATACTTTCTCCATCAAATGCCTTCTGAGCCTGTGCTCTGCTGGCAATCATAGCACAAGGAAACTAGAAAAAGGGCTTTGATCACGGTCACAAATAATTTTCATTGTTGGAAATGTCTTCAAATGCCTATTCACAAATGCTGTATAGGGAGATTTGAGGAAAAGGAAAATCAATATTAATTTTACCCAATAAGTAACGATGCCAGGGTCCCCAATGCAGACCTACCACAGAGCTCAAAGTACAGGATAATATCTGCTCAATGTGTTCAATTAGACAGGCTTAGATGTTGTAAGAATTTGTTGGGGGTGCATAAACTGATGGTGAGCATCGCAACACAAGCCCACAGAAATTGGGAATGTGTTTTCCAGATGAATGCACAACAAACTCGACGAGATTTTGAGCAGCTTCAGGGAGATTTTGAGTACACCAATGATGACATAACATAATAATAATAATGAGTATCTGTGGGCTAGGTAAGGATGTTTTGTCCATTGACACAGTGTGAATGAAAATAAATATTGCAAAAGTTACAGTGACAGGTGTCACTAGGGTAGAGATCTTAGGATTTATACTTGGTGTTATTTTACCTAATTAGAATTACTCAGTATCAACCTGAAGGAATTCACACCAGAGGGTTCCTCTGTTGTAATGGCTGGCACAAAACAGCTGAATTACATTTTGTTTCACATTTACAGTCATCCAGAGCTAAAGGAAATCCCCTCGGTCCATTATACTCAGGAGAGAGTTCTCAGATGTGCTGTCAAGATGTCTGATTTCATTTAAAAGTGACCCCTGAGAGAGCTGCTGAATTCTTCACGCAGCACAATTACTGTACACAGTTGTTTCACAGTTGTTGTTTTTCTGTTTGTTTGTTTAGTTTTTTTTGAAAGAGGGTAGAGGAAATCAAGCTTTGCTTTCATGTGTTCTTTTTACTATTAAAGATTCTCTTTTAGGTGTGCTTTGCACATCAATTTCATTTACAGTATCAAAAATGGGAGGTGACTGCAGAACTATGCTCTAAAATAGATGACACAGTGTGGTGCTGCAAAGTATTATTGCCTAGTTGAGCAATTGAGCAGTTGGCATTTTTCAATGCAATAACAGCTGGGGTATCCTGGTAAGTAGCAACTGAACTGGAGGCTAGTTTTCATTTATGCGTTTGGGAAATTAATGAAAAATCCCTGCTGGCCTGAGGCAAGCCATGGAATCAGACACAAATCAGCAGCCACAGCTCTCTCTAGATCACGTTCTGCTGCCACAAATTCTCACAATATATCTTATCAATTTGCCTTACTGAAACTCAGGGTCTCTGGTCATGACCGGACGAGCAATGGGGGCCCACACTGGCTAACCGGAAAATGCTGTGTCGCAACAAGCACTGGACCCCAGCTGCACCATTGTCTGAGATCTCAGAGTTGAATAGGAAAATGACAAAGGTTCCCGATTTGACCCCATGCTCAGCACAACGGGACAATTATGTGACATCGCCAGACAGCTTTGGAATAAAGTTTCTTTGTTAGGTAGTATATTGTGTGTGTGTGCGGGTGTGTTCTGAGGGTGTTTTCCCATTAGAAGGAAAATAGTAGATTCTACCTGACAAATTGTATCCCCTAGCTACCCTGCTATAACTCCACAGTGCCTCCAGAGAAAACAGAATAATCTTTGCCAGCCATGTAAAGGGCCTTCTCATCATCCTTAAAGCTTAAATAGGTGAATAACATGAGACATTGGTGCTTTAATGAGTAGAATGATCTGTTGTTTTCCATTTCGGGATCCCAGGGGAAATAATGTAAGGCAGCACAAGTTAAATGGTTTAGGTATTTTAAGATGTTTTTGCTTATCCCTGGAGTAAGGTTTAAGAAGAGCAACAGTGCAAAACAAAACATTGCAAGTGATGCCGTTGCTTGATTTTTGAGTGTTTGTATGTCAAAACTGTCTCATATATTAAAATAATGAGCATATTGAAAAAGTATTAGGAGTACAAAGAACTTAAACTATTCATTTCCGTTCAGGTATTGATATACTGTAAATGGTAAAACTGAAAAAAACCATTCATTGTATATTTGTTAAACAGTCTATTTTTTTCCTTATTGGTGGATATCATATTCTGCTAGTCATTTACATTTGTAAAAGGATCTGAGTTTGTTTTCTGGACAATAAGCCACAGAATTAGCCAGCAGGTTCCTCTGTTCCTCCTAGAACAGAGGTTCTAAATAGAGCCCCCAAATTGTCGCTCTTTTTTTGCATAATGCTTCAGTCCTCCTCCTGCTAGAGGTCGCAATAGCCTCTTCATTAAGTTGAAGAATTGGCAACAGACAATGATTGACAGCAATTTGCAAGCACAGTAACACTCACAAATTACATTCTCCTATTCCTATCATGGACATGCTAGAGTATTGTACAGGGGCGTGTTAGAAGGGCATGTTTTGTTCGATGCATTAGGAAATAAAAAATGAGGGCAGATATTTAAAGGTACAATAGGTACAATTTTTGTGTTAAAACATTGTTACAAGACCATTGTATATCCCTTCCTATCATTGAAAAAGGATAACTGACATGTTGACTCACCCTCTGCCTGTGTTTATAGCCCTTAAATTTGGGTTTTAATATATGCAGTTGATGGGCCGGCACTCTACCAAAACATTGCATAACTGTACAATAATTCAAGCTCATTGGTTGAAAATTGGTTCTAATTGCCACAGTCACTGGAGTTTCAATGTCAGCGCATTCACAGAGAAGGGGGAGGGATAAACAGTGTTTAAGCGTGGTTTCAGCGTGTTTGTTGCTGCAATTCCTGTCTTGACCGTTAGAAGTCTGAAATTACCTATTGTCCCTCTAACATTTAACTTAGCATAAAAAGTTAAGTCAAATAAAGACATGAATGATTCAATAATCATGTTTTTAGGTAAAATCAGGTGTCTTAACCTGTTTGCATGCATTTTTCGTTTTTCTACAGTGATACGCAAACCAGGTGCTGAAGAGCGACTGATTCAGACCCAGGAAACTAGGTCACCTGAATTAACAGTGTAATCAACTGCTTTAACTGATCAATTGCTGTGCTATTCAAGTGCTGAGTAACAATGAAAGCTAGCAGACCCTGTAGCTCTCCAGGACCAGGAGTGAGGACCACTGGCTCAAACACATGCTTTTCACTGCATTTAAACTTCCATTCACATTCATTTCATTGCTGATTCTTCCCATATTCAATCAACTAATAGTTTTTTTTTTTTTATAAATGTCTCAATTAGAAACTTGTTGATTAGTATGTGCTGTTGGAGTGCCTATGGGGACCACTAGAGAATAACTATTGAAATACAAGTTTTAATCCCCGAAGGTCACACGGTGGAGACAAACTGATTTAAACTTTTCATTCTCCGTTTGTGACGCACTAGCACATGCCTCCTCTAAAATTCAGGTGAAGTTCATCTCTGCCTCGTTTCAATCTATTCGCTGAACTGATGCAGTTTGCTGGAGGACTCAAGAACTGATAGAGGCACAATGTGGGAGCCCCATCAATAAGGGGAACTGCAGTTGCATGATGGGACTGTGGATGTCCTGACTAAATTAGTGATCGCTCACTCACATTTTGAATTATAACCCTCAAATCTTGGCCATAGGCACAAACTTTCAGTTATAAACTGAAAGAACAACAAAAGCATAATTGGGATAATTTGGGATAATTTTTGAATAATCAAAGATGATACTTCAAGCAATACGCCTTATTAATTTAATGCTAACTGGATTACAGAGGCAAGAAAATGGCTGGCCATAGCTTATCGTACAAACATTGTACAGATCACTGCAATTGATTTTAATAGCCTGTCACTTGAAGAAGCCCAATCAGGAAAGGCAGAAGTCGATTGCAATGAGGAGAAGTAATTAAAAGCACTAATCCCTGATGAGATTGACAAACGATGCCTTCCCACTCTCTGTGTCAGAGCTTGACTGGAGTTTATACTATATTTAGCATTATCTCCCTTGCTGATATTCCAGTTACATGCACTGCATGATGTTCTGAGGCACAAAGCTTGGCTTGTTTGTTTTGTTTAAAGCTTGTTTTTCTTATTCGTGTGAAAATATACTTCATGGATTGTTCCAGGCCTCGGTTGAATTGCTGCAGATGCGAGATTGGGGATTTGTGATTGTCAAGCCTGACTTAGTGTTTTCCTGACTGAGTGAGAGAAGCCATAATGAAAGTTGTAATCAAAGCCTTGCCTTGGAGAAATTATATCAACAGGGAATAAACTATTGATCTCACACACGTGACGATACAACATGCTCTACTTTCTTATACAGTGGCCGTTGGCTACCGAGCTTTCAGCTCTACAGCAGGCCCTAGTACCCAGCGAGACGTAGTAAGGAATAACACAATACAAATTAAAGAAATGGGGGAAGGTGTGATGCAATTCTGCCATCTCTATCTTCAGTATGTTGGTGATGACACAGGTAGATGAAAACCTCTCTTCCGTAAGGCTCCCTTAACATGTCAGTCCAAGTATTTTAAGTGGCACAGAGTTGACTACAACTAAATAAATACTTATGAAATTGCACATATTGCTGCACAGTAGCTGTGCTGTTATTGTCGTTCCTGTCCCTGCTGTTGCTGCTGTGTCTGTTCCTAGTTTTTCCAAGAATCCAAATCCAGGGAATTTCTGATAAATATTTCCAGTAGAAGACTTGTTTATAGATTTCCTTCTTAAGGAAAGGAATGGTAAGCCTGCCAACTGGGCAGGAAGCATATGGCATTGCAGATGGCAAACACAAGCACTTTGTGGCATGGAGAAGGTGATGCTCCATTCCCATGGCACAGCTGGCAGAGATTGGCTAAGACTGACTGACTGGCAGCCATCTGGGGGCTTCCTTCTGCCAAGACGGGGTGGGAATAGGGAAGGGTGGTACTTCACAACAACATAGACTCACTAAACAGTGAGAAATGTGTGCAATTGTCAATGGGAAGAGGGGCTGTACTGGCAGCATGCCTATTCATCGGTATGAAAATTCTCATCTTATTCCTTATATTCTGCCTTTTATGGACATGACAAGAAATATACACAAATGTAGGACCCAATGTTCTAACTACAATGATATAGCCAGTTTTTGTCGGTTCTTGCACTATTATTTCTAAATTTTTTGCTGTTTGCTAATTACAGCTACTCAGACAAAGACACAACGATATTTGTAAGAATAGGCTACATACCTGCGTACGTTAAACAGTACGTTTGTAAGGCCCCTGGAATATGTATAGTAGTGTAAGGCCTTTACAGTGGAAATGGAATTGATTTATTTTACAGAAGTAGTAACATGATTGAGGCTTTGTGAAAAGAAATGAGAGAGCTTTCTGTGTACTATTGCCATAGAAATTCTGATTTTAATTTTGCTTACCTCGAGACTCCTGGGAGACCCAGTCGAGCCGTGGTGTGCCGGTCCATAGCCCAGTTTAAGGAAAAACTAAGTATCTGGAATAATTGCGGGTACGGATTTGTAGCTTTGTCCGACCGAACTGATCATCCCAAATTCTGGAGGACTTTATATTGACGGTGCTGTGCAGCTGGATCCCAATCACCGGAGGACGTAACGGCCCTTGAACAATTTCCAAAGCCTGGACAGGACTGGGTAAGTAAGCTGCAATTCGCCTTCTTCAACAAAGCTCCAACTAAGCGCGCCAACGTTTTTCTTTTTTGAGGGACATTGTATTTTCTGTGAATGTGCTAAAGTTCCTTTCTTATAATGCAAATGGTTTGAGTGTGTGTGTCGTTTAACTGCTTAAGAGTCATTGTTAATGTCGCCCTAATGTGCTATTCAGAGTGGGGGCTTGGGTTTTCTTGTTTGAGCTTCGTTTTGTTTTGTTTCAGTTTTTTTTAATAGCGAACTTCAACATAATAGAGCTAGTATCCGGACCTTTCGCCACACTAGCCAGTTAAAGTAACAAATATATTTTCTGAATGTATATTCCGCTTTCTTTCCAAACTCACCTGCTTTTGAACTGCAGTGGCCAAATGCCGCCTGCACACTGCGATATCGGCCGTCTTTTACGAATGTTACATGTACACTGTGCGATGTAGCCCTGACAATATCATGTCTTTAATTGTTGCCATACTGTGCGATAAGATCCAATAATTCTATTATAAGAGCAGAGATTTCATCCAACGATTACCGTGGCTACGTCATGTGACGTCCACGCTCAGACTTTGAAGATGGTGGAGCAAAAATCTGTAGACCAATAGTGGTGTTTTTTGCCTGGAGAAAGTCATTGTTTCTTTTCTCGGATATTACCTACATTGACACTAACGGGTGTCAACTTTGGCTATTTATTCGGGATGCGAAATGCTTAGGTAGCAAAAGCGATACCATTTTAACGGTGCACTTAAGTAATTCGCCTAAGCTTATCCACATGCAAGTAATATTTTAGTATCGAAGGTGAAATAGTGACTGAATTAATGTTAAAACAATATGTTTTCTGTGGTTGCAGTGCTTACATGTATCGTTTAGCCTACAGTAGGTCATGTATTGTATTACGACGCTCCTATTGGTTGTTCATTAGAGTCCATTGTCTGTGGTCGTAGCAGCTGTCACATTGCAATATTTTGGCCCAAAATATCTGACAGTCTTCCGTCGGAGGCTAAGATCCACTAAATCGGCCATCTGTATATCACACTGAGAGTTCCAAGACGGTCGATTTTGGCTCACGACAAAATAATTATTCTGCGATTTGACTAAAAGAAGTTGCTAGTGTAAAGTGGCGTATGTGCATCTGGCACACCTGTAATATATAAATCGCAATTGAACTTCAATGTGAACTATTATATAGTGTTGGAAAGCTTGATTCGTTAAAATGAATCGCTGAGTTCCAGTCATTACATTTAAACTTGTAAGTCGTACAAGCTATTTTCTCAGACATCACCATAAAAAACTACTGCAATTTCAGTATTTTTCGTTCATTGGAGTCTTTTAGTACATTGAGTACATGTTGTTCCTCAGTACAGGCCACTCACGCTCCAGCACAGTAAGCTACACAAGTGATTTTGCATCAATGATTTAGTGTCTGTAAAACCGGCCCTTAATGTCATAAATAGTATTTGCAATGTCCATCCATCCATCCATTATCTGAACCTGCTTATCCTGAACAGGGTCGCAGGGGGGCTGGAGCCTATCCCAGCATACATTGGGCGAAAGGCAGGAATACACCCTGGACAGGTCGCCAGTCCATCGCAGGGCACACACACCATTCACTCACACACTCATACCTACGGACAATTTAGACTCTCCAATCAGCCTAACCTGCATGTCTTTGGACTGTGGGAGGAAACCGGAGTACCCGGAGGAAACCCACGCAGACACGGGGAGAACATGCAAGCTCCGCACAGAGAGGCCCCGGCCAACGGGGATTCAAACCCAAGATCTCCTTGCTGCGAGGCAGCAGTGCTACCCACTGCACCATCTGTGCCGCCGTATTTGCAATGTCTACAGGGAAAATACAAAAAATCCTGTATAGTGACTATGCCTGGTGCTTGCACTATAATTCGGTGAAATGTCTTGTCATGAGGCCGCTATTAATACGGAGTGAGCCTGGCCTCACACTAATTCGACGACAGGTGACCGAATGTTCTGATCACTGAAATCGGCGTCTGTGTTCCGAAATCTGAACACCCGCCCCCTAGCGGTTAAAGTTAACAGTACGCTAACAAAAACGGAGGCACTCCAACGAGTGCCTACGAAACTTTTTTGTGTCTATATGCTCAATTCATATTGTTAATGTTTCATCGTTACCCTAACCATGACCTCTGTTGCACGGATTATGTGTAAATAAATATATTATTTAATATATCTGATCAGATTTTATGTCTGTTATATTTCTCAATGATCTGTGAATACTAATCAATTAAATGTTATTCATAAACTGTGCCCACACCCCAACATTTGCACAGCATTTCTGTTATATGATTGCAGTAAACATACCCTTGGTCCACAGCAATTTTAAAAGAGCACATTGCCACTGTTCCAGTGAGATTCACCTCCTTTTTAAGAAACGTATTTTTTGGAGCCGATCCACACTTGCTGGCAACTTATAGCATTGTACAGGCTGACCTTTAGCCTCCTGCAGGAATGATGGATGCAGTTCATTAAACAGAGGATACAACACACTGTTATCACTGAGGAAACTGCAGGTTTGACAAAGTCTGGGTGCAAAGGCCTTTCTTCACAGTCCGTTTGCTTAGATGTGCTCTTCACTTTGGATAGTTTTTTGACTTTCAAGACATCCTGCTCATCCTCCTTTCATCCTGAATATTTGTATAACACATTTAATGAATGTATTTCTTCATAAGAAACCTTTAACACCAAATACAAGTGATCTACATCTATTGTGTTGTATCCAGTAGCATTATTACTGTACCACTAATATCACTATTTATATTGTTAGGCATCCATTAATCCCTTAATGTCACCAACTCTGCTCTCACAATATCGCTGACTGTGCTCATACTGTTGGCTCTTCTGTTGAGACAGCAATCTTTATATAACAGGAATGTAGAAAGTAGAGCACTGGCTCATATGGGTTCAATATTAATTCCAAATGAGGAAGCATGAAAAAGCACAAAAGAAAGAAATGCCTTTGGGGGATTCAGAACCTTCATTATTATTCCATTTATTAGTTTAGAATCCCTTCACTGGAAGTGCCCCAGAACTTTAAAGTCCGTTACTTTTTGTGATCTGTCAGCTTTTTTTATGTGAGGAACACAGTGGCAGGACGACAGCCAAATTAATTTGCACTTTGCAATGCACGTGCGAACATTGTTTCCATCTTCAGCCCTTCAAGTCACTTTGATGCTGGATTTTCAAATGAGTAGAAGACACTCAGCATTAATGAATAAGATACACCACCAAAATAGACCCATGGACAGTGAGAAAGGATTAAGCTGAAGCCCACATTCGAATGAGAAGATTATGATTACTTTGCAGAAAGGAGGAGCATTAGGAAAGGTCAGGGACTTCTTTTGACATGTACAAGGTCTTTCTGTTCTTAAAATAAAATGTATAAATTCTACTGACCCAATAGTGGAACAAGTAATGACTATATACTACCGCATAAGTTTGTACTTCTAAATACATGGTACCACAGTAATGTGTGTGTGCATTCAGGATTTTAACCCTTTAAAATCAGTACCCTTACTAGAAGCACTGCCTGACCCTACCAGAAATATAATGATGATCATTTTGAGGCCTGTGGTCTCTGCAAAAGTGAAAAACGGCAGACAGCTTGAGCTTGTATATTTCCAGGTGCTCGTAGAACCGGCAGGCAAGTTGCCTGCTGACAGCATGTATTCCTTCAGGTAATTACAAGAGTGATGAACCATTAATCTAAGGTCCTATATTGATTACTGCAGTGTGGTTTAATTGCTGCTCTGAAGTATGATCCACGGTGTAATACCATGGTGTACCCTACTAAATTTTAATAATTCATATATGCTCTGTCATGATAGTAATGTTGTAATTTCTCGACCACTTAGTAATGTTAAATGCTAATATATTTTACCTGTGTTTTAGCTGCATGCAAAATCCCCCCCCCCCCTAACACATCGGGGTTCCATACCTTGGGCACAGATGGCCGATGACTTTTATTATCTCTCCTGAAGAAAAAAAAAATCTAACGCAATTACAGAGAAAGCAATTAGTGCCATGCTGTCAACATTATGGAACAGGGGGTTGTAATTATAGGGCTGAGATTTGACATGGATTTGATTGCACAGTGCACTCCTTATGAGATGATGCACGGTACCAGCCACAATCCCCAATTTTAACTGCAATAGAAAGAGGTAGTTAGGTCCACACACAGTAGTGTCCCTCGCTGATTGCTTAACTAACTGATGGTCTGGCTGACGGGCAAAGAAGTTTGCTTGGCACTTAACATCAGTACCTCACTTTACCACAAGATGACAAAAAGTCCCATAAACTATTGGCATCCCCTGAACAGTGGCTGTTCCATTCTTGTTTTAATTAAGATGTCACACATCATTTTTGCCCAGTGCTTGAGGGAAAGTAGCTCGGTTTGGGAAGGGGCGGTATGATCCACATTGTCACATTATCCTCAGGAGTTTCAAGCACAAAACTGTGAAAGGAAGATATTTTGCCAGAGGACCAGAAACAGGATAAGTTCTACATTACCTTATTTATGGCATCATTAATGCATGAGCTCTCCTGTGTGCCATTAAAGGAATCCTATGGTGCTTCTTTGGGAAAGTAAAAAACCAGGGAAAGTACTGGACATGCAGAGGCCGTGAATCTGTCATGTAATGGCCATTGGCTCTGATCCAAAGTTACCCCTTAAGCCCTGAAGCCCTCAGTACGAGATCTGACTTCAAAACATTCTTTGATGTCACCAAGAAATTAATCCAGATCCTGAGAAAATGACGGGTGACAGAGTCATACAAAGCAACAAATGCCTTTTTTTCAAATTATCCTAATTTATCCTAATTTTTCCAATGAATGGCACACAAAAAGCTTACAAAAAGCTAGCTTGATTCATTCTAGGCATGTCTCAATTCACATAAATATACCCATTGACTTATTTTAGTAACCTTATTCTGCATGCAGGGAAAATATTGTGTTGTGTGTTATTATTCATCAGACCTCTGTTCATGAATACCATTCCCAGCAACAGTGAATTAAAATGACTGAGGTAGCCCTCCTTTATTAATTCATGCAAACAGGAATACCGTGTCAACATTGCCACAATAATTACTCCTCTGTTCTTTAAGACGGTGTAGTCAGGGCTTCTCTGGCATCTTCCTTATGTGGCAGACCAGTAAGGAACAATATCCCTGCCATCTAAGAGGCTTATTTGAAGGGGGTTGCAGTGGTTTGTTGGGTACCCGTGGTTTTTTAAATGCATTTAATTTAATGATTTATTTAACATGTAATTATAAATAGTGCAATTTACTGAACAACAGCTGTTAACATGGAATCATTATTGAAAATGTGCCCTACATGCTGTATTGCAGTGCTCCCAGGCCACAGCGTGAACTGGTGAAATTTATACAGATTGCCTGCATGACTGAAGGGCACTGTAAAGCCGGAATGTGCTCTAATAGATGACACAAACATAGCCTTTGGTTGAGTCCCTTCTGTCCTACATCAGCATGTGAAGGGTATGCTGAAAGGTTCAAAGCCTGAATTTCCCCATATGTCAAGCCCCAGAGAGATATTGACCTTTCGGGGAGAAAAGCTCTCCATTACCATCCGTCATGGGCAATGTGAGATGAGCCCGGTTTATTGAGAACAGGATGGATGATCGTACTTCACACCAAATTGTAGCATAGGACTGTTTCCTCTCTTTCCAGCTTTGCAGGTGGTTGGTAGCTCTACTATTCTACCTGTAGTCAAAACCATAAAATAAAATGTACCGTAGGCCAGTATGAAACCAAAAATATATGATGCAAATCTATTTACATGTATGTGTATGTATACTGTAAAAAAATGATGATGTATGTCCAGGTGCATGAAACTATGTATTTTTGTAGCTATGTACATACACAAAGTATGATATGTAATGTCTTTTTTGTATTTAATTGTGCATCATGTATCCCTCCAGGGTCTTTCAGCACACCTGGTTATGGTTATGCACTTTGCACTTTGTTGTATATCGCTCTGGATAAGAGCGTCTGCCAAATGCCATTAATATAATTATATATCACAGTGTGTGAAATGATTGCATGCACAAGCTTGAAATCTATTTTATATCATAAATTTCATAACATAGGTTTTTGATTATTTAAACTTATTTAAATTTTATAATATGATGCACACATATAAAAAGTGTGAGAAATTAAATATGTAATATTTATCTATATTCACATATAGTAGAGATAATAATAAAAATCACTGTCTTTTATTTTGTACTGAAACTTCCATGTCCTGTAGCGGCTCTAGTGTGTGTGACTCAATGGCGTTTTTGTTGAAGTATCTCCCCAACAATGCCTGGTCTGTCATAACCACTCACCCCAGTTTAGTACTCTCATTCTTCAACAACATGGACTTTAGTATCTCCCATGAACACAACGAAGCCATTGTCAATAGGGAAAAAGTGTTGGAAAAATGTTCTGAATTTCCATCACTTTATAGACAGTCCCCACATCTGGACTCCATGACTGTCACCATTAGACAAGTACCACTTGTCTTATATAGGCAGCTTTAAGGCCACCATCAGTGGTCTGAAAGTAGAATTTTAATGAGGAAATGTATCCCCTAGCTACTGTTAATGGGGTTAAGGGGAACAACGTGGCTGAGCTTGCAGCCATTAAAGTGAATTGTCACCTTCCTGCTGTTACGTACTTACTGGTTACTTACATATGTGTGGTTTTGGGTGCATGTGGTTGTGCTGCAGTGGATGAATGTAGAATAGTTCAATTCTAAGCCATGGGCCACGCTAAACATGAACGTATGTTTGTTTTTTATCAGTTTCCCCACAACCTCACAGTTATGTGTTTGTATTTTTTCCTTTAGAGACTTCGTGGCTTTGATTTTAAAAGTCCAAGAGGGTTGCATATTTGAACAAACATCACTGATGTGTCTCATTCAGCCACCAGGTTAAGCTTTGACTATGGCACAATGTTTCATCTGATCTGTACTCATTATCCAGCTAAATAAAGTGAACTCACTGCTATGCAAATAAATATGTAATGTAGCGAACACATCTTCTTCCCATGTGAAGTAACTTGCTTTCTTAGGTGTCCTAGGAAGGTTCTCTATTTGTTCGTATCACTGTGCTGGCTCTCACAACTTTTCTGAGCAGATCTGCCAGCAGTAACTCATTTGTAAGTCTGGATTGACTACAGAAAACTGCCACAGTTAGCTATTAGGACAAAAAAGGGAGACACAATCTATCCCAGATGGCTGTCCCCAATTGTTCTTTCAGTCTGTGGTTCAACTGTGTAACTATTATTTTATATATGCAGTTATATAAGCATGGGCATACCCTTTTGAAGCCTTCTGGTATCTTAAATAGTATATGGAATTACAGTAGTAATACCTGCAATATAACCTCCAGAAATACACATAGGGGGTCTGGGTTTACTAAAATGCTAATAAATTTTTAAACACCAATTTAGCACAATGCCAGATGTTTTTTATTGGCACACCCCTTATTACACTGTCCAACCCATACTGATAAAAGCAGCTTTATGGCAGACCACAAAATTACCAATCCAGACAGGTAGAAGAAATGTGTGATTTTGCAATAATGTTGAGAGAACACATTTTTTAAAATCTGTCTTCATATGTGATTTGTTTATTTCTTTTTATTTATTTAATTAGAACAATTTGAGACATTATTTTGATCAAATACTGCATTTTTCTAAATGATAATTTTCTGCAATAGTTCCAAGAGATAGTGTTTTATTTAATTTTGATAGTATTTAGATTTGTTTTCATGTCAACTGATTAGTTTATTTTAATGCTCACCTTGGTGTATAATAACTGATCTGATTGACTGGAGTCTGATTGACTGAAGAGGAACGTCTGGCTGCAAAGCATCACAATTGTATCAATGGAAGGTAATTGAAGTAGCAAAATCTCTGTTGCAATAATGTGAAAATAAACGTAATTGAAGTGGAGGATATGCATTGCTTGAGGTCATGTGCAGCTAAGATGAAACACAAAACAAGTCACACACCACCAAGTATTCCTCCTCTAGTTTGCAGGCTTTCTTAACAACATACAGTACTGTGCAAAAGGCAGGTGTGAAAAATGCTAAGTAAGAATGCTTTCAAAAATAGAAATGTTAATAGTTTATTTTGATCAATTAACAAAATGCAAAGTGTGTGAACAGAAGAAAAATCTAAATCAAAACAATATATGGTGTGACCACACTTTGCCTTCAAACCAGTATCACTTCTTCTAGCTATACTTGCACAAAGTCAGGGATTTTGTAGGCATATAGTCAGGTGTGTGATGAACCAATTATACCAAACAGGAGCTAATGATCATCAATTTAATATGTAGGTTGAAACACAATAATTAACTGAGACAGAAACAGCTGTGTAGGAGGGTTAAAACTGAGTGAGGAACAGCCAAACTCTGCTTCCAAGGTAAGGTTGCTGAAGACAGTTTAATGTCAGAAGTCATACACCATGGCAAGACTGAGCACAGCAACAAGACAGTTATACTGGTAGTTATACTGCATCAGCAAGGTCTCTCCCAGTCTCTTCAAGGCAGAGAGGGGTTTCCAGATGTGCTGTCCAAGCTCTGTTGAAGAAGCACAAAGAAATGGGCAACATTGAGGACCGTAGATGCAGTGGTCGGACAAGGAAACAGTGCAGCAGATGAAAGCCACATCATGCTTACTTCCCCTCGCAATCGGAAGATGTTCAGCAGTGCCATCAGCTCAGAATTTGCAGAAACCAGTGGGACCAGGTACACCCATCTACTGTGTGGAGAAGTCTGGTTAGAAGTGGTCTCCATGGAAGAATTGTGGCCAAAAAGCCATACCTCCGACATGGAAACAAGGCTAAGCGACTGAACTATGCATGAAAACACAGGAACTGGGGTGCAGATAAATGGCAGCAGGTTTAAATACTTGGCTGTAGCAGAAGGCTGTTTGTTCACCGAAGGGCTGGAGAGGGGTACAAGAATTAGTTTCTGCTGGCAACAGTAAAGCATGGTGGAGGTTCCTTGCAAGTTTGGGGCTGCATCTCCTCAATGCTGAGAAGTACAAGCAGATAGTTATCCATCATGCAATACCATCAGGGAGGCATCTGATTGGCCCCAAACAACCCCAAACATACAGCCAATGTCATTAAGAACTATCTTCAGCGTAAAGAAGAACAAGGAGTCCTGGAAGTGATGACATAGTCCCCACAGAGCCCTGATCTCAACATCTTCGAGTCTGTCTAGGATTGCAAGAGACAGAAGCATTTGAGGCTGCCTAAATCCACAGAACTGTGGCTAGTTCTCCAAGATGTTTGGAACAACCTACCTGCCGAGTTCCTTCAAAAACTGTGTGCAAGTATACCTAGAAGAATTGATGCTGTTTTGAAGGCAAAGGGTGGTCATACCAAATATATAACCATTAACATTTCTATTTTTGAAAGCATTCTTATTTTACAGCATTTTCACACCTGCCTAAAACTTTTGCACAGTACTGTAATCTGTTGAGAAGGCTTTTTGAAGTACTGTACTATACATGCGTATGTGGTGACTGTTTCTCTTGGATAAGTATGTCAGGCATGACAAAACTGCTAGTTCGCTATGACCTTGTGCAAGTACTAAAAGGGAAGAAATCAGCCAATTCGACTGGCAATAAACTAAAGAAACCAAAGCCTCACCATACCCACAGGTAATTCATTCCTCTTAAACCAACCTGTTTTACAATGGTTCTACATGTGCCCAACAATTATGGACATGCCGGATTCAACACTGCCATGAGTCACGACTACACTTCCTCAGTTGTGCCTCGACTGTGAAAACAGGGCACTTAATCTCACGTTTTATTTCTTGTTCATTTTGTTCTACTTTTTCTTATGAGAGCATAAGACTATTTGGAAAAATAGGAAATGTAACATCTAATTACATTACACATACAATGTAAGGCAATTAATGCCTTCTGTATCGTGTGCACTTGCTTGTGTTCAACAAGCTCGACATCAGCTTGAAAGTAATCTAATGCTTTACAAACAATCCACACAGGATGCGTTACCTCAGTCATGCAAATCAAATTAAATTGACACAAAAGAATACTCACCTACTTTGCACAGACATGCACATGCTAGAATAATCAGCTGAAATTTTGATTAAAGCATTACAAAATGGAATCTAAGCTATCCAACTGTTAACACTCTAAGCAGACATTTTCCCCATCCTCATCTGGCGTGTTTTGCCTGCCATCAAACAACCAGGTTAATTCATGTGAAGTTTTATTCTACTTCTTAATTACGCTCTTCCACTGACACAGAGTAGTCCATACTGAGATCTATTTATATTTTAAAAAGTGGGTTCTAGACATTCCTGGTGAGAGCTTTAGAAAATAACTGGAATGATTTAGCCTGTGGCAGAGTATCTTTCTAATGTCTTTGCAGTCTTATTTCCATATTGCTGAGCAGTGTCATAAATATGATTGTATATTTCAACTTCTTTCCTTTTGTGTATTTGCACAAAATGCTGAATCCTTCATATATCCTTTTCTTCCCTCTAGTCATACATTATGCTGCATCTACATGTAAGATGATCCCATCTATCTTAACAGGTGCTCCAGGACCTGTAGAATTGTTCATATTTAAAAAATGTTTAAAAATGCATGGGATCTATTCCTATATACGTTTCACTACATGCAGTACCATGTAATTCCAACGGAGGGAAGAAGGATGAAATTGATGTAGGATTAGATGCCATGCATTTTCTTTTTTTTAAATATGGAAAATCATTTGGTCCTGGATCAGGTCTGTTATGATAGATGGCATCATGAACATTAGTAAACACCAAGATATAAATATTCAATAACAAAACAATGCACCCCTCCCCCCCCATGAGCTCACAAGATTTCCATTTTCATGAAAAACTTGCACTTTTGAATGCAGTTCAGTATGATACCCATAAGTTCTTAACATGTTGTACTGTGACTGATTTGTACCTATTGAGCTCCGAATGGTATTGAGAGTGCAATGGCTAATGTAAATATCACTTTTGGCCAAAGACTTTAGAGCTCACAGTTGCAACCATAGAAAAAGCCATTCAAGTCAACTATATTGAATGTATCTATTTTGGATGTAGCTCTCCATATATTTGGCAAAACACCCTGTGCAGAGTGTCTTAGCAAAAAACGTTATTAACGTTAAAAAGTTATTAACACGTACATTATATTAGTAACAGTTTAACATGCAGTGTGTGATATAGTCCCTGGTTCACTGGCGATTTATATCAGAAGGGTGTGTATGCTTCATGTCTGGAGGTCTGTGATTATAAGACAGTGTAGATGTACTGTAATCACCATGTACAGTATCAGGCTTCATCCTAAAGTGAATCAGGTTAAATATCTTCAATTCACATTGTCTGCTATCACCAAAATAAATATTCATACATTCAATAAACATAGATGTACAGAAGGTATGAATTTACATGAGGTAAAGCAATAGAAAAAGCTTGTGTATGCAAAACACCTGTGCACATTTTCAGATATTACACTGATTGCATTACTGTAACAGCTGTGAGTGCAATCTGGATCTATTGCACCCCATTATTGGTCCTATAATCGGGTTAATATTCCCTCCATGCTGTCAAAGACCATTTTATATGGCAAAGCTATGTCTTGAAATGTTTCACAAGAAATTTCCTTTCTTTCCTAATGACAAAGCAAATATATGAAAAGGTCAGTTGGCCCAACCCTAGTCATTAACAGTAGAGGAATTTAGGCATTGTGTGCAGTTGATTATCTTGAGGATAGAGGAGTATACTGATTAGTGGTTTAAATGAGATATGATTCACTCTTGATTACAATATGTCAGAAAAACATGGTTTAAACAAGCCAAATAAAGTTTCAGAGAAGTTGTTTTATGCAGTTAAATTAGATGAATGCTCTAAAACCCAAATCCCTGTGTTATCAGCTTCCAGATGGCCTGTTTATTCTAGTAGTTTTACACTTTTGTGAGGCAGGTTGATGATAATGGAGTCAGATAAGAAAAGTGACAAGCACAGTGCCTTCTGTCATTGCTTCTACACAGGTCTCCTCCAATCAGCGGTTCATTGGCACTGCCAGTCCGATGACGGTGTGGATGCTGATCCTATCACTGGAAAAGTCAAAGATTGCGAATTTTTAAAAAAAAGTCAGCCAAGACATGCAGGAGACAGGTTGTGAAATTGACAAAATGGGCTGCTCTGGTGTTTTTGGGGGTATAGCATCAAATCCTTTGCTTGTCTCGTAATATGCAAGGACTGCAGAGTGTGACATTTAAGGAATGGACTCAAAACGAGGGTGACAACAGTAACCCTTGATGCATTACAGTGCATTCACCCTAAGCTGTGGGCCTTACATTGAACATCAGGTGATCTCAAGATCAGTGGGCATTATGGCTGTTTTGTTATGGATCTTAACATCCATCCATCCATCCATTATCTTAACCCGCTTATCCTAACATCTTAACATAATTATATCAAAGAGAATACAGATGAACTTTTCCATGTGTGCTATCAATCAGCATCTAAATTATGTTCAGTCCCCAAGAGATAAGACAATAGAAATATCAGAAGAACATTACCTATAGAAATGGTGATGAATAAGTTGTGTGCATTATATCGATACGGTACATGTTGCTTTCAGTTCATTAAGTTACCACCTTTGCAGAATGACATTATTCAAGGAACAGGAAATGGTTTCTGAAATTAAAAGCAATTTTAAGTCACCTAATAGGGATTCTAAGTAACTTAAATTAAATAAGCTGCAGACTAGCAAGGCATCCTCCTTGTCTTTGGCTCCAGAGAGATGCCACATGGTTCTGTGGGAGTCTGCATGCTGACAGAGAATCACACTGCCAGGCATTGTGATTGAACATTAGCACCAGCTAGATTGAGAGCCAGTGATTTCATTTGTATATAAACAATGATTTGGCCCAAGTGGAGCAGTTTAAGGGGTTAATTATTACAAAACAATGAAATGAAAAACATTTTCTGTTAGCTACTGGTTGGTGGTGGTCACTTGATAATATTTCATTGAAAAAGAATAAAAGCAAATCATTTTCATCTCACATCTATTGCATCCAAATTGACAGGTATTATAGAGTTACTTGTGGCTGCTTCATTTATATCATGCAATACAGAGATATAAAATGATAATGATAATAAACACTGTTCATATTCAGTTTACTTTCTTCACAAAAATAATACAAAAGCATTTTAATTTGCCTGTGAAACATTTTGTGCATAGCCAGAGTATATTTCCGTAATTTGCTTTTCATTGATAAATGAACTCTTATTAATGACTGACGACCTCTAAGGGTTTTATGTGAATCATAATCCTAGGTTGGTATTTTTATTGAGAAGTTGTTATGGGTTACTCAACCCTGAGTTATGAGTCTTCTATGTAGTACATAATGGTAATATGTTCAAACATAGAGTACTGCTTTCATTGAATCCATTCCATAGTATCTCTCATTCAACTTTTTAGCCCATTAACTGCTTCTCCACAGCTGCATTGCTTGCACTTACTGCTTCTGCTGAAGAACAGTAATGGGAAAATTACATTCTAATTGCCAAATAATTAGTTACATATTGCTCTCTTGTTTTGCAGTGGCATCTTTTGTCTACTCATTGGGGCAACTAAAACAATATCAGGTTCTTTGTTGTAATTTATCACTGTCAAGTTGTCACTTTGTGACAAAGGCTTACCCATTGACCAAATTAAAGCAAGCCTGCAATTCAAGCATTTCATATAAATTAGAAACAGCTGTTACCCTGGTAGCCCTAGAGGTGGGAGGTAAATATGAAACATGTACAAATATGAAAACCTAGAATCAACTGTTGCTTGTTAGGGAACATGCATGTGGATTACACACTGACAAAACACAATAATTTAGCAAAATAAGATTGCAATGGAAAACATCCATAAGGAACAAACATAAAATGGAATCGGTAGTAATTAGTAGTAATTAATCACAGCTGCAGTCATTAAGCCATTGGCAGAAGTGCTAGAGGGGGTCCAGGGCAAGGAGCTGCAACAGAAGGTAGGAAGTTTCTCTGCTGTTTTGACTGATCATTCCACCACCGGAGGCCAAGATAGATGTCAAGCATTACCTGGCAGTGCAGGTCCGCAGAGGGAGAGGATGCAGGCCTGCTGAGGCTGCAGAAGGAAGGGGTCTGTCGGGTTTTAAGATCTTGTGAAGGTGCAGTAGGCCAGAGCGGACCCCTTAGCAACTCAGTAGGCTAGCACTTTTGAATCTGATGAGACCTGCAATAGGTAGCCAGTTGAAGGAAGTAAGAACGTGTGTGATTGATACATCCATTCATTATCTGCCTATTCCTGTACCTACAGTACAAGCAATTTAGACTAGGAAAAAGGCAAGGCACATCCCTATTCTCTTTTTCTGAGAAACAAGGCAGCCGGGTACAGAATGGAAAAAGGTAATGACCTTTGTAATACCTGTGGCATATTATCTTGTCAGAACATAATGTTTTCTTTTTTTTTTTTTTTTTTTCATTTTTAATTTTAAACTTGTGCCCCTGGCTTAGGTCATTTTGCAAGGTGTTCTCATAATTACCCTTCTAACCCAGGGGGGCTTGCTGAAAACCAACAGCAATCGCAGTCTGGCTTTTCTCCAGGCCAATGTCCTCTCCATTAGGGCTGTCCGCAGATTAACCTCGCTTTCACTCAATCAACCAAGAACAGTCCTTCCCATGCAGGTGACAAACAGCCAAATTTATTTAGGAACCAGCCCTGGAATGAGAAGCCCCTGCTCACTAATTGCTGCCAAGTGGCCTGCTTCTTCTTATTAGTTTCCTCCCATTTGTAATCCACAGTAGTAGAATGTCTAGGTAAGGGCGCTGGCCTTTGTCACACATTTTGAAACAATGTAAAGGGCCTGAATGATCTTATAGTGGAGCAAAGAGGCACAGATAGGAAGATGATTTTACACTGATAAAGGTCTATCTGCTGATAGTGTATCTGGTTGTGTATGCTGACCACCCCAGGCAATTGTGCTTGATTAAAGGCATAACATCTTGAAAATAGCACACTATAGTGTATAGGTGGAAGACAACTTTTATTCAAATTCCTAGCATCTATATTCCCTTATGACTAATAGCTCTCATTTGTACCTGTCTGTTTCCAGTGCGTTTGAAAAATCGATTATGCCAAGCTTTAGTACAAATTATTCAGCTCTAATACTGCAGCATGCCTTTACATTTTTGTTAATATAGTCATTTACCCTGTTGATTGTCAAAGTGACACTGAGCAAAATAGTATAGGTGGGTTTATGTAACGGTTGCACAGGCAACAGTAGCTTATACATCAACAGTAGCTTATACATTAGCTATGAGAGAATATGCTGTCCGGTGTCTTTAAATGTTTGCAGTGAAAAGAAAATATGGATAAAAAATATCTATCCAGCCGGTGGACCGCAATCAGGAGATGAAATATACAGATGAGCCAAAAACAGGTTTGCCTGTTAATTCTCAAAAGGACTTGACATGCACAAGCACAGAGAATTTGAGTGGGGTCAATGTTTGATCCCTCCTACACCCCAGTATGACCTTCATGAGTCCAAATGGGTGAATACAATAAATAGATAATTCAGACAAGGGATGAAGGAGGATTAGATTTTGTTAGAGCCTATTGAAAGAGAGCTCAGAAAATTGTATTATCCAGGATAAACAATTCAATTACGTATGTGGGATGTTTTCAGCTAACCTAGTTTTCTTACTTTATTGTATGCATGTGTTGTCTCCCTGTTTTAGACAGCTGAATGAATTCATGGGAACAGAGGATGGAAGGTAAAACGCAGTAAATAAGATATATTAGGAGGCTGCCGGACTATGTTCATAACAGAACAGTACCGTGCGTTTTTTAGAGGAATGTGTTACAGTAGTAAGTGTCTCAATTGTGAGTGGAACATGTGTGTTTAATCACCACACAGAGTAAGGCTGCTCTGTTGGGGACGGATGTACACCCTGTTCTACATGAAGTATACGCCTTCTATTGGTCTTCCCTAATCATCTGTGCCTTAGAGTTGTAGAAAACTACATGTCTACTTTACCCTGTATCTCTCCTTTCTCTGCTTGATCAAGCACACTTTTTCAAGCAGTTGAAGTCAAGTCCATAGGTAGTCTTGTACCTCATTTTTCTAGATCTCATTATATCTCAATTTCATGAATAACCCAGGATTGTCACCATTCTTGTAAATTACATACACTAAGTGTACCACTTTATTAGGCAGACCTGTACACCAGCTTGTTAATGCAAATATTTCATTCGCCGATCATGTGGCAGCAAACTAAATTCATGAAAGCATGCCGACATGGTCAAGAGATTTAGTTGTTTTTCAGACCAAATGTTAGAATGGGGAAGAAATATGATCGAAAGGACTTTGACCATGGAATGATTGTTGGTGCCAGAGAGGGTGGTTTGAGTATCTCACAAACTGCTGATCTCCTGGGATTTTCATGCGCAACAGTCCCCAGAAAACATCCAGTGAGCCGCAGTTCTGTAGGAAAAAATGCCTTGAGAGAGGTCAGATGAGCAGGGCCAGACTGGTCAAAGCTGACAGGAAGGTGACAGTAACGCAAATAACCACACATTACAACAGTGGTATCCAGAAGAGCATCGCTGATCCTCTGTGAAACCTCTAAGTATATTGGCGACAGCAGCGTAATGCGTATAAATCTGAAGAATATGTCTAATAAATACCAAATAAAGTGCTCACTGAGTGTATATATTAATCAATATGATACCAATAAGACGAATTAAAGATATTGTCACTTTTGTCACTTTTTGTCATTTGTGTCTAAAATACTTTGCAACAACTTCGCCTTTTCCTTACTGTACCAAGCTTCTTGTTTCATGGGCTCAAAAACATTGTGTTTGTAACTTGTGATTTTCCTGTTTTAATGTCAGTAATTATTTCTCAGCATATTTTATTTTCAGGAATCTGGCATCGAAACTGAATGTGATTTATAGAATGTAATGTGGCATTTCTATTTTCCTACTGCCTTTAACTTCAATGGGCTCTGCTGGACATTTCCTACACCTTGGGACAAGATGGCCAAGCCTTTCTTGTGCCTCCCCTATCAGCCATAAGTTTTTCTCCAGTCCAAATGTTTGACATTAGAGCTGGTCTGGTCTTACGAGCTGCAGGGAGCAATCCAATTTAACGCTACTCTAGACAGGGCTTGCGGAGGAGGGGTGTGAACACCAACCCTTCCCTTCTCCCTAACAGAATGGGATATTTCTCTGGGAGGTGATTGTTCTTGTTTCTGGGCCCAGACACAATGAAGCAATTCATTCCTCTCCCTATTATCTCCAACAAACGGAAGAGCCTGCTCTGGTTGCTGCCCTGGCCAGTATGGGTGCCCCCCAGTGTCAGTGATTCATCGTTAATTGATCTGGGCAGCATCAAGCTTGTTAAGGTGCTGGTGGTGAAAGAGCTGTCATGTTGAGAGATCACTCTTTCAGAGGAGCTGTTGTCTGGATGACGAGTGAGGGTGTGTGGGGTAGGCGGGGGGTCAGTTATTACATTAATGCTCTGTACTGTCCCCTCTCTGAGGTAACAGATTATGGACTGGGGAACGGAATGTTCTGTGCTGTCAGGATGTGGTGGGATTTACAAGTTGTCACTGCCATACCAGCCACTCCTAATTCCTATGTAGAGATTGGATTGAAGGAAGATTTAATCGTTTGTGAGGTCTGAAATAGAGATATATTTAATCACTTTCTATAATTAAAGAGAACCATTTCAAACCAAAGTCTGATGTGAGTTTAAACATCAAGTTCACAGGGACTTTTGTACAGATATGTTAGTTGGGCTGCTATTAGAGAGTTTTCATGCCTGAGTTTGAATTTCTGATCACTGTCCATCATACATTTCTTATTGACTGTATGAACCAAACAATATGCAGAAAGAACACGGCAGTTCTTTTCACTTCCAAAATTAGTCATACAGCCTAGGCCAGAGGTTGGCAACCCTGGTAATGGGGAGCTGCAGGGCATGTTGGCTGTCGTTGTTACTCAATTTAAGTGATCAACGAAAGCAGTTGATTACACAATTAACACACCTCATCTTGTTTTTTGGGTTTGGATCAGTTGCTGATTTTAAGGTGAAAACAAAAACCAGCATACCCTGTGGCTCTCTGGGGCCATGGTTTCCAATCCCTGTCCAAGTCAATCTACAACAACAATTGAGTGCAAGGTTTTGTTCCTGGCTGTGAACAAAACCTTGTTCTTTCTAGTGAAAAAAGCGGCCCTTTTATTTTTAATTAATCTATTTCTTTTCATGGTGATACCTTGCATCGAAAATCCATCTCGAACCTAATTAAGAACATTCACCTGTGAACAGAATTACATTGTCATTTTGTGGCCTCTGAGAATTGACTTCTGTTGGATCAGGGGCTGCAATAGGACCCTTATCTATTAATTTAATAACAGTGAAACGGGAGATTAGAATTAAAGGACTGTGCAGGATGTCTAAGCTTTCAAGGTATCAAATCACATATTGGAGCAGGATCTCTATTGCCCCTAAAGCTGCTTTCTCAGAAACCTGTCACTTTGAATGATTCTCAAGTTTGCTTTGCAGTCAGTGCATTGGATGAGTATACATTGTGCACAGCTGGTGCAAGCAAACTGTAGGTCTTTCAGATAGCAGAGCAGTTGCTCTCAGATGATGAAAAGTGAACAGCTGAAACCTTCCATCCTTAGGTGATGCTGCAGTCTATTAAATGCTGCCCTTTGGGGCTGGCAGTCAACATTGGCACAGCGAGGAAGTGAATACAACATCATGGGGTCCATCTTTACACCGAGAACAAGAGCATTATTTGGATAAGCCCCCAAAAGGTCAAATGTCCTCCAATATGAAGTAGTTGAGTTCCTAACTAGGCTTTTACAGATGCACTGGTCCCATCTATTCACTTTAGGACAGCACAGCAAACAGCATAACATTACATACCAACAATACATACACATATTCTTCCAAAGTTACAGCAGAATGTTTTGATGGCAATCTTCTTGGAGCATTTTTAGGCCATTGTAGAGGACAGTTACAGTTAATTTATTAAATAACTGTCCCTGTAATGTTACATTAGCAAAGTGTGACATCAAATGGTACATTCTGTCTGAAACTTTTTTTGCGTTATTGGGATGATGTTCATGGCAGTTTACGAAGTGGTTTGTCCAAGAACATTCTCATAACCTTGTATATGTTAAGAAAGATGGACCTCTTCCTTCAAAACCAAGTGGATCAAACTATTTTTAAAAGACCTCAACTCAATTGAGATTTTATGACCATTATGATGGATGTATTCAAATCCTGAGGTCGTTTACATTTTCTGCTGAGATGTAATTGTAATATTTCAACTAGAAGTTACCAACAAAACTCTTGATGTATACACACAACTTCAGTCACGGATGGTGCTGTGGGTAGCACTGCCGCCTCACAGCAAGGAGGTCCTGGGTTCGAATCCCGGTCAGCCGGGGCCTCTCTGTGCGGAGTTTGCATGTTCTCCCGTGTCTGCGTGGGTTTCCTCCGGATACTCCAGACTTCCTCCCACAGTCCAAAGACATGCAGGTTAGGCTGATTTAAGAGTCTAAATTGCTCATAGGTATGAGTGTGTGAGTGAATGGTATGTGTGCCCTGCGATGGACTAGCGACCTGTCCAGGGTGTATTCCTGCCTTTCGCCCAATTTATGCTGGGATAGGTTCCAGCCCCCCTGCGACCCTGTTCAGGATAAGCGGGTTAAGATAATGGATGGATGGATGTTTTATGCAGTCCCAAATGGTCCAAGATTGTTTTTGGTGTTATAAGGTAAGAACTGCATTGTGTATATTGCTAATGTATGCCCTTTTTATGTGCAAAATCCAGTAATCAATGTAGTAGAAATATTATTCACAGAGATATTGTTTGTAAACCTGCTGTAGTTTTGCTCTAGAATAATTTATAGAATGATATAGATTGGAGAAATACATAGGGTTTTATCCAGACAATTTCTTGTTACAAATCAGGTAAATGTGCTATTTAGTGTTTCAAACAAAACGAATGTTATCAACCCTTAATTTTAGGTAAATATCATATCCATTCCACCAAATTTGCTAATCAGAAACCAAATTTTGTAGTATTTCAGGTCTTCTTAAAGTCATACTTGGAGTGTACCATAAAATGCATAGCTCCAAGCCATTAAGACTAAGATTATGTATAATTTTGGATTGAAACTTTATATCAATGATATAACCTCAAGCAACCTGTAATACTGTATGTGACCTGCTCTATCAAAATCAGTCACAATCCCCAAAACATATCTTGAAAACTGCTCAAAAGAGGAGAATGTAAGCTTTCTAATGACACCTTACTCTCTACTCTAGATATCAAGGGAGTTGTCATTGCGTTTTCTTTGTTAAGAAAAAAGGCTTCAAAGTTTAGTCGCGAGATGGTAGTCGTTCCATGAGACGGAGTGACTGCTGACACTGGGGTGCATCTCATAGCCAAATAAAACTCTGTTTCTACCTTGTCTTACTTTTAAACCATTTAAAACTATATTTGATGTTAAGACATACAGGCCTTGAAAGCAAAGGCATCTTTGCGTAAGATCATATGAAACTGAATGCATTAACTTGTTGCCACAAATGCAGCTGATGTGATTGTTTGCCTGGTGACTGGTGGCAGGTGACAAGCTGGCTAGCCTCCAAACGATGCCAAACACCAGTGCTGCTTTGTCACCTCACATTTAAAAGCTTAAAATATACTTTTTTATTAAGACATACAGATTATGAAAGCCAGGACAGTGTTCTACAAAATGTCCCTATTTCCTGTAATATTCTGTATATATTTGTTGTGTTTCAATAAAAAAAAGAATGGAGAATATTTTCAAAGAACATAATTCTTGTTAACTGTGGGGAAAGATGTTAAAATGCTCCCGGAACATTCCACTGGTCATGTTAGGAGAATGTTCTTGGGACCTAAAATTGTTAACTTGGTGAGAGCTGAAAGATCTGTGAACCA
Source organism: Conger conger (assembly GCF_963514075.1). Lineage (NCBI taxonomy): Eukaryota > Metazoa > Chordata > Actinopteri > Anguilliformes > Congridae > Conger > Conger conger. Next base: position 73,735,106 of record NC_083760.1, read on the forward strand.
AAAATCTTAATTACTTGCTTCCCTGTTCAGAGCCTATAGTCATTAGACATGTCTCAGACTTTCTACTGAAAATCATGCAATTGACAACCAGTGATTAGTCCGTTTCATAGATGCATGTCCAGGACATGCTTTAGTCCGTTTCATAGATGCATGTCTAGGACACGCTTACAACATGGCACCAGCATGTACTGTATAGCTGGTGCAACACTGAAGGACTTAAAAAGACTCATACCACACCGGTCATTCATACATTTTGATGCAACTCACTAAACATTAATAAAACATATATGTTTTATTCTTTAAATCTCTGGGGCCAGAATTGAACTGTTAAAATACAGTTTTTCCCAGCTACAGTAGATCCCATTATCCTTCTCTGTTACAGAGAACTTCAATGTGCCTGTCTTCACAGCCTTTTACTCTGTCCTTGTCGCTCTCCATCTCTTTGTCCTTGACAACAGCAACTGTCCATTGACCTTAGAAACAAACACTATACTTAACCATCAAGAGGAAACCCCTGATTCATCCCAATGCTCTTTTCTTAAGTACACTCCAGGGAATTTTCAATGAATGCCTTCATCTCTATTCTTAATATCAGACCAGATTAAGAAGCTGAAGAGTAAAAATCATATTCATGCACAGTTCTCAATCATAGGATATCATAATATATTAGTGATGGAGGGAAATTCTGCCATTCTTATGGAAGAAAAAATAAAAAATAAATTATCCAATTGATGGACTGAAACATTCTAGTGGAATAATTCAATTAATTCTTTTCAGATTTTACTGGAAAGGCTGGAATTCAACCCGTATGTTTAGAGAGGGAAATAGAATAGAAACCAAAGGTACCCATTTTATTTTGTTCAGTCCAAATTGCACATGTTTCTGTGGGTCCTTATAAAAAGCTATTGAAAATAACTTGCAATTTTCTCTAGGGCTGAATAGAGCCAGCCTTTTCACTTGCTCACTTTACAACACTTTATAAACCTGAAATTAATTATCCAGTAGCCCCATTACAATGGTGCATTAGTTTTTCTTTAAAAGAGCTGCCTAGAGGTGATAGATAGATGCGCTAGCTGCCAAGCGCTACCACAGGAATAGGCAGGGAGAAGAACAAAGAGTTCTCTCTCTAATCATAGCGTCCGATCAGTTCTATTAGCAGAACCGCCTGCATGATTTGGTTGTACTAATAATTTCTATTGTCACATTAGGGAATTGGCTGAGCCACAGCCTTGGAGTGTTTGCCCTCATATTTATAATTGAGTTTAAATCATTTTGTCTGACTGTTGGGGTAGCACTGCCTCCGTGTTCCGTCATTGATGGTCTCTTGATATGCAGCATTCATTTATGGCACTCTTTGCTGGCAGTCTGATTGTTTATGCCAACGCATTACAAATTATTTTCAGTACCGATGTTGTCATTCATATAAATACCCCTTCCCCCTCACAAAAATGACAACTCAACATTTCATATTGTGAATACGTGAATGCCATTGCTCAGTTTGGCAGTGGCATGGCTCTCGTGTGACCACAGATATATGTATATAATTTGTGAATTGTAACATAATCCCATATGCTATTGGGATATGAACACTTTGTGTTTTCCTGTCAAAAACTCACGCATTAAAGTGGTGTGAATTTGAATGAAATTATATTTGGACCTTGAAGTTGTTGGAAATTGCATTGCAGGAATGTGTGACAACTCTTTTGTTGGAATATTGTAGTTAGGTGTCTTAACTCTGGAGTTTAATAACGTGTGTCGATTAAAAGTCAATCAAAAAGGATACAAATTTATTAAAATTTGATTAAGTCACTGATAGTCAAGTCACCTCTCACCCTACTCCAGTAGAGCCAATTTCATGTGTCTCCCATTACAGCATTACACACACACATTCTTCCCCATTCTGATGTTTCATCTGAACCTCTTCACTATATATGCATGCTTGAGCTGCTGCCACATGATCAGATATTTGCATTAATGTGCTGGTGTGCAGCTGTACCTAATAACGTGTTTCACTGAGTGTACTTCTTTACACCATAGTTCAACACAGGCATTCCCTTTATATGTCTCCATATGCTTTACTCCATGGCTCTACGTCTGATTTACCATGACCGTTCTTCTCACGGGCCCTCAGTTGTGCCATCTTCATGCAAGCCAGGTTGGATGTTTTTCCTCCCATATCGAAGAATGACTTTTTATCTGTGACACCCTCACAAAAGGGCCTTATTGTGTATGCATTAAACAAGCCTGCGGTTCTGTAGAGCAACAGAAGATCCACCAGGGCCAGGGGGCAGGAGAATCTGATTAAGCTGTCAGGATGCTTCGAGAACACTGTTGTACATCTTTATAAAACTCACAAAACCAGTTTTGAAGTCACACATTTATTCTCTGATTTTACTGTACTTTGCCCCAGTAGGCATTGAGCACCCCCTCACCGTGTTCTGTGTTACATTGCTTGTTTCTTTGTTCTTTTATTCTATTCTTTTATAGGACAGTGAACATGAATATTACATGTTAAAGCATCTATTGCTAATATACAATCTTGCTATTTGACAGAATTTCCTTTCAGCACAAAATTATCCAACACATGATTCAGCATTTCAGCAGTAAAGAGCATTTTCTAAATGACTGGTACAGGCAGTTTTCTCATGGCCTTCAATTCTTTATCTTACATAATGAAAACTCAGTGGTACTTAGTGGAATCCCAAGATGAGACTACAAAAGTTTTTTTGAGTGAGTGTCTTACAACTTTTCCTCTGGTGTTTGTCATTGAATTTTCTTGACGTGTAGATACTATAATCATTCGGTGTGCAAACATCTGCTTTTGTCACTACAAAGGTCCCCTGCCCATTTATGACGGAATTGAATATGTGAAGTGTAAAGATTACATGTTTGCTGTAAGAACTCAGTGTCCCAGTAGCCATTTCCCAGACATTTGACTCAGCCTTCTCCTTATCTGCACCAGTGTGACAGACCCATCGACTCAGATCACGGATTCCTCCAATAGAAACCAGCTGTCAAAAGGCCCACCAACAAATCCAGAAGAAGGGTGGGGGTACCTATCCCTGGGGGCAGATTTTTCAAAAAGGTTATGGTTATGGTTGGCTGGGTTGAGGTGTAGGTGCATTGCTGTGGTTCAATTTCACTGTTAAACTTATATCATATTGTGGATAATTCCATCCTAAAGACAGAACATAGGTGACTCTAGTTGTGGATTATGCTGCTACGACACAGCATGTCTGGTTTCTGAACAGTGAACAGTCAAAAGCTAAGGGCTCACCACATTTGTGGACATGCTGTCAACTTTTATGGGGTGCGCCTGGAAGAGATTTTAATGGACCGGAAACAACAGGTAAGCATTTAATACAATTCTCTATACACATGTATTCTAGTATACTAACTGAGACAAATGGTATAGTGTGAATAGAATTCAGGGGATCTCACATTTCTGTTAAAAATTCCAACCACCAGCTCCAGTCCTGCTGATCGTCCTCAATGATATGAATTGATCCGAAAGAGTACTTCTCTTTAGAACGTATGTACATCTGAAATAAATACAAAATATATGAAGAGAATAAAATACACATAATCAAATATGAAAATAAAAAACCTGGCAACCTTTTGTTTGAAATTGAAGAAACATGAGAGTAAAACAAATATTCCTTCATACATATATCAAATGGGGTTTAAGTTTGATTTCCCTCACCTCCCAAATATATTGGTAATTAAGGAGAAAAAATGTGATGGAAAAACAAAATTATGCGTTCTCTGTTTTTTTGTTTTTTTTCACTTAATGAGTGCAGCTATCTTCCTCAATGCTGCTGTGCGTGCTTTGCTTTGTGTTTGTTGCTTTTCAAAGCCTTTGTAACTTCAAATGACCCGCGGGAGTTTGAACTAATTAAACCACATTTTTTCAAATAACTGAGGTGCAGCTGCTCCACATAAATCTAATTCATGGCGCTTGGGTGAACGAGGCTGCTGTGCTGGTCTCCCAGGCTAAGAAAGACTCATTGCTTTAGGACCAGAACCATTCATATTGAAAAAGGAAGACTTTAAGGTCTGTGTTGGGGCCCACCAGTACTTCACATTCTGGCCTTGAATGGAGGGCCTCAGTTCACCTCAGGCTATTTGTTCAGCTCAAGCAGCACATGTTCACTCAGTTCAACAGGGAGAACTCATCTGGTTGAACAGCCTCATACAGTCTGTCCTTTCTCTGATTGGTCATTTCACTTTATATGGAAGCTCAATCTTGCCTGTTAGAAGGATAGATTAGCACATTGCAAAAAATTCCATGTGAATGGTATGGTGCTCTAGCTGACTAATATGTAGCCAGGATATATTCAGGTAAATCCTGAGCTATATTGGGCTATCCCAGTCCATCTAGATTTCCACCCCTCTAGATGCCCAGTCCAGCTTTTGCTCACTGAGATTGTGGCTGCCACAGGCCAGGTGTCACCACTGGGGGAGGGAAAGAATAGTTAGACACAGGGAGATATGATCATTCCAGTTTTCAACGGCCTTTATTTGCTTACAAAAGAGAAAGAGAGCCTTCAATGATAAACAGACAAACAGAACATTAAATGATAAACAGACACCTTTCACCCGCAAAGAATCCAGGGAAAAACAATGAACTAAAAGCAACAAAAGGAAAATGAAATAAAAGAGTATGGCATGCTCTCCTTGTTCACTGTCAGATTTGTTCTTTCTCCTTTTTCAGTTTCCTGGCCTCAGCCAACTACTGTGGAAAGAAGCAGACTTTAAAGTCTTGGGTTCACCAGTAATGTAATCCAGGTGTGTGCCTACTTAACCAGTAGGCATGAGATCCAAAACCCTTAAACAATGGCTCTTTTACAATCAAAGTGGCCTCAAGCTTGATTGAGTCTCAATATTACAACATTTGTCAAAACAGGCTCCTTTTCCCTTCTCCCCATAGTGCTCTATGCTGCTTTTAAGAGCCCAATGAACTGTAATTTCCTCATTGTTCTTTTGGATAACAGTTTTAATCTGAAAACACAAGTAAAAAACGCTGTACTCTATATATTTAAATGTTTGGTAAGATTGCTTTGTATCCTGTTTTCAGCTGTTTGATTGATGGCTTCCAAGTGACAAAAGAAAGCATCATTCATCCAGTACACATCTGGGCCAAATGGAACATGAAATGGAATACAATATGAGGTGTGACCAAAGTGCATATTAGGCCATAATGACAGTTTTATTATTTACAGTTTTTATAGAAAATATCTGTGATTTTTCAAGTAAATGGTCCTTCAAGGGAGAGGTATTTACCACCATTGCACTTAAACAAAAAACAGAATTGCACTGTGCAAAGGAATAAAGTAATTCCCCATTCAGAACATGGACATCCATCAGGATACATTCAATCAATCAGTGTACAGACCATCATTGAGAGTAAAGATGTGAGTTAAACAGCAAAACCTCAGACATGAAAGCATCAAGAATGGAGTGTCAGGGATCCAATCAGATTTCCACACAATATTATCACATTTTCAGTGACCCGTGGCCTTTGGCTACTTCTGTGAACAGTTTGAGGTTTTGGTCCTTCTTTATATGCATCACTACGGACTTCTCAGATTGTATTTATTTTTGTGTAAGTGCTAAAATACTCTTTATCAGTTTGCCTAGTATTTAAAGTTTTTATAAATGAAAACTATGACTTCTGTCAGTTCATTTCTCGCCTTTTTGTTCCAATTTTATGAAATATTTTCATATTCAAGGGTTTGGTGCATGTGAGTGCCCTTTTCTGAATTTTACAGGAGAGCCAACAGAAATGTTTATATTAACCAAGGTTTTTGGGATGACTATTTAGGTTTTTATCCTTTATTTAAATGTAGTTAATGATGGCACGTCCTATCTTTTGTCCCTAGATATATCTCATCAAGAGGTTTATTTTGATATATAATAGTCACTTTGGCCCAAAATGTCACTTATGTACCTTGCACACCAAACCCCCATATTGATAATACATAATACATGGTTACTTACCATGCTCAATTTTCAGTTTAATCAGTAAATGTGAATTTTGACTATATTTACTTTCCCAAATACTTACTACATTCCTGTGGTAGTTTAATATGAGTTTTGTTTGTGTTAATTTTATTTCTGGGGAAATTAAATCTCATGTTTAATTTATTTTGTGTGAGTTTTCAAGAATTTTTTTTTAGCTTCAATTTGTGCCACGTGAATTTCAAGTGAAAAATCCTTCAATATCAGACTGCAGGGCTCATTGTACAGGTTGACATACTGTATGTCTTGTGGCCATTGATGATACAGTGGCTCATTGAAGATATTTGTTGGTCTAACAGGGAATATTTTGTTCTGACCTTAGAGAAGTATAGTGCAAACTCATATGGTACCTCCAGTTAATCACTTCTGTCCTAGAGCATTGTGGGCAGTAGATGTGAAGCTGCAGTACCTTACTTACCTATAGTCTTTTAGAATATTTTCATTTTTGCATTGAAATACATATGAAATGTGTTGCAGTGCCAATTCCAATGATACTTTTGAGATCATGCCCAAAGCAAATCCTTAAAAAGGTGCAGAAAGGTGATGCTACATATTCACTAGAACAGGATGTAATGTGGTAAATCTGGAGTACGTGCTATCCTGTATCTGGCCTGGATTATCTCAGATTAGAGTCTGTGGCCCCCTTGAGATTAGTTCTTACACTACTTCAAATATTGACAGAGCTGCATCTTCTTGAAGACTTGTTTTTGTATAGTGGCCAGTTACAGGAGTTATGAGGGTTAAATAAATTTAGAGTGCTGAGATTTCTTCATGGCAGCTGCCCTTCTAGACTTCCTTCAATTATAAGGTGGGTGCAATGGCTGAAAAATGCATTGGAAGCCATTTAAATTGTTTTTTGTTTGTTTGTTTGTTTGTAATTAAAAGATGAGATAACAGCCAATTTAGCATATAATGACTAAATCTCTTATGAGCTTGTTGTTTTTATTTTATTAATGTCATGTAGTGACTTGTTTCCCCCCCCCCCCCAAAAAAAAAACATTCCCTGTGCATGTAACTGCACAGTGTAAAGCTAAATATGAATCAGTTGTTGTAATGAAATGCAGATTAGAATGCTGCAGAGGATGCCTGTGGGTATCTCTCTTGTTAGCACTTTTGGCCATGATCCAGCACTCTGTCTCCCCTGTGTCCTCTGTGGGATAATCCCCCCCACGCCCCCCCCCCCCTCCTTACATCCTCCTCTGAGTCCATTTCCTGCTCTCCCAAAGTTATTCTTCATCACGAACAACGTTGCTAAGCCCACCCCCCAGAGTACCAACACTCCTCCCACCCACCCTCTTTCCCAAATGAATGGCCCTGCCCCCTTCAAGAATCACAGTTGTTCTTCATTATTTAAAGTCATTTAATGGATGGCCAGGGGCTCCTCAAATACGCCACTACGTTCTCTAATGGGACTTGACTGCAGGAGAGCAAAGACAGGGAGAGGCAGGCAGCACAACTATCCAAGCCTCATAAATCAAACCCAGTTTCCAGAATGGCAGCCATGTCTTTTAAACAGAGCAACTCTGACTTTTATTTATTTATCTTTACTATTTAACCTCCAGCTACAGAGGGAGTCAGAGTGGAGATTAGATTTTTTTTCTATTAAAAAAGGGCAAGAGGTCACATTGTCAGTATTTTCTTTTGCAGCTAAAGTATTGCTTTGGGATAAACTTCCTTCTTTCTACCAGTGACATGCTGACCATCAATAGAGAACAATCATTTATATAATAATGTTTTCTATTATTTGCCCATTAAAACATTTGCATTATTGGTAGAGCTCACAGTTTTGTATTAATCTAGGAAATCTGCACCGGGGACAAAATGTTTACCTTCAGCTATGATGGCACTCACATGTGATGGTGTCCTGTAATCAGCTGGGACCATAACTAAGATATACACATTCTAGGATGCCTACTGTATGCGTTTTCAGTATTGTTATGTATATGTAGGATTTTAATTAAAGGATCTACCTTATATATAGGTACAAATCAATATCATTGGTTGGTATTGAGTCAGGTATGATGATCAGCTTCATTGTTCAAACGAAAGACTCCCTTAACAACTGTACTATCAGACATATATAGTATCTTTGGGGATATGCCCTTTTCTGATTGGTATTTTATGACCTTTTAGCCTGATTATGTGAACTTTGCTATTTTCCATAAGTGACATCACCTGACCTCAATCCAATTAAGCATGCATTTCACTTGCTGAAGACCAGACTGAAGGAAAATTGCCCCTGAAACAAGCAGGAGCTGCAGAGGGCTGCAGTGCAGGCCTGGAAGAGCATCACCAGGGAAGATACCCGGCATTGGTATGGGTTGTCTATGGGCTGTAGACTTCAGGTAGTCATTGTTTGAAACTGTTTGTTGCTGGAGTACGGAGTGAAAAACAATGCCCCCCCCAAATACTTATGGGCTGCACTGTAGAGAATAATACCATGGAGTATTTTCCTGTAAAGGTCATTATGAATTATATGTGTATATTCTCACATTTTCAATGTGTATTCTCAGGTTTCCATCTATATATTCAAATTTTGATATTTATTTCCTACACGGCACCCCACATTTACACCCACAGCAAAAATATACACTCACTGAGCACTTTATTAGGTATTTATTCAACTTATATTTTAGACTTGTACTGCTGTAGCCTATCCACCAGAGTTGCAATGCATTGTGTGTTCAGAGATGCTCTTCTCACAGAAGATCACATTTTTTTCCCCATACGGATGGTTGATGTGAACATTAACTGAAGCTCCTGACCTGTATCTACATGATTGTATGCATTGCACTGCTGCCACACAATTGGCTGATTACATGAATCAGTAGATAAAGTAAAAATGTTCCTAATAAAGTGCTCAGTGAGTGTATATATATGGCAACAGTGTGACACAACTTCTTGTAGAAAAGAGAACATTTCAAAATGTTCTTCATGTACTTTGTCCCAAAGGATACAGGTTAGAATTTTTGTTGTGATTCCTCAATTTGAAATAAAATGCGTTTGTGTATGCAGGTGGCCATTTGCGATTAGCAAAAATTAGCAAAATAGGACATTCATTTTTTACGCTACATTCTCAGGAGATTCACAAAGCTCAGGTATGCTGACAGCTTGTGTCAGGTGCAAACTTGTCAACAAAGACATCTGCATGTCCCTCTATCAAGGGAAATGGAGTATGATGCCATGCATTTTGAGAGAAAATGCTGCTCTGTCGGGCCTCTGTGTCAGAGGGCAGTTCATTTTCTGTATGGTAAGTACATCTGTGGTGATGATTTATTCTCTGCTGTATTGTATGCTTTATGGTTTTGTTTTCATCATGTTCACTAATGCATTCACAAACGCAGTCCCTTCACTTTTTTTGTTTGTGCTCTGTGCCCTCAGTTATCTGGCTGATATTTTTAGCTGCCATTAGTATACATGTATTCCATGCTTCTATACTTATGTCAGACACTGCACACACCGTATGTAACATAGTGCTTTGTTAATTATTATTTGTTTTTATCTTTGTGTCTGTTGAAGCTTTCCTTTACATATTTATCTTTTTGGTGCAGCTCAGTATTTTGTATCTTGAAAAACCATTTTCAAATACAGGGTACAATACTTTTTATTCAACATTGTGCAACAATGATTTACTCATTTAGTAAAGTGCAAATTGTGATGATAATGCCAATAAGATTTAAAGCATTGCCTTTCTTTCAACTTCTGTAATTACAGTACTGCCATAGTTGCAATTGTGTGATTATAGTTATACCCAAGGAAAAAACAGGCAGCCAATGCGATGAGCAGTACTTACTTAAAATAATCAGTCCATAATTGTCATTTTGGCATCTGAGGTTGTGCGACACATAATTATGTACAGTCATGAAAACTGTAACAACACCATGCTTAATGCAAAACATGCTTCCTAGTAAAGCCATAAGATATCATTTAAATAGAGTACACTTGGATGAATGTGCCATAATTCCTTTGATCGATTCAAGTAAAATAATCATTTTCAAATGAGATTTTGAGCTAATAAATGATGCAGTATTTTTAACATGGAAAATAGTTGCATTCCAAAAAGTAAAAAGCCATCTTCCCCTGTCATTAATGTCTTTCATTCCAGTGAATCGGGCAATTTGCAAGGTTATATTTAACGCACGCAAATACGCACAAAGTGGCATGGCTGTGTTAAAAATATGGGTAAATGTATCTTACAGTATGTACTGTTGTAGGAGCAACTGCAGGAAAAGACAAACACCAATCCAGATAATTTTCTTGTGCCTCTGGCTCCCCAGAACTCCTGCTGCCAGGGGTCACCCATAGCAACCTCTCTGGTGACAGTAACAGCTACCAGACACACTACAGGAGCCTGGCAGTTTCCCTGTGGTCTCCTTACACGGGTCTGCCTGAGTTATGACCCACCCAATGGAACCTGGCATCGCCCTGCTGGATGTATAAAGGGTGGCACTTCCTTTGGAAAACAAAGAGAACAGAGGAAATGTATAGGCCATACATGAGCTTTCAAAGGGAGTGTCAAGAAGGAGCTATTGAGGTAAAACTACCTTTTCTGGTCTCTGCCTGTTTAAGCGGCTAGTGCTTTAACTGCATTAAAAGCTACAGTCTACTGTATTGTTTTACCTTGTGAAGTATTCTCAGGTCCGTTACCATTGAATTGGCACACTGGGGACCTAATTATAAAGTAGAGCGTTAAAAATAATTATTTTTATTGCTGCAGCAATTATTATTCCGCTAATGATAAGACCGATGTAGATGATAAATCAGCCCCTTGGTCCCTTATCAGTGCATTTATGTCTTGCATGCTGTTATATTCAGCTTCTTGAGTGTATTTCAAATTAAAAGAGAGGTCACAGTCTCCCTGACATCTTTATTTGGTGCTTCATTACAAACCATAGTGCAATCAAAAATAGAAATTCACTGCCTGAAAAATACTTAAGATCAAATCTGTTGAGTGCATTGTTGATACACAGTAGATATGGATATGATGGGGTGGGATGTTGGTGAGGGTGGGGGTCTTTCTCTTTAGGCTTGGGAGCGAGGAATTATTTAAAGCCCAATGATCAGGCAAAGGGTAGGAGCAGCCCCATTGAGTTACCATGGTCCAGCAGCTCTCCCAGGTCACAAAACCACCTGAGGTTCTGAACAGACCTGTACCAGAAACAGGAGCAAACAGACATGCTGATACTGTCACCCTTCCTGGTGCCAGATTTCCAAAAATGTATTTGATTGCATTTGCATTCTCATTGAACAATTTTGATACTTCTATTTCCCCTGCATTGCACTGTATCCATTATAAAGTCATTGAATGTCAGGGAGGTGCTCTTGTTAGCATGAAGGCCTAGCCAGTGTATAAACCACAGGGAAGCAGCGCAGATCAAATGCAGATTAAGGTGATAGTACGTGAACTCTAAAATGACTAAACACTTCCAAATACAGGTATTGGGTGGCATAATAAAAGCTTTCAGCTTTGACTGGCCCTTCTCCTCTGACCTCTCTCATTAACAAGGCATTTTGGCCCGCAGAACTTCTGCTCACTGGATTTTTTGGGGTTTTTTTGCACCATTCTCTGCAAACTCTTGAGACTGTTGTGTGAAAATCCCAGGAGACCAGCAGTTTCTGAGATACTCAAACCACCCTGCACCAACAATCCAAGCTGAACCTTTTGACCATGTCTGCATGCTTTTATGCATTCATTTGCTGCCACATGATTGGCTGATTAAATATTTGCACTAACAAGCTGGTGTACAGGTCTACCCAATAAAATGATCTCTCACTGTCTTGGCACCTGGAGCTGCAGTCACGAAAAGTAAGTAGTTGTTACATTTTCCCTTTGATATATGAAGTACTAGTTTTATCAACTAGCAATTATACATTACTAGTGGGGAAAGGATGGATAACTGAGGGCAGCCAGCTTAGAAACATCACCAGTTGAGGAGATGGAAGGTTGAATGCAATCACATAACCAGTTTAATCAAACAGATTCCAGAGGTTGCCTGGGGCTGAAGCCCTGGAGCTCCTGAAAGGTTCCCATGGGCAGAAACAGAAAACCTTCTAATTTCCTATTCTCCTTTATTCTGTCTGTGACCTTAAGTCTATCACCAAGACACCTCTAAATTATATCTCCATGCAAGCCAAATGACTAGTATTTATGGAATGACAATTCAGTTGGTTGTGACAGGCCCTCTATAAATTGTGAGCACCTCTGCTTGGGCACATTGAGTCAATCAACAAAGGCCAGCTTGCTAATTGCAAAAAATATCCAGTGGTCTCAGAGTGATTATCACTTTTCCACACCACCTCCCTCCATGGTTATTTCTGATAAGTGCTCGCACCAGTTTGTTTTTCGCATGGATGTCCTCAAATAAATGTGACGGAGGATTGTGAATAACTGTCTATGTCTGGGAGTACAGCAAAGGTGTTGTGAGATTAGTGGGTTGAGCCAGGCCTTGATTGACAGGTGTGGCATTGCATTAGACTGGCCAGCATTATTGACCATTCCTGTTTAAATTATGAACACTTATTACTTTTACATCCATCTTAAGGAGAATGTCTGGTCATTTGTCTATGAGCTGAAGCTGAAACGTAATTAGGTTAAGTAGCAAGAGCAAGTCCACATCTCATTGACTGAAAATAATCCAATAGAGATGCTGTGGCAAATATTTAATCAGCCAATCATGTGGCAGCAACTATAAATACATGAAAGCATTCAGACATGGTCAAGAGGTTCAGCTGTTTTTCAGACCAAATGTCAGAATGGGGAAGAAATGTGATCTGTGATGGCTTTGTGACTAAATGATTGTTGGTACCTGACAGGGTGGGTTGAGTATCTCAGAAACTGCTGATCTCCTGGAATCATCACGCACAACAGTCTCAAGAGTTTGCAGAGAATGGACCAAAAAACGAAAAACATCCAGTGACTCTACGGGCCAAAATGCATTGTTAAAGAGAGAGGTCAGAGGAGAAGGGCCAGACTGGTCAAAGCTGACAAGAAGGTGACAAATAACCACACATTACAACAGTGGTATGCAGAAGAGCATCTCTGAACACACAATGTGTCAAAAGTGGATAGGTTACAGCAGTAGAAGACCAATAAGTCAAAAAAAGTTGAATAAATATCCAATAAAGTGCTCTCTGAGTGTAAGTGGTTGCAGTTATTGCTGTTAAAAATGGTGGATCCAGTTATTAAGTGTAAGAGTGAAGTTACTTTTAAATAATTTAGAAAATGTGTTTTGTGTTTACTTAGGTTCCCTCATATTACATTTTGTCTAAAGATTTTAAACCATTCACTGTGACAAATAAGTGATAATAGAGGAAATCAGGAAGAGGTCAAATACTTTTTCATGGCACTGTACATGTCTGCCATTACTTTAGAATTAGTTAGAGTGTTATTTTGTGAAATATCTAATATCTGTGTTTGTGAATAGTAAAGGTCAGATAAGAATCATAATCCCTCCACTGCTAGCACACATTATACATAGCTTAGAGTCATATATTAACATAGCATTGCCATCCCTTCTTTTCCCATGCACAGTATGTGGGCTAGGCTAAGACTACAATCATCACAAATCTCCTAATTATTCTGTACAGGCCCAGCCGTTATTTTTCCTTTTTATTTCCTCTCAAGAGCCTCAGATCATCTAATGAGCTCAGTGTGAGGATCATTGCCTCCTTACCACATCCAGATTCCCACACAAAAAAAACCTGGTAATTAGCTGACCTGGACCTCAAACACTCATGCAACAACAGGGAAGATATCGCAAAGTAAAGATCCCTGACTAAAATGGACTTCTGAGCTTAAGGAGGTAAGCTAGAACTGATCGGTAGCTGTTTATTCACTGGACACCACCTCACCTCCACCTGTTTAAAGTTGGAGAGCAATGCAGGGGGCGCACATTGTCGCTCAGTTGGCACAGCTAGATAGCATAAATGTCTAACAGTGAATATTAAATAAGAAATAATATGTTACATTAAATATTTTGTGACATAGGTTATTTTTCACAAGGCATTTGCAAGATTTGGAGCACATACCATGCTTTTATTCAAGGTATCTTACAAGGTCATTATGAACAGGCAGTGAATAAGGCTTCTCAAGTCACAGATATGATATAAAAACAGGACAATGGACAAAACTTCATTGTCATACAGATATACTGTATATGTAGAGTACAGAAAAAATGGAAATATGTAAAATGGGATATAGCCTTTGTGATGTAGAATAATGGATGGGCAGCGAGACAAGGATAGCTTGAGGACATGAGAAGATTGTTTAGATATATCTGGGCTCTCAGTGCAGTCTTATGCACTTGACCTTAACTTTGAACAATAAATCTGAGTAAATGTTAGATTTTTTTCATTTTGTATATTTCACTTTTTTTCTATGTTTCAGGGATGAACTGAAGTGAAAGGGGGGAAGAACACTTTTGATGTGTTGCTCAAAGTTAAGGTCAAAGCGCATTAGACTGAAAAGAGGTCTCAGTGCATATTAGTGTGCTTATTTTAATGGGATTATAATTGTTTCCAATCTCCAAAGGACATGCTCTGAACAGTCCTTGTGTGCTAGACATCATCGCTCTAAAATACATGCAAAACAAGCCATGGGGTAATCAAAGCAAGAGAGACGTCTCATTATGAACGTCACAATACTATAGGGACCCCTCCACTCCTTGGCTTTTTTTCCCTTTGGTGACAGAACAATCCTGAGACACACTGAGATGTCATTGTGCTTGACACCTCCAGGAGAGATGTCAGCATCACTGACACATCCCATGGGTATTAATTGCTCTCTCTTCACCAAAGAGGAAGTACCCTTTTCCAACAGCATAATTATTTTTTATTTAGTACAGGTACAGAGCTGTAAACAAGCAGAATGAGGATTAATAAAATAGCAATGGACATACAGAGACCCAGGGCATAATGAGAAAAAAATGTCCTAGTGATTCATGGATCATCAACATTGGGTGGTTATTAATCAGCCTCCTACTACCTTGATTTAATTAACACCATGTAGCCACAGACTCCCAGCCCTGGCATCAAGCCTTTTAATTATGTTATCTACACATTTTTCCATTCTCTACATCTTCACCCTTTCATCTTTCTTTCTTCTACCTAAGCAAGTATATTTTTAATGAGCTTCTGTACAAAACAATGTCAAATGTTGAGACATAGATCTTTGCCTTTTACAGCTGAAAATATGTGTTTTAAAGTAAAGTCTTACATAGATTTCCCTTTCACTCAATTTCCAGGATGCATTTCAATGACCTTACTAAACCCCGGTTTTGAGATGCTGGGAGCAATGATTTAACAATGTATGAAGGCTGAGCAAATATATCATGAGCGTAATGATTAAATAATTTAAAGAGACCACTAAGTTTATTTCAATAAAGCTTCTGGCCCAGATTCACATGTAGAAGCATCACAGCTAGCAGAGTATTTAATAGCCACTTTTTAAAAGACAGATTTATTCACTGTATGCAGAGGCCATAATGCTGCAGTCTGATCTTTTTAATGAAGGCATTCATCTTGCAGGACTGCAGGTCTTAAACATTGCATGTAATATGGCTTGAAGTTTAACTGCCCGAGAGCGAACTGGAAAAGGGCAGCCAATGTCAGTGGTTGTTTCGCCAGCGAAGCCTGAAGGCAGACATGAGAATCCTCTCACCAGCTGTGACCCACTTTCCCTGAGGACAGGGGCCTACTGCCAGGGCACCAGTTCAACTGCCCAACCTAACACTTGTCATAAGACTCAGAATTATTACTATTCGTAGGCCTGACAGATACCATTAGAATGTTTGCATCCACTCCATTTGTTTTGCATAAAGCAGTCATTCGGAAAAGTGGTTAGATGCTCAGAAACGAGACAGGAAAAGCCCAGCTGGGAATAAATCATGCTCCGTTTACGTCAAAAGGTCAATTCCTTCAACCAGTTTGTCACTGTTTCCCCAACGAGCTCTATCAGTCTCTATTAATTCATGAGATAAGGTAACAAATTGTGAATAAAGGTATATAAATCAGTATAAACATTAGAAGAATAAAGACTTGTCTGCTCTCATACATAATATGCTAATTTGGTGTATGTTTGCCTTTGTCTGATCTGGATGTCATTATTCATAAAATTAGCCTATGAAAACTGTCATAAGCATCGACAGTCTATGCAGATTCTTCATTTAAGCTGTGGTGTATACATTCGCATGTACCAAAATAGGATATCCACTGTGCAAAGTTGATGAAGGTAGTTGCCCACAGAGGTGATAGGCTCAGGTGGTAAGAGCAGTCGTCTGGCAGTCGGAGGGTCGGGGAAGTTCGATTCCACCCTGGGTGTGTCGAAGTGTCCCTGAGCAAGACACCTAACCTGAGTGTGTGTGTGTGTGTGTGTGTGTGTGGATAGCATCAGTTGTACAGAACTTTGGATGAAGGGGCTATATAAATGATAAATGCCAGCCAGTTTACCATGTGTTACATAGGCTGTGCTGTGAGTGCCAATTATCCTAATTTAATTCAACAGTTGTAACCTACACTATTATTTTGAGTTCAAGCCACTGTCTCTGGTGCACTGTTTGAGCTTTCAGATGAAGGAAGACATTTCATGTGTTGCTTCAGCAAGCAGTCTATGACAAACCAGTTGGCCAGTGGAGAACTGGTGTGCAATGAAACATACTTATCCAGGCAGGCTGATTCCCTGCTTCTCTAGGCAACATTTATGTCACCTGGTGGGGCTGCCTGCGCCACTTGGCACAGGCATATCCCAGATTATATCAGAAAGCCCATCCATAAACTGTAACTTTAAAGGATGGGCCATCCAGTAGTCCCATTCGTAACATAAAATAAATATGACACATTTTGTAAATCACTTTTTTAAAGATGTATGTTGTGGATTACTATCTAGGCATGTCAAGGTTGAATTGTGCCCTATACTCTAGCTCATGTTAGAGCCGTGTCCTTTTCTTACATCCAAAATCTTCTAGGTTCTTTTGTATTTTGAGTAAGATTACTGCTGAACTTGATAATTTTTTTTATATCAAAAGTCATGTTCTGTATAACAGAGATATTTGTACTTAAGCCATTCTATGTTGTTTGTTTGGTGAGGCTTGGACTGCAAAGTAACCTTCACTTATCCATCCTGGGCTGCATCCCGGGGCTTTAATAGGCTATTCCTTCCTTTGAACAAGCTGAGCCAGTGCATCATCAGAGCTGAGTGGCAAACAGGTTCTTTACTCCCTGGGCATAAAATAAGCTTATTCTTCCTCACAGCAGGGTGTTTGGTTGTGCTTAAGTCTCTGTGGTAAACCTTTCTGTTTTGATTGCCTTTAAAATTCGATTTTATATTCCAGTATATTAAACAAAGCCTTATACACTACGACTATGACCAATTCACAATGAATCACAAGTACTCAATGATCCATCAAAACTAATTTATCTTTTATCTATTGTCCTTTTACCACAGCTGGACATTTTCAGCAGCAGTATTGGCTAGGGACTTTGCTGAAATATATTGCCTCTGCAAATATTCAATCCCACCACATTCAATCTTTAATTGAATATATTTACTAATGACATTACATTAAGGCATTTATCATACAGTCTTTTCCAGAGCAACTTATACTGCGTGTGTTTTTACATCCGTCCATTTGATAAAACTCACTATTTACTGAAGCAATTCAGTTTAAGTACCTTGCTCAAGGGTACAATGACAGATACTTAGATACAGTTTTAGCACCTAGGTGGTAAAATATACTTACAAAGCAGACTTTGAATTGGCATTCAGCAAATGCATACATTGATCCTCAGACTATGGATTGGCAATTGGATTTCTAATGTAGACCAGACGTATTTGTATACTTACACTCCAATCTGCATTTGCTTCCAGTTCATTTCTCCAGCAGCAGTTCTGTCGGACTGATGTCACCTGTAACAGACAGCTTTGTATTGAGCAGCTGGATCTGCCTTCTGCTTCTCTTCCTTCTCATCCCATGCAGCCAGCCCATCTCCAAAGTGCCTGAGGTAATTGATCAGAAGGATACCTTGGCTGGCCTGCCATTCTGAGGTGACAGGTTGCTTTTATTTTAATAATCCCTTCTTTGTCACCACTTAGAGGGCCACTGGCACATTAGCCAAGCGCTTTCACATTCTTTGTCCTTGTTAATTCATGACGTGTCCTGTGACCGTTGGCCCAGTCTCTGCCTTTCATCATAAAGCCCCGTACTGTGACCAACATGCAAAATAATTACTGAAGCCCAAGTGTTATGTCATAAGCTCATCATTCTGTCACACATTTTGCCATGTTGCTCGGAGAAAGCAGGTACATTGGAAGACAATTTAAAAAGATCACTTTGAGGTCCAAGGTTTCATGTAATCACAAATGAACATTTAAAAATGTTTTTTTTAAGAATAGCCATAATTGAAAACTGTTTTAAAAATTGTGAAATACAGAGTATTGTTCTGTATGTGAATATGATATTCAATATACAGCTCTATAACTGGCAGGCATGAACATATTCCTATTCCTGAAACAGTGTTTCTCAGTATGAGTTTTCTACAGTCTGTCACTAATCCATAAATGCAGCGTTAGGGGCTTTTGCTGTATTTTTCTGCTGAACACCACAATTCTGTGGGATATAAAGGACACAGATCGTACCTTATCTGCTTCCCCTTTTTGTTACCTTCACCCAGTAAATCCTTTCAGCTTAATTGCTGATATTTGGTATGGTCAGTTAATCTTGTTGGCCAAAGCAAAAAAAAAAAAAGCTGTTGGTGTATGACACAGGAACGGCCTTTCAGTGAAGTGTAGGGCTTCTATCTTCATTTGTCAGCAGCCAGCATAAAGTGATAGCACTTTTCCTGGTGATGTGGCGAAAGCAAGGGGTGGGTAAATCTCTTTGCTGAAGGGGTTTTTCACTGCTGTTTTAAGGCCAGCCCTTGTGCTGTTTACAGGCCAAGCAAGTCAGAGATGAGGGAAGCACATGACATACAGAAGATGATGACAAGCACAAACAGGCAGATCAGGCACACACACAAGAATTGTATTGTGTTGTTTTAACTTAAAACAACACATGGGAACTGTCTTGTGACATGAGAAGATCTAATCCACAGTACCTCCTCTGTTGATAATGAGGGCAGGAAGAAAATGGGTGAAACAGTAATTTGTAGATTCCCTAACTCCCTATAGTTCACAAGGGTCACACAGATCCTGCTGTGTGGACAGAAATGTGTTGTTTGCCATGAGATTACCCTTTCCACAGTAGGCCAGAGTCCTGGTATGTATGCTAGTTAGTTAATCAAAGTTGATTCAACTGTTACTAGACTGCCTTTAGAGCTGTGGTTGTGCTATGAAATAGATCAAATTACTCAAAATACCTCTTCATGTGTATTTGACTATGTTGTCACCAATTGTAATTGTTGGAATTCTGGACCTCAAGTTATTTGATGTTTGAAAGCTTTATGGGGTATTGTCACCCTCCATCAAGCTAATATTCAGGCTTTAGCTCAGGTATTTAATTGGTTTTAACATCTTATCAGTGTACTCATATATGCAAAGGTTTATTTCAACAGATATGTAAAAATCAATAAAGCTTGTTAAAGGAGTAACATGGCGGTTAAATGTGTCACTTGCCAGTTGTCTTTAGGCAATAACAAAACAAAATATATTTTTTATTATTCAGTCATTTAAATCAATTTTAAAACGTATTTTTCGAAGCCTAAATTTCCCACTATAAAAGTTCCCAAACTGTCTGGACATGGTAATGAGAACTGTCAATTAGCTATGTATTACAGACTGTGCTCCCACTTTCCACACATTGTTGTTTGTTACCATAGCTATCTCCGTGATACACACTCATCTTGGTAGACTGAATTTTCACAAGCTAGCTAACTTAGTATATCAGCTATCGATAGCTAAGGTATAGATGCTGACTTATCCAATGATCATTTTTGCTAGCTAGCTAGCCAAGTTAAGATAAAAGCAGAACTATAACGTCAACTTGTGAAACTAGATAGCTAGCTAGCTAACGCTAAATGAATATAACCAGAAATGTTCTAATAGTCATTAAAAAGCACTCTAATTTAAGTAAACCTAACGTTAGTCAAATATTTTCATTATCTTGCCAGGATAATGAAACTATGGGTCACGAGTTATAGAGGAGGGATAAGCACAGTGGTTGTCCTCCTGTGACGCACTACGAGGAGAACATTCTCAACTGGTTGAAAATAGGATGATAAATTTAAAATGCTTACTTCTCCAAAACTAAAGAACGGACATATTTAATAGTTTCATCGTGTTTCTTCTATGCCCTCGTGTGCAAAATGCATATAAAAACCTAGAAAGTGTGGCCAACCACCATATTACTCTTTTAAAGATTTACTGTGAAGGGATCCACTCTCACTGCCTAATTTTTATTCTGAAGTATGATACAGGAAGCAAAATTGGTGAGATCTTTGTGAATAAGGATCCCTCCCAAAAGAGTGCTCTATCATGAGCAGTAATAGCTGTCTCCTAAGCATAGCATCATTGCCTATTATGCTGGTTTCCCTTTTAGCTCTGAGCAATTGTTTCTTTTTCTGTAAATTACTCATGGGAACATAAGTGGATTCTGCACATCTTTAGATTTTTCCTGGTAATTAGGTCTCAGGTGATAAGCCATTTCAGTCAGTTTCCTCCAGCCATTCTCCACGTCTCAAGAAAAGATACTTTTGAATGAAGCTGTTGCATCCTCCTAACTTCTGTGTTCTGGCTTTGTGTAATACAGCTATTATCAGGGACTATGTCCAGTATATCTCATCTTTCTGCTACCTTCACCATTCCTCTTGCATGTTGTATTTATTTGGTTTATATTCCCATATGCTGTGGGGCAGTATGGTGGTGCAGAGAATAGTACTGTCGCATCAAAGCAATAAGGTACCAAAGTTCAAATCCTGGCCGTTTGAATGTTGTCCCCATGTCCGGCTGGGTTTCTTTCAGGTACTCTGTCTCCTCCCACATTACAAAAGCAGGTTGGCTAATTGGAGATTCTAAATTGTCCTTGGGGTATGAATGGTATGTAGTGAATGGCATGTGGGCCCTGCAATGGATTGGTGCAGGTGCAGGATGTACAACCCTGTTTTAGATTGGGCCGTTTAGAAAATCGATGATTAGGCCGAAATGCTTAGGACATTATAATACTCGGTATTCATCTTGATGATATGGAAACACGTATTTGTCCCTCTCTGCTTGGTCTTGTCATACAAACCTGAAGCTGGTTCACATAATGCACTGATCAAAACTTCTAATGAAAAAATAATATGTGGCTTTAAATGTCACGCTTGATGTTCATCTAGCCATGTTCATCTACTCATCTTTCATCCCATCGTATGAGAATCCATGGAAGTGTGAACAAACCTGGATGGTTTCCCAAACTAGTCTAATAGTTGTCCACATTGAAGCCACCCACATAACTACTGGCTTGTGCAAACAAGATATGGGGGCTTCAGAGTGAATCAATGTGCCTTTAACACAACAGAGATCTGGAATAAGTAAAGACCAACTGCTCCTCTATATCGCCAACCTTGTGCAAATGTTATTATGTAGAGAGCCCAGAATTTATACAAAGTAATGTGATAGTATGCTCAGTTGACACTGTTTCTTATTTTCAGGGTGAACCCAGAGCACAATATCCATTTCATTTATTAGTGTCAATCTTGAAAATGTACAAAATGATTTTTTTTTTGTTCTGTCTCCAAAATTACATCATCATTAGATTTCAAAGTCATCAAAATGTCTTTGAAATAGGGAAATTAACAACCATCAATAAGCCCATTGGAGTGCAGGCCTGCAGCTATGGAAACATTACAAAGAAATTCCTGGAAAGTTTGTCTTCCAAGTTACTTCTGCTTCCTAGTTCCCTCTCGACCACTCTGTGATGTTTGCATTCAGTTGGACAGAGAAAATCAGGCATTGCAGAGGAATCTCTTTTCGCAGCAGAAGGTTCTGCTGCCAAGTCAGGAGCCTTGAGTTGGCAGAGCTGACACTGGAAACAGGCAAGAAAATACTTCCTCTTGGCTTTTGTGCTTCTCTCTGGGTTTGCACCACAATGACTGGGCTCACGAGACAAAAGGATTAAAATAAGTTGATCAATGAAATGCTCCAATCTGGTAAAAGAGAGAAAAACTATCTAGTAAAACAGAATGTTATGATTAAATGAATGACTAAACCTGGAACACATGAAATGAAGACATTTTCATATATCTTTTCCAAAGCATGGCCTACTGTATATCATGATATGTGAACAATAAGCAACATGACCTACTGTTGCTAAGATCATTTAAATAACTTTGTATGGTGATGATAAAGTAATCAGGATAGGCATGCCTGTTTCTATATGATTCAGCTTGATCATTGCCCAAAATACTGCTAGCTTATGACCATTTTCTATGGAAATGGTGGTACTGTTGTACATCTCTCTTAAAGAGCAGAATATGTATTACCACAATTACAATCCCAAAGAACAGTCAGTATTTCAGGATTAACTTTGATCAATTTGTTTAGAGAGTGTTCTTTCAAATGAAAACTTCCAAAATGTTAACAAGGAGAACTGTGAAATCTAAAGCAGTAAACTGCAGTAAAATACTCTACAGTGCGTAGGTACAAAGACAGCCCAGTGATAACTATAATTATATAAAGGTTAATAGCCTATTATGCACAGAACACATTTGCACAAGGGTTTGACAGAATGACAATTTCCTCAGACACAAACATTGATGACATTCAAATAAAGCACATAGGTCAGCAGCACTCATATTTAGTCACGTGTTCTCTGTGTATTCCTGCTATTATTCAGCAGAATATAATATACAGTTTGAGCTACAATTTCCAATATCAGCATGTCTCCTTTTGACATTATTTTAGTACGAGAGAAGTTCTCTAATGTCCTCTAAGACCCTTTTGTACATATACAGATACATGCACAACTATGCCGTACCTATAAATTGCTAGAATTAATAAAACAATATTTCTCTCACATTCATACACATTCACATACATGTACATTCATATACAAACATAATATTCCCCATCATTTTACATTAACGTAATATGAAAAATTATATACTTAAGATAAAGAGTTACCATAATTCAAGTATCCCTGAAGTACCAGCTTTAAGTTCCAGTTTGATCAAATCATCACACCCTATTGCATAAACATTGATTTCAAATCATCCCAGGTATTTTCATATTCTATACAATTGCATTTTAGATTAGCTAATATTTCTTCCAATTTAACTTTATTTATTGCCAGATTTAGCCACTCAAAATATGAGAGGTTTTTCTTCTATTGGGTCAGGATCCTTCATGACATCAATAATTATCTGACCTAATGGCCAATAAATGTTTTATCTCCTCCCATAGTTTTGTGAGATTTGTAGATAGAGACTTGTTTGTTGAGAGATTTGTAGCAAGAGCTATGTGGTGGCACAATGGTACCGTAGATAACACATATCTGACTTGAAATCTGTGTTATTATTGTTATTTACTATGTGTATTGGATACATCCCTCCATGATAATCTGTGGTTATTTCAAAAATGCAAGCAACTTTACAGTCACTTTAAGTGATGTCCAGAACATCCTGTTTATTATGTTAAATTATAATAAGACATCTGTTTTTTGGCCTCTGTACAAGTCTCAGAGGAAAGTCCTTCAGATCCTTCCTCTGTTGTTTACAAAGAGAACCTTGTACATTTTTCAGTTAAGAGAGAGAGAGAGAGAGAGAGAGAGAGAGAGAGAGAGAGAGAGAGAGAGAGAGAGAGAGAGAGATGAGTGCAATGATCCAGAGAACCAACAATGGCAATGATCCAGAGAACGAAATCCATAATAGATAAATTCACAGAGTAAGTCCTGGAACCCTTGCAAAACTGGAACATGGACTGAAGTAAAAACAGCTGTTCTGGGTTTTACTAGGTGACCTTATCCAGCTAACTCAGTAATCCTTGCTTGCCTCCCAGCTTGCACAGATATATAGCCACCCTGTGCAGTATTTGTTTTCTAACACTTTTAGACTGGCTATTTATAAATGTAAACAAAAGCATTGTCAAAAGTTGCACGCAGTTGAATAACTCAGGAAAAATGTTAGACAATTCACATTCCCATGAACACTTGATATTATGCCAACATACAGTCTTATATAAACAATCAATTTAAATTTGAATGTCAGTTGCACAGTATTCTGGCTGTCTGCATTCATAAAAATCATAAATTCTTCAATGCTTTGTGGCATTGTCAATTTATGCACATTGAGCCCTTGAGCCCACTATTGGGCTGCATAGGCACACAATGTGTCTCTACCTTTTCTTATTATTCATCATCATCTTTTTCTTCTGGCTAAGGTGTCTATGGCAACCCCTAGAACCGTATTCTTTCACCAAGATTCATGTCTCCAACTTCAGCGATCTAGCTCCAAAAATGGGTCAAAGTTGGAGGTACATTTATGCAGGTAAGCCCATATCAAAAATGGGGTATTGTTGGGTTCCTTGGATCAAGCCAAGTTCAACGCACCCATTGACATCAATTTCTGCCATTTTGGATTTTCTGCCATATTGGATTTTCTGAAAAAGGCCAAACATTTTGTCCCATCTTCACCAAATGTGGCACAGATAATGTTCAAGATGATGACCAAGCCTCACAAAAGTTTAATTTTTTTTCTAAAACGTTTGTTCGTTCATACAGCCAATCGAAATTGGTTGCAAAGTTTCTAAACAGGAAGTGAGCTCATGTTTCTGCAAAGCTTTGATGTATCGACACCTAACTTGGTGCATAGACCCAGTATATGTTCCTGAGGACATGCAAAAAACTTCATTCATTCAGTCATTTGACCACTCAATAAGAACAAACGCTTCTTGCCCAATATCTCTTGATGTGTTTGCCTTACAAAGGTAATTTTTGTGTTGTACAGTCAAAAATGGTGCCAAACAACCCACAATGCTTTGATGTATCAAAACCAATCAAAATCAAAACTTATATGGCCTCGGGACTTCCATTTTGCAGAAGCACCAAAAACGCTCTGTCATTTGACCACTGAGTGCTGCAATACACAAAAAAATTTTGGTTTATAGCTGGTGATGTGTTTGCTTGAAATAATGCCCATGTTTGATGATAATATAAGAGATATGGCAACTTTTCATATCTACCTAACTGATGCGGCCGCCATATTGGATTTTACTGAAAGGTTTGCAAAATTTTCTCAGCCCACAAAGTTTGCCCAATCTTCACCAAATTTGGCACAGATGTTCTTTGGACCAAGCCTCAGAAATGTTATCAGATAGATTTTTTATTTTCCAAATCACTTGTTCAGTACAGCCTACCAAAATTGGTACTGAAACAAGAAGTTAGGGCATGTCTTAGCTTCACTTTGATGTGTTGATACCAAACTTGGTATAGGGACTCAGGACTTCCTGAGGATGTGGAAAAAATGCTGATATCTTGGTAAATCCCAAACCCGCGACGTGGCAACCTGTTTTCCCAACTTAATTAATGTGGTTGCCATACTAAAAACATTTCAACAGCAACACATTTTGTCCAATCTTCACCAAACTTGGCACATATCTTCTTCAGACAAAACCTCAAAAAACTCATCTGATGCATTTTTTTATTTTCAAAAACATTCATCCATTACAGCCAAATCAAAGGCAAACAACCTAAACAGGATGTGAGCTCATCTCAGTTACGGCCAATATCTGGACAATTGACATAAAACTTGCTATCAGTGCTTACGGCCACATTTTTAACTGTTCTGATCAAGTTGCCATGGTGACCCTGCCCTGCTGGACTGCTTGGCCCCTTTCAACCGTGCTTGCAGGTTTCATTATGTTTAATATAGGTAACATAATTTTCCATTACTCATTTCAATATTAGATTTTTATATACAGTAGCCTACATTTGAAAAATGAAACATTTTAAAACAATTCCAGACCGAAAAACCTTTGAGTGTTGCAAATGGTGTTAAAATATTAAGTGAAACAATTAATAATTTGTCATTTACACATTACGGGAATCACATTAATATGTATTCAATTGAATTTCGGACGTTCAGGGGTAGAGGTTTGGCCAAAGATCTGAAATGCATTTATTACTAAAAGAAGGTGTAATGGACTCGCTTAAATAACACAAATGCTGTCTCAAACAAGGTTGGGCACTGTCTCTTGCTTCCTAATTGGTCAGATTGTTTGCCGATGCAAACGAGGAGGGAGTATCCTAATCGGACTGCTGTTCGCGGTTGAGGTTTGTTTTCGGTGTAGTCTGTTGTTAACTGCAGGCGCGTGAGGATCAGTGTTGTAACAAGGGGCGCCTGCTCGCAGTCTTGTGTTTTTTGAGGATTACAAACCACCGAGGGACAAACCTAGAATCTTCACAAGGCTACACTGTCGCGTTTGTGAGCGTGTTGAATGACGGGATTGTTCTCCAGTAAGAATCACCAGACAACTGCAAACAAGATAAAGCAAAGAGAGAAGGTAATAGCTCACCGTTGCGTGTGGCACAATTGTTGCGAGTCCCTTACGAACGCCTTACGGCTCAAAGCATGATAAAGGGAATCGGGATACTGCTTTTCCTACTGCTAAACCTGCCTATATTCAAAGTTCACACATTTTGTAAAGGCACGCACATTGGATGTGCACCCGGAAAAATGCGTGTTTTAATGCACTTAAAGGTTCTTTGCATTGGAAACAGAAGTGATTTTGAGGTACTGCACTAGAATGGTCATAGCCTAGTTGCCAGTTGTGTAGCAGTTTGCGTTTACTGAGTAGTTCATAAGTTTATATTTCCTTTTTTCTTCCGACAAAACAGTGGCCAGTATGCTGTAAACGCTTTCAAGACAACACAACCCTTTAAACCAATTTCATGCTGTTTCGTGCAGGTCATGATCATCAAAAATCATAAACATTTTCTGTGAAGACGGTACTTATTAGTCTTGTTCAGTGGTGTGCCATTCATAGACTCTCGATGCAGCGGGGGCTAAAATGTAACCTTGGATTTGCTATGTCGTTGTATTTGCAGTTAAAAAGCATAAAATGTGTATACGATTTGAAATAGATAAAAGGTAAATGTATGGAAACATGCATCCTATTTTTTTTTTTTTTTTTTTAGATAGTTCCCTTTGAGGAAAAGTCTCGAGTCCATTTTAAATATCTCGTTGGTTCAGTCTGCCTAATAATAATACTAATACTGCTACTAATAGTAATAGTAATACTACTAATAATAATCCCCATTGTTCTTTAGCTGGAAATAAGACATTCTTACTTTTTATATTGGTTTGTTTGGACGAATTCCCTTATTTTTTGAACCCCGATTTCGTCACTAGTTTTCAATCCAGTATCCACAAAAACAGCATTTCCCTCTAAATACATGCTCTTCTGCACTCGAAGTGATCAGAATGGATCTGGGATGTCTTAAATACATCCGTAAAGATATCTATAATTGCGTGATTGTTATGTTGGGCTGGGGGTCGTATGCTTGTGTGCCTACATCCTGCTCTTGAAGCACTGTCCGAGTTGAAAAACGTTGAAAAAGTCGCAGCAGTTGACACGCAAGTATTCAAAGTGCACAGATTGACAATAAGCTAACTGCTATCGTCTGTTGTAGGCTACTGCAACAGCTCTTTATGTGAGTTTCAAATAAAATTGTAATTCGCTTTGTGAGATCGTAAGTGTAGTCGGGACTTAAGTGAAAATATTTCTCAATGGATCATCGGGGGATGAGTGTTCCAAGCATTCATAAGTACGATTTCAGTGTAATGCTTCTTGGGGACTTCCCATATCATTTGGTCACTGTGACAATCCAGGGCCGCATTATGCACGTATCCCCTCTCGTCTTCAACCACTGTAAATAGATATTGGATGGACGTTTTGCAAGGCAACAAAGATGAATACAAGACTTGCCTAATGATATTATCTGGTCGCCTGCGAATCTATACGACAACCACCGAAAGCCAAGACCACCTGTAACGGAGAATTGTATAGAAAGTTAATGGATTTGAATTAGCAGTGTAAGATTGCAGATAGTCCTCAATACGCAATTTATGTGTAAAATGTCCTAATGCAAATGCAATGGGGTTTGAAGCTCCTGTGTTGATAGGCTACGTGTGCTGAATATCTGCAAGATGAGTAAGGATTTTGTCATTGGATATTTACTAGATTTCCATGCCTATGTCCAGCTGGTTCGTCACGGCTCAATTTCTCCTGAAGTCGACTGTTGCAGAATTCCTTTGTCTTAATCGGCCACCTCCATGCAAGTTCGTAATTAAATGACTGGGTTTATTGTTCAAGACGCTTTGTGTAAGACACATTTCCTGGATGGGCAACGGCTTCAACACATATGATTGGCTTTAGTCTGTTATTTTCATTACCATATAGCCTAGTTTTCATTTTGGCAAATGGACTAAGATGATTCTATACGTCTAACATGATTTTGCATGAATCTCTGCATGTTGTATTTGCAGTCAGTGTAGGCTGCAATTGTCAAAAAGTAGTCATGTGCCGTGATACTTGGTTGCAGAACCGTTGAGCCTATGCATCGGGACTATTTTACTATTTAAATATTTAATCAGTTATATATTCTCTTTATTGTATGGCTGACTGAGCAAGGGTTTTCCAGCATTTAGCTGTACGCTGAGCATCCATTACTGGAATATAGCCGAACGCAGACATCTATTTAGCATGTTTAAGCAACATGCTAGATTGGAATTTGTAACTGTAGCAATAATAAACGAACGTAAAGTTAACCGTCGCAACATGTTTCCGTTGTTCATGTCTTTGTCCACATAAAAGGATAAACTGTCGCTGCGCAAAACAAGTGGGCCTATGCGAATGCTTTTGGGAACAAATTGCGATACAGGTTGTTCATGCTGCATTAAATTATGTAGACTGTAATTGAACTGAACATGGACTTTAATCTACTCCTCACTGAATGCGTTATGTTTGTTTTGAATTCTGAATTGTTTCACAAATATTTTGAATGGACGTAATTTACCCAGGAGACGTCAGATGCCCAGGGCTATTGGACCACAATTATTTGCACTTTACGGTCTATTTAACAATACTGAGCCGCAACAATCGTGTAGGCGATGTCACCAATGACACCGCTGTTCCAAAATAAGTGCTAATAATACTATGTGCACCTTGGTTGTGGGCGAAAAGATTCCACTGGAGGACAGTCTTAAACACGAACGGATAAACGTAAAAGTGTTATACAGGTGACAATTCAGTGATAATACGCCAATTTCGGACTATAGCTGTAGCCTACCCGAGTTATGCAGCGGTCGGCGCCTACTGTTCAAAGATACACATCAACATTTCTCCCTAAATTTCCATTCACAAACAGAATAGCCATAACACTAATTGGAAGTTGTGCATACCGCATGGCCGCTGGCAAGAGGAGAAAGGAACATTAAAATCCCCCAATAGGGCAATGAAACCTGCCCTGCTGCCTCTGCGCGGCGGTAGGTAGTGGTGTCATCTCAAATTAATTAAACACCATGAATTGTTCAATACAAAGGCATGTTGTGCTTAGCCCTATGTCATGGTTATTTTGTGTGGTGCGCTTATGTAGCAAATGTTACACGGGCCGTCTCGTCATACAATACAAAACAAAGGTGATTACAGTTCTAGTAGTTTTGCCATTGTGTATGTGTTTGTGCCCGCGGTTTTAGCATTTGTGTTTTAGCATGGTGTAGTTTTAGTACACCATTCTGTCAATTGTGAAGGTGACATTTCCCCCCCTGTATATTGTAAAATTAAATACAGAGAAGGTATGTTCTCCATCTTTTGAATATTCTCGTAGGGAAGCCATTGTTCTATCCATCGTTTCCGTCTCCTGTTCTAACATTATCATCCCCACTTGTAGGTTGTAGCCTTCCGTCGACTTGCTTATTGAATGGCGTACGATCTGCAAACGTTTATGTCCCGAAACCTCAGTCCTTTGAATTTGAAATTAGGTTAAAGCCCATATTGTCAACATTTTAGTGTAATTACATCCATAGCCATCCATGTAGGAATTACAACTATTTTTCTACATTGTCTCCTATTCTTGGAGGGACAAAGTCAAATTAAAATAAGCACATGAAGTTCTTAATTGCAAATCATTCACATTCAATGACTGCCTGAAGTCTGCGACCCATAGAGATCATCATGATGCTAGGTATCTTCCCTGCACTGTAGAAATAATTCAGTGGCCTTGTTAATGTGGAAATTTAAAAAAAGTTACACTGTCTCAATAAATTACTGAATATCACTGAATTGGTCAATCATCTAACCTACTTCTCTTTGGACCCAGAGGAAACTCACATGGCCACAATGCAATTTCAGAAAAATTATTTGCTCCCATCCTGATTTCCTCTTTCATTGCATTTTTGTTGCACTAAATGGTTTCAGATCTTTAGACAAAATGTAATACTGGACAATGGGAACCTGTGTAAACACAAAACATTTCTATTCAATATTTCTATTATTCAGTTTATTTCATGAAAAAAAAGTTATTGAACACACCCATGTGAAAAAGCACGTTTAGTTCTTCAATCAATAAATTCATTCATTCATTCATTCATTCATTATCAAGCAGGAATACACCCTGGACAGGTCACCAGTCCATCGCAGGGCACACACACTCATACACTCATTCCTACGGGCAATTTAAACTCTACAATCAGCCTAACCTGCATGTCTTTGGACTGTGGGAGGAAACCGGAGTACCCGGAGGAAACACACGCAGACACGGGGAGAACATGCAAACTCCGCACAGAGAGGCTCTGGACGACAGGGATTCGAACCCTTGCTGTGAGGCGGCAGTGCTACCCACTGCACCGTCCGTGCCGCCCTAATAAACAAATTTAATAGATAAATAGATTCCGCTAAGCACAGCTTGGCTTAATTGCCGCCAGCCCTGTTAAATCTAAACTTCACTCATACTGAACCTTACCATCAGAGTGAAGTAGTCACCATAAAGTTTCTATAAGCACCCTATACTGCAATCAAAGGAAATTTGCAAAGAGAAAAAAAGTTGTTGAAATGTATCAAGACATGTCAACCAGCACCTGTGGCAGACATTCATGCCCAGACTATAACACCCCCACCTCCATGTTTCACAGATTTTGGGGTATTGGGCAGTTCATTTTGGCCTCCACACTTTGCTCTTGCCATCACCCTGATACAAGTGAATATTGGTCCCATCTGTCCAGAACTTTTTCCAGAACTCTGCAGGCTCCTTAAGGTACTTCATAGCAAACTGTGGCTGTCTACAGTGTAGCCTCTGTAGTTCTGTTTGTGAAGTCTTCTATGTGCAGTAGTCACTGACATATCCACACCTGTTTGGGGGTTTTTCTTCACTGTGGTGAAAATTGTTCAGTCATTAACTGTAGAGGCCTTTATCTATACCAGCCCCTTTATGATTACTGACCTTGCCAGTGCTCTCTTTCTTCTTAATGATGTCCCCAACAGTTGATTTTGGCAAGTCTAATGTTTAACCTATGTATCTGGACTAAGTTTCTTATTTCTCAGCCTCATAATGGCTTCCTTAACTTTGAATGGCACAATTCTAGTCCTCGTTGACAAACAGCATTAACGGACTCCAAAGGCAATCAAAGCCCTGAATCGAGACTAGATACTGAAAACTCTCTTGCGTGGGTTTGCGTGTTTGTGCGGAAGCAGTCGAATTCACCCCACTGATCAGAAACGCCTGTGCCCATTTGTTCCAAACATTATGGTGCCCGTGCGTGCGTGCGTAATTGTCAAAACTATTAAATGCTATTGTTCAATGACAGACTAAATAGGATGAGATGACGTGCATATGCATCATTGCAAAATGTTTAGCCTTAATGCCTCTGTGTGGGAAGAAGTGTCAGAAGTCAAAAACAAAATTATATGATAATTTAGACTCATATGCAGAGCATAAAGTACTTTTAAATCCGGCAATAGCTGCTCTCAAACTCTGCCAGTTGTAAAATAGTTATTGTTGTTTTGTGCAACAGTATGCACATGGTTTTTAAGGACAGAACAATGCCTAGAGGTAGTAGAGGTTTCCTAGTACTTCATAGGAGCATGGGGTGTGTCAGTGTATCAGCGAGCCATATGCTGATGGTAGGCTATTGACAGGTCCACTATATCTTTGCACAGCCTCAATCATGTTGGTTGTGAAACTGTCCTACCATGCTTTTTGTTGTCATATAAAAAAAAAAGAATCAGGTATACACTTCCAGTGTGGAATTGTATCGCTAGCTAGCTTGCTGATATTAGCTGGTTAGTTTTACTTGCTGTAGTTGCACATGGCACTGTTTCTAATGTTGTTACTTACTGTTTAAGTTCATTAGTGAATTTGTCAGTGAATTTTGTTCTCGTGTTCTATTGCTCCAAGTGTCAATGTGTGTACATTTCCACATCTCCTTTCACTTTAATGTCTTGCAGTTCTTACCTGTTATTGTTATTGATGTTTGCTCTTTTAGAGTTATCTCCCATGACAATTTTGAATGCTCCTGATAAACAAATCCTAAGATGTGGGGTTGGGTTGAATATCCCACATTTTGAAAATCATTTCTGAAGTGGAGATAGTACTATGGAAAGCCTGTGAGATTAAATTGTTAAAGCATGATAGAGTCCAGTTGATAATTGACTCGCATGAAAGAAAAAAACAATCAAATGTAAAATGCAATAATTCTTGGTCACTTTGAATTCTTTCTGTCATAGACTTGCATAAAGCAGAGATATCTGGTCGCTGAACCAGAAACACAGTAACCAGAAGAATGATTGTTATGGTGACAAGAAAGAAAAAAGCAGTAGTGTGCTTGTGTTGCTCAAGGAAATTGTGATTTTATTTGGTGTAATGTATTTTTGAAGGATGATGTGAATCCTTTAACATGGATTTCCAGCCAATGTGGTTAGTTTTGCAGGAGGATTAATAAGATTTAGATGCAGCTGTTAAGTAAAGAAAGCTATCAAGCTCATTCACTTGTAAATTTAATTTTTATGAGCATTGTGATAAAGGAATGAGAATCTTAACCAGAAGTTTTCAGGCTTAAATTCCATGTGTTGTCCTTCTGCATCCTTTAGGAAGTTATTTAGCCAAATACCAGAGTTGCTTATTCACATATTAATAATGCCATATGCCTGCCCTCTGATTGAGCATATGGACTTAAATTGCCAAGAGCAGTTGATCTGCAATATGGTTGGCTTTAGAATGAGTCATCTGTGAATTAGACCTTGTGATTGTATTGTGACTTTGGTGTATTGGCATGCTTAACCACACATGCGTAAAAGTTATTGTCTTTTGGAATGCCTGTGGTCTCTTTCTTTGAGGATTTTTATGATATTCTATTATGTTTTGTAGGAATCGCGGTTTTGTGCTATAGTGGAAGTTTGCATTTGTTGATCTTTGAAAGACTGAGCTTGTTGCACGGATCAAATGCCATTCTTGTGCATACAGTTATAGATCGCCCTCTCTTCCAGGGCATTTGTCTTCCCCTTTATCATGTTGTATCATGTTGACAGAGATCATTGGCATAGGACAGATGGATTTCTTTGTGATAAAATTAGTTTAATTCCAATACCATCATTGTGTGTCCCCAACAGGCAGAGCAAATGCGAAAATTGACACTGGTGCCATTGTAAGGCAAATGTTAAAGATTGCAGGACAAATAGTAGCTATGTCTTCTGTTGGGCATATTGATGTAAATGTTTAATACCCCCAGTACATCGGTGTCATGCTAAGCAAAGATATCTTATCAAATGCAACAAAGAGATATATTGACCGAATTACATGATAAAAGTATTTCCTTGGGGTATAATGATAGATACCAGATTTTGCCTGTACTGGTGTGATACAGAAGAGACTTCTGAGACATATCACCATGGCCTGCTGCATTGCAAGATATCCAATGTCTATTTCATGGAGAGAAAGATAATGACAGACTTTCCTGTTTTCACGTTTGCACTCCTCTTCCCATTACCCACCTCTAAGCATGTCTGGTCTCACTTGCCGGCCCATGATGGCCACAAATTACTTTGGAGCCGAAAGTATCATCGGTACCATTCTCTTGTGTTCCAAAATTGTATATCGGTCCCATCAAGCCTGAGAGACCCACTGCTCTGTTAGCATGGGTAATGGTGCATTTAGCCAATGGTGTAATTTTATTTCCAATTTTCAACGCAGTAGTTTTGTCTTAAATTATGTGACGGCGGCGGTGTGCCTCGGATGACTGTGTCTTCCTAATGGTTCTGGGGGTAATGAGCACTGAAATAGCCTTGACGCCAGCAGTGGAGGACCATGCCCCAGTGGAATAGGTTGCCTTTTTCCTACCGCTCAGCCACCACAAGGTTTAACCTCTGCTGGTCTGGGAACAAGACCGGTCGATCAGGGGTTGGTTTATTTATTGATTGATTGATTTAATTATTGAACTACTGTCCTGTTATCACGTAAACCTCTCAGGTAGTGTTATTTTTATTGAGTGGGCATCATTCTTTTGTTTATGTACTTTAGTGTATGGTTTTTGAAGTGTTTTTTTTTTTTATCAGAAAATGCTCTTCGCTTTATTCATAGATGACAGCTGTCTGAGGCTCCGGCTACATTTGAGAAATATGTGACAGGGAGGATAGCAGGCTATGAAATGGTAAATGAGCAGTTCTTTACCTGTTTGAGAGGGAAGCTGCTAAATGCACACTGTCAGATATAGCGATTGGACTGAGCATTTCGTCTTTGAAGGTTGTTGATTTCCAGCGTATTATAGGTGGTAAACATGCGCTTTGGGCAAAGGGTAGAACAGACCTACTTGCAGTGCTCGTGTGTCTGTCTGTCCCGGCCCACTGAAGGGTCCCATATTCTAAGGGACTGAGTGATTGCCTGTCAGCTGTAGTGCCTCCCTCTCACCAATAACTCCCAGCAGACAGTGGGCCAGTAATGACCAACAGGCCTTGGCCGTCAGATCTGCCCCGAGTGTGTGAATAAAACATGCTGTGTATTAGTAATAGGTTTGAGGAGGCTAGGCCCCTTCGTGCTTTAAAGGGACTTTGTCACTGTCCTAGTTCCATAGTCATACACTCTGAAAGCAAATTAAACCTTTATATTTTCTAGCACACATCAACATACAGGCCATTTGTATGTATTTTAGCTGCTACTGTTTCCTACTAACTGTAGACAAGTCTGTGATTGAGGGGAAAAAGAAAAAGGAAAAATATAATTTTGAGTGGGGAAAAAATGGAATGTGTCCAAGCAAGTTATGATTAGACGGCCTAACCACCCCACCTTTTTGACTTGTGGTATGGATCAAGTCCTTAAATCAGTACCTAGAAGCACTGTGGTTTGTATTGATCTACAAAACAATCATGCAGAATACTCCCTACCCCAGAGATATTTTCTCTGGAATCAGACTGTAAATCATTGCACACTGTAAATGCAAATTTGACACTCTGAACCTCGATCCAACCACAAACCAGATATCCGGTCTCTGGCTCTAATTACTTGTGTGCAAAGTTGAAAATGGGGGTTTGGAGGGAGGGATCTCAGAAACCCTCGGATCACACTGTAAGAGAGTGACGGGACATTCAGACCTTCTTTCAACATGGCCTTTTGCCAGACCAGCCATCTTCCAGTGGGAATTTGTGCCATTTTTCAGAAACCATTTCCCTTGCAATCTGTGGTGAATCAGTTGGCCTGCTCCAGCCCCAGTGGATGGAAAGAAGCAGAAGTGGGACTTTTCCTGGAATTGAATAAAGTTTGTTATGGAAAAGAAATGGGATGAACTAGATTAATGTTACTAGAAAAAAAGAAATCTTCAGTATCACATCTCCCATGTTATATTGGATTCTGTTTGTGACGCTGTTGTTTATTTGGCAATTTGACATGCATTAATGCACTTGGACTAATTCAGTAGCTATGGTATTGATGTCAGGGTTGTCTGGAAGCAGTCTCTTCAGTCAGACAGCGTGATGCAATCTATGTTTGAGCAAAAGTTGGTTCTGCAACCTCTGTAGTCATCTTGCTAGTTTTCCCATGGGTGAATTCCAAGGCTACTGTCAGTAACCTCCATCTCTGATAAATCATTTAATGTATAATGTTTTTCAGTGAGAATAATTAATTGCATATGAAAATACTATATAATCAACCAAAATTGGATGTACACCAATAGTCAACATTCCCCCATTTGCTTGTCCAGAAGCATAGATTTCTCTGATGCATTCATTTTTGCAGAACAAGTCAGCCTAAGCACAAACAAGGATATGTATCTACTTGGGGCGCTAAATTATTTTTTAAGCATAATACTCTTAAGAAACAAGAAAACGAAACAACATTTTGAGCCAGGCAGGATCTAAACTGTTCTAGTCCCTTGGCAAGATTTTCTTTGGATGCCTCCTTTTCAGTCCTACACAAGCGGGGGGGGGGGGGGGGGGGGTTGTGATTGTGGAATTGGGGGCCCCTCCAGGCTTCGATTGGAAGTTATTGTTTGTGAAATGACTATTTTATTGCGCTGTCAGAACCTGTGATATCTTGTCCAGATTAGACATTTTGGTGGGGCACATAGGCCCTAATTATTGAATTCGATGTAGGATTCTGCCACGGGACATCATTTTGAATCTGTATGCTGTGTATGTCTTAAGCATACAGTTTGCTCTGGCTCTACTGTTGTGGTTCATCAACTTGAATATGCACCTTGGGGAAACTGCAGTCAGTCAGCTGTGTCATTACGTGAATAATGTGCTGCTTTTGTACCATACACAAAGTAAGAGCTTTGAATAAATACTTACTGGAAACTTGGTAACACATGCATATTATTGATCTTTTCAGTCTTTTGAGTTTGTGTTCTGAAAATGATCTCTTAATCACTTACTAATGGGAAACTTTTCCCACTTCATTGATTAGCTGCTAGCAATGAGATGGGTCCAAGGCCTCAGCTTTCCAATTTTACTGGCTTCTGGCTTTGTCCACAATGTTTACATTAGCATGTCCCTGGAAATATACTATCTCTATCTAATGCCCATTTTGTTATTTGAGATTCATGTGTACCAAATGTGGAATACATAAATGTATTTTGTGGTTGAGACAGTGCCTGTCACTTGGACTGTTTACCGTAGTCACTGTTCTTGCTCATCCCAAGTATGTCTGGATGTTGCAGATTTGACTTTGCCTGTCTTTTTGTTGCTGGGGCTGAAATTGAAGTGCTGTTATTGGCAAACACAAACAGCCTGTGTTAAAAGCTATCCACCAGGCGTTCCAAGAATTTAAGTGTGAGAGTATGGGGGCTATTGTTCTTGGAAGAAGACACACACACAGAATTCCTGAGCGAGCAGAACGAGTCTGCTCAGCACACACAAAGTGGAAGAGAGTGCCTGATGGAGGGACAGGGAGCGAGAGCAAGAGAGAGCAAGAAAGTGAGAGGGAGAAAGTGAGGGGGAAAAGGGTAGAGTTCAGAGAGGTTAAATTTCAGTAAGCCAGTTCCAGGGTTGAGAGAATTCTCTTTCAACAGAAAATAAATAAATAAAAAATATTCTGAGGAAAGAGGTCACTTTCAAAATCTTCAAACTAAGCCCTGCAAAAACGACCTTTTTCAACTCTGTGCAGAAAAGTGTCTTTCTAGATGTAGTAAGTGTTTTCTTTTTTTGGAAGGGGAGTGCATTTTTTTGTCAAAAGTTAATGCATGAAAGAAGCAAACTGCATCGGAATATATTCAAAATTATTGAATCTCAAATGGATTGGTACGTATGCTATACTAAAGCTGTTTTGAGGAATGTCACTTTCTGGGGTTTGGTTATCAGTTTTGAGTAATAATGATAATGACCTTGGTTATTGCTTTTTCTGACAGTTCCTTGTACTGAAATATGAAATGAAGCAGGAAATGAAAGAACCGGAGATTTTTTTTAAATGACTGCATTGTGTGTTCATGCTTCATTATTTCTCATTCAAATGCTGCAAGTGCTTAAGATAGGAAGCACCCATTAAACAAAGAGTTTGGTATTATTTCCAGCAGAATGATCCTGCATAACCATTGATAAAGAAATGGAACCATATAGTTCCTACAAAAAAAACTATGAGTCTGTTTTTATTGACATGCAAATGCAATGTCTATAACCCTGCATTCAATTTTCCTACTTTCCACTCATTTTTAAACGTGTTATTAGGGAAAACTTGGCTGGAGTTTGTGTATAGTAAGGCAGCCCATATATTCCACATGTGATCCAAGAAAGAACAGGCTATGGATGATAGAAACTTCTGCAAGTCACAACTATTGCATCAGTCATAAGGTGGAACATCTGGTTCCTGGACTGTGTGCATGTACGTGGGGGTGGGGAATGGTAGAGGGGTAGGTGGGGAGGGGTAAATGTAGTTTAGTTTTCTGGCCTGGGTGCTGCCCTCTTCCTGAATTTCTGAGAACTCCAAAACTCTCTTGCCAGGACAAGGGGTATTTTTAAAACTGTCAGTGATGGATAGGGGCAGGACAGGGGCGGGTGGAAGGGGGTGGTCTGAGTTTAATGTCATTTAAGATTCGCCCTTGGCATTCAGCCAGAGAATATTAA
Organism: Conger conger; assembly: GCF_963514075.1. Lineage (NCBI taxonomy): Eukaryota > Metazoa > Chordata > Actinopteri > Anguilliformes > Congridae > Conger > Conger conger. The sequence continues at coordinate 73,773,630 of NC_083760.1, forward strand.
GCAGCACCCTTTCCCACTCTCCCTGCTCAGATTACATTTCAGCTTTAACCGTTTGCTGGCTCCTCTGCGCAGCTGTGCAGCTGTGTAGCTGTGTGCTTCCATGTCTCCGGATTAACCATGTAATGACTCATCTGCTCAGCTATTCAACTGTATCCATGTAAGTTTCAACCACTTGTTGACGGCACTGTGCAGCTATGCTGCTACTTTTGGGCGTGTCAGTTTTAATCATGCGATGACTACTGGGTCAGCTATGGCACTATGTCTGGCTGTGTGCATGTCAGTTTTAAAACCCCTTGTTGAACGGCCAGTGCAGTTTAGCCAACGCCTGTCATTATCTGTCAATTTTAACCATGGGGTTTCTCATCTGCAAAGCGACAGCCAACAATTCCATATGTCAGTGCACCCCATCCCCTCTGCTCTAGTGCTTCCAGGTAGTTCCATATGAGCCTCTTTTATTGCTTTCCTACAATATCTCTATGGCTCATGGACTTCTCTTAGGGGCTAGTACTGATGACTGGCAGCATGGGAAAACAACTCACAGTAAACAAGTCTCAGACCACAGGAGAAAGATATTACTTTTAATGCTTCATCTCACCCGGAAGGAGGAAGGATGCCAGTCTGACACCCAAATATTTCCCAATGCCCCAACTCATACAGACTTAAATAACCATCACAGAGGAAACTGGCGGTAGCTCTGCTCAGCCAAGTCGTTTTCACCTCTGTGCATCACTTTTAAGTCTCGGCCTCTATTATTTTTTCTATCTGGCTTTAAAAGTTTTTTAATGCATGGATGTGCTGCTGCAGACCTGGCACCTAGTACATTTAGGCTCATTCATTATGAATACTGTACAAGCACGTGGGTAATAAAAAAGCGATAAAATAAATTGCTAGGCAATTGAGATGTAAACTAGGGCATTAAAATGGGGGGGGGGAAAGATGATTGACTGACTAACCGAATGCACTTTGAGAGGGTTAGGAAGGCTAAGAACGCTATTAATGTGCTTTGCTTATCTCCTAGTTACTGTTGCATTTTGTTTGATTAATCATTACTCAGAACTGGCTGTTTTATTGTGAACGTTTGAAAAGCCATAAGGAAGACAGCGGTTCGTATTAACTTGTACTTGCCATTTAAATCAACGGGCACATTCCAAGTCAAGGCTTAAAACGGCTATCAATAAAGAAAGCTTTTTAATTACATTCTCTTTAATTAAGTATTGGCAGTAATGTCTTTTTCTGTCTCCCTACCACTTCACAAAGCCAACAGAATACTGGGCTATATTCTGTTAACTGGGCTTTTGAATTGCTTCCTTCTTATAATAGTCTGTATTCAGATGCTTTTTTTGACCCAGATTAGCATGATAATACCCCTTCTGGGGATTGCTAATCAGATTCTCCTCATGTTCAGGGTAGTTATTATCATATACAATACACTATCAGTACAGCTAACCGACAAAATTCTTCCATAAATGTGTAATGTCACAGACTGAATCCGCACAAAATCAGTAATTGCTGTGAATGCATTGGCAGACATGCTCCCCTTTCCTTGTTTTTTTTTTTTTTAGTATTATATTGTGCTCTCTAGAATAATTCCGTGGTTTCCTGGGATGCTGTATCTAAGAGCGTTCAACTCCTACAATCCATCCTACTATTCAGGTTTCCACAATCCTTCACTCAGAACAATGGTGGTGTTCCTACAGCTGAACGTTCCGCATCTCATAACTCATAACCAGAATGATGTTGTAACCTGGCATGTTCTGGAGTAGAGGGAATAGCCTCTCCGAGTCACTCTTCCAGCTTTCCTTGAATGGACAGCCCCCTAAATTGCTGATGAACCTTCCTTTGTGACCTCTCTCAATGGACCCGATGAAGGGAGGTGTTGATGGCTGGTTTGTATGACAGATTTTTGTTTGAGCCCTTTAGCCTTACCTGTATTAACACAGACATATATATTGCCGCTCTACCTCTTGACACTGCAAGGCTCAACACACAGCAAACAAACCGAGACAAAATCCCATCCCTCTGCTCCCGTCAGAGAATAACTCAACCAGGTTATCCTGTCAGGAGCTATGGAGGAATGGTGGCTTGGCGTGAATGGAATTTGGGGGATTCGACCCCTGGAGAAACAGGGGGACGGCAGGGGAGAGGAAGAGGACGTGCTAGAGGAGCGCCGTCTCTACCCGCTGTCTACCTTGCCCTCTGCCGGCCCGCCTCTCCCCCATGTGTTTCTGCTCTGTCTGAGAGACTACTCTGACCCACATGTCTGCTTTTAATAGACAGGAGCGGAAGGGAGGTCAGACATCTGTGTCAAGTTTGGCAGAGAAAAGTATGTTCCTATTAGATGCAAGCATGATGGAGGACTCCTAGTTATCTAATGACTATTAAGGTCCTCTTCATTCTGGCCAGGGACAGGGCCCACATGCCATAGGCACTCAGGTAAAGGTTCACCCCGTGTTGTGATAGCTTATTTGGCCTGTAATATGAAAGACTAATCTCTTTTGACTAAACTTTGGGCTTGGCACTTCCACAGAGACATTGTGTGTTTCAGGACATCTCTATTCTCTGTTCTGTAATACGCAAGCTTGTCATATCACTACATGTTAAAGTTGGTTAAGAAATCATATTTGTGTGCTGCTCAATATTGTTTCAACTTTTAGGCAATGTTAATATCACAGTCAGTTTCTCCGACACCGATCAATTTTGAATGGAGTTTCTCCATATAAAACTCAGTTTGGTCCAGGAGTCCAGGAGCTTAATCTGTGTCTGTGAAAATGGCCCTACATTGTATATACTCTCGGTTATCCACAAAATGAACCTCTTTTTTCTCATTCTCTGCTTTCTAAAAAGGAGTTGGTGAACATCCACATTACACTGTGCTTTATTAGAAGAAAATGAAAACTCTGCTTTTCATTTTAAAATAAAACTCAACACTGAATCTGAGGGCTTCGATATTGCATAGCAAAGTCAGTCTCTGATCAGAATATCTCATTGAGGGTTGTATCTTGCTTTAACTCAACAGCGCTCTAAACTGGAAGGATGATAAACAAAATAATATGCATTCAGAATTGAAATTCCTGGATCAGAAGGAGGCAGCTCAAGTCCTGCAGTGCAGCAATTAAGATTAGTCTTTTTAATGTTTTTGAAGCTTTTCTCAGTATTTTAACCCCTCGTCTTGATAATTGACAATAATCTTAGAATTGCTGCATAGAGTATCAGAGTTCTATTTTATTTATGTTATTTATTTGTTAATTTGCAATCCTTTAAATGTAAAAGTAAAAACCACTATTTGCCAAGTAGGGTACTTGTATAGATTGGGATTGTATAGTGGGCAGTCTACCTCTAAAATATTGCATGCCTTTAAGATATGTGCAATGTGCAATCGCTGACCATCTGAAATGTGTGAGTTTCATTCTTCATTAAAATTATTCTTATTTATTGATTTCAGCACAAGTGTAGATGTATTCTGCCCTGGATTCCAGAACTTCAGGACTGCTGGCCATGTGGAGGGAGCAGAGAGAAGAGGTGTATAGGCAAAATTCCATGTAGATTCTGGGATAAATTCTGGGATTCTGGGAATTATCTCTGGTCATTCAGTGTGGATTGTCAGGGGCTAAATGTCCAGTTTAAGACTGTAAGTACATATAATATTAACTGTATTGATTTCTGACTAGACGGCACGGATGGTGCAGTGGGTAGCACTGCCGCCTCACAGCAAAGAGGTCCTGGGTTCGAATCCCCGTCGGCCGGGGCCTCTCTGTGCGGAGTTTGCATGTTCTCCCCGTGTCTGCGTGGGTTTCCTCCGGGTACTCCGGTTTCCTCCCACAGTCCAAAGACATGCACGTTAGGCTGATTGGAGAGTCTAAATTGCCCGTAGGTATGAGTGTATGAGTGTGTGAGTGAATGGCGTGTGTGCCCTGAGATAGACTGGCGACCTGTCCAGGGTGTATTCCTGCCTTTCGCCCAATGTATGCTGGGATAGGCTCCAGCCCCCCTGCGACCCTGATCAGGATAAGCGGGTTCAGATAATGGATGGATGGATGGATGATTTCTGACTCTGTGTCTAGGTTCTTGGTCCAGGACGGTGAGAAAGATTGGTGCTTTCTGTTTGGGGGGGGGTCTGTGGTCAACAAAAGTGCCACTTGTCTCATACCAGACAAGTCTGGGTCTTCTATCACCACTTCTCTGCTAATTATTATTATTATTATTATTATTATTATTATCATTATTATTATCATTATTATTATCATCATCGACAGCACCTGCACATGTATCTTTACTTTTGAAAAAGCAAAAACTCAGCATGCCACCATGGCACCAGCTAAGCAAAGGAGAAGACATCCAAAGTGAACAGTGTCTGTAATGCTCTCCTGTACATTCTGTTTGATCTTTTGAGCTTATAAGGCTTAATGTCATGGTGTGAAAAATTCTGATCCTGAGCCATGTATAGCAGATACTTGTTTGTAAATGTAGTCGATAAACAGTTTTCCCGCTTTAATCTCCATGTGGGTGAAATCTCACTGTTCTGCTTGCTGCTTTGCCTAATCAGATCAGATTAGGTTTGTGCTGTTCTCTCCATTATGGGCTGTTTCCTTGTGGATATTTTTGGAGTGGTTGTCTTTGAGTGTATTGCAAGGTTAGAAAATACCGTTTGTTATGTTTTTAAAAAGCTTTGAAATAATTAATAATGCAGTGATTCAAAGGATTGCCAAAATTGACAGATACTCCTTATTTATTTGTCCAGAGAGTTTTTCCCTCTGCACCAATCAAGCTCTCATATGGTTGGTTTATTAATCTAGGGTCCTGGTAACACTTGCTGGCACTTGAATCATTTGATAAAGTGTCTGAAGTTTTGGCAGCAGTAAAGACACTCATTTCAGTCGATCTTTGCCTGTGCTTTGAACAGACAAGTAATCCTTTCAAAGATTCAAGGAGGAAAAAAAAGACATCATTGAGCAAAATAGTTACTGACGAAAAGGAAGCAAAAGGTGTGATGCCCCTCGCAAACCTCAAAAAGCACTCTGTCAGCCCAGTGTCAATATAATATGCAATATTTTATTTATTTATGCCGTTGCTATTTTGCAGTTGTGTGCTGTCAATTGACAAAGGAAAGAAAGGTCTCAAACAAATAGTGCTGTAATTGATTTTTTGTCAGAAGTACTGGGAACCTCCTGGCTGGGGGAACTGAGCTAATGCAGCATCTGACCTGCAAGTTCCTGGATGTGCCTTCAATGCCAGCTGCTGGGTCAAGCGGCCCGCTCCATCACTGTGTAATCCTGGTCACAAGGCTGTGTTTTTCTGCATATTTTGGCAAGCTAAGTCCGTTCACAGAAGAGTGTTTGGCATTCGACAGGGCACAGTGTGAATGGCGGTTTAGATACGGATCGAAAGCAACGCCCTTGACCCCCTGACCCATTTGGCTGACCATATTTGGACTGCATACAAAACCACTGCTCTAGGGATGGGTGGAATTAACATTGTTGGACTTCTGCTGAATGGGCTTTCAATTGGCACTCCTGAACAAGGCCTAGATGAAATGAACTCACATTTGTGACTACATGGCTAATTACAATCGACAAATCCATTGTAGAGAACAAGGGTCTTTTGGTATAGAATGCCATCCTGACTGACAAGTCAAAAAGACTGTAAAAAGACTGCGGGTCATTTTTGTGTTCTTATTAGTTCAGGCAAACCCAGGAACATTATATTTGATAGCAGTTATTGTCTCTGCACTAGGGGTTAATTCATTTAATTCTGTGTTGTACAAGGGGGAACAATGGACTTGTAGGGTGGCTTTGTATTTCTCACAGTGCATTTCACCTTTCAGAATGCTATAACTTTGATTCTGAGAAAGAAATAGTGTTAAATGATGTGCATTGAAAAGGCAGTGCATCACAAAACTCCCTAGAGAGCATAATGGAAGGTGAAGTGCACAGCTTCATATTTTGAAGTGTGTTTGATATGCTTTCCCTCGACTCCCCATAAGCCGTTTTGCAAAGTTTTCTGTGTCACTTTTTGAAAAGTTAGCAATTTCAGATAAAGAAATGGTTATAGGTGTTTGTGTGTTGTATGAGAGTAATTTCATAGCCAGTCAGTGTGCAAATTTCAGTGCCAGTTGCTATGCCATTGTTGATTTCATAGAGATATGGAAATGATCCTGCACACAAATTGTGTACCAGAGTGAGTTCAAATGCCTTTTGGATATGCATTAGCTATGTTATTCCATTTATATGTGAAATGCTCCAATATTCAAGTGTGGGGCACTGCCACACCTGAAGTTTCAGACTAAGGGAAATGTGTCTGCAGTGTGTCATTGCCCTTCACAGTTTCTCAGATTAATTTGTTTTATGCATATGTATTAAACTTGGTCTGTCTCCAACTTAAGTGAAGCAGATTGAAAGAGCAGTTTTGCTAACAGTGATATTTTTACCGCACCATCTGCAAATGTTTTGTTCCAACATTGCCATCATGAATTCAAAGTCAACAAGTTCCAACTTTTAAAGGCAGCTAGCTCCATTGTTGTCTGCCGGCAAAGATATCAGAATCAGATTCTCTCCTGCATTGATGACGTGGATCGCTGTGTGTTATGGAAAGAAAATGCCCTATGATTCTATTAGCTGTGCTTCATTACTAGTTGCATTGATTTGAGGCAGAACACTGTACAAGTTGTGCTTCCGTTCTTGTTCTGAAGTCTGACCCAGTGTCCACAGTAGCTGTAGTGAGAACAAACCTCATCATCCTGAACTCCTTTGGGTAGTGTTATTGGCAGTGGCTGTGAAAACATCAGTGCACCTTTCTAGTAACCACTAACAGGCTGCTAATTCACAGCAGATGGAAATTAAGTGCATATTAATTTCATGTATACTATTTGAGTTTAAGTATGCCTCTGACATTAAATAGGTGTGAAAATATGGAAAACAATATTCATCGCATAGCTATAGCTGCAGTAACTAATTCAATTCAATTTGTCACAGTGATTCGACAGGACATGTTTTCTGTAGCACATTAATCCTGCAATATTTCAAAGATTTCAAAACTATACTTAGTTGGTAATGATTTATTTTTTTTAATATAATAAATCCTAAAGCTTAGTTTGATTAGTAATTTGGGAGAAGCTTTGCTGAATTGTATTGTCTTGCCTTTGAACCCCTTCTGACACAGGGTTATGGCAACATGGGTTTATTTTTCAAAAGTGTATCATTGATCCTACAATTGACAGACATTTAAAGCACAAAACTGATGTGTTTAATGGAGAAACTCCTTGTTAGCTGAAAAAGTCTGAGGCACAGGAGGATGGCTGACAAGAAATGTCGGGCCTGTAATCTTTTTTTGATACTAAAAGCCAGAACTCAAAAAACCTTTGCTCCAGGTTTTCTTCTTGCAGTTTCTGCTTCAAATAAAATGTTGAATCATATACCATATACTGGTGCTATAATTCTTCCTCTCTTCTCTTTCCTTCCCTCAGATTGGTTCTAGGATTAGAATTCTCTGACTGGGGATCCAGTTCATCCATTGAACTTCTCTCGCCTGCATCAGCTGACTGGAACCCTGTATTTGGATTGGTCAGAAGCCCAGGTAAGTTTGAAGACTAACCATTTGTATAAAACCATCTCTCTCAACATTCTGTATGCCAGTACTTTTTTATAACATGATATATTTAATTGCTGCTTCTGGATGAATGAATTTAAGGGAATCCCTTCTATTTTGTGCTCAGGGCATCTAGACTCATCTTTGCAGGTTTCATAATTTCATTATTTATTCTGTTCCTCGATGAGTAGAGAGCAGGTAAAAAGTGTAAATAAACGGGTTGAAGTCTTGTCAGAAATGGTTTTGAGATAACAGTGTGCCTCAGTGCAGGTAGAATCCCAGGGTCTGCTGTCTAGATGAAGAGTGTCAGCAATACCTTTGCCTGGTCCCAGTTATGTTTGCTAAGAGCCACTGTTTTTCAAGCCCTGTTCTTTGTGATGGTCCCTGGTGACTTTAGCAGAGGGACTCCTAGACAGTAAAGGGGAAGGCCAAGGTGCAATTCTGACAGTGTCGGGAGGGGGGAGGAGGAGGACAGATGGTTGCCCAGATGCAGGTTGCCAGTGAACTTGAAATACAGGGACTTGGACTTTGAAAGTCAAGGATTTGGATTGGGTACTGCTAATGGCCCTCATACTGTAGTTCTTCAGAAAGTACACGACTTCTGCTCAGTTTAATAAGTCTTCTTGTAAACAAGAGCTCAGATTGGCATGTACATGTTGCATCACTTTGTCCTTTGTCCTTGTATTTTGAAATGGATGTTTGATGTGTGGACTTGGATGTTAATAAATATCTGAAGTAAATATGTGGATGTGAAGCCTAATAAATGCCTAAAAAGTGCTAACTGAGAGTGCATCTGAGTGTTGTGACGATACTCCAATTGTAAATACCAGCTGAATGAATGTACTGTAGCTGGAGCTGGAATCAAAAGGGATTGTCTTCATCGTATTGGCTTTGCCTTGTTCCCTCTACTCCTGCTGTGTCATTTGCACAAGCCTGGAGGGTGAGTGAGTGGAGCCAGCTCTCCCATCAGTCCAGTGTTCAGACTGTGTCATCCTAGGAGTCCAGGGATGGAAAAAGAGAGGGAGGAAGAGCATGAGGGGGGGAAGTGGACACAGCAAGAGGAAAGAGTGCAAGGGAGAGAGGGGATGAGCAAGAGCGAGCAATGAGAGGAGCGGAGAATGTGAGATGGGGAGATGTCAGGCACATAATTGGGGTGAGGCGATCCCCGGGGTAGATGCAGGGGAGATTTATCAAGGCTGCTTAGCTTTGGTGCGCTGGGTCGCCACAGTTCAGTGTGCTCACACTAATCTTCAGTTTCCACATCTGACGGCAGAAATAGACAGAGGGAAGGAAACAATTAAAAAAACACCTGCTTAACAAGAGTGCAGAGACAACAGCCTGAGTGTCAGGATCTGCTTTAAAAAAGTGAAAGACAAGAATGTTCTGTGGATCTTCTTCCGCTTTTGTCTAAATTCTTACTAATTTTCCCTTATGTGTTAGCAGTATGATGTGGTTCCGTCAAAAGGGTAAATTACTTGTTTGAATTAGGTGACTAATTCTGCTTGTTTTGCTATTTGCTTCCCATTTTGGAATGTCCAGTTGTGTTTGTGCTGAAACCTCCTCCTTTAAATCTGCTTCACAGTGCATTCTCGAGACTGAAGGTAGCCAGAATGTCTGGGAGTGGAGAACATTCGGTTTGCACAACAGTTTAAAGAAATCAGTAAAAAATGTTTCACAACAGCCAACTGGAGGTTACTTTTTAGGCTCACATTGAGATAAAAAAAAAAACATTATGGGAAATTAGAATTCAGCTAGCAGTTAATGCTCATGCATTAGAAATGGAAAATGTCAGGCACTGATGTCAGTCTATGAAGCCAATAATGGAATAATTTTTTGTTCTTTAAAAGCAGTTTGTTGCTTTAAATATGCATATCTCTCCTTAATAATTGTGGAGCCAGTAAGTGGCAGATGATCCTCTATATCTAAAACCACTATCTGGACAGTTTAATGTTCTCTGTCATAAAAAAGCTGCTCTCACTCCAGTCATTTCACCTAATAAGGCACGATCCTGTTTGCTGTTTATAGTGTCGTAAATGTTATTGTCTAGCTGTTCATCACCTCCATTAGTGTCAGCCTTTCCCTCCCTCATTACCTCTGAGCAGGCATTCAGCTCCTCTTCACAGCAGTGAGGGGGGCCAGCCATCCTCAGGCTTAATGGGTCAGCATACACAACAAACAAGTCAAGCCCCACACTTTCCACACACCGAGCAGGAGCACTTGGTATTAAGAAGCAGACTATATAGTAGACCTAACATCATATTCAGCGCCATGATTGACAGGCCATTATATATCGGCCTGGACTTAGTCAACATTTGTCCTTAACTTTGACTCTTGATTAAATTCAACTTTTCATCCTTGTCTATACAAAAGCAGTCTGGTGAATTGGCTGCCAAAGTGAACTTTCCAGACTTCTTTTGTGAAGAACAAACCTTACTCGTACATTTCATTGTGAGTCAGAGTTGAGGACAAATGTTGATTGAATCAAGCCCATTGTCATGTTGGGCCGTTGCCCATTAACCTCACAGACGCTCGTCAGCGAAAACAGTGAGGGCAATGGAATCTGGAGGTCTAGTAAGCAGATCTCCCAGAGAATATTTTTCTTTTTACTCTGAGCATAACAAAGCCCGACTTGAAACAGGAGGAGGTCACTGGCAGCATTAGCAGCCTCCTTCAGTTCCATTCTGCAAATTGGTTTCAGAGGAACCAAGAGCCTGGCCTGGAGTTCCCTTGTGCCTCAGTTAGTTAGTTAATCCCAGCTCAGACTAAAGTGGAACTCCATGTGCTCACCGCCTTCCGCGGAATCCTGTGGGATGCTCAAATCCTGCCTCACATTGTTGGATTCATTGGATTCCCACACAGGTAGAGCTGGCTGTCTTGGATAAGTTGAGGTTGAGGCTAGAGAATTTAGGGGCTGGCAAGTATCCACGGCAGTGAGGTGAACCTTTGATCTTATCACCCTTTAGCTACTTGAGTGGGAAGAAGGAATGGGACGAAGGCTGAAAATGTCTCCCCTGAGGAGGGGGCTCTCAGTCCGCTGTCATTGCAAGATCATTTGTCCAATCGTTTAGCAAGTCAGGCTCTGTCTGGCTGTGGATTAGATCATCCCTTTGTTTGTGTACTAACCCCCTTTGTTAGATTAGACCTGGCACAAGGGTTGCAGGCATGTTTATGCATTTCCCCTACTTGGGCAGTACCAAGTGGAAAATAAAAAATTAATTCAGAAATTCCTCCCCATTGCGTTTCTGTGGAACTTTCTGCGTTCTATGGAAGGGCCTAATCTAATCCAAAAGCTGTGCAAGAGTGTAACATCATGTATGGGTTGCTGAAAATAGAAAAAGGATGCTATTTTGGAAAAAAAAAAAGGCAATTGAAATTGTGTGATTCAAAGTTTTGGAGGAACCACATTCTATTTATCACCTCCTAGAAAATCCTACTATGTGAATTACTAAAATATAATTTTATATAAATGTCAGTGCTTCAACCCTAAGGAGACAATAGTTGTTTTAGAAAGTCCTATGTTAAATGTCTCTATAGTAAAACTTGATGCCCAACTTTAGAAGGCTACTATAGACAGAGCACTGTGATGACTGAAATGCATATCTTCTATTGGCTTATGTGTCCAGTGTGTGAAATTTAGTGCCATTTAACTGGAGCCACATCTCATCCAATGCCGAGACTTTGATAACATGAAGAAGTTATGTGATGACTTGGAAATAAGTATTTCACCTTTCCTCCTGAATAACATGCCACATTTAGACTTTTGATTTGATGTATTTTGTGTTATAGCAACAAACCTATTTCACGGAGCTGTAGAAAGTATGTTTTTAACACTATGGGCAAATGACAAAACTGTTCTCATCCCTGTTATAAATTATATGCATGCCTTCTGTGTGTAGAAGCAGTGTGGTAGAGTGTTTCTGAATATTTTGGAGTGCCAACTGTATGTTATGCAAGACCCTGTGTTCTGTGGAGACAGTTTCCAACCACAAGTTTGCATTGAGACTGCTGTGCGTCTATGAAAAGCATAGAGCCTGCACATCCTTCAACACTCCCACAAATGGTTTGTGGAAATGTATTGTATTGTTTAATGCCAGGCTTGCAAAACCACTGCTAGAAGTAAATAGTTGGGCTTGGGGTATTTGGTTTTAAGCCATTCTTCACTTTAAAAAACCCCAGAACATTTTCCAGTATAATTTATTCTCCCATAAATCTCATACGTACTTTAATCTTTGGATTCCCATGATTAAGCAGAGTAGCCACAAAACCGGTGATTGTATCTAGAAGAGAAACATCATTTATTTGATTAAAGAATACTATTTAAAAATGTCCCCACTATTGTAAGATGTCACACTATATAGCAGTGTAGGTTTTGAATGCCCCCACCAGTATGTTTTTGTTGCTTTGGATCTTTGGCAGTTTCCTTTGGCCTCCACACTTTGCTCTTGCATCACTTATACAAGCCAATCTTGGTCACTTATACAAGACATTTTTCCATAATTCTGCAGGTTATTTTCGGTACTTGGCAAACTGTAACCTGGCCATCCTGCTTTTGCAGCTAACTAGTGGTTCACATCTTGCAGTGTAGCCTCTGTAGTTCTGTTTGGGAAGTCTTCTGCATGCAGTATTCATTTGGCATATATCCACCTGCAGTGTTTTTCTGATCTGTTGGACAGGTGCTTGGGGTTTTTTCTTCATTATGGTGAGAATTCTTTGGCTATCAACTGCTGAGCTAGGTAATCATAAAAGTACTGGTAGGCCAAGGAAGACCTCTGCAGTTGATAGCCAAAGAATTCTCACCATAATGAAGAAAAAACCCCAAGCACCTGTCCAACAGGCACATCTTGAATAAAGCAAACTTTAAGCTATTTTCTTGACTAGGTGTAGGCATACTCAATATCACATAGTGAAACATAACCAATATCCCTCTTGTAAAGGATTTGTCAATGGAAGATATTAATTATCTTGATCTAGTTGGTGGTTTGAGTACAATATTGATAATGTGTCACATCTGTAATTTTTCATTTTCCCATTTAGTTTTTTATTGTTATGTTGAATTTCAGTACACAGAAATGGTCAGGAATTGCAAATGTCATGTGGTCACAAGTGCTTGACCTTGGTTCATGCACAGTTTGGATTAAGGTAAGGGTTAAACCATTTTATGGGCTGTCATAGCACATCATATCAACCAAGCATTAAATAAAATGTGTCAGAATTTGGTTTGTGGAATATAATAACCCTTAAGTATGCCCTGATGGAAAGAGAAGAATGAAGATACTGACTAGCATGAGCAATTCTAGAGCCCCTAAAGCAAGGCAATTTATTTTGCAGAACAATTGGTGATGTCCTTATGCAGTATTCCAATTTAGCAAAGTGGAATTCAAGCTTTTTTTTCACATATTTCCCCATCCCTTTGTTTGCTCTTCTTGTGTTATTTAATTATATAATTTAATCAAGCGCTTTGTTGTTTGTGCGGTAGAGGGGACTTGTTCATTTAAACCCTTGATTAGAGTAAAAGACTGATTATGGCAAACGAGTCATTATTCCTGATCTCAAGGCACTTGCCTACTCATTTATTTAGCAGAAACATAGGCCGGTACCCGCACGGTCGCTTAATTAGAGCAAGTGGACTCCCTGGATTCTGGATTAATCTTTAACTGGGCAAAGAAAAAATGCACTCCTATATTGTAGCCTGTTTGACTTTATATAATGACAAAATGAGGTGTGGTGGTGGGGTATTTTAATGTGCCAGAGCTAATTTTTCTTATAAACATCATTCTCAATGGTTCTAAAGTCTGCAGTAAATGTAAGCCTTACAAAACTGAAGGACTTGGGGAAATCCAGTGGCAGAATTGTATGTATTCAACTTATATCATCCCTCTATTTTCTATTATCTCTAGTATAAGAGTTTTAAGTTTGAATGAATATCTGAGTGGATGTTTGCAGATTTGTCTTTTTTCAGTAAATTAACCATTATTTTTCAGTCTTGAGGGGAAGGTTTGGCAGTAGAAATGGTAGCACCCCTGGAGTAATGCTAGGCGATTGTTCCTTAAAATTGGCTACTCTATATTTTGGGACATGTTCAATGAATTGTTGGGCTCATAGGAGGGGGGAAGACAGACTTGAAGCCAGCTCTAATATAAGGATCAGTAACAAACCACTCACGGTAAGTGTACCTTCACCTTTGGGGTGTAAAAGGGAAGATTTCACAGCAAAGATAGGTTGCCACACAGTTTGTTATGTGGAAAAACCAGTCTGTTCAAGCACAGCTTTGTGTGACTGACTAAGCAATGTTGTTTTGGTGGATTTCACTCTGCTACTTGTCATGGGACAGTGTCATGGGAGAGTGACTGAGTCGAGGCCACTGCATCTGACTAGATGTGCCAAATATATTCCACCTCACAAACTTCACCCCCTTCTCCTACCCAGTTCCCCCATCACCTCCATACCTCCCGGCCTTGCATCCACGCACTATGCTGCCAAGGAGAGGGGAGAAACAGTTTCCACTTTTTAACAGCTGTCACCTCTTTATGCATTAACATGATAATGCTATCTGCTCCATATTTTTTGACTCTTGGCTTTTTTTTTTTTTTGGAAATCAAATTGAAAATGTTTAGTGATTATAAATAGTGTAGTGGCAAAAAAGGGAACAAAAAGTTGCTAGATAATGAGGCTATGCCATTAAGTGCTTGAGTGAGAGGTTGTTGTTTTTTTTGTATAACACATGCTGTGTGTTAAGCAGAGTACAACATTAAGCTTTTTAATTACTTTTTCTATTTAGTCATTAATTATTGGAATTCTACAGGGACCACATTTCCAAAATGACTGTATTAATATAATTAATTGCAGTTATGAGCAAAGTTATACCTATACTAACAGCTGCTTGTAATTACCAACTTGGATGGCACATAAATAAAGTATACTTGTGTGTGTGTGTGTGTGTGTGTGTGTGTGTGCTGGGATTCATTAAAGTGCTGGATTTCTGTTGCTGTGTAGTGTCAGGAAAAAACAACATTCTCCCCAGCCTGCTCCAGAAGTGTTTTTGGTTTCCCCACAACATTTCCATTTAAGGTTAATTAAGTTGTTTTTCAAGGACATTGAGTACATCCAGACGAGAGATGGCAGGGCCTAGAGCTGTGGCATGCTGGAGTGGATGTGATTGTTGTACAAATGGAGCCTTTTTGGCTGCCAATGTAGCAGCCAATTGAGCTTGTCTGTGCAGTCAGAGGTCATGCACTGCGGTGAGATGGATGCCCCCACCCCAAAGTGATAAATAGCCCCATCCATGGAGGCCACCGCAGATGGACACGGCCACTAAATCTCCCATTCCCTGGTCCCCTGCTGCTCGATAGCATCGGCTAGCCCACGCCGTTACCTCAACGTCGGTGCCAACGAGAGATGTTAATCATCATTTATCTTTGTTGACGCGCCCATATCCACTCAATATCTAATTTCAAACTGGCCAGATACAATACCGCCACCTCCCTCCCCAAACAATCTACCATCTCAACATTGTCATCCTGCACCCTCTCTCAAAAGCACATATCACGTGCGCATTGACTGCCCGTTCCAGCCCGGGAGAGGGTTATAGCTGTATGGCATTGCGCTTGTGTGACATAAGAGGTAGTAAATGAGAGTGGACAGACCCAGGCGGCTGAAGAGGTAGAAAGGTGGTGCCGCTGTGTGATTTATCACCATGACATGAAGACCGCAAGCCGGGATGTGTCCGTTATTACGCTCACTGCCAGTAAAACTGCACTTTTTTGCGCCCCTTGGATTTCCTCTTTCCTCATATCATCTCGCTTTCTGTTAATTTCTCCAATGCTCTCAGTCAAGATGTCAGTTTTGTTGTTCTACCGTCGTAAGCTCCCTCCCTTCCCCCAAGTTCTGCCATCCTTTCTCACCTTTTTGTAGATTGAATTTCCCACAGTGATTTGTTCTCCACCTTGTTCCTGCTTTTCCACCCCATTCATTCTGAGCTTCTCTGTTTCATATCCTCACTCTGAAGTGCAAGGCCTGTTGAACTGCTTCAGTCTGTCTTTATAACAGCTGGGAGTAACCGGTTTAGTATGACTGCTTTTAGATGGGGCCTGCTACAGACTGGATTAGTAATTGCAGGCATTACATTTGTTAAGACCATTTCACCATTATATGTTCCAGCTCAGGCTTGATAATCAATCAGTCTGTGCGGTAGGGCTTGGTTAGAACAAAAACTATGGAACAGTTATGTTCCGTTTCATATTTCACTTTTGAAAGGGTCTGCTCTTTTCTTCAGGAATGTGATCTCATAAAAGTGAAAGTATGAGTATCTTCGTTTCTCACATATTCACCTTGTTCCACTTCAAGCACACAACCCTCCAGATGGTGTCCTTGACACAAGCGAGAGCCGCTGGTTCCGTGTCTGTTGGCTCGCTCGTTTGAAAAGCAACCGCATGTCCCCTCCGCTATCTGTAATTACTGCCGTCCTTTTCCACTGCTGCAACACCCACAGCTGCACTGCCAGTGGGCCCATCATTACAGCCAATCTGAAAGCCTTTATTCCCTGCCTCACAGACTCCTTTTTTTCTGTACTGCTGTGGCGGTCACTTGTGAAACAAACAGCAAAGATTCAGAAGAGAAAAAGGATAAGCAGCCTTTTGAAATCCGAGTTTGTGAAATCCGCATGCCACCCAACTGAGCTCCTTTTGACTAAAGTGTTTTAAAACGAGCAAGCTCAAAACTAAAAACTAAAAAAGGCACTGGCAATGTCATGTCCTTCCAGGCCCATGCTATGTCCTGTTCTTCATGCAGAGGATCACATTTTCACAACACCCCCATTACTGAAGCATGCTTCTACAAACGTAGGTGGATTTGGGCAACTTCGATCTGGCACCAAAGGGGCAGAAGTGCTTTGCACTGCTCTGCCATTACTTTCCAGCCTCAGTCTGGTCTTAAATTAGATTACATTAAGCTTAGGCAGCAGGTTTTCCTATTAGTATTGTCCTTTCAGGTACAGGGGAACAACAGATATATTGCTTTCCTATAGAAATGCTGTTTCACTTGAAGGAACTGCACTTCCTGAATTCCAATGCTAGGCATTAGTTGGCTTGTTTTTATATATGTGGTCTTCTAGGCGAAAGTCCATTCCACTGCCCACGCAGAACCTTTTTTATTTTCAGAAGAACAATCAAGCTGAAATTAAATCTACCTGGTATGCAAAGCAGCAATGTTCTCATAATGCATTCAATGTCCCCAGCTTTAATGTGAGGCACAGACATGCATTTTAAATGTGGAAAGAAATAACTGTCCACCAGCCCATTTCCACAGTATGTTCAATGACTCAATGAGCATTTGGTGCAATCTCTGCTGTCGTCTGGTCGTCTGCATTGTTGTTTATCCTGTAGTTTGTAGTGGAATAGCCAGTCCAGCGGCTGAGAGCTGCCTGTCTGTTAACGGTGAGTGAGTATGCGGCAGGTTTCCAAAGAGAGAGGGAGAAGGTAACCACAGAATCAGGTGTCAACATGTGCAACCTGCCCTGTGGCAAGAGCAGACACTTTTCACACAGACTGTAAACTGACACGAGAACATGTAGAAATCTGTGTCTCTGCCAGCTACTGTTCCTCCATTCCGCAGGCACACATGCATACACACACACACACACACACACACACACACACTCAAACATACTTTGGCAGCTGCCACTGCTCTTCCCTCACCCTTTCTCATTCTCATTCTCATTCTCATTCTCTCTCCCTCTCCCTCTCCCTCTCTCTCTCTCTCTCTCTCTCTCTCTCTCTCTCTCTCTCTCTCTCTCTCTCTCTCTCTCTCTCTCTCTCTCTCTCTCTCTCTCTCTCTCTCTCTCTCTCTCTCTCTCTCTCACACACACACACACATGGTGAGTGAAGAGAGAAGCTGAAGTGGCAGAATAATCAGTATCATTCATTAGAAGGGGAGCCCTGGTCGTTTTTGCCTCTCTCTGCAAACACTTCACACATCCGGGACACAAAGCGGAGCCGCACAGATCTGAATGGCAGGGGACAAAGCATGGCCTTAAGTGCAATTTCATTTGAGGATGAACATGAAAGGGACTGTCTGTCTGAGTGTTTTTGCTGGAGGACAATGAAATTGACCTTCACTCATTCTAATGCAGTCAAGGACCACATTTACCATAGCAGGACACCAACATACCATTACTCCTAACAGTGTATTACATTTCTCATTCCTTTGTTTTATGGTAAACCCAGGAGGGTGTGTGGCTTTCTCTTTCAGTAATGGAAACGTGTCTTGGAGAGGCTGATAGTCCCGCAGAATATTGACACCTGTGTATACGTGTGCTGCAGCAGCAAATGTCGGATCCAACGGAGTTTATCGGAGCCCAGATTTGGAGCAAAGTGAGTATCCTGTGCTGGAACTGGGTGCTGCGGATGTGCCAAGTTCAGCACACTGTTGCCTTTGCTCTCTCTCTCACAGCATCCCTGTGCTACACTCTTTCAAATGGTAATACTGCGATGTGTGTAGGAGCACATAAGCTGGAAATCAGCTTTCACTCGACAGCGTCCTTTTCTTAAAGCCGTCATGCAGTGTTTCGCTGGATTGGCTTGACATTTAGTCACAATTTTGGGAGCAATGAATCATTCAAGAAATTAATGCTGTGCAGGGCAGTTGGTGCTTGAAGGTCTTGGGAGCTTTATTTCCCCATATTCTGTTGATGATTTAAAGAGCTTGCACTTGTATTAGATGTGTCGCATGAAGTGAGACTGAAAAAAGTTTTAAACCAATCATGTTTATACCAAAGGTTTTCAACAGTAGCCTTTCCTGACTTTGTGTTGACATCATCAAAACACAGTCCAAGTATGATCAATCACTCGTCTACAGCAGCTGCCAGATTTACCCTGACTAAACCCTGGCTGAATCAGAGCAACACAAAAGCCTGGAATCCTAACATTTCACCAGCCTGATAATCTAAGTAGGCTGGTTAAAATTGGACTTTAAATACTGAATCAACAGTAAGCTTTCATTTCATCCTTTCAAAGCTGGCTGCCCCATGGGTATCACGGCCGTGATGTGATGCGCAGACCGCCACACACAGACCCGAGTCACCAGCGCTATGGGACGGAGTAAACAGGGAATGCTGGGTAAAAGGTCTTGCTGCTTTCAGGGACCCTAATTAATCTCCCGTCCGGCCGTTTGTTGGAGATAACGGCCAGCCAGCCAACCGGCCAGACCAATTCCCAGCCCCTCTCCATCCCTTAGATCTTGGGAAAGTTGTCTAAAACAAACACTGCCCTCATTGCCATTTTCCCTCGGACACAAACTTCATGTAAGCATGTGTTTATTTCCGTCGTCAGGGTAGTTGGCAAAATTCCCAAGTAATAACGAGGAAAAAAAAAAAAAGTGTTTATTTAATATGTCACTGTCCGTGTTCCGTTTCATTTTATTATTGATGCACTAAGTCACGCATCTCAGACGGGCTGGGAGGATTAACAAGAATCTTGCCGCTTCCTTATTTGGACCAAACCTGAAGTACATAAGACAGCGTATCTGTTGCAGAGCAAATCACATATGCCTCAGGAAGGTTAGAGCGCCTTCTTAACTGCTTATCTTCTCCATGAAGCTCTTAATTAACTTCTGTGAGCATCCTGAATAAACATCACCTCCATATAGTTATTGTATCATCTCCCCTCCAGGTATTCCTTTAAATAATGAATGCACAGTGTTAGATGGCATTAGTGGATTCTGGGTCTTACTTTTTTGGCGAGGTTGTTTGGGGACCCAGGTCTGCTTTAGGAGGTGCAGTGTTGCACTGTGGATGATTTGTGCCGTGCTCCTAAATTCTGCACGGCTCCTGGGGAAGTTGAGTGTCATTGCCAGCGCTGCTGTATTTCAGTACAGAACCAGGGATCCCCTGTGGATCCCGGCTGCGGATCAAAACCCCCTGCCCTTCTCACCCCTTTTTTCCTATTCAACATTCAACATTCATTTTGGCTGCATATATAAGCAATGCAGGATCAATCAGGAGCACCCCGGCTGGGCTGGGTGCTCTGGGACTGTGTAATGGGAATATGTGAGTATTGGGCTTTGTTTCAGGCTGTATAAAAGGCACGGAGTGACAACCTTTCAGCTTCTTAATTTAGCAACTCATCGAACAAGCTGCTTCTTAATGAACATAGAGATAGCTGGTGTATAATCACTACAGTGCGTGTGAGACCCATGATAGCAAGTTCTTAGAATTGTCTGTTTATCAGATCGATCCCCATCTTCTCTGCTGAGACCTGCTCATCTGGGCATTTTCACATCTACAAATTCTTGTTCACATTGTGTTGTTGACGTGGAACACAATCTTTACACTCTATCACATAAGAATATGATGAGTAGTATCTTCTTTGCTCTTATAATGGGTTGGAGCGGTGCTAAGAAGAGTCAGGGAACTGCTTTGAAAGGCGTATTGATTTTCCGAGCCTGCGTGACCTGGGTGATGGGCCCAGCCCAGTATTTCTTCAACCCTGATCTCCAGCAGTCGCCGCTGGCTTGTCTGATCGCCAACTCTGAAGGTCTAATTAACATTTCAACCAGGCTCTGTAAACGGCTTTTAATCACCGTTTCACATTGTGTTTTGATATTCAAACTGCCAGCGTCAGTCGCCAGAAGGCCCTGCCTCTTCGGTTCCTCTCAGAGGTCCCTGCACAAACACGCATTACCGGCATGTTTAGTGTTTACATCCCACCCTGGAGAAGGGCATGCCATTGGGACTGTTTTTGAGCGGACACCTGACACGAGGGGCTGCATTGAGCGATGACACGAGGTGATTGATATTCATCTGGGCAACGATGGCATACAAGCTGTCAACTGCGCATTTGCGCCACTGAACAGTTCTCCGTTTTGTTTTCAAAGCAAGCAGGGCAATCGGAACAAAGGGAGAGGAAAGTGTGCCATCCAGGAAAATACTTTTGACTTTTCGAAACTTAGACACTGCCGACAGGTTTTTTTTTTTTTCTTTAAAGAAATACACTGGCTGCCTTTGGACTTCATCATGGAAAAAAAAGTGTCTCGTAGCAGGCAAAGTGTTTCGTTCATTTCAGAGAGAACACTCTCTGGCTCATTGCCACAGAAGCATTATGGGTGTGTGATGAATATTTCGCTCAATATTTGGGGTCAACCCGCCACCTTCCCTAACAGTAGAGAAACAGTTCCCACGCTCCTCACTGCCAGACTCAGAATGGAGGCAAAGCAAGGGGCTATGGAGGCACCGCACTGGAGACCATGGCTTCAGGAAGAGGCCCATCATGTCTTTCCTTCAAAAAATGTTTGCAAGAAGATCTAATCCCCATGTCTGATATTTGAAACCTGTAGATCACCTGTCTCTGTTGTCTGCTTAGATTATACCGACACACCAGAGGGAGATTATGCTTTGAGTGAGTTCCACTCGGCTGGCTAAAAGATCAGAAGTGCTGTTTTGCAGCTCCATTAGCCTTTGAAGACATCTGGGTGGGGGGCTTCTCTGCACTTTAGTACATCTTGATGAAGCTACTGTGACACTAAGATGAAATGTGGCAAAGCAGACAGCTTGTAAGCAATTCAGATACAGAAATGACGTGCATACATTTACCCAGACACTTGCATTCTGTTTATTTTTTGAGTTGTGACGCCTTGCCTTAACCTGGTTTGGATGCTAAGGCCTCGGTTTCCTGAGTAATTACAGCAGTGATGCGGTCCGCTTCTGCCCACATCCACAGACAGTGAAATCTGAATTTTCACCTCTGCAGGGGTGTGGCCTGGACCAACCCTGTAGAAATCTGTGGGACAAGCATGAACATGTCCATCATTTCCCAACCACCACAGGCACTGTTGTGAGAAAGTCCACTTTAATCAGAATGACAGCAAGAATGACAAAGTCCCAGTTGACTGTTTTGTCAGTGTACATTGACATTTACTCATTGTGGCCAGTGTGTTTGCTGTGTCTCTGATACATTATAAAAAATAACATTTGCCGTCGCTTCTGAAGGATTTCACTAGCATGAGTTGGTAACTTGTTCTTGAACTTGAACAGCCACAGGCCCTCTGAGTGTGGCAGGGTGGACTCATGTTTCCAGCCAATTGAGTAAAGCATTATGACATACTGTAGCTGCTGTTTTTGTCTTTTTTTACATCTATCTACTGAAGGCAAAGGCGGTAAAAAACCGCCATGAGCAGCATTCAGGACCTGTTTGTCCTGCGTTGCTCTGGAACTACAGTACATCCAGTATATGCATGTAAGCTTAGCTGGGGACGTAACCTGAGGCACCAGAATGCATACAAACCCAATCTGTTAAGTACTATGGGGAGCTTGGAGGGGTTATACTTGAAGTAATTCTGACTGGTCCTATATACAAGGACACAGGCTGATTTGACCCTATATTTGCCACAGCTGCTTGTATTGTGCCAACAATAATGTTCGATAGCTAGCCAAACCAATTATTAAATTCATCTCACCTTGTCGACCAAGACCAAGATTTTTGTATTTTTGTATCCCCCCCCTTCCGTCTTCCCTTTTTATTAGGGGACCTCACCAGCAATGCCTTTGTAGTGTGAGAATTGTACTCAGCCACTGAATTAATGTCAGTGTGTAAAGTTCCCCCTCTACTTCTGCCCTTTTGTGGAAACCAGGACAGTCCGATAACAAGGCCTGCCATTTTGAAAGGCCAGTGAATGCCGTGCTCACCCGCATGCCAGAAAGTGTCGGTTCCGATTACCAAAGATTCCCATCTTCTGTTTCTTATATGTATGTTCAGTTAATCTTATCTGAGCCATGGGAAGTTCATTGCCCTTGTGAATAGATCGGTCTGAGTAACATGTACATTCTGGGATGTGTAGTTTAGGAAAGGGTTTGATACTCCAGGACTTGGCAGAGGCTCGGTCTTGTTTCCGCACCATTGCACTGGTTATAATCGCATTTTGGCAAAAAGGCAGCTTGAAATGAAGCCATACATCGCAGGGTAAACAGTGGAACCGGAGAGCAGGCGAGAGGGAGAGAGGAAAGACTTTCAAAGGGAAGGGTATATATTGCAAGTGCACATATACATTGGGTAACACCCTGAGTTACCCTGAGCTGAACAGTTTCCCTGGTTTTTAGAATGCCTCCATGACGGAGTGGAGTGGGGATGACACACAGTGTCCTATTTATGCAGAAACATAAATATGCATCTTATAAACCGGCTTGAGAACATTACATTTTTTATCTTGTGAGCCCTGTTTTTAATTCCAATGTTGTCCTTGCTCTGATTTTCAAGTGTGTTTAATACCTGAACTGATTAATCTGCATTTCTTCATGGTTACTTTACCAGTCTTCTGCTTCTCCATTTTGAAATCTGACTCAATTACAATTTGTGGACTTCAAATAAGTACTGATTATGGCATTTAAGTCACTTCTCCAGCAGGCAGTGGGGGGAATAAGCACACAAGGCACAAAGATTGGCATGGAAAAGGTCACTCACAACTACCGTACCTTTCTATAGCGGTACTCAACATAATGGCACATTTGTTTTAAGTGACAGATTCCGTATTAAGCTGACGGAGAAATATGCTGCAAAGCCGTTACTGAGGTCACTTTCTTCTGAGTCTAAAGCTTTTCATTGATGGCCCTTCCCTTTCTCCTCTCCGAAAGCACAGTCCCTGTAGCATGGCCAGAGGGCTAGCACTGTGCCCTGCAGTCTGTTATGTCAGGGTGCCCTGAATGTTTGGCAGTGCCCTTTTCTTCACCTCATTATGGCCTGGTTCTGTGTTATATTCTTCCTCTCTAGCTTAGGCCGGATATCTGTTTCATTGGGATGACACCACAGGCTGTTCAGCATCATGTCCAAACAATCCCGCTGGTTCTAGAGACCTCGAGAGCACAGATGGACATTGTCAGCTTGAGGAAATCTCAGCAAAAGACGACAAGCTCAACCTGGATTTTTTCCACAGAAAACTGAGTTTCTGACATTGGTGTGTGCTGAAATCAAGAATAGTCACTTACCTGTGATTTACAGATTTTCTAGTTTTATGTTGATGGGGCCCTTTGTTCTAGAGGGCGTATTTTACAAGCAATGGGCTTGTGTGGTCTTGCAATGCTTGTGGGCCAAAGTCCAATTTCATCTGGGACAGAGAGTCACAAACTGTGCAAATGTTACACCTATGGACCTCCGTAGACCGATATGATTTCACAAGCAATAAACAGTATTATTTCCTCAGTCCCTGGGTATGGCTCTACCGTCTTGTGTGTATCCAGGAAATGAGGCCCCCTGTGTACTGTGTTCTGACATTTTGGCCAAGCATCGGTCCACATATGACTGGAGCAGGCAGGTGCTGGGTCTAAATGCGCTGGCCGCGTTGCGCTCAATCAGAGCACTGAACAATGGCTGGGGAAAATGAGTCTGGCAGGCAGTGAGGTGGTATCAGCCTGTGAGAGATGGATGTCATGCAGTGTCGCAGCCTAAAGTAGGGCAACTCTCTGAAGGACGTCGGGTCGGCTATGGAGCCATGGCAGAAATGGAAACTGCTTCACCTCAGTCCCCGTTTTCAGAGAGCAGATGCAGCCGATCTGAGCCACATTTTTCTTGGAAGTGTGAGGTGAGCCTTTTCCTTTATTTATGGCAGGGTTCCTATTTTTAACAGTTGGAAATGTCATTAAATTGTAGTTCATTATCTTGAAGACCGGTGTGTCCTGAGAGATGCAGTATCCTCATGCCTTTAGGTGACTGCACTATCCCTACAGTCCATCCAGCCATCTGTTTGCAGGTGTCCGTGTGCTCCATGTTTCCACTGTGCAGCCAATCAACCGTGTTCCTGAATAAATAGATACCTCCCCGTTTCTTCTCCCAGCTCTCTCAAGGCCTGTGCAAGGTTAATGAGCAGAATCAATCAGGTCACCATATCTCCTGTTCTCAAATTATTCTCAAACCACCACACCACATGCCTCTTCTTTGGAAAAGTCACATGTCCCATTAAAAGCCCACGTTATCATAGCTGCACACCTGCACTTAGTTCTCGGTCCACCGTAACAGGAGCTGACTGCAGGACACTAAATGAGAAATATTCACCGCAGCACAATTATTGGCTCTGACTCACGGGCAGTAACTGCATCAGCAAGGTTACACAAGATGTCCCTGTGACTGTTTTTGCATTATTCACAGTGAAGCCCTTGTGCATTGTGGCCATTGTGGCCATTGTGGTCAGACTTGACTTGTTTAATAGGCTGCCACCTTGGGAGTGCCAACTGCCTCTACCATTCTACAAGAAAGTCACTTAAAGGAACACAGATGTTAAGTGCTGTTGCAACACAGTTGAAATTATTAGCAGGGCATAAAGAAATGCAGACAATATTTTTTTCATTATTATCTTTAACCGGGAAGTGGGTTTTCCTATCACCCCTCTCTTTCTGTCTCTCGCTCATCCTCCCTCCACAATCCACATTCTCCTTCTCCTCTCCCTCTTCCCTTCTGCCCACTCGCTCCTGACTTGCCACTGTCAGGGTTGAGCAGTTGTAGAGATAGGCGGCTGTCTGGTTGACCACAGAAGTGCGCATGAGGACAGGTTTCTCCGGAAGGCATTCGCACCCCTGCAGAACTGGCAGTGCTGAGTCAAGCCCGAGTGCAGGGGATCCGATTGTGCTGAGGCTGTTCTGTGTGCAAATTGCATTAGAACACAACGTGCTGTGTTCAGCCTAATCGAGCAATCATCGGAGCACTGAGGGTCATTGTGTGCCCCTTCCCTGTTGCGTGGTGCGGCATCCAATCAAATTATAACAATCTTGCACTCTTTAGAAAACGCTTTTCAAAGATGGGTTTGGGTGGGGTGAGTGATAAATAATAGGGTGGATTAGACACGACTACCCTCCCAAATCAACTAGTGGATGAGGGGCGGGGCATGCCGCCTAGGCGCAGTGAGGAGGTCCTGGCGCTGATTAAGACGGATGGAGCCGTCAGTCCACGGATGATGAATCGTAGGATTTGGGAGTGTCTCTCCTTCATGTAGAAGAGACATGGCGCTTTCATCAGTCAGGCGGGTCGGCTGTAATTTCATTACAATCGCAGAACAAGAAGACCTGCCGAGGCAGCAGACGGGGACGGACACCCGTTTTATTTTTCCCGTTCGGGACTTAACTCTCTGTGGGCACCAAGTCTACGTACATTATCTGAAAGCATCTGAAAGGCCAAGCTTTTGTGTGAGGCCTGTATGTCTTGTTGGAAAGATCCATTATTCCTAAATGAGTATGAATAGGGTTAAATTGCAGGCTGTAATATCTTAATATGCAAACTGCTAATATGCTTTTCATCTGCAGCCTCTGAATAATGCCATGGGGTACGTCTATGTGGAAAACTGGCATGTGTGCTGCCAATGAAATGTGTAATGACTAATAAAGAAACACACAGATTTGTCGTTAGCCTGTCTAATAATGCTGTTTTTCTTTCTTTCCATGTGCGTGACCATCGTTTGTGGCTGACTACTCATCACAGGTAACATTCACCTCTAGCTCTATTGTCTCTGCCCTCTGTAATCATATTCCCACTGACTTGCAGCTCTTTTTACCTCTCCTCATCTGGCACTGATGTGAATGTGTTTCTACACGGAATCAGTGCCCAGTGGTCGAGCACCTCTTGACCTATAATAATTCACATGTCTTTAGTGGGTGCTACCCACAGTAAAATGAACAGACATTCTCAGCAGAGAAAATCATGTCCATCCATGATTCTAGTTTGGCTTACATCCCCAGCTTGAACTACTTTTAATTTCATAGGTTACATACCCCTTTCCATATTTTCTTTGTCTAACAGAAAACAATGATTGGGACAAAATTGCATACATTATACAGTATACTGTATATTGTCTGTTATTGTAGCACTCCACCAGTCTTATATAAAGCAATGAGTTCACTTTATTCACTACTTCTCTTTGGTATTTGAGTGTGTGTCATTGAATTGTGCCACTTACATTTCTACATGCTATATATTTCCACCATTTTATTTGTTGAGAAGCAACTCTCCAAAATTCTCTTTTGGAGCAACTCAGGTCACACCCCCAATTGAACCACAGCGGGGGTCAACCCCAAAACCCGCTGTCACACAGACATCAGGGTTCTGGCTTAATGAGTGGCCAATCAAGTCCACATTCAACCACATAACCACACAGACACAACTGGCACGCCATGACATCTGACTAATGCAGGCAGGATTCATCATAACTACCCACACAAGCACCAGGATTGTGCCCTAACAACAGATTAGTACTGCCAGAATCCAAACCTACAACTACTCTGGCACCAGTTGCCTGACAACTGACCACTGTGGCTGGGATTCAATACCTCATGAGTCCCAAATTAATACCTGTACAACAGTCCATGTTTCCTGTGGTTCGCCCTGGGAGACCCAGTGTAGTGGCAGCTGGCCCACCCTGCTCCATCAATCCATGACATAGATGAGTGTCCATACATGTTAATGGTAGAGTTGAACTGGCGGTCTTTTGGGTAGGGAATGTGCCAGTGCAGGAGCCTGTAGCCTTGCTCCCTCGTTGTAGCCTCTCTCCCAGCCCAGGCAGCCTCAGCCACCATCCGTCACCGCGGGCGGCGTGGTGCGCTCCAGCTGCTCTGGCAGATAAGCCGCCACCACCCACCCGTCCCCCCGCGGGGCCCTTGGCGGAAAAGAGCGCGCGTCGCCCGCTACTCTGCGTGCGGTGCCAGCAGCATCCCGCCGTGGCGGAGTCCCTGTCGGTCCCTGTCAGTATGCAGAAACGGGAAGCTCCCGTCCAAAACCACTGCTTTTTACCTGCCTCCTGTGTTCGCCCATTTATCATATTTGAAGTGATGAGAGTAGAAAAAATGGTTTCTGGTTCACTTTCAAATACTGTCATTTTATTCGGCGGATTAGCACATTTTCACCAAGGTGTCACTTGGACGTTTTTGTACGTGCTGTGTTATGCTAGCCAAGAACTACAGCTGATGTTCTAATCTAGTAATCTAGAGCCCAGATTTCAGTGTAGGCACACCGACTCCCTGCTGTTGTCTTAATATGAATTAAATTCAGAACAGTGTCTCAACGCTAATCCTGTCCGAATGGTGCAAAGCATTGTCTGTGCTCATTATGTAGTTTGTGTTTAAAACATTACATTTTTATCAACAAAATATATATAATTTCTCCCTGTAGAAAAATGAATATTGTTTCGGCCATTCAGAGTAGGGGGCTACAGAATGCAATGCTGGGCCAGCATACACAGGTGCCAGTTGCTTACAGTCACATCAGGAACTGGCAGCCTGAGCTTGTCAGTACAGTATAGTGGCAGCAGGGGTTGGAAGTTTCTCCCGTCCTGCTGGAAGGCACTGCATTTACAATAGTAGACTGGGGTTGATATTACATTTCTATAGCCTGAGCGCAGCGCTGATTACTTGATGAGAACACCAAGCAAAGGTCAACAAACAACAGCCCAGTCCCTCTGCAGCAGATTGAAAAGGAAATTGTTTTGCTGTGCTGGGAGTCGTGGGGTGCATTTAGGCTGGTGCCCATTTTCTCTGCTAGGGGTTTCTTTTAGCTGTAGGACTTCCAGCTGACCCATCAATGTTGGTCAGTTTGTGGGACTGTGAAATTCCCTGTGGGTGGTAAAGGAGGGGTACTGGGGTCCGGGCATTATTGAGGGGAGTATTCCCTCGCCTTTTCTGTTTGTTTGTGTTTGCTGTGTGTGCTTTGAGAGCACAGAAAGGAGCCATTTAAAGGATGGGGTTAAATGGCTCCTAGGGTTCAGATTGTACCATTTCATTGCCAAGTTGTAGAATGTTTTTATTTGTGAAATCATGCAATGAATGTGGCTTCATTCACGCGGGTATGCACGCACGCACACACACTGTGTAACTGTGTATATTTGTGTCTGTTCAGTATATGCCAGTTTGTTTTTCTGTGTGGACGCATATCTGCATAAATTTGCCTGTGCTCACTCTGCATTGGCCCAGTGAAGCCATATTTTTCCATTGGAAGGAGAGATGGAAAGAAGTTGGGCCTCTTGGCATGAACATCAGTGGGACTGGCTCTGACAGCCCACAGCCAGAGGCCCATTAGCAGACCAGAGCGGCTTGCACTGTGCCCAACCTGGCAGCGCATGACCTGCTATTTTCCATATCCCTCTGCCAAAATAGACAGGCCAGCCAGGCCTTGACACGACCGTAGTCAGTACTGCAAGCGCTGTGCTGTCCCATTCCTTTCAAATGAACATTTATTCAGGACTTTTCATAAAGGGCACCTTCTTCTGGGTGATGATCATACGGTCTATTAAAAGGAAACCCACATTAAAATAAGCAGAAATGCAAGATATTTAAGATAACTGGGTAATCATTAAAGTCATTCTAAGAGGCTTTCAGAGCAAAAATGGAATGCAATTATATAATCAGACTCTATAGCCAAGTCAAAGTACAGCGGTTTGAACAACTTAATGTTTTCATTTTGACCTGAAATTCACCCTTGAGAATGGCTTATTAGAAGTGAAATTGTGTTCCTTGCAGCTGGGATAATCCTTGAAGTTCCATGCAGGGCCATGTGCTGCTAAATGCACGCATTCCCCCTGTTTCTTATCATGATGGAGATTCAGGCGCAAAGACCAGCTTCTTAAGCTTCAGAAAAGTAGATTGTGTATGCAAGAGGGCGTCTTTTTCAGGACCGACTGAAAAATGTAATTGGTTCAGTTTACCTGCATGTTTCAAAAATAATGTGTGTATGTTTGGTGTTGGTTTGGAGTTGTTGTTGTATCTTCAATACCACGGTCCACAGCTTTGATGTCCCTTATTGACTCATTATACTGTATTATATGTTGGCCAGGCTTTGGCCCATGGGAAGGGCAGTCCTCTCATTAGCAACATGGTAAAACATTAATAATTATTTTCTATTGATGTTATGATTACAACATTTCAATAAAGGCAAAGATTGTAAAATATGGTATTTAAGATTTCTGATGTTTCTAAACGATACATTCATCAAAGCGTTACTCATTAATCATTTCTATTACTGTATGCATTTAAACAGTCTTTTCTTTTTTCAAATCAAAGGTAAATATAGTCTTTGGGACCCTGGGATATTGGGATTTTGCAGTCGTGCCTCACAATATGACCTGCAGCCCCTGTTTGCAGCTTTGCTTTCCTGTGAGCTCTTGTGTTGACTCCCTCCATCAATGTGACAACGGTGATGAAGCACTGCCACAGGAATTGCACCTGAAAATGTGGCCTTTCCAGCCCTCAAAGGTGCATTAGCTTTCTTTAGAAGAGCCATTGCTGATGATGCATTGAGTTCTATATTGCAGTATGTTGGGAATCATATAGTTGGGCTTTCCTTTGTAGAAGTGTGGAAAGCAGCTTTATGACCCAGGTTTTATGGACTGATATCTGCTAACCAGACCAGAATCACCCTTCCATGCTGGACCCAAGAGGAATGTGGACAGCTGGATTTTGGGTGGATCTTTTTTTATTTTTTATTATTACGCGGTAAATACTGTTTTTGTGCAAGCAGCATTTTTAATCAAAACAAAATTAAGTGAGTCAATTGTGGGGAGAGAAAAAATATGATCCAACCGGTCAAGAACACACAAACGTTCAATGATGAATAAAGGTCATTCAGCCAGACTGTCATGATCTTGAATGTCCTAGTGTAGGTGTTGCATCAGCAATTTAGCTATTGCCATTGTAAACTTCTTTATGGGTGACTAATGGCTCTTGATAAATTTGATTTGATTAACAGAAAGTCACCACTCCATTAATTGGGGTGTGTAAAGTGCTTCTGAAAGGTGCTTACTCTGAACAGAAAAGGCACATTTGCCATTACCCTACTGTTGCAAGGTCCTGATAGTTTCATACAACCAATTGACTCCAAGGAGGTTGAAGGTGAATGGTGTCCATAATTTTTTTTCTTTTTTTTTAAGGCCACCCATTACTGCTAGGGTTTTTCTGAAATTGAATTACGCTGAGAGGAAGTTTGGGATACTGATGTTAACCCTGATGTTATCCTTTTGCAGTGTTGCTCCCAAAGCTTTTATGGCCATCTCAAATTGTCTCACTTCTTCAAGTACCTCACCATAGCACTCTTTGGATTTCCATTTGAGATAATGTTACAGGTATAGCTGTGAATAGATACATAGGTTGCCTGTCTCATGGTACTTTATTTTGTTATAAACAAATTGTTGTTTGCTAAGTTAACATTACACTTCATAAGGGCCTTCTGTAAGTGGTGATGTTGCACTTCTCGAGGCTAACACTAGCATGCTTTGCTTATGTATGTCACTCTGGATAAGAATTCCTGCTGAGTAACCTTATTTACACTAACATAATTCACAACGACATTCAGTCAAATGAACACTAGAAAATGACTCAACACTGTAAATGCAATACCCTTTTCCTTCCACTACTTTTCCAAAATATTTGGGCTTAATTGAACTGTGTTTTAAAAATTTTGAAAAATGTACTCCTTAACAGGCAGTTTGTGCCATCCCCCCGGCTGACAATAGGCAGGTGTTACCCAGGTGTGAATGTGTCCCTCTCTTCTGACACGCAATTCGGCGACTGAATGACTGTTTGATACAAATTGCTCAATCAAGTGCTATCGAAACTAATTTCGCACATACTGCATATAATCAAAAAAAATTAATACATTGCAATTATTTCATGAAGATGATAACAACTGTAGGTGGGGATGCATAATTGTGGGTGATGTGAAGAACCAAAGCTCTGTTCTCTGTGGTATTGATGAGTAAGAGGTGTGTGTGTGTGTGTGTGTGTGTGTGTGTGTGTGTGTAAAAGTGCACTCCAAATAGCAGGAGCAGAGGAAGGGAGAAGTGTGCTGAATTTGCTGACTGGAGAAATTACTTCTTTAAAAAAATATATATATTGCATTGCATTTGTTTATTTATTTCTATCATTAATTTCATCTACTTTTTCCATTTTGTGTTTGGTCTTGTTCAGAACATTTTAGTATGTGCCTGTAATAAGCCAAGACATATTTTCCCATGTAACAAAACTGTGATCATTTAGAAATGAAAATGTTGAAATCGATTCAGTTGTGCCATTTATTTCAATAAAATAGATTTGCAATCCTATTTGCAAAACTGGTTTTGTAATCTTCATGAAATTAGGTCACTGTGGGTGCAGAGATCAATGCTGTAATGCTGGACAAGCTTGAAACTGCTGGGTGGTTCTAGGAAGTAAAACACTGTGGCCTTTCTAGTGTTAAACCAGGCTAGAAATAGGCTAAGCTTTGAGAACAGGTTATATGTGTATGTTTGTTTATTTTGGGTTGTTTTACACTGTTATTCTCCAGAGTCTTTAACTCCGCAATCAGCTTATTGATATGTTGACCTGATAAAAGAATGCTACCACACAGGAAATATTGGAGTTGACATGGAATGCAGTCCTTTGCGTTTGGTCTGGCTATGCAGAGTTTTGTCACGTGTTGAACCAACATATCGGAGGCAGAACCGAAACTGTGAGTAACAGTTTCGGGACAACAGATGCACAAAATTACAAGACATGCTATGCCGCCTTTGCCTTCAAAGCGCACTTATGTTTGTGAAATACAGTATGTGTACAACTTTGATGTTTCGGGTGTTAAATAATACATAAAGTTAAGCAGCATGTGTTTCCCCAGACTCCCATCTCAAATGCATGGAATAACTGGCTAGCTAGTGCAATGCATCAGTTTACAGCTCTCTTGAACTTTTGCCAAATAGACGGTGTTGGTGAGGTCCAAGAAACATGGTGACTTTTCAACCTGAAGCACTATCTGAAAGATCTATCTCTAATTATCATTCTTTTGCTGTTGTGAAGTCCAGACAGTGAGATAAGAAAGCTGCTGGGGATTTTGGGGGGATTGCTATGGATATGAAATTTCATCTGCAGCAAAGCTGCATGTTTATAAAGGAGTGTGGAGATAGGAGATGCCGAAAGAGAGATTACCAGGCTGCCTGCCGTCTGCCTTCGACCAGGAACACAGAACTCATTAACTCCAGATCTATGCGTGGACACGGTGTGCCAGCACAGATCTGCGGAGGAGGTGACAGAGATGGTTGGGGCCCATATATAGGGGACAGGCACGTGACGGGAACAAGACGTCCCACATTTAATCCGGGATTACCTGTCTGGTTGTGTCTTGGCACATGCATGGAGATAATAGAAGCCGTGACAGCACTGTGTGTAGTGCAGCTTTTGTGGGGTCGCCTGTGCTGCTTGAACCCTTTGAATTCACCAGTCCTGGTCATCAGAATGGAAGTATGTGTGGTATTTACACGGGTGAGAGTGGGTGTCGGAGGTAGGAGGCTCTGTTAATGGAACAGGTCAGCTGCTGGCCTGATAAACATCTACACCATCAGGTTGAAAGAGAGACAGGTCTTCAACAGACCATCTTTCAAAGGGTTCTGGGTAATTTCCTCTGACAGCAAAAAGAGCTGCTCAGCAGGGAATGGCTCTGATTTCTGTCTGTGGTGTCCGCTTCCATGTCAATGCTCAGGGGAACATGATAAATTGTGACCAAAGTGAGCCTTGTCAAAGCATTGCATGTCTTAAAAAGCTCCTGTAATGCAGAAAAGGCCTACATGCGTATGCTGTGTCATGTTTGAAGCATCATTCAGTCAACATACTTGTCATGTTTTTTTTATATATATATTAGGAACACACACTATATATGGCCTCATGACTATTAGTACAAATGAGCTTTTAAGTCAGCCTTGTATTTTTTAGGCAGTAGAGTTCATGAGAGATTGATATCCAGGACAGATGAGGGTTTAGACAAAAGGGGAGAGGGGTTTTGGGTGAGGGTTTGAAGAGGAGCTGAAAGATAAAAGTTGTCAGGCTTGTTGCTGAATTAGTGCTGCTGGCTGTTCATTTCTCCACTTGGTAATGCTCCCTCCATAGTTACCACTGAATGAGTGAAGCTTATTGTAAAACTGTAGAATTATTTTTAAAAGCCATTTTTTCTTTTTCAAAATCTTCTGTGCTTGTGTTATTGCATACACTGTCAGTATTTGGGAGTATTATGTAACAGTGTGCGTGTGTGCGTGTGTGCGTGTGTGCGTGTGTGCGTGTGTGCGTGTGTGCGCGTGTGCGCGTGTGCGCGTGTGTGCGTGTGTGCGTGTGTGCGTGTGTGCGTGTGTGCGTGTGTGCGTGTGTGCGTTTGATATCCTTCAAAATAGTAAATAAATGAGTAAGACTGCCAGATTACCTGTTATAGATGCCAAGAACATTATGTGACTGTTGTCTTTTGAACCCATTAAATTCATTCATAGCATAGCACCCTGGGCTTCCAACTGTCAGCTCTTAAATTTGTTTTTGGTTTAAATGCAGAGATATTATGCTGTGTTTACTTTCTTGGAAGCAAATTTGTCTCCCAGTTTTGAAAATACACAGCATAAATCTTTACCAAAAATAAGATGCAAACATTCTTCGAGATTTCACCTTTTCTGGCTTGTTATGAGTAAACGCATAACTTGTGGGCTGAGTTGGTGACATGCTCATGCCTTAAAGGTTATTTCTTAAGATGTGTGCAATATCAAAATTCTTTGGAGGTTTGATTTCACCTTTCAGTGTTCCCTATATTTTACTCCTGTTGTGCTCCTAATTCCATTCATAACTTTGTTTTCTAAAAACGGGAGTTTTGGCTGTGACCACAGAAAGTCAAGATCTGTTCCGCTTAGAATGTCAGTTGCTTAGTAAGTGCCTCAATTCTGCAAATACTGATTTCTGTGCTGATGTGAGAGCTACCTAAAAAGCAACGCTATTATTATTATTATTATTATATATATATATATTTTTTATAAACGCAGTACCAATGCTACTTCTCCCTATTGCCAGTGCCCATTTTTACAGCCTAGCTGTACAGGATTGCTTGAAATGTGGGGTAAATCAATAGGAAATGTTAGTTTGTTGTCATAAGAGGCTTAAAATTGCTGTGCTTGTCTCTTATTTCGGTATTAGTTTCTTGGCTTTTTGAGATACCTCTGTAAGCCCACTGAAATGGAAGATGATGGACGAGGGAGGGGCAGTAAAAATTACCTCAGTTTTCATTCCTAGCAGCATCCCCCTGGGCAAATGTATAAAACTAATCCATCTAATCTGTCTGTGTATGTGTATGTGTCTGTGCGTGTGTGCGTGCGTGCGTGCGCGTGCGTGCGTTTTTTGGCAACTGCTCACTGACTTCACACCTCAGAAGAGAAACAACAGAAATAAATTACTTTAAAAATGAAATGTCCTCACGCATTTCTTCTCTGTCAGAGGGTAAGATTATGCTGACATTTTTCATTTAGTCCTTCAAACTAGTGTGCACACAGCCTCTTGCTCTCTCACTCACACCACACACACACACACACACACATACAGATACTGTAAGTGAAGTCTCGACTCTAGGCCCACACTGATCTTTCAAATATATTCGATTATTTTAAATTAAGGGAATTAGCCAGCAAGTGGTCTGGTAAAACCTGATCACTGAGCATAGTATGATGCATCTGTCAGCACATTGTTCGCAACAACCCCTTTGTTCAACGAACATACAGTATCGTGTGGACATAATTGACAAGGACTGGGGAGGTGGGGTAAGGATTCTCAACTCTCTGACTCTTTAATTAGCCAGATCTTCCTCTTCCGTTTTACCTACTACACTCGTTTCCCACTGGTATTTAGATGTCTTTACCCCCCCCCCCCCCCCGTGTAGTGGGGCTTTCTCTCTGCTGCTGGTGTAATGCGTTCTTTAATAAAGACACAGGTTGCTAAATCGGGAGTGTCAGTCTCTGTTGCATGGTGTTTTCAGGGTGATTTATGGTCGCTGGAGTTATTAGATTATGGGGCCCAGCTCTGCTCAGAGTGGATGATAATTCTGGTCTGCCACCCCAGGGAACAAAGAAAGAGCAAGCTTTTCATTCCGACATTCTTCTGTTTTTCCCACATATGGTATGAAAATGTTTTATCCACAAGCTGGTTTAATGGTGTTTGCCATTCCGTTTCTGGTATGGTTGAAAGCATGGCAGGAAAAAGGAGTCTTCCGTTTTCTGTGCATAGCTCTGCAGGACCAATAAAGAACAGCTGGGTTTTTCTGGCTTTTTGTAAGGTGCTCAGTTCTCACTGTCCAGTGACCATTTTTAATGATGGTGAGCATGACCTCATCCTTAATTTACTTTCACTACAACCAGTGTAGTTGTAAATGAGGGCGAATGCACAAATCATCTCATGCTTTGTTGCCAAAGTCTCCCCGCTCCTGTGCCGTCAGTGGGTATTCAGCACTGCCTGCTAGCCTGCCTAGTAACAATTGTCTGTCTTACATACGAGTCCCTTTTGTCTGCTTGACAGAGGGACCTCCGCACCGCCCACTTTCCCAGGAACACTGGGTTCTGGAGCTAATTGGAGACTAATAATGGAGTCTTCTTTCTTTCTTTTTTCATTCTTTATTTCCACTAGCAGGCTGTGAATGTGGAAAAAAGTCAATAACAAACAGTAATCTAATGGGGAAATAACATCTGACTTAAACATTACTGTTGATGAAGCATTACAGTTGTGTGTGATATAATGCAAGCCATCTGCCCGGCTTTAAAATATCAGCAATTCTTTTACACACATGGATGTATAATAGAATTGTGTGTGTTAGGTAAAGGGTTGACACAGACAGGACTGGAAAGGTGGGGCATATTGTAGGTAGAGGGAGCACAGAGAGGTAAATGGAAAGGGGGTTAAAGTCAGTTTGTTATCCTGAATGGATGTGTTCCTCTGGCATTTAGCATCCGTGAGGACAGCCTCCATCAGCAGGCAATGCATCCATGTGTCACTTTTTAGTCTGGCACTTCACATACACTTTACATACTGTCTGTAAATACTTGTGTGCATACACAGGTACGTACATATGCACTCACACTCCCACACATTGACTACACACAATTGTACTCTGCTAGAAATGAAGTGGAGAGGTCTATGTTGAAGTCAGTCAGAGACACCAGACCCAAAGTAGTGTTAGCAAACATTAAATGATCTCTGGACTTTTTTGGTTTCTATTTGCAAAGGTCCACTGCCTGCGCATACAGTAGCAATCCTCCAGTTATTTAACACCATCCAGATTAGTCATGTTTCACCACATATTTCACAGGAGGAACAACTCAATCAGAATTTTTCACTTTGCCATTGTGTCATCCCAAAAGAGCAGCATCGGAGGTTGTCATTAGAGTCAAAGCGCTCTGAATTATGTAGCTGCTGAAGCCCAAAAGAAGTTGTCAAGTGCCTTCACACCAGCAAAGTGTGTCCCATTTTTGTCAGTATAATTTTGAGCAAAGACGCATTGAATGCACCGTTACTGTGGCAGTATGGCCCCCCCTGCTGCGACGAGCATGTGTGTTCTTGGCTGAAGTCTTCATGTTCTTCTCTTTTTTTCTGCAGTTTTCTCTTCCTCAATCTGTCTTTAATTCCATTTCATACTTGCGCTTTGAGGCCCTTGGATCGCTGGTCTTTCTTGTTAATGGATTTTACCTTTTCACAGCGTTCTTTTCCTGGGGCTCAAGTGTTTTGGTCTGCTTTATGTGTTTTTTTTAAAGCTGCAATTAGTCTTAAAGCACACCAGTCTTCATCCTTGAGTAAACAAAACAAAAAACAAGAGGTTAGGGTCTTTATATTCCAGTAGGGTGTTTTCCAGTGATGCTGGCTTTGTTGTAGTTTTTTTTTTGTTTTTTTGTGTGCCCAATGTGCACTGTCTGTGTGTAACAAGGTAGATTTGTTAAACAGGCCAGCCACCTCAAAGAAGCTCCACGAAAACAAAATTATAAGTTGGTTTTTGTAGATTTAATGAGTGAATTTGGAGTAGCAAACCTCCTCCATTCAAAATGTATGATGTCTAACAAGATCTGAGAGACCAGGAAGTCGCCACAAAATGAATAATCATAGTAACGAGGCCTCACCCTTTCCACATTCTGATGCCGGATTTCTCTTAATGATTCAGATTTCAGATGGAGAATAATGAAAATGACAAAAAATGCCTTCTCCGTAAATCTCTCTGTTCCCTGAATCTCGTTAAAGACACTGTCATTATAATGGACCGAGACACAGATAAGACACGACGGCTGAGTTTGCGGTAATGAGTCTCCATTGCGATTTGTGGCTTTTGAAATGAAATTTCCCTCCAACACATTGTATGTCCTTCCCATACCTCCCAAAATGAGGTTTTGTGTTTCAATCGCATTCTCCTCTGGTGGGCCTGACATCAGGTTTATTTCAGTCCTGGTTCCCTCATCTTTATTTCCAGATGGATGAGGTCACAAATTGAAATGTGCAGACCTGGTGCTTGCTAAATATCTAATTATCTGGTTCTTTAATTCATATTTTACTGTTAGCTTTATTATTTATCTCCAGATCAAATGGAGCTTAAGAAATGTATGTGTGAATTGCAGTTCGGTATGGACTGAAACTTTGAGGAGGAAGGAGCTGAACAAGGAGTCCATACAAAGTGTTTTTATTTTGGTGCCTGTGACTAAGATTTCCATTGTATCATGGATTTACAGCACAATTCAATATTAACTGAAATGTGTCCAGTCTGATATTGTTGGCATGAAGAGGTTTTTTTTAATAGAGCCAACTAGGGCTGCGGCACATCGAATAGGTGTAGAACTATCTCTGGCAAGTGGTGGTCGGTTTTGTTCTTTCTTTTCGTCTTTAATCATACTTGATACGTCTCCAAACTTAAGTGAAATCCTTCCGGGGGAGAAAAAACATCACTTGTATCTATTCAATGTTGTTAACTTAGCTATTAGTTTTGAAAAACACATTGTTTATGTTTTCGCTTAGGTTTTTATCTACGACATGGAAACAGCATGGCCATATTGCTGTCATATCAACATTGAAAAGATACGAGTGACATTTTTTTCCCCCCGGAAACATTTCACTTTGGCTCAGAAAACTGGAGATATGCTACCGCATGAGGTATGATTAAATAAAAAATTTTAAAAATGAAAGAAATCTAACACTGCATGCTGGAGATAGTTACTGCGCTTTGCCGGAGATAGTTGTTACTGCCCAGTATAACAAAAAAATCACCCAGCCCTGGGGCCAACTGCTATCATTTTAACGAGAAGGGCTGCATTTGACAAATGCTTGCTCACCTGTATAGCCTGTGATGGTGCATGACTAATTACTATGTAGGGTGGGAAGGATAATCTTGGGATATGTAGTTGTTGTGCCATGAAGGCTCTCCCTCAAGATTAATGTATTGGCTTATCGGGATGCAGCAGGTCACATTTTAATGTATGCAGCATCCAAGGACTGGGAAGATGGGAGAAGGGGATCGATATTTCCACTCAGTGTGCTGTAATGAGTGTGATTGCACCTGGCACAGACTGTTATTATATGGTGGTTATTCTGCCATCACCTGACCCACACCTCGCCAGGCGTTACCAGGGGCAACTGATAAACAGCAGCCAAGGGACTTACGCGCACGCATATCATTCGCACTCTTAGCAGATGCACATTCATACAGATGTATGATGTGAACAAATGGCCTCTCTCTCTCCCTCAGCCACACAATTTTTGTTTTTCAACTTTGCTCGGTGTGAGAAAACCGGTCCGTTGCTGAAAATGTAAAGTGTGATCGGATCCTGGAAATGAGACATGAATTCAATCAACCTGGTTACATTGCCCATTTAATGCATGGACCCCTGTATGGTGCTTGGATAGGAGAGTCAAGAATGTTAAATGAAAGCAAGTCTCCACGCATACATCCTCCCAGTTAGCACAGCTGGAGACAAACCCTATCATTATACATATTAGATCTGGATTGTCAAATTGTATTGCCAAGAGGCGATTGCTAACAAGATACTTAGGACATAATGGCTGTAGATGAGGGTTGGTAAAATCACCAGAATTATTTATTCTGCACAGAGCCCTTTTCTTGCCTTTGCACAGCACAGCCATGCTAAAATGCAAATTTATCCAGTACATATTGCGTATTGCATCTGGTGCTGATGTATGGCCTATTGTTTGGAGCCTGTGCTTGAAGCTTTGAAATTGTGCTAGTTTGTTGGGCATGTGAAAAAATGAATGTACCGTGTAACTCAACCATACCTGTATAAATGGGCTCTTCTGCATGTAATTACAGGTGTTATTTTTCAACCTTTTGTTTGTCTACCAGGTTTTTATTCAAACAAACAAATGTCAGTAATGGACTCTGTAATTATGTATGCTTTATGGCGGTTACTCACTGCAGTCCAGAGGACAACCTGGAGTGACCCAGCCAGGCATCCACACATGATTTTGTTGTATTATTAAATAGGCCATATCCCATAATGCAGACTGCATTGTCTCACAACTGTCTCAGTGCAGTGTGAACTAAAGTCTGCTTGACCCCCTCCCTCCCCCCCCCCCCCCCCCCCCCCCCAGGCTGAAATTAATCCAATTAGTAATCCATCAGGACAGCCTTCCCACGCTAATAGAGAATATGACAGCAGCCCCTGCATTATTAATGCTTCCATTTCAAGACCCCAGGGCCGCAGGCGGGAAGGTCCGGGGGCCATTCATCACTGCAATGAGGCGTCCAGCTCACTGCCTGCTGGAGCTTTTAAACAAATTGCTACAGAGATGGTGCAGGGGGAGTGGATGAAGAGCAAGAGAAAGGTAGAGATATGTAGGGCCAAAAAGAGATAGAGAAGGTGGGATTGAAGGAGGGACACAGTAAAGAGAAGGGGGGGGGGGGCATGGTTGCTGATGTATGCAGAGATCGCTTAGCCAATGAGCCAAATAGAAGTGCTAGAGTGGCTTGTTAAGCGAGGCTGTTTTCAGAAATTGGGTTTCTGTTTGAAACTGTTTGGTGAGAAAATGAAGTAATACAGTGGTCAAACGATTTCGCTTAGCCATAGCGGTGACTATCTCTCAAAACTCACTCAACACCACATTCAAGTCCAAGCAGTCCTGCTTTAGCCTTCTTGCATATTAATAATAATAATTATAATAATCAATAAAGTAAGATAATCTAATGAACTATTGCTATTTTTGCAGATCGGAAGTAATTTCACTATTGTAAGGCTGCACCAGATGAAGAACTGCTGGCAAAGATTTTGGCAAAAGCTAAACTGGGAAAAAAGGTTTAGACCTGTTTATTTGTTGGCGGATTGAAATTAAATAGTGTGCTGCAGTTGGAGAGAACATCAATTGGTTTTCAGTTTCAGTAGGGGAACATGACTTCTTTACCTCAATTTCTGGGGACTCGGCAGCAGTCTGGTACAAAGAAGTATATTCTCATTCAACTAACACTTGCTTTAAGAGTTGTGTTAAGAGAACCTTACATCTAGAGCAAGGCTTACATTAAAATGAGATGGTTTTATGACCATAAAACTGCAAAGAAGTCAATTTTGTTCTTTGTTTTTCAGTATATACTTTTAAGTTATACTAC
Source organism: Conger conger (assembly GCF_963514075.1). Classification (NCBI taxonomy): domain Eukaryota; kingdom Metazoa; phylum Chordata; class Actinopteri; order Anguilliformes; family Congridae; genus Conger; species Conger conger. Next base: position 73,814,564 of record NC_083760.1, read on the forward strand.
TGGGAACAAGATTTACTGATTTCAGATTATTGGATTATTCTGAATGTGCCCTGGGGGAAATCACCCTTGCCATTTAGGTACCATTTTCTGGTGAAGCTTGCCCTCTTCTCTCTGTAGGCACAACTTATTCTCTTGTTCACATGAGTGTTCTTTCCTTAAAAAATTAACCACTAGAATGTATTGTTAAATACATTTAAATATAGTTAATAAATGCCAGTCCCATCAACCAGTACAGTATGTGCATGTTTTCCCGGGTTGCTACACGTAATTGTTTTTCAGCACTCAGTGGGTAATGTGTGAGTGAACGTGGTGAAGAAACATGCAGTCATGCACGCTGTTTCATCACAGCTGCCACCAACTCCGTTATCTCTGCAGTTTGCAAGTGGGCCCTCAGATTACTAGTTCTGTGATATGTAGGCTTCATTATGCAAAAACTATTGTGCCATTCTGTTGGATCTTCCGTTGTGCTGTGTGGAATTCCCACACTTTTCAATTTCAAACCGAAGTTCTTAAATGTTTAGGAGAGGTAAGCTGCTTTCTGTGGGCTCATTCAGAGTTTTTGGACATGATGCTTCAGCTTTAGTGTTGGTTTGAGTGATTTGTAAACAAATAGGCCTGACTACTGCAGAGGAAGGAATTCATTGCAGCGATGAGATTATGCCACACGCAGTGGTGGAGCTTGGGTATTAGGACAGGGGGTGCGGATCAAGTTTAGGGGGGCCCCTATCAGCCAATTATTTAAGAAAATTGCTGTGACCAGATGATGTGTGTCTGCCAATCCATGACAAATCAGTCATTTTTGCTATTAGTTGTCAGGTCAGGCCAACTTGACCATTTTCCATTACTTTTTATACTTTTTACCTCGTTCCTCGCAGTAGTGAGGAATGGTGTATACAAAATTTTAGGACTGTAAATGTTGAAATGTTACTTAAATGTAAGTATAGCCTGTAAAATGCAGTGAAAAAGGACAATACCATTGTTAACTTCAGCAATCACCCAATCCTCTCTGTTGAAGTATGCCGGTTTGCCAGTTGAGTAAATGGAAAGAAGCAACATAGCCTACGCAACTCAGTTTTCCTGAACAGATGACCGGAAAAAAACCATCTTAAAATGGCCAAAGACAAATTCATACATATGAAAATGATGATCCAACTGTTGCTACACCTAGGACATTCTCTCCTTGCAGCTGTCCATACTGGATATCACCCTGTCCTAAACTCACTCAAAAATGCAGATGGACTCTCTCATTGTCAGTTATCTTTTGTCTTCCAAGCTCTGATTTAAGTGACTGAAGGTGTTCTACGAACCTGTCATGAAACCCCTAGGCTAACAAAAATGTACATTATTGAATTAAAAAACAAAAATAGAAAGACGAAAATAACACCTAACTTGTAATTGCAATTATTATTAAACTGTAACCTATAGCTGTTTTTGGGAGGATAAACTTTGCGAAACAACCTTTGTATGGGCCACTTATTCTGATCAGAAAAGGCCTCCCATACATAGGCCTGTAGACTACAGGGCCCATAGCCAAAGGATTTTAAGCCTGTTACTAGCCTCCTGGTTGATGGAAAGATGCATCACATATGCAAATGTTTATTTAGGGTTGATGTCTCTATTTTAACATCACCTTTAATGACGTAAGAAGAACCCCTGAGGATATTGGGTAGGCCTATTGAAATTAAAAGAAATTTGGAAAGAAATTAGCAAAATCATTGGGATGTCCATCTCAATGAATATTGTAATTATGCCCTTGGCATAGGCAATGTACAAAGAAAGTCACATAGACCTGCCGCAATGTTCCGGCCATAGGGGATTCCTTGAGGGAGTACCACTACCACCGCTTATGCAATGACCATGCAGAATCAGAACATTTTCCACTGTCAGATCACCATACTTTCATCAGGCTCCATTATGACAAATCTCTCAGGTACGTTTCTGGCAAATTTGTCCAGTACATTGCCTAATAAGTTTGAAAGCACTTGGAAAGGAATTTGAATCACTGAAATTGCCATCAGCTATAAATGTGGTCTATGGATTTTCTAGAGTGTGAAAGCAAGAGTTGGAGTGTGTATCCAATGCAGCTGGATGGCGGATGAGGCTTGTGTGGCTTAGAGAAAACTGATTTCATCAGGGGGCTGCTGGTTGACATCCCAGAAGGACACTGCTGTTGTGCCCAAATAACTTTGTGTTTGCATTGCTTTGCTGCTGTGTATGTGAATAATATATCAAATGCAAGCTGAAATATGAGCCCAGGGTAAGGGTGTCTGTAAGTAAATAAACAATGCAGTGTACTGGTGTGGAGTTCACTGCTTCTTTTTGAACATCTTCACATTTTCATTGGACAGCGACATGGTGCAGTAAATGTCCAGTCTCAGTCCATGAGGAATGCAGCCTCTTGCTGTGGGCACCTTGTCAGGAGGCCTGGGAGGTACAGTTGGCAGGTCATGCAAAATTGTCCCTTTGCTGCGGTCAGCTGGGCAACCAGGGGCAAACATCCAATGCGCAGAGACAGGAGGTGTTTGCATTATGACTGAACATCAAACAAGTGCCGGCTCTGTGGCCATGGGTCCCTGGCTGCCGCAGGGAGAGGTGGCCATGCTGTAATGCTGGATTAAACAGATGTCACTAGTCACCCCTGGTAATTACTGACCTCTGTGATTTTTGTTATTATTTTGTCTTTGGCTGTCTTTCAGTCACGCTTATTAGAGAAAAGTGTAATCTACATATGGTGTAAGGGTACGAATGGAAAGAAGATCATGAGCTTTAATCCCTGGTGGCTCAGTGCTGTCACACCATTACCAATTACCAATTGTTATTTAGTCATCCAGCAGATGCTTTAAGCCCAAGTCACTTAGAAAATGTTTTTTAAAATATGGCTACTTTGAGCTAAATACAAAACAATGATGTAATTTGAGAAGGTGACATTTGAGATGTTTGTGGAAAACAGCCAGTGAGTCTGCCTTGACTGAATTTGACTGATTGGAGAAGGTAATTCAAGGGCAGGGACGAGCCAGGACTGCTGGGGGCGGCTGCTGCAAGCGTGGGGGGATTTGGGCAGCCAGCTGGCAGGAGGACGCTCAGCAGAGGGGTCTGCTGTATGATGTCTGAGAAAAGGATTTGAGCATTTCAGCAAACCCAAAATCTACCCGCTCTCTCCAGTAAAAGAAGAGGAAAAATGACTGTTTAAAATGGCAGAATAAGGACCTTCCGGTTCAGCAGGAAGAAGTCACAGATGTACCCATGCCAAGCTAATACTTCTCTTGAACCCCCAACAGCTGATTTTATGTTCCTGCGCTCCCTTCCTTATGATTCTGTGGCCGCTTTGGACGCGGGGTACCCAGCAGTACAATCTCACAGACTGCCCTGCATGAAGCTTGGGGTGGTCCCTCCGTTTGTGCTCTGCAGCCCGCCAGTTAGGAATTGCCTGTCATTGTCAAAAGTGATTATGATTTTAACAATATATTTATGTGTTTTTTTGTTCTGATAGAACATTGCTGAAGGAGGCCATCTGAAACGGTTCTGAGGGGGTCCAATCCCCCACCACCACTGCTACCATCACCTTAACATCCCCACCCACTGCACCAGTGAGAGCCACAGAAAGTGAACCTGAAGGAACCAGAAAGTGATCATTCAGTTGGACCTCTGAGCACGCAAACCGTGAGTATTGGTCCCTGCCACTCTCCGTATTGTAACATGATATGCCACGCACATCACAATGGAGCTCATTGCCTGGTTTCGAGGTGTAAAGGTATCTATATAGACTTCTCATTGGTACAGATGCATGTCGGCAGATGTTCTTTGTCATTGGAATCACAGCATGTGTGTGTGAAATAGCTCGGCCAAAAATTGGGCTGCATTCCTCCAATCTGGGGTTGATGGGAAATGAGATGTCCCACGGAGCCAGTGGAATAGTCCGTCAGTGGCACACCTCTGTCCCTCTCCAGACATAATGGCCCTCTCTAAGGGGACATCCTGGCCCTGTGCCTAAATGGTAATGCACAATTAGGGAAAGAGTGGCCCCATAATGATGGTTCTGTCACTGGCAGACCATTTCATGTTATCTGTGACATGGAGACTCTTGGTGACTGACCTAATTTGTAGGGTTCACAAAATATCTTCAAGTTTCTAGTGTAACAAGTACAATATAATGAGTGTAGTTTCATGCATGGGCAACTTGTGTTTTCTTATGTTCCTTTTGGGATCGTAGCATGATGGAACCATGGTACTTACGTGATGATGTCCATTGCAGGCAGTCTCTTTGTCTTATATTTATTGTGTCTTATAATGAAAGAGGTGTGATGACAATCCTCGGGCCCACAGAAGCTTAACATGCAGTCTATGCCTGTCTCCTGCCAGTAAGAGAATAATGTGCGTAGTGTTAAAGGCTCAGTGGAGGTTTTTACATGTGTGCGCCTCGGTACGCTCTGGCCTTCCCCCAGTGCTGACCGACCGCTGTACAAAGGATTTCCCCAATGGCAATGCTGCGCTGGCTGTAGTGAAGACCACATAAGGGTTTACATTCAATGCTTTCACTTTGTAATCGCTGCCTTTGTCGCCTGATCCCCCCCCCCATTTGGCCCGGGGTCTCTTTATGCGGGGGGCCCCATTGTGAACCAGCCCGAAAGAGGCTGTACACAAGGCTGCCACGTCCAGACCCCAGGTGTACACCGCACAATTCAGACCCCTGTCTGTCAGGGCACTGTGAAACGGGACTGCGGCGGAACAGCACAGGGGCTGCACGGATCTTTATTTCAGATGACAGTTTTGCTTTGTCGCGGCCGCTGTCGAACTGCCTGCAAAGCGAAAGCAAAAAGACCACAACTCAAAGTGGGTGGATAGGCGTGAAATATGATGGGACTGCGTGCTGAATGGCTGATTGTCACGCCATCAGAGCATGTAGGTGCGGAAGCCATTTCTTTCATTGCTTTCAGATCTGCCTCCCACCTCCTCGACAATACAGTGCTGTCACCCACCCACCAGGCCCAAATCATCAGACGATGTGTGAAATTCTTTTCGTATATTTAATGCATCACAATTCACATTGTTTCAACTTTGCTATAACATTAAAATGGGCGAACAAAAGAGAACTGACTTACCGCAATGTTTTGCTTCGCTTGAGGCCTGTTGGGTAGTATTTGTGGCCAAACACAAAACCCATCAAGTCTGCCGGAATTTGATTGCCTATGCACGAGCCGACTGGCATTACACTAACAATCCAGCCGAGATTTCTCTGTGGGATTATGTAAAACTCCAGAACTGTTGCTTGCAAGTCATTTCCAAGGCAGCCAAATCCTTGCGAGCACTCTTTTCTTTTCTTTTTTTCTGACGCGTTGACCTCCTGAAGGCACGACGGGGCTCCTCCGCCCTTCAGTGCGCTGGGACAGATTGGTGTGAGGGAGCAGATGGTGGCTGGGAGTTGCCACCGCAGCACAGAGTTGATACGGATTGATCCTCCATTGCCACACATGCTCCACTAGTGTAATCCCGGCATCTCCCCTCCTTCCTCCTCATAACGCAATCACTGATCCGGACCGCTTAATCATGAAAGATGGTCACAGTCTCTACATTTACCCCCCCTGAGAAAGAGGGAAAGGAATGTCAAGCATGGCACACTCAGGCTGAGGGCTATATTGGCTGTAAATCTTTATAGCAATGGCATATCATAGCTAGCCACTTCAGAAAATAACTAATAATTTTTACACCTCTCTATTGTTATCTGTGCAGCGTATTAGTGCTGTGCAGGGCACATGGTATTCAAACATACAATTTTACAATTATCAGAACTCAAGGGCATAGGGCAAAGGTAGTATTCTGTTTTGAGAAATATGTTTTATTTTTTATGATTTTTATACAATAAATTCATTTTAGTATTTCAGTGACCGTTTGGAAGGAATAAAATGTAAAAAGTCAACTACTCACTTCAAAGAGAAATATAATGAGTTTCTCATTTCTTATCTACTTTGCATCTTTCAATTGATAGCCAGTGAAAGCCCCAGGTCTGACTCAAAAGAGTTTCTAGGTTAAAAGACAAAACTCTCAATAACACTTTTGTTTCAGGGCAAAAGGGATACAGCATATGCAGTTAAACCCAAAAGGGGAAAAGAATAATAGCCCATCTTCCCTGTAATTTAATTACAAAACAAGCCAGCATCGAAGCGGGGCTGGCTTTTGCCGTAGGTGTAGGTGATAATCGCAGGCTTTGGCTGCTGTCACCTAGAGATTGGTGGGAGAGAATACCCACAATGCCTCTTCCCACCTCGACAAAGTGCCTCTTCAACTCAAAGTATTGATTCTTGCAGATACAGCTTATCCTCCAGGAGTCTGAGCAAGGAAACTCAAACCCATCCCTGGGATCCTTTCTGTGGGCTGACTTTGACTCTCCTCGTCCAGTCCTGAGGAATGGATACAGCGAGCAGCCTGACAGGACTTTGTAGGCACTTGACCAAAGAGGATTCAGCTGGAAAACAACACTGTGATTTTGGCCTCAGTCTTTGAGCACACTGTCGCATTTGTCACTGTTCCTTTTAGCGCACCCTAATTACCGGTGTGTCAGCCGGTCGAACACTGTCACAGACAGCTACCACTCCTCAGCTTATTAGGAAAGGGCCCGGCTCTTGTATTTTGTTTTTGCCATTGTTGTGCATGTCACCCACAGGGAGTGGAAGGTAGTGAGTGTGACAGCTAATGCATCCTGGGAAGGTGGTGGTGTGTCTCTGTTGAGAGGAAGCCATTCGTATAGGCTCGGAGGCCCCTGTTAGTCTGTGAAGAGAAGCTATGGTTGCAACACCTGGGTATCCTGCGGTGCAGTTGAATGATTATCGGATGTGAGGTGCTGAGAAATATGGGAAAGAGGATTGAGAAGAGATGCATTGCTGTTATACCTCCATGTTATATCGCCCATAGCTTCCCCATGAATGTGATGGATAAAAATGAAATGGTTGTAATTTTTTCACCTACATGCTTTTAGTGAAGTTTCTTCCTTTTTATCTTTGGCTCCATTGGTTGCATGATCCCTCATAACCGTGGTACCCCAGTCATGTTTTCTATGATGAATTAAGTCTTGGAGGGCTCAGATGTGAGGGAAAGCTCATGCATTTTTGCAGCGAAAAGCTAATAACCTCTATCAGAAAACAACATGCTTGAACATCAGTCCGCAAAAGAGCATTTTATGGTCTGATAACACACAAGCCTCGCGTACTGAGACTTACATTTGTCAAGCATCCTTTGAACTCTGAGAAACCAGTCTTGCTCTCTCTCTTGCATCCTTTGACTGGGCTGCTTTTCATGCCAAAGTTGTGTGGTGAAAAATCTAATTCCCTGACGTGACAGCAGCTCTTGTGAAAGCAGCCCCTCTCCCACCCAGCTTGTATGTGTCTGCAGTGACTCTCTGGGAATCGCTCAGAAGATTCCAGAAATGAGAGCTATGACAAACATACATGCATCAGTTTCCAAGGGAGGTGGCGTATTGAAAACCACAGAAACTACTTTTTCATAGGCATTAACAACTAAGCTTATTATCTGCAGCAAACCCCATCTCAACGCCTACTCCCTCGAAGGCATCCAAGCTGTTGGCCTGCTTGCTGTCAGAGAGAAGATTAATATCCATTTCTATGGGGTGACTGTTTTGCTAGAAACAAGTCCACCTCCCAAGGCATTGTGGTGCTGGCCACCCTAGAAGAGTTGTTCTAGTTCTATGATCAGGGTCAAGTGGAGATTGACAGAGCCATTATTTTAGACCCTGATGTTGAATCCATTCATCAGTCAAAACCCTACATAATTTCTTTGGAGCAGTTGAATCTAACATGACAATCCAATGTTTGTTTCTAATATTAATAATTATTTTGATTGTTTGTATTTTGAATGTTCCTTCACTATTTGCATGTTTTTCCCCTTGATAAACATGTTTCTATGTAAATATCTCAACAAATACATTTTACCATCTGGAGTGATCCTTTTTGCCGGTTTCCTATTTTTGGCTACTTATTCACACCGTCCTCACATAGCATCTTCTTGTTTCCTGTAAGAACAGAAAACCCAGTCCATGCAAATGTGTGTTAATCTGTGCAAGGGTCACCAAGCAGGGGACGAGAAGAACTGTCACCTTGCCCTGAAAATGTCATTGAAACTTATTCCAGGAACAATGATAACAGCATAAAAACAAGTTACACATGCCTGGTTTGCAAAAGATGGAGAGATTCCCAAAAGTATCTTTAAACAATAACATACTGTAGGCTCTCATCCAAAAGTACAGCTGTACTATTCAGTTAAACTGATATTTGGAATATGGACATTCGCTTATGAAGCATCTGAAACTGGATACAGTTATGCCAGATAAGAGCATGATGGAGGAATGGACAAACATTTTTATGTGCAAAGGTCATACAGGCTTTTTTTTCATGGATGTGATTTGTTCAAGTGGGATGATGTTTCCCCTGTCTGTAGACCTCTACCCAATTAATTTGGTCTTCTTTTGAGTGACACCCTTTGCAAATTAATTACCGGTTAATAAGTTACTGTACTTCTTCACAAGACAACAAGGCCCTTCTAGAATTTAAGACCTGCAGCCTCTTTCACAAGTACTGTTTGTCCACGTAATAACTCTCACCATATATGTAATGTGGTTCAAATATTTGTGGCCTAGTTCTAGGCTCACTGTGAACCATAGAGGTTTTCAGAGTTCTCAGATATTTTCAGCATTTGGGTTTACAATGTACCATATTTACTCTTGAATAATTGATTTAAGTTTTTTCTTATTTAATGGAAAAGACATTCAGTCCTGGTGATTTTGGAATTTAGAAATAGTTCCTAAATGGATAGCTGAACAAAAAGACTCCAGAATTGAAAATGTGTTCAAATTACTTAACTATACTACTCTACTCCAGCAGTCTGTGAAAGGACATCCCAGGACACCAATTTTTAAATATCACTTTGTGAAACCAACAGCCCTGTAGGTAATCTGCATCATGACCCTGTGTTCTACATGCCTTTCCAAAGCTCAAATGAATCTCAAATTATCTTCTGTTTCCTACCAAGACTCTGTAAACAGTTCTGTTTCGATTTCTGAGTCCAGACCATTTTAATATCTCATATTGGAGTGACTATCAGCTGATTTTATACCTGAGTGACTGGAGTAGCAGATGCCCAAACAGGGCCACTGCACCTATCTGGAAGAGCACATGAATTCACGGTGTTTGACTTGGATGGTTTCACAAGGATAAGACGCATTTCCATGCTTTCTTGTTTTTTGTGCGTATCTATCCATTTGGACAATTACACAGCTGGGACAGACAGTGCCTTCCGTTCTAACATGCTGTTCTCAAAATCGGTCATAAGATGAGAAAATAGAAACAATTTCACAGTGTTTTAGCCTAGAAAAGAGGTTGTGACATTTATTTGTATTGCGGTTCAATATCAGGTCTGAAAGGTTGCCCAAAATTCTGGTCCACATGTAGAAGCACTCTACTAGTCTACAAGGAATCTGTGCAAGAGGGAGATTACTTATTCCTGGAAATGAGAAGAAATTGTCAATGGTGATTGTGTATGATTCTCAAATTTCTGGGAGATGGGTAAATGGTGATATTTAAGCACGGCAGTCAAAAAACAAAATGAACGCATTCATCCAGAGTGGCTTTTCCATTTACTTGGGGCAATACGCTCTTCTCACTGGGGTGCTTGATTTGTGTACATCTGTATCTCCCGCACCAAACTCACATATGCACCACTCCCAGTGTCACCAAGAGTAATAGATCCCCATTCCCTCCTGCACACACACTAATGAGAATTTCAAATCCAGCAGGCAGAGTGCATTCATCACACACACCCACTCGACGACGTCTTCGCCATGGCTTAACAGCATGTATGCACCACTGTCTGTATGTTATAGATGAGGCTGTTTGTCTCCTTTGCTTCCCGGCATGTTTAAACTGCCGAGTTGGGGTTTAGATGCAACAGAGATTTCCTTTCTCCTTCTTTTCTCCATCCTTGGCCGTGTCTGTTTCTCCCACGTTCTTAAGGTCAAATAATGTGCATCAGTGCGGGTGTGTTTTAAATTCAGGGCCTCCAAATGCACAGAATGCATTCAGGTGACGGATGAGGAGGATATGAATCATGTATTTTCTGTCCTGATTCAAGCCGACACCCTTGTCATTGCCTTTATCCATTTTCTGCATTTTAAATAGTGACATGTTAGTCAGGTACTTATTCTTTTAAATGTGCACTTGCGTAATTCCTAAATGGAGTAAATATGGTTTTGGCATTTGGCATAATTCTCTCTGTGCAGTAATGAGATGATTTTTCCTCCATTTTTTGGGTGCCTCAAGCCAGTTTTGCAGCAGCAGTCCCACTTAAAGGTGTCTCAGAACATTTTCTCCATCTTTACTTGCATGTCCTTACCTGATCATCTCCTTTCCAAGAATTATCAGACTTTACACTTTAATAATTTATAGACATTGCTTGAAAAAAACATTTATTTTGCTATTATGTGAAATAATGACATAAAAAATGCTAAGCTAGGAAGCATCTTAGAAATCCTGGCCTTTGATTGCAAAACATTTAGCATATACACATAGTATATACACATAGTGTGCAGTGATGATTATACACCACCACGTTTTTCTGAACGGGGTCCTAATATGTTACTTCTAAAAAAATAAAAAAATAAAAAAATCTTTTTAAATTTAAAAAATGGTGGAAATGCATTGAACAATACTATTGTAGGCGATGAGAACCAATTATTTTTAGAAAAATTGTGGTTTTTGGCTTTTGCATAGGCTCATTCCATGAATGTTGATGGTAAACAATTTGTTTAAACTGGTTTGAAGCAACATTATTCAGCAAAATTACTTCTGATGGTCATTTGTTCCAGTATTTAAGGTAACATGAACTTTGAGCAGTGTCACAGTGACACAATGGCACGATGGTAGGAGCTCTCTGAGATTGTTCGTAGCCGCATTGTAGCCTTACATGATGCCGGTTGGTCACTTGATTAAAATAATCATCTGGTGACATAAAAGTTATGACTTGGCCCACTCAAGTCCAGACCTTAATCCGATTGAGCAAATCTGGGATTTTCTGGATACCAAGATAAATTAATCTGTTGTAACATCGAAAGAATCTCTTTGGAATGAACTTCAAACCATATGGAATGGTTTAACGAGTGAAGAAAAAAATATATTAATGATTAAATGCAAAGCAAAGGATGGCCACACTAGATCCTTTTAGACTTTTTTCTCCAAAAGCGACTATTATTATTTTTTTACAATATATTGTTATCTGTTTACTTATGACTTACATCTGCATGAACCTATATTACATGAAATAAATACTTGAATAGTACTTGGTTTTTGATTTATCTTCATTGTGTTAAGTGTATCATCATCACTGCACTCTACTGTAGTTGTGCGTCTCTCTGCACTCAAGGGAACGGAGCGCAACAATGATATTAGGTATTGTGGAAAATGCATGAAATTAAGTTAAAGAACTTGTGCACTTGAAAGTAGTTCCAAATTAAGACCATTAAAAGAGAGAGAGGATGCCAGCATATGCCAGTATATGCAGCCTCATATTTTGTTATGGCATCAATCTGACATTTCATGAATCAAACTGTTGAATAGCCTAGAATAAACAGCCATGTGTTAATGCAAGGCCAATTAAGATTACATTTAGTAGCCTGGACTGTGTTTGCACTGTTAATCTTCTGAACATGCTAGCGACGAGCACTAACCCTATGATTCTGGATAGTTAAACTACTTTTACAATAGATTCAGCTTTGTTATAGATGGGTTATATGGGCCACACATGCATACAGAGAGAGACTCAATGTGACGTCAGCAGTTAATTTAACAGTTCATTTAATTATTCTGTGTAGATTGCATTAGAGAAAAAAATTCAGATTTCCTGTCTGATAAATGTCTTGTTGTAATCATTTAGATCTCAAGTGTCAATTAACGACTCATGCATTAAAGGCAAGGACCATCACCTGTTAACATCATGGCATGATATTCGGGCGGCTTGTAGCGTAGTGGTTAAGGTAAATGACTGAGACAGGCAAGGTCGTTGGTTCGAATCCCAGTGTAGCCACAATAAGATCCGCACAGCCGTTGGGCCCTTGAGCAAGGCCCTTAACCCTGCATTCCTGCATTGTCTCCTGCTAATCAACTGTATGTCTCTCTGGATAAGTGTCTGCCAAATACCAATAATGTAATGTAATGTAATATTCACGTGGAACGAAATTGTGTTTACTTTTCTTTTCTTGAGGTGTAGATGCAGTACCTACTGACTAATTTGAAATGCAAAGGACTATATGAAAATAAAAAATTTTATCCAGTTCTCCTAAGGAGGGAGAAGTGTAGAGGAAATAGGCTAGTCATTAGAAATATAAATATGACTTAGAAAAGTAGGCGTACAGAATCATTTTTTCAGATTCATCAGAAGCGAGAGATTATTCCACCATGGCACTACAGCATCCATAATATCTGCAGTGCAGTATGGCCATCAGGTGAAGACGTAGCTCAGTGGCTGTAGTGTCATGTACTGTTGCTTGTTTTAGGACTGCAATGACCAGTGGAATGTTTGTGAAGCTTCTGATTACTGAACTAGGTTAGTGGGGTTGGCAACCCTGTGGCAGGCTATACAGACGTTTTATAGCCTGTGCAGTCATAAACCTTTTTATTGCAGTGTGCTGCTTGAAAAAACTGAAAAGTCTCCTCTTACCGTGTGTGTGTGTGTGTGGGTGTGTGGGTGTGTGTGTGCGCGCACGTGTGTGTGTAGGAGCCATGTTCGTGGTGTGGCCAGAGCACATCCAACAGAATGTTTTACTTGAGGTCCATTTTCAAATGTGTTTCCAGAAAACTTATGTCAAGCTCCAGGTAGCTATACATATTAAAACATCATTTTAAGGTGAAAGGCTAGTCGTTTCTCAGAGATTGGCCCTAGGGCCTCTTTAAGTGCTCTTCTGAGCTTGTGTGCGATTTAAAATGGTGTGGGAAAGCTGGAGAGGAGCAGGGAGGCTACAGTAACCCTTTACAGTTTGTGCAGCAGCAATAATTTGCATGCATTGAACCATTGATTATGACGAGCTCACTGTCTGAATCTCCATGGCTACTATAAAAGCCCTCTTTTGTATTCTGGAGACAGGTGCTTCTCAAGAACTTAAGCCCTGTGTTTGATAGGAGGTTGGATTTGCACTTTGTGGTCTGATTCAAATGACAGAGAGTGCATTATATTTCTATGCCTATGCAAGGGGAAGGGCTTTCCAAGGATGGAAAGCAACAGCAGTAAGCAGCCAGCCAGTGGAAGCGGATGCCCCTGTGACCATGCTGCATGGCACCCTGTTTACCCTTAGACCTGCTCACTGTTCTGTGAAGGGGGAGGTGACTACATTGGAGAGAATAGCCTGACGCTGTTAATGAGATGCGAATGGTGTGTGCGAGATGTGCCTTCCCGGCGCCGCCAGCACAATGATGAAGTATTTCATCTTAGTGGTAATTGTGAAGCATGCAGGCGCGATGATAGCATTACACTGAAAGCATCCCCATCTCAGTGTTTTTTATTTTTTATTTTTCAGGGCTCCATTGATTTATATTTGTGCGCATTAGCATTGACTGCTCGGATTGGAAAATCATTCATTTAAAAAGTGCATCTATTGTGTCCAGACAGAGCCTACTAAAGATTCCAGGAACAATGCCGCTGTCACCCCCTTCATGCCTCGCACTTTTTTTCTTATTAGCTTTGAAAAATGGGTCCAGGATTGATCTGCACTGCGGTAGCAGTGTGAATTTACAAACCTGCGTCAGAGAAAATGAAAGGTCCATTTGGCTTTGTGTTTCCAAGTATTGTGCCTCGCAGAGACAGTCTTGTATCTTTTGTTCTCAGCACTGCGTTTGACACACTTTCATCAAGACAAATTTAAGGACAGTAAATGGCTTGCCAGAGAACCAGGTTACATTTTTTTGCCATTGACAGCCCGGAGATACTGCTGAGATTACCCAGATTACCCATGTGACCCAACACTAAAGTGAAAATTTTTTTCATGTTGGTCAATCAATGTTTGACAACAACAGCCTCATGATACCGGAGCTAATGACGTTCCACTTCTAGTTTCATAGATTAGTAGTATGGGTCAGTCGGTTTTTGCTTCTCCAACATCTCTTGTTTTGATATAACATATAATGCAAATGAAAAAGGGCTCAGTGAGAAACCAGTGATCTTCCATCTTTCCAAGTGTTCCCACTATTAAGTGAAGGGTGTTGATTCTCAGTTGAGAATAGATTCCTGTGCCCTCATCCCTTCCCTCCATGGTCCCCACAGGCTCCGGTGGTCATGGCCCTAGTTGGTTGTGTTGGGCCTGTAGTGAGTGTGAGCTGTGAAATCACAGCAGGGACAAGTCCGGTATGTTCTCACCATCTCGATCTCACCTCTGTGCCATCACATCCTGCGTCGAGACCGTCTGTGGAAGTCATACTTCTTGTGAGCTTCTCTTGAGGAAACCAGAACCGACAATAAGTGAGGAGGAGGCGCATTTCTGCTCTGGATGGGAGAGCGGGGATCCCTCTCAACTCTGTGCGACACAGAGCCTCGTCATTGAAGCGTGACATGAGGTCAATAGCCAATCCCAATGAAGACCCTGAAATCTAATCAAATGTAGTGGGTAACTAAAATCACAGAATATCAATCAATCAGTTGATCAATCTGCTTCTCAAGCCTGAGATCCACCAGGAAAGGGGAAAACTGTGCCCCGCACACCCCCCACCACGTCGCCTAGTGCTGGGGAGGCCTCTGGCCTTGCTAAGCATGGATTGTAAACAATCCACTTTAGGATGAGTTTTTGTTTGCCTCGTCCTCTCCTCCCTTTTCCCCCCTTTCTCTCTATCCACGTGACGTTTTTCATCTTCCCAGCAGGAGGGGAGCGGATATCATTTTCATCTGGCTGCACTCGCCTCCCCGTGGGGGGCTCTAGCTCAGTAACGTAATGACAGGCCCCAGATATTGTATTCTATTAAGTGTGGGGCTGGCGACGTTTCTGTTTCCATTGTTTAGCTGTCAGGAGGAGAGGATGCACCACAGAGTATTGGATTGAGTAGATTACATATATATTTACACACAGATGGGGGCAGTCTGGCCCGATCGGAACGGGCAGACAGAGCTGGAGGCTTGTGATGCAGCAGGAGTGCAGGGCACTTGCGGTGCCCGGGACCGCACTCCCCACCTCTGCCGCACTCAGGCAGACTCCCCAGATGCAGGCTGAGCCTGCTCGCATGGCGACAGTACCTTTTATATTCACCTTGGGCTGTTTGTGGGGAAAAATACATATATTTCTTGAAGTGTTGTGCGTTTTATTTAATTGCTACTTGACATTTTTCAGAGCCATTCTGCCTTTCCTGATTTTTTACAAATGGAATCAATTTGTATGCATTTGTCCAAGGTTTCTAAACACATTGTTTGTGCTTTGCCACCAGCTAAATTTCAGTCTGGGTATTCTTTAACAAACTCTGTAGGACTTATAAATAAATGTCATGTTATGAATAAGGACAGACTTTCTATATTTTTTTATTCTGGCACTACCTCAAAGAAGAAGTAACTTATGCTGGAATTTCAGTCACTTGGGTAAGAGGCTAAAATGAGAAACTACTTTTACTAGCCTTTCTCAGGACAACGTTGAAAGACAGACAAAAGGTCTGTATGAACCATTATGTCTTTCACTGCAGTAAGGAATTTCTCTACAAGAGTAATTCTAAAAGCAAATTCTGCTTTCTATATTGGCAGTGTAGGTAAATGGTTAATTGCCTGCAAGTAGTTCTGTACCGAAGATGCTTTCGATAAAACGGGTTTGGGTGGTCAATGTGTGTGCATGGGAATGACCTTCAAGGGGAGGACATTTGGCAGAAAGACTTTTGGATGGCCAGTATGAACAGAATGGTAAAGGAATTATTTATTCAAACCAATTGCATTATTGAAAACTTATTGGCTGCTGTCAACTTCCTGACCAGCTCAATCGTATTTCAGATACAGCATCAATTTAAAAGATCAGTGAATATTATGCAAGTCATTGCAATAGATCAGCAGCCAGAACATTGATTTCTTACCATGATCTTATATTTTAGCTATGCCACACAAGACGTCGTCTATATTTTGGAGTGTGTGCGTCCGCAGATGCCTGCATGCTTGTGTGTGGGTGTATTTTAATGAGCAATTTAATTAACATGTATGACTGTTGAGCTACCGCTGCAGGTGTTTCAATATTGATTTGTGTGACTGCCATAGTAGCGTGACACTCTTAATTACAGTCTCAGCTGGGATTGGCTGCTCATCGTGCCCCGCTCTCCCCCCT
This sequence comes from Conger conger, assembly GCF_963514075.1. Lineage (NCBI taxonomy): Eukaryota > Metazoa > Chordata > Actinopteri > Anguilliformes > Congridae > Conger > Conger conger. The sequence continues at coordinate 73,830,894 of NC_083760.1, forward strand.
GTTGCTCGGTGCAGTGAGCGATTGTGCTGCAGGTTTGATTGAGTGCACCATGGCACTTGATGATGCGGTGTCTCGTTTCCTCCATTGCCCCCCACCTTTCTCCTAGCTACCCAAACGCACATCCGCCCACTTATGACATCCTCAGGGAATGGAAGTCTGAAATCATGCTGTGTACTCCACTGTTTGGCACACAGGATGACTCCAGCAGTCAGGTTTGGAGGCTGTGGGTTTGAAGTGCCGAAATAGATTGGTAAAAATAGATGAAGCCGCACAAACTTCAACACAAACGAGCACCTTTCCCTTTCAGGGTGCTTTTCAAACGCTAGACACTTTTGTACCTCATCGCTACTCTCTAACTTCCTTGGGCAAATGGATAGGCTGGAGTTCCTGTCTTTTTACAGAGGGTATTGTTTATTGGTGACACAGGAATTACTTAGTAACTAGCAAAACTCTTGTTTTCTTTCCAGCTCTTGTTCTGTGTGTTTTCCCCACGCCAGTGTATGCCATGGGCTGACCATTGCATGCTTTCAGATGGTAGACAGTGAAAGAAACGGGGGAGAAAGGGTGAGGAACTACTTTTCTGGTGAGCAGTGAAAAATAAACATGGGTGTTTTTTCTGCAGCTGCTGAGAGCATTTTTACATGGGGAACATCATCCTCCCACAAATGGTATCACTTTTTGAAGTTTTCTGACATGAATAGAATGGATAATGCTCTCAGTGATTCTCTTTATCGATCTGTCTCTTGCTTACTGTCTGGCTGACATTCTTGTCCTGAAAGTAGCTTTCTCTGTCATAAGAGGCATTTATTTTCTGCTGCGAGAATGTTAAGAGAAAATGTGCAATCAACATTCATAACAGGTCCTTCAGTAGTATATTCCTTCCCTAGAGCTAGGCCATATTGTTTTGCCTTTTGGAAGTAGCTACTTCAGTAAGCTGTCAAGGCTTGGAGTATCAGTCTCGAGATCATTTTAGCATGTTGTTACATTTTGTTTCCCCTTCTCAGAATCCCTCTGGTTGCTCTCAAAGTACTGCAAGCAGTCCAGATTGGTCTAGTTCTGTGATTAAAACTGAACTAGCATTCCAGAGTCTCCCACTGCACAGCGAATGGCAGTTTAAACACTGCAGTGGAAATGGGAGCGTTGGTGGAATTTAAGCTCTGAGAAATTTGCCCGTGGCAAATTCACAAATTTTTTTTTTTTATTGCAGTACTTTCCTTGCTTTCACTTCCCTTTTCTGCTCCTGAGAGAGATACTCTCCTGCTGGTTTAGTGTTAAATCTAAGACAGGCACCGACAGGGAGGAACTGGTTGCTTCAGGATTTAAAAGCCAGTACCTCCAGGACCCTAGGTTTTCTAGACGAATGGTAGGTGGATTCTAGCTAGGACAGGAGGACAGATGAATGGTAGGTGGATTCTTACTGGGACAGGAGGAGAAATGGCACTCAAGAATGAGCCTCCCACTATGTCTGAAGTGAACAGGCCAAACTGTGGACAGTCGGGGGGTGGAGGGTAGTGACTTCGGCAAATTCATAAATTGGCTATGACCCTGACTGACAGATCTGGACAAAAGCATTCCCATTTTATACCTTCCAAGCCAGTGTGCGGATGAACGGAGAGCTTCAGTGTCAGTGAAGGTGTCAGCCTAAATGTACAGACACCGTTTTTTGAACCTTCATTTTTTTCCTTACCGAAATTTAAATAGACAGTTCTTTCATGACTGACTTTGCATGCCAAGGAAGCAAAATGACAGCTGTGAGATCAAGCTCTGAATTAGAATCATATGTGTTAGTCAGTTTTATGGTCCTGATGTGTTGATCTGCAGTAGTTTGCTTCCCAAAGATTTTTCTGTGCATTCCACAAGCCTGCAAGATAAGTGGCAGTAAACAAGTTGACACTAAAGTTGAAATGGTAACGTGATTAATATATCATCATAGACAGACATCGTGTAATCAAGGAATATACAGAGTGGTTAGGACATTACAGTCATTATATCATCATTTAACATTCACACTGCCATCATTTAAAAGTGGCCAAAGCTCTGATACTCCTACCATGAAATACTCGAGTCGAAATGAGAAGCACTCTCTGAAGAACAGTGCCAGATTGCAGTTTTGAAGGACCCTTTTTAAAAGTAAAGAAGTAGCAGCGCTGTCTTTCAGGTTTAGGATTAAGCTGTGGTGGGGCCTGCAGGCTTTAAATAAATGACCCTACCCCTGGCATATATCCATATTGTACAATGTGAATTGTGTTCAGTGCTTTGTTCGAGCACTTTTTTTATGGTACTGCTTAGATTAGCTTCTGAGGCCAATGAGAGTCTGACATACATCCTTCAAACATTATGAAATATCCCACAGGGTCATTTGCTGATAATGGCCCTTTCTTTCTTTATTGAACTTCCAGCTTGCCTCTGTGGTGCCACCGTGGTTAACTACTGGAAATCTAATTGGAGAAGTTCCCCTCTTCAGGCAGCCTGTGGGGGATTGTTCTGGTTGATTTGCTCTACCAAGCTGAATGTAGAGCTGCTCCTGGAGGAGGCCTTGGGGCCGCCCCTGAGCGGGGTTGTACGACGCCGTGCGCGGCTAATCTCCGGCCATGTGAGGCCCATCATGGGACCGTGTTCCGATATCGGCAGGCATGATGAAACAAACACAAGCAGGTCAGAGATGATGCGGCCCCAATGAACAATGGGCTCTTTTGTACGCTGGGTTGTACACAAGATATAGGTCTTGTCTTGTTTTCCCCCAGCTACTTAAACAGCCTATTTATTGCAGCACCTATTAGTGAGGGTCACGTGTTGTCCTCCAATGTTTTGGGACCGGATTATTAGCCCCAGAACCCTCCTGATTAGATATTTTTGTGGAAAAACATTTTGTGAAATAAATCACGGGGGGTGCACTATTTCTGAATGGTGGTTTTGTCTGTGAGTCATGGCAGAACTTTAAAGTTTCTGTTTGTTTGCAATGGGCAGCATAATTCAAAATACTGAAGAGAATCAATTTGCTTTCTGCTAAGCTTTATCAACAAAAGTCTTTAAACTAGTTAAAATGTCTGTGTATTTATTTTGATTGCCATTCAGGTCATGATGCTCATCTTGCCGGATTGAAAGGTCAAAAATCATTCGCCATCATGACAGATAATAGAGCAAACATACGGTTCCTTTCAGGGGTTAGAGTTTTGCCATAAACAGACTGTTGTTCCACGTCGCCTTCTCCCGTTTGGCTGTGTCTCTGCTCTGAGAGCACTGTGCCTAATCATCCAGGCCCTGTTCCTCCTCATCACCCCTGCTACATGATAGTCCCTGACGGGGCGCTGGGAGGCTAATGGTCCATAGAGAGCAGGGGCTAATGTGCCTAATCATGTTTGAAATGACAGAGGAATGCAAGGAAACGCAGCCTAATTATCTAGGTCAGCGTATACCACTGAAGGGGGAGTCCATTTTGATTTATTTGGACATATACACAGTTCTCATGGCATCAAAAATATTCAGGGTGTCAGCATTGATCTATATACATGGTGGCATTGAGTTTCAACTACATTTATTCCCCCTGTGCCTATCACTGGTGTCACTATTGCTTGTTGTAAAATTGGTGTAGCCCCGTTAGCCAAGTTGTTGGCTGAGCCATCATTTGAAATGAATGGCATAAAGAGCATTAAACCCCAAATCAAATATAAACGTCTTTGGTTGTATGTTTCTTTTATGGAATGTTGACACCATGCCAACTGGGGTTTTCTTTGAATCTTGTGCCACTCAAGAGAATTGATGAATTAATACCAATTTGGTTTCAAAAGGAGAATAACGAGGCCTGTTCCAGACACTATAAAGACCTGGCATTCTTTTAGCGAGGCTGTCCAATTTGCACACGAGGGAGGAGCAAGGCGAGGGACGTCTTGCCATACAACTGGAGCCGGATTGACAGTGAATCTAAAGGAATGTCAGTTAATCGATGGGCAGCCTTGGCGGCCCAGAATCCTCTTCTGTACAGAGACCCCAAACCGACTGTGTGTCCCTGACGGCTTAACAAGTCTGCTTCATTAAAACCAGGAGAACAGAATCTTAAAAGTCTAAATGAGTGCAAAGAGTGAGCGGGATCAGCGGTGGCTTACATCCAATCGACAGCTGTCCGCTCATCAGTCTCTCACTTCCAGAGCCTTTGAACAGCAATTGATTAAAGAGAAAACCTCCATAGTCTGAGATTAATATAGGAGTGTGTGTGTTTGTGTGTTTGTGTGTTTGTGTGTTTGTGTGTGTGTGTGTGTGTGTGTGTGTGTGTGTGTGTGTGTGTGTGTGTGTGTGTGTGTGTGTGTGTGTGTGTGTGTGAGAGATATGTTTTGGAGTTTGAGAAAGTGGTAGGGGGTTGAGTGTGTGGCAAGTCCTAACACGTAGAAACAAGGTCCAGCCAACTGTGGGTGTACAGCCCACACTTATGCTTCAGGTTTCACTACTTGGCACCTTGCAGAGGTGCAGATTGTAACCGTGTACTGGAGAGATGACGGCTTCAATTCAGAAGAGTGGCCACCAAGTCGTCTCTGAAGCTGCAGTGACGGAGAGGGGGCAGAGGAGGTGTCGGTGGGGAGTTCATTAACAGGAGCCAGTTTTAAAGCGTATGATTGAGGATGTTTAATTGGCCGGGCGATGCTCCCGCAGTCTTTGAGAAGCTGTTATGCCAGCGGCGGCTCCAGCCAGCGTCTTTCAGCCCCCACAACGGCTGCCAGACACTCTCCCATTGTGCTGCCACCGTGATCCAGGCGCTGTATTTATAGCTGCGGCAGTGCTCTCTGCCGCCAGAGAGGCCACGCCACGCATCTGTCACAGGGCCGCGGTTTAATACCAGGCTTCCCGCGCGGCGCGATGGATCAGGTCCAGGGCACTTCTGAGACTTTCACGGATTTTCGGTCCCCCTGTTGTCGACTGTTTTCATCTCCCATACTGATTTCTTCTCAGGAACAGAGTTTCTTTTAAACCCTTTCTGACTTTGTGAGGATATTCACTTTTTAAACCCACCCAGTTGCCGATACAGCGCATCTGGTGCACTTGCATAAGCTCTTGCATAAGCTATTGTTGTGTTTCAATGGAGTATTTTTAAGGTCTTGCTCATTTCTTTTATCACTTTAGATCAATTGTTTTCCTTTTCAGTGCTTCTCAGTCTTCTCACGTCCTCCATCGACATGTCGGTTAGAAGTGCATGTGGTTTTCTCATGGTCTTTGCCTAAAAGTTTTGTTGAGCATTCACAGCAGGTGAAGTCACAGACAACAGTCCTGGCCTATCACTATTGCATCATGTAAAAGACTTCTGTCCTGACCTTATGGAATGCCTCCAAAATGTAAACCACCCCATCACTCATGTGTACAAGCAAGGGATGCACTCCAAGTTTAGCAAACACACTAATGGCGCACATATTTCCCCCAACATTCTGTCCCACCCCACCTGGCCCCTTCTGTTCTTTTGGAGCCTCATTGGCCCAATGCTGACATTTTAAGTATTGCATTTTCTGTTTAAATAATTTCTTGGAGGAAGTGATACAGCATAATTTTGTGTTAGGGAAGCACAAGATGATAAATATTATAAATACGCAACTCACAGACCATTCCAGTCAGCAATGGAGTACAAAATGAGCCATTGTATTAAGAAGTGTTTACTTGGTTTGACCAAGCACATGACTGGAGTAGGTCAATGAGTATACCGTGAGTATTTCAACTTCAGGTGCAGCTTTGTTTTTAGAGGGCCTGTTATTTTTATAGTGTTGCTAAAGGCTTCCCTTAAAACATATTCAGCAACATTGGCTTTACCATACACTATAAAGCCAAAGAACGCTGTTAAGGTTTGTTGCATTGGAGAATTGAAAAATGTTCAATGGCTAAATCCAATGCTGCATAATGTGAAATACCTCTGCTCTCAGCAGTATGGGGTAGGTGAGGGATGACTATAGACGTTGAGCTCCGCAGGTGGTGCCTGTGGTGTAGCCAGGTGGATATGTAATTAGAAGCCTCCACAAATGTAGTTGGAACTTTGCCATACCCTGCAAGTGAGTGCCACCTTTCCTCTTCTCTGTGTGGAAACTGGCAGTGTCTCATCCATCAGTCTCATTGTCTCAACACATTACACAGTCTTACAGTGCTACTGGCTGTAATTCTTGAAGTGAAGTGAGGCAGACACTAATCTTTGTAATTTATTGGTTTGTGATTATTTCCTGACCTCATCAAAAAAAAGCGGGTTTCTCCCCTGAATCAGAATGAGTCTGCGTGTCATTAATATGGATGACTATTCTTATCTCTTAAATTTGGTTCTGATTGCTTTATAACTCTGGGCTGATGTTTCTTTTTGCTAAACACATATTTTTGAGAGTTTGTGTGGGTGGAGCAGTGCAGTGGGTAAACTGCCCTTTGTCTGCCCAAGTCAGACCCTCTTTTATGACGGCAAATAGCCTGTGATCCATCTGCCTTTAGCCTTCACCTTGGCAATGTTGAAATGAACATTTTGTGACTATTTGGATCTGAATCTACCCAAGCCATTCATCTCTCCATGTAAAACAAGCATATGTTCTTTGATGTGTTTTTTTCCATTTTTGTTATTTTTTATTTTATTATTATTATTTTTTTTATTCTTGAAAATTGAATTGAGACCTTGGCTCCTCCCTATTGGCCTTTTGTCAGAGCAGATAGAAAGAGGTGGAGCCGGGAGGGACGGCATGGTGTATTGCGTTAACTCACCTGTTAAAGACTGCATTGTGTGAGTAAATGAGCCAGGGTCCCTGCAGCCATGAACCTGGTGTTCTCAGCCCTGCCGTGCACTCTGCGCGCTGACTCAGTCACAGTGGGTGGGTTCATACAGTACACACACACCCACCATGTTCCCGTTAGGCAGCTCGGGCTCCTGAGAACGTGGCGTGCTGTCCAACTTTCTTATAAACATGGGAGCTTCTGGTGGCAAACGGTGGTTTTCAGAGGTGCGGCTGTTGATGAGGGGAGCTCCAGTTGGGGTGGCCAAAATCTTAACTGGGTCTTCTACATTATTACATTATTGGCATTTGGTAGACGCTCTTATCGAGAGCGACGTACAACAAAGTGCATACCCATAACCAGGGATAAGTTCGCTGAAAGACCCTAGAGGGAAGTACAATTTCGACTGCTACCTTCTATTTTCTTCCTTCCTCCCCTAGTAACATCTCCATTGTCAGAGAATAGACTACTTTTGTGTTCACATTGGTTGCTGAAGAATGAGCCTAGTTTAATACAAATTAAATAGGAGCTTAATTAACATATATTGGATGACATCCTTAACCACAGATATTCAATTCTCCATGCCAGTATATGAATCTCTCCTTAATTCTCTTGTCTTTATCTACCTCTCCCAGACCGGCATGGTATCCTGCTGAGGTCCAGTTCCCCGTTTCTGGAGATGAGACTTATCCCGGGGCTGCGGCCCCTTCTGCTGCTGGCACTCACCCTGGCCTCCTCCGTCCTCCAGGTGTCCAGTGCAGCCACACCCTTCCCCAAGGACCTGGAGCCAATCAGCATCGTTGGCAAGCAGCGTAAGCTCATCGTGATTGGATTTCGCAGGGTTGTAAATATGTGTGGATTTAGCCTGTACTTCGAAAACCCTGCACCTCTGCGCTAAAATTGGACTGTACTGTATTCCAATATGGTGTGCCTCACTTACAAAAAGGACTGTTGTAAATTTTGCTGGAGGCATATGGAGAGCCCATTACACTGTTTTGTTTGATCTGTGGGATCGTTGAGTGCAATTGGGAGCACCGCCTTGATTAATTTAAGGGCCCCTTAATTGATTAAAGAGCTTGCTGTAGAAATGACCCGGAATGGGATGGATTCATCTATTGAGTAAAATATAGGGCCATTAGTAGAAATAGCCAGACAAAAAGTAGATCCCTTAGGAGGAATAATGAGAACCATTTGTCACCAATTTCAACAAGTCACATTACCTCAGAATCAAGAGAAGTCCATAAAGCATGGTGATATAATTATGCTGGATAGAAAATTAATTTTCAATTTGCATTAATTGGAAGAACTGGATTAGTTTGCTCACCACAGTTCAAGACTTTTAAGTAAGAGAAACTACTGTACCGAGAAGAAATTACACCCCTATCATAGTTGGTCGGGGAGTGGACACTGACCTAGGGCAATGTAAACCTGATGAAGCAGTGCATTTAAAATATTAAATTGGAATTATGTGCGAGAAGGTGAGAAGAAACAGGGTATGATCTAGAGAAAGCAAGAAACCACATAAAAGGGGAAATTACTTTTCCAGATTTTGATTACAAAGAGAGCCTCTGTCCAGGAGGTTGTTCTATCTCCAAATGTGCTAGTCTGAAGCCAATCCAGGTGCGCAATGCAGTTCTCCTGGTCAAAGGTGTTTGTCCCAGCCGATGGATTAGCCGAGAACATTTGTTTTATCTATCTCTTAGAATAAACTTTGGGTACGCAATGTGCTGTAGCCACCCAGGTTACATAATGAACTGCAGAGTCCTGTGGTGATGCGCCACCTGCCAATCATGAGATACAACTCCACCCCCTGTCACATTAATAAAGTTCACTCCTGGGGAAATGCAACCAGAGGAATAAAAGCGGTGAGACTCCACACAGCAGTGTTAGATGGGCCTGAACAGTTTGTAATCTTAAAAAACAAAACATAGAAATACTTTGTTCTGTGAGAAGGTAAATCCAAGCGATCCACTCATATTCAGTTAAATTAATGAATAAGACTAATAAGATTAATAAGTCCAAAAAGGTACATTCCCTGAGGCAAACCAATTCTTATTTTTCAAATGCATGTCTTATTTTTAATTCCCAGTTCTTACGTGCAATTGTATTTGTAGCCATTCTTGCTGCCTCAGTCCTCAGTCAATTAAGTACTATAGGCTTCCAGCCACCATTTCCTATTCAGTCTGCAGTCTGCAGTCTGCTAGTTGAACTGCACTGTCATTATGTCAGAATTGTATCCTTCATGTGTGGCTCGCATAGTCAAGCATTGACCAGAGCAGCCGCTGATGACTACCAAACTTGATTCCTTGGGTGACACCGCAGCCAATTATACTCTGTACAGGGGTGCTGCCCACTGTGAGGCACATTCACACATTGAACCCTATATCAGGCAGGATGACATAACAGCCCCCAATTACTGAATTCTGCAGAAAACTACTGAAGTAGTTTTGTGTACATTACTGTGAGTAATGTACACCTCTAATGTACTGTTAGTAATGTGAGTACCTCAGGTCACCCTGGTCCCCTCCGTCTATAGAATATCTGTCATCTACACACTTTTTGATTGGTTGATTTTTCAGGACAGACTTTATGGAAAGGCAGTAAAGGCAGTGAGCCGTTCTTTGGAACAATTCTGCTGAAATTAGGTGAAACCCTCAAGGGTTCCAGGGAAGAAGAATAGGACTATAATTAGAATAGTTAAACCCTTGAACACTGTAATTCGCTTCCCTCCATCAATGCTTGGCTCACATTCAACCTCAGTGTGTTATGGAAAAGGACTGCAGTGAGAGAACCATTATGTCAAATTGTTTAATTAGAGGGGCCCCATATTGATTATGTGTTCAGATTGTCCATCTTTGCGTGAAAAGATTGAAGGTCTGTCCCTAGTCACGACATGCGGAATGTGATTTTGACTGCTCGGTGTCACTCTGGCCCAATGCACTGCTGAAATGGACTGTATTAATAGCCATGTCGTGAACTGGAATACTCTCCAGGGGGTGTGCTGGGATTTCTGGCTCTTTCTCTAGCATGAACTCAGTCAATCATCCATGCTCAAATGCAGCTTTCATTTAATTGAAGGGTCCACTCTTGAGCAAACATTGTTTTTGTTAATGTATATTTAATTTCTCTCTGTAAGTGTCCTAACTTGTATTTAATGTGCTATGTACATGATACTATACATTATATACAATGTAAATATGAGGTTTTCATAAATTTAAGATTTAAATTCACTGAAGCAGTAACTTCCAGTTGATGTATTTTCCATTGGTATGTGTGTGAGAAGTGTTTTGAAGCTGTGGAATTCTTTTTTTGCCACCATGTTGTACAAATTGAGCGATTTGGTCGACCATTTGCCGGAAGTCCATTCATTTTCTATGAAGCTGTGTGAGGGCCTGCTACATGAGCAACTGGGCAACTAAGTGATGAAAGTTGGCCGAAAATAGTTGCACATGAATTAACTTGCCTCGGACATCGCCTGTCAACAGCCAATCAGAATCTCGGGTTTCGTATTTGTCCAACCGATACGAAACCATGTCATAAATTACTGTTCCGCATTCAGTGCAGAAACATGGAGGAACAGTTTGTGAATACAACAGGTTTTATACAACGTTTTTAAAAAGACTACAAGGACAAGCACCTTTAAAATGATACTTGGGAGTCCGTTAATATTGGGAGTTTAATATTTTGTTATTAATTGCCCATCAGTTGAAAAAATAACAGCAGCGACATGTGCCAATAAGTTTTGTTCATATTATAGCCTACATACAATTTATTTAAATAGATCATGTTGTCAATCAACATCTGACGTCCATTTTCACAAATCTGGTAATGATAAGGGTGAAAATGCATAGTTTTTACACCCCCAGTGCCACAGCGCCTCCTACGCCCTCCAGAAAGCCAGGGAAAACCCTGTACACTTTACCTTGGTTGAAGGTGAGATTGGGAAAATATGTAAAGTGTTACATTGCGGCTCATTTTTATTCTGCCAGTAGGATTGATCACAGATGACAGATGACCTGCGGGCTCACTGAATGGCAGAAAAGTAACTGCTTTCAACGCTCTGTTCTTCCACAGACTCCTACCTGTACCCCAGCTTCCAGGGCCTCCTGTCTGACAATGACACCGAGCGGCTGGGCCTGGACTTCCAGAGGATGCTGCGCATCAACCACATGCTTTACATCGCAGCCAGGTCTGCCCCTCATCCGGCAGATCACTCCCGCTGTTAGCCCAGGGCCCTTACAGCACTCACATCGCTGGTGTCCAAAAGCATAGCTGCTTTGTCACTGAAGGAGCTGTTTTATGATTTGCTGAAGAGGGTACCTTTCATCTGTTGTGTATGGCCTGATTCAGATGCCCTCGCACTAGCTGCACCAGTCTAGCTGAAAAGTCTGTAATTCCATAGGTTTAATACGTCTGTCACTGGTGCATTACAAATCAACCAAACAAATCAATCTTGTTTCTGCAAAGGAATCTCCAGGAGGGCAGATTGCAGGGGCTTTGCTCTTGTCCACAGACTTTGCATACGGCTCAGACGGTTGGATAAGAGAAGGATAAAGAGTCACTGAAAGCCTTCTGCCCTCTTGTTTGTTGCAGGGATCACGTGTTTGCTGTCAATCTTACCGCCTCTGCTGAGAAAATCATGCCACAGCAGGTAAGCGCTCACCTCTCAGGTACTGCAGTGAACTGTTCACCTCTTCCAGCTCCCAGTAATATTCATTTTTCAGCCACTAAATGGCCATATATCTAAAGGCTTAAGAATTGTATAATACATTTAAAACTGTGTCCTTCGCAGGTTTGTGTTGCCATTTCCTCATTCTATTTAGGCATTAAAATTACTATTATAATTTTTTTTTTTTTTTTTTCAACCTCTTGTAGATTTGTGTATTCAGAGATAATAGAAGAGTGGGTGAAAGGGAGTACAGAAAGTGTCATGGTGCAGAAGAGAACCCGCTGCCTCATAAGAATGATTTTGTTTGACCCTCAAGTCAAATTGACCCATTTAAAATTTTCACTAAATGAAAAGTGATACTGGAAATTTTTTTTAACCTTTTTAAGCGAAATGTCCAAAAATTGAACAGAACACAAGGGTTAACACAATTAATTTGAAATGCATAAACAGTTTTAACCACATAAAGGCATGAGAGAATAGTCTGAGCCTCTAAAGTGAGTAGATGGAGCACTTGGACTATAGGGAGGTAAAACAGATGCATCAGGAAAAATACTTAACTAGACCGGCGAAAGCTAAATATAAGTCACGTTGAAGTCGCGATTCAAGTATGATTTTCATGGTTTAAACACATAGATATATACTGAATACGATGGGACTTCTGTTCGTAAAAAAATCATGTTCTGCATTTTTTTGATCGCCAAGATTGCCGAGAGCCTAAAACCCAGCCTCCCATAATGCTTTCCTTTCATAGTGATGAAATTTCCACAATTGGACCATCCTATTGCCACCGACAGTGGGTCTGTATTCATTTATCATCACTGGTGTGATTCGAACTTATAAACTTGATTACAAACTGGATACATTCGTGTAATCAGTGGCATATTGATGGCAACCTGCAACTGATGTCAAGCGCAATTCAGGGGGAGGGGGGGGGGACCCATGGGCGCGAATGTGTTGCTATGTCCTGTGAGACTGGTCATCCCAGGATAGATAACGTCATATTTGTTATTGCATTTGGTACAAAAATCTGACCGTACGCTCATAACTACGAAAATGTTTAAAATGCAACAAAAAGCTGCATAGCGATAATTTTGGATGATCTGGAGCCTTGTAATTTTGTGTTTGTAGAACGATTTAATGCTTTATTTGCTTATATGAAGTTGTTGTTGTTGTAGCACAGCACTATCCCGGAAATGCCATTCAGCGCTTTACCTACATACCAGTCTTTCATACTCAGGTCTCCATCTCTGTCAGGAGAACCTCAGATACACCACATACAGACCCTAGATGCTTGACCCCAGAAAACTATTATTTTCAGATAGGATATATTCATTTTTCTCTGGCCCAAGGTGGGGTCTCCTCACTTCCCAGCGGCCTTAGGTCCCCATCCTGAGGTGCTCCATCCCCTGAGGTAGACAGAAGGGTCAGTAAATCACCCTTGCAGTCATGACTGCCTAATGCTGGCCCATAGTACATCGGGACATTCCAGCCACACAAGCTTGTTAAGTAGCTGATGGATTTCTCCCCGTCGCCTGTATCCTAAGTTCAGGAGACGTGCAGCAACTGCTAATGTTCCTGGAGATAATAGGCAGGAGAGAGGACTTCGTTAGAGCTGGCCCTCTCCGCAGCTCAGACCCTATTAGAGAGAACTCGGAGTGCCGCCTTACAAATAAAGCGCTTCTCAGCCCTACGCAATCATTCATGCTGCACTTCGTGAATGTAGGCTGTAATGCCAAATTTTAAAGTTCAGCACACTCAAACTTCCCATCTGCTAACAGGCCCAGGTGTTTGTACTTGGCAGTGTGTCCGCTGCATTCTTTTGGATGTGTTCCTTCAACGCAGCTGGGAACCCATGTTTCTGTTGCACTTTGATGGAATTACGCCAGCCCTCTCGTTTACAGTCCGTTCTGTGTGTTGCAGAAGCTGACATGGAAAACAAAAGATGTGGAGAAGTGCACCGTGAGGGGCAAAAACAGCGTGAGTGTCTCTTTCAATTCATCTCCTCCCATCTCTCTTTATCACTCCCTTTTTTCTCTACTGCACTGTCTCCCCCTTTACCCTTGTCTTCCTCCTTCCTTCTGGCTGCTTTGTGGGAAAGTATTGTCAGCAATTGTTAAGTTTCCTGATCAGAATCTGCACCGCAGGTGTCAGTAGACAGGTAGCTGGAGTAATGTTACTCAAACGCCAGAGGACTGAGTCTGAAGGCTCAGGCAGGGCTCCGTAGAGCGATTTTAACAGGGACGTAAGAGCTCATTTTGTGTGTGAGTGTCGCACAAACCATTCTCCAGGTAAAAGCCCCACTATGCAGGAGGTGCTGTTATAGGAGTTTGTCATCTGTAATTTCCTTAAAACAGAGGCTTGTTTTTACAGGATGAGTGCTACAACTACATCAAAGTGCTGGTGCCTCGTAACGATGAGACTCTGTTTGCCTGTGGCACCAACGCCTTCAACCCCACCTGCCGTAACTACAAGGTACACAGCCTGTTTTCTCGCACTGTCAGGCTTGCAGTTTCACGGGAGGAAGAAACAGAAGGAACTGCTCTTCTCATAGCTTTACATAATGGATATTCTTATGCCTTTACTCAATCATATTTATTCATAAGTGAGAATGGCACGTTGCTAAAAGGTTTAGTTGGTGATTGTATTTCAATTCACAGTAATAGTTTGAGTAATCTGACTTTGGGTAAACTGCTCATATTGACATTGCTGTGAATTTATGTTTAAAAACTACAATTACATGCTTGGTTCAGTTGTATAGGGATGTTTACAAACTGGAGAAACAGTTGTCAGTTTCTTGTTAGTTTCATGCTGGGAATTCTGGTGTTAGAACTGACTGGTTGCAGTACAAACTAAACAGTTGAACCATTCTGGACACAATCTTCTGCCTGATATGAAACCCAGAGTGAAAATGAAGCAGCCATCTGCACACAGAGGCAGCAGTGTCATAGCAACATGTTAGCAGGGTCAGTTCAGGTCTAATATAAAACTGTAAAATTAAATCAGAATTAAGGAATTTGGCAATTAAAAATGGTTAATGTTATGCCAATTGATTCACAGTATTGTCCTTGGACCACTGAAGAAATATCTTGTTTGTAAAAAGGCAGTAAAGACAAGGCTTCTATAGCATTGTGTACATTCCCCAGCCCTGATAAAGGCCCATCTCATGAACAAGCATATATACTTTTCTCACCAACTCTGTGTGGAAAAGCTGACACTTCTGTAGACAAAATTTGTCTGGGGCCTGTCACCTATCTGCTTGGGGCCTGTTTGTGGCCTGTCACCTATCTGCAGTGGTATTTGAAAAGGCATGGTGTTTTGGGTGGTGTGGGCCGAGTTTTGCTTTATTTTTCATGGGATGCACTTTCCATAGACAATGATACCTCTTAGCTTACTGGCTGGTAAATGGAGCCAGTTGGATCTCAGACAGAGGTTGAGTGCAGCAGGTGGTGTTTGCGCTAAAAGTTAATCAGTTAGTGGGTTGCCATTTAGTTCAATAATTCACAAACTTTGAGCTCACAATTGTATTTGTTTTCTTTTTTGTTTTTTCTTGTTTTCTTTGTTGCATTAACACATATTACATTAGTTATTTAAGCCTCCCCCATAGGGGGTGGCTTGTACCAGTTGTTGGGTTTCTTTCTACATTGATTTCCCACAGGAATTATATGCGTCATCAGACTCCATGTCCACCCACTAGTCCAAAACCACTCTCAAAATGTACTTTTTCTTTTCTTTCTTTTGTTTTTGTTTTTTTCTTCTGGCCGATTTATTTTCTGGAGGCGGAATCTCAGAAACCACAAGGCATTGGAACTAATGCTTACCTAAGTTGTGCAACATCTATTTGTTTTGTGACCATGACCTACTTTTCCAAGATGGCCGCCCAACCGGACAAAAACACGTTTTTGCTGATGACTTGAGAGCAGTATTTCCGGAGTAAACAAAATATTTACTTGAAGCTTGACTCAAAGGATATCTTTCGCAAATGAAAACTATGTAGGTCAGAGGTCAAGGTCATATGGCCAACTGAAAAACCTGTGGTGAGTCATGGTTTGCGATATAAAAGGGACTTATATTGAAATTGGAATTGCAGTGCATTGGGAAGGAAGCGATCGGAATTGCTAGTTAGCTGCTGCTTTTATCCATAGCAACTTGCAGTTGATTAGGCTAAGCAGGCAACAATCCCCCCTGGTGCAATGTGGGGTTAAGGGCCCAACAGCTGCATGGAGCTTATTGTGGCTACACCAGGGCTTGAACCACAAACCTTCCGGGTCCCAGTCATGTACCTTGGCCTCTAAGTTCATTCATGGCTGCTTCCTGGTTCCTGTTTGTAGGAGGTACACTATGCTATACCCATCTGCACTGTGCTTTGCCTATGCTCTGCCTATCGCACACACATTTCTTCGGTTAAAGTTATGTGCCATTCTAATGGCACTGCTGCTGAAAGTTCTGCAGGCTAGAGATGTCCTCTGGTTTCTGAAAGGCACGATAACTCACCCAATCTGACTCACTGACCATTACATTTTGACGTACAACAAATGAAACACATTTTTATGCTCTATACTTTTCCAATTCTCTGCCAAGGGATCTTAATGGCCTCGTAGATTACAATGAGATTTCTGCCTACAGGCCTAGCATAGCAGCATAGCCTCTTTGGGCAAGGTTACTTTCAGAGTGTGCGTGAAGACTGTTTGTCATGTGTTTTTATTTGTTTGCTTTTAGCTGTAGGTTAGGTTTTAAAATTTGTCTCTGAAATATGTTTACTTTATACTCTTGTATTCAAAATAAAACCTTGAAAGTGACATCAATGATGTAACTCCTTCTTGTAAACACTCTCTTTACCCACTTGATATTTTTTGGTCTTGGCACTTGATAATATTAAGACAGACATTGAACACATTCATTTAAAAAATGGAATGAAGCATGGTAAAATGAGTATCAGGTTTGGATGGAATGTTACAGTAACTACTGCACATTATGACTAACATTAGACTGATGCACGATCACAAAATGTCCTCCTATATTTCCTTTATTTTTCTCTTTCAGATGTCCACGCTTGAGCAGCATGGGGAAGAAGTTGTGGGCCAGGCCCGCTGCCCTTTCGAATCAAGGCAGTCCAACGTGGGCCTGTTTGCTGGTGAGTTTTCGAAGCTCACCCCACTCTGAATTCAACTTCAGTGATATGTGCTTGATTACCATCAGAAAGTAGAATCCTGGTGGTATTGCTGTGAGCTCTGAAGTTTCTGGCTCTCTGAAAGGTCAGTATTTGCCTAAGGATTCCACTGAAATGTCATTAAAGGGAGGTCCGGCTGCTTGGGTTTGTTTTGAACATAGTTAACTTGCAGAGTCTCAGCTTTAGTTTTTTTTTTTTTTTTTTTTTTTTTTTTTTATTTAAAGGCGGTGCCTTCTACTCAGCCACCATGACAGACTTCCTGGCGAGCGACGCGGTGATCTATCGCAGTCTCGGAGAGAGCAGTCCAGTCCTGCGCACCGTGAAGTACGACTCCAAGTGGCTCAGAGGTGAATCCCACTGCACTTCATGAGACCATCCTAAGGATCCACGCGGTTGATTTTCATGTGCTGCAATATAATAAATGTGCATCATACCTTTGCTTGTTTTTTTTTCCCAGAGCCTCATTTTCTCCATGCCATTGAATATGGGAATTATGTGTATTTCTTCTTCAGTGAGATCGCTGTCGAGTACACCACCCTCGGCAAGGTGAGAGTGTGTCTGTCGGCCTCGTGCTGTCCTATAGAGCCTGAAGGACTTTGATCTGTATTCTGTAAACCCATTGAGTTCACAAATAAGCAGCATTTTAATAGCCTTTACAAGCATCATGCTTCAAAATTATATGCAAAGCTGGCCCTTATGACACCAGATTTCCTCAGCCAAGCTGAAAAATACTGGTATATTCTGTTTCCTGTTTAATGTCTTAATATGCTTTTACGATCAGAGCATTTTTCAGTTTCCGTCAAACTGGCTTGAGTGGATTTATGGATGATTTTATTTTAATTTCCTCTGGAATATATCCAATAATTACAATGACTTTACAAAATAAAATGTGATTGATTGATATAGGGCTCCCATCGAATTATGCTCTTTTCTCCGTAGCAGGCTCATGCAAGCCTTGGTGTTTTCCGCTTCATCACCCGTTCTGTTTATTTTTCTCTCCTCCTGCCGCGACGGTCTCGCGCGCTCCAGGTGGTGTTCTCCCGGGTGGCTCGTGTCTGCAAGAACGACAACGGCGGATCCCCTCGCGTACTTGAGCGCTATTGGACCTCCTTCCTCAAGGCCCGCCTCAACTGCTCAGTGCCAGGCGACTCATTCTTTTACTTTGATGTGCTGCAGTCCCTGACCAATGTGATGCAGATTAACCAGAGGCCCACCGTGCTGGGAGTCTTCACCACACAGGCCAACAGGTGAGTTCAACCGCCGGTCACGGCATGCGTGCTGCATACGGCTGCTATGGTTGTAGCTTCTTACTCGGAAAGATATATTCATACGGTATACATCCCTGGTCCGAGACAAGCTGAGAACTTAGGCAAGTTTAATGAATGCGTGTATGCACCAAAACAGCCTGCCCTTGTTACTGAGTGTTTATCACTCTTAGGCATATCTCAGACTGTTATGCATGGTGGGATGACTCAGTGTGACACAGGGATAAAAGTGTTCTCTGCATGTACACGCCGTCCAGCATAACAGGCTCTGCAGTGTGTGCCTTCTACATGGACGACATCGAGAAGGTCTTCAATGGAAAGTTCAAAGAACAGAAGAGCAGTGAGCTGGCCTGGACTCCGGTGCCTGAGGACCAGGTGCCTAGACCCAGGTGAGAGGGTTCTGCTGATATATTGTATATTATGTATAGTATATTGACAAATATCAACAAAACATTCAACCGTCTTAAAGATTTTCAAAAATTAAAAAGACAATAATGTGGTGGGCTTCCATGCCCTGTTTAGATATACTTGTAGGTAAGTTACGACCAATTTGAATGTGTCCTATCCTGTTCTGGTTTTCTCCTCTGTGCCTGAAAAATAGTGTCGGGCTCATTTTAGTTGATGGTAGCAGATCTTGAGTCTGTTAACAGGAGTTCATTTAAAGGTTCATCATTATGAGAATTTTTTTTGCACGCTCTTGGGTTGAAAGGTAATGAAAAGAAGATCACTTACTTTTTTATTAGACACTTTTTTCATTGCACATTTATTTTAGCAGTATTCATCTCATTTCATGTGATACTTTTTCCTTTAATTGTGAGTGAAAATGAGCTCTATTGTAGCTTTAGAATAAAGGCTTTAATCCTGTCCCCATAGACCAGGGTCCTGTGCTGGTGACGGCCCTGCTGCCTCTTTCAAGTCCTCCACCACTTTTCCCGATGACATGCTGACCTTCATCAAGTCCTACCCGCTGATGGATGAAGCGGTGCCCTCTGTCAATGACCGGCCCTGCTTCACTCGCACCACGAGCAGGTACACCCCACCTCTCGTCCCTAATCCCCTCTGAGGAGCCGGTCACGCATACAGACATGAGAAGGAGAAAAGGCCCGTCTGAGCTCTGATGGAGGCTTCTGACAGGAGGCCCGACCACAGCAGGCACGATGAATCAGACCCCGTTGTTGTGATCACGCAGGTTCCTGTACTGAAGCTTGTTAACGGCAATAAAAAATTGTATCTGAAATGTGGAAGTGTAATCTACCTATCCCACCAGCTGGCATGCCAACTGTGTCACACCGTGCGCATCGTAGAACTTCTGACGGATGACATTTATGCCGCTCACTGTTTCACATCTCTTTTAGAATGGCGCATCTGTCTTAATCTCCCGAGGCTAAAATACTGAGTGATCCTAAGATGAATATATCCTGACAATAATGTATTCAATGATTTTATTAACAAAGAAAAAACATATGATCACATAATAAAGTATATGAAATAGAACCGACAGAATATGGGCATTTCTCAGCACTGGCTGCCTGTTTTACCATGTCTAGTTCTCTCCGGTCAGTTGCTTCACTCTGTTGTCACATTTATCTGCCTGTAGCTTGCTGATTACACAAAACTTTTGTCCACCTTCAGGTTCAAACTGACCCAGATAGCTGTGGACACTGCGGCTGGGCCCTACAAGAATTACACAGTTCTGTTCCTGGGCTCTGAGGATGGCAGAGTGCTGAAGGTTCTGGCTAACACCCATCCCAATGCCTCCTTCAAGGTCCAGCTCCTGGAGGACATCGACGTTTACAACCCCACCAAGTGAGCTCCTGTCAGCCATTAGCATTTCCCTCATATCTTCAGTTACTAGACAACCGCTTTTCTGAAAATACATCCATGGTATTATAATAAAGCTAATAATACATCTGATTAGCTTCATTAGCACAGGGAACATACATGCTGTGTGGGGTTACACTATCAACCTCTGTTCTGCTGTTAGAAGTGTAAAGTACAGAGTAGATACTCTATTTTTGTCGTTGAAGAAGCGGCTAATTCACTCGGTGTCCCTCTACATCACGCACGTATTCACATGGACCTGTTCCTAACATGTGCCCTGCCGTTCGGCAGGTGTGATGCACGTGGGGAGGACCGGAGGGTTCTGGGGCTGGAGCTGGATAAGGACCATCACGCCCTGTTTGTGGCCTTCTCCAGCTGCGTGGTCCGCGTACCACTCAGCCGCTGTGCAGATTACGGCTCCTGTAAGGCGTAAGTGGCACCCGCCGTGGTGTTCCCCACCCCCTCCCCCTTAACCGCACATCCATTCTGTCCAGTGGAGCTTTTTCCATGTGAAATGGAACCATCTGATTGGATGGGGGCCAGCTGTCTTGCCAAAGGCGACATAAAGCTTTAGCCCCAGCTTCTTACTGCAGTCCCATCTCCAGAGTACACAAGGCCCAAACAGCCCACATCATACAGGGGATTATGGGAAAGGATCATTTTGAAAGGCCCCCTGGTGTCAGATTTCGGGCCCATAACCACTTTGCTGCGTGGCTTTCATTTCCAGCAAGCAAATTTGGGTCTGGCTCCAAAACTCGGTTTCTCATTCGCACATAATTCAGTGAGAATCACTCAGTTACATTGGGAACACAAGCATGATCCCACAGTGTTGAGCCTGGCCTTTGCAGTGGATGGAGAAGAAGATTGGATCTGACATGGGCATAATCTGTTGCATATAAAATGTTTGAAGAGGCAGTGTTTATGTTTTTGATTTGGTCTCTTTTCTGCTATACTGGGAGCAGTAATTCAGAGAGGTCCGTTTCTATTGTAAGGCTGTATATTCACATGGAAGTGACCTACGAGGCCAGGTTATGGGCCACTAAGAAATACGTAATTAGGTGTATGTCTTGCTTTACCTTCTGTAAATTGTAAACAAGGCAATTTTACTTAACTCGATACACACTTGCGTAATGGCACAATACTAAGGAAGAATACAGAGTGTATTCATCCTCCTTTATGAAGTGGAAATCTTACTGTAGAAATCTGGCCACTCCTGAGGGATACCATCGACAGCCAAGATCACAGTGGCAGGAAGTATTTCCATCAGAGCAGAGAATAGAGACACTGACGTGTCTATAACCTACAGAAGAATAATTCCAAACAGGACCATGCTGAGCCATGAGGGCACCTCTGGCCACATCATTTCCAGACAGGGGGTCGGTGGAGAAAATGACAGCTCCCTTCGCTCCAAGGCGCCCCTCCCCATGGTAGAAACACTGTTGACAGTCCAACTCCGCCACCCCTCCCATCCCCCCCCCCACCAAGAGCCCCTGCCAACAGTCCCTCTGGTTTGTCTGTCATTGGAGTTGTGACAGCCAGTCTCAGACTGCCTCTGGCTCCCAGATGCCCGGGGCTGTCAGTAAAATGACTGGCTTTAGGCCTGAGTGGCAGCCACTCAATGTCCCCCCACCCTTCCAGACAGGATATTTCAGAACAAAATTTCAGACTTACTGTTTTAGCTGTAACCTTTCCCTGTGTCAATTTCAGTGTTATAACAAGTACTCAGGTTTTAATGGGTTAGTTAAGAAATTCTATCATTCTGTGGGGATTTTTACGATAGACTACTGTCACCTTTCTGTCTTTCAGGACCTGTCTGTCCTCACGTGACCCCTACTGCATCTGGCTAAAAAGTGGAAGCTGTGCCACCATGACACCTGGATTGAAGTATGTTCTGCTTCAAATTATGCCCTCAGCAAATTGACTACTCTGGCAAGAGGAGGTTCTAGTTATTAGTGTTTGTGGAAACATGCTCTCTATGTGGGAGACTATCAGTATGCTGTTTTTCTACACACTTTTAGTGTATCCTGTTTTGAATTATGAGTAGAGGGTGCGCTGTGTTTATTATATTGTCTGCTCATTTTACAAGATACCTTTATGGTGCAGAACATTGAAAGTTGGCAAGTATAGAACACATAATAAGAGCATAATGAACAAGCAAACTAGAGCCAGGTACAGGTACAGATAAAAACCCTGCAGAAAATTCCAGCTTAAACCAGCCTATGCAGGTAAAGCTGGTTTATGCTGTGTTTTCAACTCTGGCCGACTATCAGTTCATCAGCTAACCAGCCTATATGGGCATCTGGTCCACCAGTCTGACCACCCTGAACTCTTACTGTACCAGCTTTGCCCAGCTAGAGATCAGCTATGACAGCAGTGTTGAAAACACCGCTTAAACCATCTTCCTTTTCAGTCCCAACTACCATGTGGCACTCTCAACCCTGCACCTTTTCAACCAAAATGACTTCTATACTCCTCTTTCGAGTCCCTATTAAAAGTTTTTCAGATTTCTGAAATTTCTCAACCAAAGCCAAAACCCCTTGGGATTTGGGTGGAGCCATTTCATATTGGGCTTGGGACTGAAAGGGCTGAACCATTTTAGAATCCCCGCTGCTCTGGGAATTGACTGTACATTAAGTACTCTCCAAACTCAATTGAGTTCCTTCTCCAAACTATGGAAACTGCTGAGTAATGATTAAGGTAAAAGTCTGCTATGGTGTAAAGGAACATTGCCGCCTTTTGTTTATAAATCATGAAAATGCATTAACTCAGACAATACACTCTGTGACCACTTTATTAGGTATCTATCAGACTTATTTTAGACATATTTGTCTTCTGCTGCTGTAGCCCAGCCACTTTGTTTCTGTGTGTTATGTTTATCTTCTGCATATCATTGTTGTAATGCATGGTTATTTTCGTCTCTGTCACCTTCACCAATTAACGAGCCATTTTCCCCTACCAAACTGCAGCTCACTGCATGTTTTTCTTTTTGTTTTGTTTTTCACACCATTCTCTATAAAATCTAGAGATTGTTGTGTATGAGCATATGAGGAGATGAGATCAGCATTCCACAGTCAGTCACCTAGAGTCTGAAAAAAACGGAATCTCCTGACCATTTCTGCATGTTTTTATGCATCGAGTTGCTGTCACATGATTCGCTGATTAGGTATTTCCATTAACAAGCTGGTCTACAGGTGTACCTAATAAAGTGACCACTGTGTGTATACTGTATGCAAGCCTCAAACACTCTTGGAAAGAGAAGAAAAATCAGTTATTGATCAGACTGACCCAAATGTAATTTATTTATCCATTCTTATGAACTGGAAAGAAGCCATTTGACACTTGGAACTATCGATCACTCAGCTGCCCCGAATGTAGGAGTGTGGAAGCTAAAGGCCAATCAATCTCTTTCTCTACCTCTTTGTGGACTATTGCATGTAATCGAAACCAATGTTCAGCTGTGTGGATTTCAATCAGAGCTCATGTACCACACTGCATGTCTGGAGGGAAAAAATAGTATTATTTCACTTCTGTTTATCTTCTCTGCAGCCCCCATATTTACTATTGTTTTTTTGATACACGATGTGCCTCTTAATCAATTTGTGCATCAATACTGTCTTCGCGAACACCAGCAGGACACTGAAATTCATGAGGCTGCAGAGTAGGCCGAGTCCTTTGTCCTTCCATTTACGCGCACTTCTCTGAATGGGCTTAGTTTGTGAATTAATACAAGGACTGCGCAGCCTCCCATCTGTTGTGTTTCCTGTGCTGGTTTCAGCCAGTGTGTAATGCAATCGGAATGTTTGGGAGGAAGCAAAGCAGATTGTGGAGTGCTTTGATTCATGTCACAGTTTAACAGAGAGACAGTTGTAGGAATCAAACTAATGAAGTAGAAATGCCAAGGTGGGCAAATATTTGTTTTCCGCCATGTTGGATTGTGCGAGTGAGGTGGAAGTGTGAAATGTCCAGAACTTGAGCCAGAAGAGGCCTCCGGATTCGACAGCTCATAAAGACTGTAATGGCCTGAACCACTTCATGACAGGGGACACACATTGTGAGCTTCCCGGGGGATTATATAAAGTAGGGCTGCTGTTTCGGGAGAGTTGATCCAGAGGTGAGCTGCTAATGCAGTTTCTGCTCGCTCTTGTCAGGGCCCCATAGATCCACTGCCAGTGACACCAGCCTCTTGCGAATACATAAAAAAAATCTTAGCAACCAAATAGCAGTGTCGATAAATACAAG
The DNA here is from genome assembly GCF_963514075.1 of Conger conger. Classification (NCBI taxonomy): domain Eukaryota; kingdom Metazoa; phylum Chordata; class Actinopteri; order Anguilliformes; family Congridae; genus Conger; species Conger conger. Next base: position 73,854,772 of record NC_083760.1, read on the forward strand.
CAGGTTCAGGAGTACACTACAGTAAAAATATCCTTGCATGCATGTGCTTTTGTATGTTTGCATGTGTTTGTGCCTGTTTGTGTGTCTGTACGTATGCGTAAGTTTATACATGCGTACATGTGTGCTTGTGTGTATGTTTTAGCATTTCTGCATGTCAGTGTATGTCTAAGTGTGGGTGTTTGTGTGTGCTTGCGTGTGACCTTCCATGTGTGCATGTGTTTTTGTGTGTGTGTGTGTGTGTGTGTGCGTACGTGCGTGTGTACGTGCGTTCGTGCGTGTGTGCTTCCATGTGTGCATGTAATTTTTGTGTGTTTGTGTGTGCATGTGCATTTGTGCGTGTGTGTGCGTGCATTTGTGCTTCCATGTGTGCGTTTATTTGTGTGTTTGTGCACGTGTGTGTGTGTGTGTGTGTGTGTGTGTGTGCGTGTGTGCGTGCGTGCGTGCGTGCGTGCGTGCGTGCGTGCGTGCGTGCGTGCGTGCGTGCGTGCGTGCGTGCGTGCGTGCGTGCGCGCGCGCGTGTGTAGGTGTGTGCGTGTGTGCGTGTGTGCGTGTGTGCGTGTGTGCGTGCGTGCGTGCGTGCGTGCGTGCGTGCGTGCGTGCGTGCGTGCGTGCGTGCGTGCGTGCATGCGTGCGCGCGCGAGCCCGTGCATGTTTTGTTTCCTCTCCTCCTTTCCATTATGAGAGGAGTGTGGCTCAGTGCGCTCCCTCTACAAGACTGCGCCTGGTTAATAAATAGTACTGTGATAGAGCTCCACTCTCATCCAACCAACCCAACGCATCTCAGCTTAATGGAAAGAGGGCACCAAAATAATAAGAAAGTGGCAGAATGATTGAATATGCAGCAGGAAGAAAATTGAATAAACTGTATTTGTGTCTGGAACAGATAAAGTACTAGGTTGAAACAAACATTTCAGTTGATTTACCTTTCTAATGGGCATTGGGGACAGCCTTCAAGTTGGAGCATTTTTGAAGTGAGTGTCCTGTGTTCCATTAGACACGGATGATGTGCCTGTTTTTTATCTGCTATTCACATCGGTCAATGCTGTCTATAAATGGATTTGCAGTTGTTTACGTGATGGTGTGCTTGATTGAGAAGGCTTTCTAAACATTAAGCAATTCAATTATTCATCAGCTGGAATTCATTTACACGGATGGCCTTTTGTTTTGCGATCTGCTCATCTGTGTTAAAGATGTCTCCTTCAGCCTTTGAGCCTGCCCCAGGGAGGAATGGAATCAGGACCCTTGATTTCAGTGTATAAATCAAAGAACAGCAGTCCAGAAGGGGCCCAAGTCAGTACGGCCAGCTCTAAAAAAAATGTGTGTTATGAGACAGATTAGGTTGCATTTCCTTGTAGAGATTCACAGGCTCAGAGGATGTTGAGTTGAACAGAGAGGAAGAATTTGGATGTGTGAGAGGCAGAGATTAGAGAGATTAAACTGTTCAACTCTCAAGTCAGTCTCAAACCTCAAGTTAGCACTCCCAGCACACTACTTTGCTTCATCGCTAAATATATCCCTTCCCTTATAGTAGTGGTAAAACCCCCTTGTGGCACCTGGTTGGCCTTCACTGTACTCCTCATTTTACATGGTCCAGTGCTGTATAACTCAACGTGGCGTTATCGGTTGATGGATAACAATGTCAGACATCTGTATGGGTGGGGCTTCAATTCACCTGCACAAAAGACGTGAGACCTCGTACAGACGGACAGATTGAAGCCTCATTTTGTTTCCCCTGACTCTTATCATTATGTAGAATGAAGTGGTGACCTAATGGCCACCTAATTTAGTCTCTAAAACAGAATGTGCTTCGATGATGTAGATGCACAAACAGACTGTCATATTGATCTTGGTTTTTCAGGGCTGGGCTCGAACAAGATGTAGAGAATGGCGACGCACAGTATCCAGACAGCTGCCATGGTAAGTCTAAAACTGCCATTTCTTTAGCATCCCCTCAACGAGGCCAAGCACATTTACCATAAGAACAGTTCCAGTGCTGGTAACATCTCTGTACAGAGGCCCACTCTTTATTGTCAGTTGTGAATTACGGGAAATAGTAGATCGCAAAAATAAATATATCAAAGGCATAGCAAATGAAATCCCTCATAACTGTCACATGCATATGTTCTCTGAGTATTACTATGCTATTGTTCACCCATCTGTCATATCAAATGTAATTTGCAGTAATAATATTTCACATCCAAGGTGGATTCTGCTTATAGTACCAAAGACCCTATCACAGAAATTATGCCATATTCAGTGGCAATATTGTTGGTTGATATTTTATTTTTATTTTTTATTTTTTCTTGTTAATTTGTTTACCCTTTTGTTCTTTTCCCATTTGTAGACATCCTGGCTACCACTCGCAAGCAAAACACTGCTGCTGATTCTGCTTATGGTCAGTTTTCTTTAGTTTTTTCTTGATTCTTAATTTATTTCCACCCACACTGCATGTTCTCCTAAAGGAAGAGATAAACAAGCTGCAAATCCTCCCATCTTCAGGCAGAGCCTTTCCATTGCGTTCTGTGTGGTAATGGTCACATGTTTAACTGTTAACATCGTGTTCTTCAGATTTGGCTCTCAATGTTTTTATTCTTGTGTTGTTTTCTTTTACCACATTTCATGGCTTGTCTTGCACATTGTGATCATATTCATATCAAGGTTCAAACATATTTGCTGTCATGTGAGACAATTTTTCTCCACGCACATTAGAGACAAATTCAGTAAAGTAGGCTTACAATATACACTCACTGAACAATTTATTAGGAATCAATAATCACCTATTTATTCATGCGATTATCAAATCAGCCAATCATGTGGCAGCAGTGCAATGCATAAAATCATGCAGATACGGGTCAGGTGCTTCAGTTGATGATCACATCGACCATCAGAATGGGGACAAAATGTTATCTAAGTGACTTTCACCCTGGAATTATTGTTGGTGCCAGATAGGATGGTTGATTATCAGGAACTGCTGATCTCCTGGGACAGTCTCTAGAGTTTGCAGCAAATGATGCAAAAAACTAAAAAAATCCAGTGAGCAGCAGTTCTATGGGCAAGAATGCCTTGTTAATGAGAGAGGTCAGAGGAGAAGGGCCAGACTGGTCAAAGCTGACAGGAAGGTGACAGTAACGCAAATAACCACACATTACAACAGTGGTATGCAGAAGACACTGAACACACAACGAGGCAGACCTCTAAGTGGATAGGCTACAGCAGCAGAAGTCTAAACTTATGTCTAATAAATACCTAATAAATTGCTCACTGAGTGTATCTGCTCACTGAGTGTCCATGTCTTTGAGCTAGTGCCTGGAATGTTTTATGTAATTGTTATTGAAAGTTATCTGCACTCAGAAGTTGAATATTTATGGTAATTTCATTATTTTTGCCAATATATAGCTGTATGCAAGCATGCGTGGATATGTTTTGGCACTTTGCTGATTGTAGAAAAACAGTTAAACAACCTTTCAAAAACTTAATCAAGTGCAACTTTTTATGTGATACATTTTCTTTCTTGCATCTGTTCAATTTGAGAGCATTTTATAATTTATTTTCTCAAATTTTGACACACAGGATGCTTCCATGAATGCTCTTGCTGTCAGAGTGTGTGGAATACAGGATAGAGCCAGTGTGCTGAACAGCAAAAACATTTTTTAGGCTGAGCAGGGTTTCCTTTTTATAATGAAATGAAAAGAAATATCTGTGGCACTGTGATTTTGTTGTCATGTGTTTTCATCTGCCCACAGTCTTGCAGTGCTTTAAAACGCATGCTCAGAGAAACAAATTTACATGTTTACTGTGTGTTCCTCAAATTAATATTACAGTAATAGCCAATATGGACATAAGTCAGGAGTAATCAATACATAACCTTAATTACCAAACTACTTGGACCATTTTACCTTTGGTCTGTTGATGGCCTTTTGTGTGCGCTTGTAGAGTATGTCTACTGAAGACGGGTCAAGAAAGAGAGTATATGAACCCTCTGACTCACTTGGGTTTAGGCCCTGAATTTTTGGAGGAAGTTCCTATTAAAACAAAGGGGGGGGAACTGTTCTCACAGCTTCACAGTTCTTATTTAAACGTGATTTTTCTCTGCATCCGGTGGTGTGCGGAACAGTAATTGCAGTACATCCGTTCCGCTGTGTTTATCGCAGTGGTAATTATCACTGTCAGATCATCAGAGGCTGTGTGAGAGACAGGAATCTTTATGTAGCAATAGTGTCATCCATGTGTCACTCACGTTCAGTCTGTCACCGTCCCTGCAGCAGATGGAGAGCTGAGGTGAAGCAGCTGTCTGCAGGCACCTCCAGTCTCTCCCGGCTCCTGTAGCAGATACGGAGCACAGTGGGAACCTCTACTTGATAAGCACCCGCATTGATCAGTTCGCATTTTCACCCCGCACACTGCTTTTAAGCCCCTGCGAACTGCCAGGAGGAGATTACTGATCATTAGTGGAGCCGAAAGCCGGCCCGCCACGGCAGATGCAATCAGAGGGCTGCGTGAAGCTGCAGAGAGGCTGAGGCGTCTCCTTCTCTCCTCTTCCTCCGACGATATCGCGGCCGCGCGGGGCTCGGTGCTAACTGGGCCGGGCGTTCAGACACTGGACTGGGTCTCTGCTGCCCATTACGTGTTTGTTTGCTTTTCTTTTCTCATACCGGGAAGGGGAAAAAAGCCTAAACGAAATGGAAGTGCAGCTATTGTCATGCCCGCCAACACTCGTCTCCCCTGGCAAAGGGTTTTAATTTGCCTGGCACAGATGGCGTGCTGACAGGCCACCTTATTTCTGAGCAAAACTTGTCAAACTGGCAATGAGAGATTGGGCCCCTCATGTTCATTCTGGGCTGGAGCTTCCTGCAATGGCAACATTTCGGCTGGCACGTTACCATTACAGATCAATCAGGCACCACTGACTGCTTTGTGCTGCAGACGAGATCCTTGTGCACCTACTGTAAAGTTAAAAAGGCTTCTGAGTTGTGTGGTTCGTGGATGAGGTTTGTCGAAGAACGACTTGGCACAGCACTGGTGTTAGTGCAGAAAATTCAGTCTTTTCACATTAGGGTATTTCAGATATATGCAGGAGTTTCTCAGTCAGCGAGCATCACAAAGGTTGCTATAGGGATGTGGCTTAAAGTAAGAAAATTGATACTTCACACCTCTAATCAGCTTGCGCTGCCTCAAAAGTTTGTACATGTGAGCATTACCTAATGCAGTTCTATTAAGCAAAACATCTGATCTCACTTTCAAGTGCAGGTTTACTTGTATATTTCATACACATGCAAATACAATGCACTTTACATAAAATGAATTTATATGTATCGAAATCAAGAGAAAATAGCAATGTGGGGGGAAACAACATTACATATACATAGAAAACTCAACCCCATGGTCAGGTCAGCTGTATGTAAACCACAGCTCTCTGGTCTTTTGGAGTGAAGCGCTAGTACCGCTTTTGAACTGAGTAGGAAAATGAAAAACAGATTTGTATATATACCAACCAGCAAAGTTTGAGTCACAGTTGTCATGCCACTGTGTGCAAGGTAGCAGTACACAGTATAAAGGTGTACAGTATGTGTATATGCACTGTACATAAAGTAGTATGTGTTTGTTTGTGTGTTTGACAAATTACTTTGAATTGGGAAGTGTTTTATACTTAAATTATTTTCCCCATTAAGGCCAATAGCCAGTTTTAAAAACTTTTGAAATGTCACTGGCCCCAGTACAGCTATACCATCAGGATATTAGAGGTTTCATGGACTCAATCCAGTTTTGTTATTTATGTGCGTTATACTTGCTCTTTCCTGTCATGACTTCAATTACAACAACAGTTTAAAATGTGTCTCCATGGAGCTTTTAGCCTCTTAGTATAATATTTCACGGTCAGGTTTGGCCCTCTTCATGGGCTTTTGTGGGCAGAATTTATTTTATAGAATTTAAATACCAAAACATTTGAGCACATCTTTCAATTGTGTTTTTTAATTTGAATATCAAATGAGGTTTTCTTAGCTACTGTCCATCCATATAATGGTAAGAAGTCTATTTGTGTCTCCTCCAGCGGCAAGGTTACAGCTGAGGTGTTCCGGCGAATAACGATTGAGATATGGGCAGGTCATATTTTACTGTCATCCACTCTGTTGTGTGTCTATAAAGATCTGACTGATTGGCTACTTTGTTGCCCCTCCCGGTAACCGCAGGAAAGACCACACCCACAAGCGCCAGCACAACCAAACACGGGGCGGCTTTCCCAAAGGTGACAGGTGGCTCAGAAAAAGGTACTGGTCCAGATGACCGCCCTCCTCTTGGGAAACAGGGGTCACCTGACTTGGAGGCGATCAGTGTGGAGACGGAGGGTAAGGGGGCGGGGTGTGAGGGAGGGCCAAGTGTCTGTCTGGTGTTGGGTCTAATATTGCGCTGCAATGGATCGCACTGTGGGGCTAGTTGCTTAATGGCAGACTTGCATACAAAGGCTTGTACTAACGCTCTCGTTTGTGCAAAACGGAGCTGCACCCTAACCCTTGTTTTTATCCTCCCTCTGCTGTTTCTGTAAATTTGTGCATTAGAGAATTCTATGAGAAAAGGATTCTACCAAATTGGTAATGGGGACCTTGTAGCAATTGATCAGTTCACCATTACTTACATAGATAATCTGCAGCACAAAGCAAAAGGCTTGTTCTCATTGAAAATCCATATTCACAAAGGCCAGTGCATCTCTATTGAGTAAACTGCAAAGGAAAATCACCTGGGGCATGCCGTCTGCATGTAATATGCAAATTACGCACTGCGTGCCCAGAGATTATTTCCCTCAATAAGCGTTAATTATGATTTATTTTTATATAACCTTGCAAAAACCTCCTGGCAGCATTCCCTGCAACATTGATCCTATCTAATTTTCCTTCTGAGAACGCACACACGCACGCACGCACGCACACACACCCACGCACGCACACACACCCACACCCACACCCACAAACACACAAACAAAAGGTAAAGGTTTACAGATCATTGAACATGTAAAGAGACAAACGGAACATGTGGCTGCCCAAATTGCACTCCAGCAATTGCACTATAACAAGCAACTTAGTGATCACTAGTTAGCTTCCCGAATGTACAAATATCCACCTGAAGTACAACGCTTGTGCAATCGCTACTATGTTTGTATTGCCTATATTTTATTATAAGTGGATATTTGTAAATTCTTCAAGCTGACTATAGCTAATTTGCTTGTTGCTACTTATAACAAACTGGTATTATTTTATAACTTGATATGTAGTCTTGGCTTGGATAATAAGCAATAGGACACAGAGTTTCAGTGATTGCTTGTCTGCAGTGCAATTTTGGCAGTGACACGAACAATTCCCCAGAATCCCCCAGAATGCCATTGGCTGTGGCAGTTGGAACCATTTTTCAACCAATGAGCTTTAATTGCTGTACAGCTGTGCAATGTTTTGATACATTTGACGGCCCGACAAATGTACACTTTGAAACCTGAATTTAAGGACTATAAACACAGGCAGAGGGTGAGTCAACATGTCAGTGAGCCTTTTTCAATGATAGGAAGGGATTTACAATGGTCTTGTAACAATGTTTTAACAAAAAAATCTTACCTATTGTACGTTTAAGTTTATGCTTTTCGAAATGACTATTCAATGTGATCTGGCATTCTGTTAGCACAAAAAACAATTCTTGCCAAAAAGCCAATCTATTAAACCGGATGGAGCTGTATACAGTATTTATATTAGTGACTTCACACACAGACTCCATTACAGTCCCAATCAGTCACCCCGATTCACTTCTCTGTCAAGAGTACATAAATCTTAGTCTACAGTGGCATTTTTAGCCAGACAGCCCCACAACCAGCGTGATGAGCCACTCAGTCTTAAATGAGAATAAATAAGCAGTCACCAAGCAGCAGATGGGGAAATATGTAATGGAAACTTCCAATCTATTTCAGTGTGCCACTAGTCCCTGTATCAGGGAGCCACAATAGGCTATGAAATCTTCTCAACACCAACCAAGTTGTGTAGTCACTTAACAAGTGTATGCTGGAACACAACTCCAATAGGGTGAAGACCCACATATGGGGGCTGGCTTAGATACTGATCTTTTTCTTTTTTATCTGAAAATAGTAAACTTGAGGCTGAATGGCACATGGATTGAGCAAGGCAAAATATACCGGCTCTACCCCATCTCCTGTCCCTTGAGATAGTGCTCCAAGTTATAGTGGGAAATCTTCAGTGAACCAACTGTTTATGGACATTAGTGATTTATGATGGAAAGCAGTTTAATGATACAAGTTAAGCTACAGAGAGATTTACTGAGACCATTCTCTTAACGACTTTTAGTGTGAGCGCTTAATGGATTGAACATTCTTCTAATTCTATAAAGCTTAAGCCGACATGATGGTGAACGCATAAGGACTTGATTATCTTACCTATTTTGCGCCTTTGTTTTTTCCCTTATCTGTGTCGGGTACTATCGCCCCCCACCTCCTGTTGTAAATTGGTCTTCACTCAGACTGTTGGCATATTCAAATGAACAGAGTTCAAATGAATGAGGACTCTGGCCCCAAGCTGATTTATCTGAAGAGAAGTAGCAGACAACTTGATAATAAAGCAAGCAAGCAGGGTTCTGAAACTCATTAAAACACTCTCGGGTCGGGACGAAAATTAACTCATCCTGACGTTTTTTCTCCACAGAAGGGAGATGAACTATACCTGAGTGTGGAGCTTTATGTTTATTAATGTACCTAAAACTGAGGGGTACACTGGCACCCTTGAAAATGTTGTATCATTGCCCTGCGAGGAAAAATAAAAACAGTAATTTACACATTAGCTTTGCCATTCATCTTAGTGTTCCTTTGTAAGAAGAAAATTGATGCACATTTTTGAAAATGTAATGGAAGATTTCATTTTCTTTCATTAGATTAAGTGTCCTCATGGAGTAGGTTTGAGAGTGTTAATGCAAAAGCAAATTCAAGATTGATGTTATTTGTTCTTTGTAATTGATCTAATGTGGCATCCATTCCAAGACAGAAATTCACTCTCAACTCTCACAGGGGACTATACATCACTCATTCATTGACATGGGATAAATTGGCTATGAAGCCATTTCTTCTCTCGAATTCACACCAATCAAAAATCGTTATTTCCCCAGACCTCCAAAATGATATTACACTTGAAAGAAAATGTAATTTGCAATCTACAATGGAGCAAGTATTCCTAGTGTCATTCCTACACACTCAAGTTTGAAATTTTTAGTTTACCATGTAATCAATGATCTGTCCAGAAAGTGACAGTACAATGTACCAATATGTGTACTGTTTAATTGTTTCATGGTCCCCATGAATGTGTTAACTTTACTGTGTGAGAAATAACACCGTTCATACTCAAGGTTTCTTAGACTGGTGGGTTTGCTGGATAATGAAGCCACATGAACCACTAGCTGTGCCGCTGTTCTTAAATGCATTGTATCATTTAATGATACAGAACACACTGAAGCTCCACTTAAATGTTTCACAAAGCCCTCGGTGCCCATGACCACTAGTGACATTTTAATAGTAATTTAGTGTTTACCGTCTCAGGATACAGCTTAGACTCACAGTGCAGAGATCCATTGCACACCTGTCTGTTTGACTCCTCCTCCTCCTCTGTCCCACTGGCCCCTGTGGGTGTGGCTCCTCCCTGTTTGGCGATTTCTCCCAATTAATCTGCTTTGTTTGTGCTTTGACTAATATAAGCCTGCCTTTTCTGTTGATTCCACACCCCCTCTTGCCTCAAACTTTCTGCCGTCATGTCGTTTCTAAAGTTTGACTGAATGCAACCATACCTCTAAAAATCATGTAAAATGCGACTTTTTGTTGAAGCCTGGGGCTTTCAAGCCTGGTTCCAGAGAAGGCACTAAAGTTCTTCATGGAGTGGGCTAAGAGACTCTACGTCCTAGCCATTGTTCATTGCTGCATTTTGCTCTTGGAAGTGAAGTGCAAATTGATGGAGAAATCTGAGTGGATTCCATTGAAATAATGCTGTTCCTCTTTATGTGGTATGTTTGCAACCTCAGAGATCAATGATGCTTCACTAATTTGCTTTGCATTGTTTTCTGGTTTGCGATCCTTTGCTTTATAAAATTGCTTTTTTGTTCTTGTACTTGCATTGAAATGATTTTTAATTTTCAGGTAATTAAAATTACTATGTCAAATGTAGTTGTTTAGCAGAAGTAGCTATATATCACTTATATGCAATATGTCCAACTACAGTGCCAGGATTGGCTACAAGTAACAACTCAGACCTCAGAAATAAAGCCACTATAAAACAGACATATATCATATACGCATTATAATGTAGAATGTGTATATTATATAAAAAATAACAATAGTTTTGCCATGCAAGCCAGTAGCTGATCTGAATCTTCAGTGTATCTCAGCAGTAAGTGTATCTGATGTCATGATGAAGGAAATTAAGTTTTGTAAGCTCTCTCCACTCTCAGATCACAAAAAAAAACATTATTTTACAGGCCAGCATAATTTGAACTGCAGTAACATGCAATTAACAAAGCAGTCTTGGTCCCTCACCTCACTTATTTGTAATGTCCTTCACATGTCCTTGCTTATATAAAGATCTCCCACCACTAACTATCTAAAAGAACCAAGACTTCTTTCACCTGGCCTCCTCAGACAATTAATTTAGATTATCCTAAACTGATCAGATGTTTTTTTTTGTTTTTTTTTATCCATTCATATAAACCCGTGGTACTAGAGGGTTTCATGCCTGTACACACAGATAGCAGCCATTTTCACTGTAGCCCAGTTCAAATTAAGTAACTGATAATGTTTCCTATAACAGTGTCTTCATCTGTGAGAATCTGGTACTGAATAGACCGTTCAAGAATGATTGGTGTAAATGGAATACAAGAATAGTTTACTGATGGACACCCTGTGCTGTTTTACTGAAGCCACTTATGAGAAAGTGCAGCAATTTATTCTCAGTGAAAATGATCACGTAGCAGAAAGTTATTGCCCTAAGAGATGCGAGACATTTGCATTACATTTTGCATATCATATTGAACAAGTTGTCTACATTTCTGGTTAGCCACATGAAATGAGTGAAGACCGCAGAGCACCACATGATTTCATTCAGTTTGTTCATTACACAATGCCTTTGAGCAATGACGCCTGACCTGTGAAGCATTGTCCATGCTAGTACGAGTGAACCGTGGTCTTTTCAGTAATTAAATATGTAAATGTATGCTAATGCCAAGAAAGAAGAAAAATGTGGAACAATAACCAAAACACTTCTGCCCCCTTCAGTCTTCGGTCCCCCTTAATATTCCAAAAATCATGATTCCAAGACAAGCTTGTCCCTCAAAAAAACACATTTAAGCTTTTTGGGATGTTTATAGTTTTAGGTGATAACGATACTGCATTTCAACTGCATAACATTTGTCAACACTATGATACTACTGTGTGAAGTGTTTGCTCTACATCCTGTATCACCTCATTGTTACCACACTCTATCCACTTAAAAAAGCTGAATCATTTCTGGGAGAAAATTTGTGGGTGTATAATTATTTAGCATGTACATTTACAGTACCAATTTGTCTGATAGGTGAATAGGTGGAAGCTTTTCCGTGGCTTTGGTTCAGTTGCATAAAGCCGGGAATCTGATATTTCTAACATGGTGCGTTTAGTGGTTTGCATTGCTCTGAGACAGGGGGAGTCATCAAAGAGCCCCACCCGGCCCCTGCGTTCCCGTAGCGCAGCTGCTTCTGAGAGTACATTTAAACTCACCAGCCTGACAATCTGTCAATCACTGTCTCTCCCCCACACAATCTGTTCTTCACATAACGACTCGCTTTCTTCCTCTCGGCCCATCTGTCTGTTTACCTTTGTCTTTGGACCTGTGAGCATCCCTAATGTGTAGCCCTGTCGTTTACACATTATGGCTATATCAATCTGCAGTAGAGCCAGCACCATATTTAATGGATAAAATACATCTTCATGTAACAAGAAGCAAACACAAATTAGCGTTACTGGTGATTTTGAAAAGTGTAATCAAACTGTTGCAAACATGCAGATCTTGATTTGGATTTGCATTCTAATTTAATGTTATCACTGAATTTCTTTGTTTACTTTTCAGTATGTATGTGTGTACACAACACAGCATTGTGACAACTCTTAGTATATACCTACTCTATGCTCTTCTGCACTATAATGGTCATAGATGATGCATGTTGATTTTCAGCCATCATAGCTGTTCTCAGTTTTGTAAGATACAGTTTGTACTTTTCCTTGTGATGTAAAACATTACAATGAGCCTGGAGGGACACTGCTCCATTTTCTGATCTACAGCATTGCCTTAAGTTTTCTCTTCAGCATATGAATTATGTGTTCAATTGGACTCAGATGACAGATGAACGAATGACTTGGCCAGACTATTTGTTGCTTTAGCACAGAGGTCTGCAATGTTGGTCCTGGGAGACCAGTGTGTATGCTGGTTTTCATTCCAACCACAGTTGCAATCCTAGAATTTTAACACTGTAATCTTTCGTAATTAGGTGCTTTCATGCTTAGTCGGATTATTACGTTGCAGACCCCTGCTTTGGCAGTATGTTTCGATCAATGTCGTGCTGCAAGATGAAGTGCCGTCCAAGAGTTTTTTTTTCTCTCCAGGCTATTTTAGGTACTTGGCAAACTGTAACCTGGTCATCCTGTTTTCCCAGCTAGTGGTTTACATCTTTTACATTACATGTAATTTGGCTGATGCTTTTATCCAAAGTGACTTACAGTTGATTAGTCTAAGCAGGAAACAATCCTCCCCTGGAGCAATGCGGGGTTAAGGGCCTTGCTCAAGGGCCCAACAGCCGTGCGGATCTTATTGTGGCTACACTGGGGATCGAACCACCGACCTTGTGGGTCCTAGTCATGTACCTTAAGCATTATGCTACAGCTCGACATCTTGTCGTGTAGTCTCTGTTGTTCTGTCTGTGAAGTCTTCCGCAGACAGGAGTTACAAACGCATTATGTTTTTCTTCTTTATGGGGTGAATTCTTCAGTCATCAGGTGTACAGGTCTTCCTTGTACTACCTGACCCTTTGCGATTACTGCGTTACCCAGTGCTCTCTTTCTTCATAATGATATTCCAAACAATTTTGATGAGCCTAAGTCTCAGTCTCAACTTTGGTCCTCATTTTGACAAAAGCCAACCAAAAGCCTAGAATCATGAACTGATTCTGAAACTCTGTTATACATGCACTAAGGAAGTAATTGAACACACCTGACTAATCAGAAACATCCATGAAGACATTTGTCCCACACATTTTGGTGACCAGAAATGCAGGGACTATGTACAAAAAGTGCTGTATAAACATACCCTTTTAATAGAAGCTAGTATAGTTAATGTTTGTCCCAAACAAAGTGTGGTTATATATATATATATACATACATACATACATACATGCATGCATGCATGCATGCATACATACATACATACATACATACATACATACATACATACATACATACATACATACATACATACATACATACATACATACATACATACATACATACATACATACATACATACATACATACATACATACATACATACATACATACATACATACACTCACTGAGCACTTGTAATGTAATTTAAGTGACTTTGACCGTGGAATGATTGTTAATGCCAGACAGGGTGGTTTGAATATCTTGGAAACTGCTGATCTCCTGGGATTTTTACACTCAGCAGTGTCTTGAGTTTGCAGAGAATGGTGCGAAAAACAAAAAACAGTGAGCAGCAGTTCTGCAGGTAAAAACACCTTGTTAATGAGAGAGGTCAGTGGAAAAGAGCCAGACTGGTCAAAGCTGACAGGAAGGAGACAGTAACGTAAATAACCACACATTGCAACAGTGATAATGTTCTTCGGTGAATCTGCAGAAATTGCGTGATGCAATCATGTCAACATAGAACAGAATCTCAAAGGAATATTTTCAACATCTTGTGGAATCCATGCCACAAAAAATTGAAGCTGTTTTGAGAGCAAAGTGAGTCCCTACCCAGTATTAGTATAGTGTTCCTAATAAAGTACTCGGTGTATATATATTTTATAATTATTTATTATATATATAGTTCAATATGAACAGTGGCATCTTACAGGAAACACTACTTAAATAGTCACATCCAGGAGCTCACAGAAAGTCCTCTGTGTTTTCATGGGTGTTAAATGGGGTAGCATATGTCACCTGCATGTACCAGTGGAATCATGTAGAGGTCTGCTAAATGTACTTTGACAAGCTGTGCATCGGGGGTGGAGGCCTGTGTACCTCCTGCTTAGTTCCCACTGTGGTGCCTGACACGCCATTGCTTGACTCATGCTTCTGAGGCAATATGTTACTCTTCAATAAGTCATGAGGTCCGTGACCGCGGTGTGGGCACCTGCCGCAGGGGGCGTTGAGTCACCATGCACAGAGCCTCGGGGGCAGACGATACAGATTCACGGTTCCCTGGCAAAAGAATACTTCATAATTCATTACCGCCACATGCCACCCTGCTGCCTCAGGGACACTTCTGCAGCTCACGGCCAAGCCCGAGGGCTCGCGCTATCGTCAGCCCAGACTCACATTTAGCTCACAGGGCTAAATATATTTTACATACCTGTCACACTTCCGCTTTGGATGGCTTGGAGTCTGTTACGTCTATATTTATTACTCCCAGCCCTTCATGCACTTTCATTCCCCTTGAATTACTATAGATATGAGCAGGATTTGTGGGCTCCTTCACCTGCCCTCTCCAGACAGGAAGTACAGCATATGGCTCTTCTGTGGATATCACCTGTATATAAAACCGGTATGCGTGGAATTTTACTGAGAATGACTGGGCATTCATCTCCCCTTAGCCAGCCTGCTGGGGATATAGGACACTTTTCCACCAGAGGAACCTTTTACCAACAGCTTTTTGGTTTACCCAGCTCAGGTAGTACTTTTTTGTGGTCTGCAAACTACTTGGGTGGAGCTTGCAGTACTGAACGTCACTGATTAGTCCAAGCAATATTCACAAGAATCGCCAAGCATACCAAGTGTCATTTTTAAATGGCAGTAACAGAAAAACATTGAGCAGCAGCTAGAGAGCAAGATATTTGTTTGTTTTTTTAATAAAATGAATAAAATAATTTAAGAAGATTGCATTTAGGATTTTTATTTGACATCATCAGTGATCTATGTGGCATATATGCTTCACACATAGACCTTTAAGCAGACCAGCAATTCAACCATCACTTTTCTATGTCACTTCCTTCAACTTTGCTTAATCTTCACGGTTCTGGAGATGTGGTGGGAAAGCAAACGCGCTTCAAGAACCAGGTAGTCCCCATTGTGGATAGTTCCTTCTTTTAGTTCCAACAACTTGGTGAAAAATGGCAAATGGTGGTAGCAACTGAGCTGTCACCATAATGACAGTACCAAGCACACTAGCATAATGAGCACAACATAACATAAGCTTGAACGACATTCTCCATTATGAGGAGGTGAATGGAAGGTCAATGTGTTGAGATTTAATTCAGCTGAAACCCCCCGCTTCAAACTACCTTTTAGGCTACTGATGCAAATATGCTGGTGAGTTAAGATTGGTTTCATTTTATGGCCTAGGTTTTGTACCTGCTGTAGTGTTCGGTTCTGGGATGACAAGCTAAGACTGCAATATTGGCAATCATCACTTTCTGTTCATCACTTAAATGGCCTGCTGTCAAGGCGGAATTGTTTGGCTGCTTATTCTGGACTGGAATTGTTCACTGGTTCAATTATGACATCAGACTGAGCATACGCTTAGGCAATTAAGATGGTAGCTAATGATTATATTTTTGTAGTGGTTGAAAATAACTTCTGCTGGTTGAAACAAGCAGCATCCTGTATGTCATATGGCAACATAACATCTCACCAACCAAGCTCACTCATACTTTTAAATACCAAAATGAAACATTGGAACATGTTTTGTCATCCTAGAAAATCGAATGCCCTCCATTCTGCCACTGTGCCTGTGCATACTGAAACTGAAGCATTTTAATTAAGGTAGCCCACAGCATGAAAATGAGAAATACAGAATGCAATATCCCATCCTACATCATATTCATTTCCATAATACTTGCTTTATTATTTGAACAATATCTGGCAAATTTCTTGGGCTTTGAAAATAGAGCCTCTGGTCTTGTTTTGCTTTTGGTTTATATTTGGTAAATTATCCTGTGCATACACAGAGTGGGGTTTTCTAGAGTACTGTCCTGCAGTGAGCACCCAAGAGAACAGTGTCAACATGGTCTGTTTCTATTAATGATAAACCTATGACCAGCATCCATGACAGTGCACTCTCCACTTTACCGTACAATGAATCGTGTACTGTATAATTTCCTCTGCTATAAACATACTTGTCACTTAATGTCGTGATCCCCCCCCCTGAGTGACAGTTATTGGGGCAACATTGTTTTCCATCAACCTCTCGCTGTAAGAAGTATAAAGAGCCACATGGAGAAGAAAACATGAAAGCTATCAAAAAAAAAAAAAAAAAAAAAAAAAACACTGGTATTATCTGATATGAACACTGCCATATATCCATCTGTTGTACTGTACATTTAAAATGGTGAAAGTAGAATGGTATTAACTTGTCAACTTGTGCTTGAATTGAGCCATCTGTTTCCTTCCTATATTTCAGCGTATGATGTTAGATGCAGTGTGTGCGCTTAATAGATATTGAGAGAGAGAGAGAGAGAGAGAGAGCGAGGGAGGAGAGGGAGGGAGGAGAGGGAGAGGGTCTGGGCTCGTGTTCATAATCAAATGCTATTGTTCCCTCACAGCTGCAGAAGGCTCAGCCGTGCAGCATTTCCGCTTTCACTGATGAAGCTGAGCTTAAAATGGGCTGACGGTAGAGTGTAGCACCCATCCCCTGTGCCTAAAAATACCTGTCCTGAGACCCTGCCCTCAGTCCCATCTTTGTAAGGGCCCTTTCTGACATACGCTGAAGGGAGCTAGGCATATGCACTTTGTCCTTTGCACCAGATGTTTAATTTTTTAGTTGGTATTCTTCACCCTCGCCATACCTTTTACAAAAAAAAAAGCTACTTTTTATAAGCAACTTAAGTAAATTCATATTCTCTGTGTCACCATGCATTTAAAACAATTGGAAACAACATTAGACCTACATTGTCCTGTCCTTTGTGTTTTTGTAATGAACTGAAATTAAGTTCATGGAGCAGTTCTCTTTCCACCTACCATGCTCTCCGTCGGCCTCATCGTTATGGCAGCACTTGCTGCTATCACTCTCCATTATGCCATCTAACCTGTGCTGTCATTACATGAGCAAATGATCCCATTTGCAACACCTGCAATTTGTCCCCTTGCAGCCAGAAGCTCTTCCATTCGCTAATCTATTTCACAGAGCCTGTGATTATGAGCAGAGTGGGGCCTGTCACCACAGATGGCAAGGGCATCAGCAAATGAGCTTTGATTGCAAGAGGTGATATGCATCTTCATCCCCAATTCAGTGCTGGCCACGAGGGATATCAGGTTGTGGCGTTTCAGTGTTTGTGGTCATCTCACGGTCCTTTATGTGAAAATGATAAACCTGGAGGGCCTCCAATTCCAGTTTCCTTTCAGTCTGACACGTTCCTGCATCAATTATTGAGGGAAAGGTCATGAAGGGCTTTGTGTGAGCTCAAGATTGTGTTTTTAGTCAGTACGTGGTGTCAGAAGTACTTACTTGAATGTATACTCCAGTCCCATTGGTACATTCTTGA
The DNA here is from genome assembly GCF_963514075.1 of Conger conger. Taxonomy (NCBI): domain Eukaryota; kingdom Metazoa; phylum Chordata; class Actinopteri; order Anguilliformes; family Congridae; genus Conger; species Conger conger. The sequence goes on from NC_083760.1 coordinate 73,872,541, forward strand.
TGGCATCTTCAAAGTTTAAAGCCTGAGCATATTGCCTCATTTCCCACTGGGAGTTATCATTATCTACTCCTAACAGAAAATTCATTTTAGAAATGTCTTGCATTTCCCTACTGTTTGTTCATCTTAAACAAACATAATTATTCTTCTGCTTTCCAACTTTAAATTTGGAATCAAAGACATCCTTGTTGCATTAAGACATGAAACAAAGATTACATTCCTGTCACAAATTTACAATGTTTTCCTTTTCCCTTTCTGTTCCTTTAGGCGTTCGTCGGCCTCCTGAAGTAGAGAAGTCCAACCACAGTGTCCACTACACCCTCCTGATTGCCTGTGTGCTGGTTGCCTTTGTATTGGGTGCATTTCTGTCTGGGTTTCTGGTCTCCTGTTATTGCAACCACAATGTTCATAAGACTAGGCGTCTTGGCAAGGATCCCGAGGCACCCATCCCCCATGCCCTATCTCTGCGCAGTCTGGCCAAGCTCAATGGCCTTCTGGACAGCCAGAACAAGGATGAGAAGTTAGAGGTGTCCTCACCAAAGCTGTACAACTCTTTCATCCCCAGCAAGAAGGACCACTCTGTCAGCCGGAACAGCCGGTTTGGAGCTGGGGGGGAACTGCTCCACCCCCACCATCATCATCACCTCCATCACCACCACCACAATGCTGAGCTGTCAGGCCTGCCCACCCCTGACTCTACCCCTGAGCTTCCAATCAAGAGCATGAAGGCCTTCAAGAACCAATGGGAGAAGAACCAGAATTGCAACAATGCAAAGGATGGTAAGCCTCAAAATATGAGCAGCTCTCGGCCCAGCTCTGCCATCCCTCAACAGGTTTTCCCATTCAGCCATGGGCTGGCCAATGGGCATGCCCTAGGGGGTGCTCTCTACCTAGACGAGAGGAAGATCCCTAACGTTGACCGGATGATGATCCAGCCCTACCCTTGCTACTCACAAAAGGTGATGGACATCACGCCCCTGGATGAGCTCCTTAAGCATGTTCACGAAGTCAGTGCTGTTGGGGGAAAGAACATAACCGTTCTGACCTCCGCACTTCCAGCTCCCGGGAGCCAGATGGTTTTCACCAACCGTGTTCAGCCGCAAATTCCCGAAACCGAGTCTGCCTCTTACTATAGCTCGTCCACGTTGCCCAGGGACAGCCTGACACGTCGCCTGGATGTCCCTCCGGAAATACCCCCACCGCAATCCACCCTTGAGAGGGTGTCCCGCCATCCATCCCAGAGGAACTCCTTAATCTCCGCATCCAAGATGTCAAACGGAGGGGTTGTGCCACGTCAACACAGCTTTAGTCACCGGAGCGGGCACCAGCCGCCACCCCTGCTGGCCCGGATGAACTCTACAGGCAGTACCTGTGAGATCCACCATCCTCTTATCCCCAACAGCTACCTGATACGTCAGCACAGCTACGAGCAGCCCGAAATGCACAGGGGTGCCGTCGTTCGCCGGACCACCTCCCTCAAGCCAGATGTTCCACCCAAGCCACTTTTCATCCCTGCCACCTCCCCTGTCAACCCACATGGAAAGTTCAACTACTGAGGGGAGGACAGACACAGTAAGCCCTCTCTCCCCAAAAGCCTCCAAGAAATGTAATAGAGGGTGAAAGGGGCAAGACATGACAATAAACTGACATTTTATTTGCAATCAAAAAACCACACCTGTACTGAATTAGTTTTGTCCACGTCCAATGAATGTCTTTGTACCATATTGGTATTGTTTAACAACTTACTTATGGAAAGGTGATGGAAGAAGAAAAAACAGACTGAAGAAATTGGTCAGAAATCAGAAACTGAACCGATTTGGCTACCAATAGTTCCAAAATCAAGGTACTACAAACCATCCCAGATTACTCATGAAACTATCAAGCTAAAAGCCTTGATTAGATAAAACATTGGGCTTGGGCTTGATAATGATCACTCTTATACAATGTGCTCGAAGCTTTGTGGTGATCTGAAGCAGATGAGCAGCACTGATCCCCCTTATAATGTGTATATACATTATGCATGTGTGTGTATATATGTGTGTTTATATTTACACAGTATATGTATACATGCATATACACAGTCTGTGTAACCCTTGGAACGGCCGGATGAAGTCCTTGGAGGCAGCTCTTTCTTTGCCTTATTTACTCAACAGACTTACACTTGTGGAATCATCTAGCTGTCTTACTGACTTCTGTTACCTCCGTAAGAGTTCTCTGAATGCATCTGAGCAATAACCAGCCAGTGGTATCACACTATATTAAATATATTTTCAAGAGAGAGGAAGGCTTCACTTTCATGAAGCTGAAACAGTCGTGATTCTTCCCGTGCCAAGCTTTTCTCCAAAACCCTTGAATGAGAGACTCTGTCTGTGTGGGACAAATGAGGTCAAGGACACGTAGGTTGACCAAAATTTAAAATAGTATTTTTGCCTTTGCAAAAGGGAGCTCTTCACTGTCCTGCTGTGGAACTGGCCCTGTAACTGGAACTGCTTGTCTGTGAAGACGAGACCGGTCCCACCACCATACTTTTGAGCAGGACGGTACTTTGAAAAGTTGGTGCTATTACTTCATTAACACAGCAGAAGGGTTGATTCTCCTCCATTCAAAGTGCATACCTCGAAAAGAAGGCTTCCCAAATTATACGCCACCAAACCAAACCAGATTTTCATGATGGGTTTTAAAACAACTTGAGATTTGCTTCTCAACAAGGACCCCAGTAATATCACATCAGGTTTTCAAAGCAGATTACACCCACTTAAGGACAAATCCTTAATTTTAATGTAGTAAAGACTGCTGTGATTATAATTACTATTAACCTTGTGGCTATTGGTGTAAATAAAGGAATAATAACTAGCCAAATTTTAATTGTATGTGTAAATGTGTGCCTTATTTAATATAATATGTGCTATGGGGGTATAATGGGAAAAAGTAAAGAAGCTATTGTGTTTTATTTTTGTTTTTTAACTTTGTTGTCAAAGTGTGTCATAGCCATGTGGATTTGTATTTTTATCCTTTCCCGTTTTGATATCCTCAGACCACAGGACAGTGTAATTATGTGTTAGGCTGTTATGATCAGCTTGAGGCTGCAGGTTCATTGTTCCTATTTATGTTGGTTATTTGTTGGGATTCTTATTTCAGCTTCTGCTGTTCATTCATATTATCAATAGCATGCCAGGAGGTGTAGTCCATGGACTAAAGAGTGAACGGCTCCTCCCTGCCTGGCTCTACATTAAATTGTGTCATCCCTAAAATCTCCTTGCAAGTGTTTTGGAAAACATCTCTCATTTCACACTTGTACTCCCACTGTCATTGTATGAAATGAGGAAATGTAATCTTTTCCCGATTTAATTCCATGGTCACCGCAGGAAGCTCTGAAATGAACTTGTCTCGCTGCTGAGTGAACACGAGGTGTAGGCGTTGCATCAGTACTGTAAGTGCAGTGTTTTAGCATCCATTTTCCTCTTTAGTGATTCAGGTGCTTGTATGCAGGGAGATGGCACTAGTCGACTCAGCCCTGTGGATATCATTGGTTGTTCTAGCATTTTCTGCTTTCTAACACTCTGGTCAGGTATTTTAGGCCTGAGTTTACTGCTTTCATGTTTAATACTGAGTCATGAAAACTATGTTTTACTTGCCTGGATCACAGAAGAATTTCTATGGAAAGGTGTGCAAGCAACACTTGAATTCACCTCTAATTGGCAGCCAAATGCAGTAAGTGCTAGAAAAAGTCAACAACTCCTGCCTTGTGTTTTTATGTACATCCACAGCCCCAGCATGAAAATTGAGATTTTCCAAAATTATATGCAATACCAGCAGTTAATGTTTGTGTGTGTATCATGAAAAAGCCAAAGGCTTATTTTCATTTAAGTTGGAACTCAATAGAACTATCACAGAAGACAGAATGCGCAGCCAACGATGTGAGTTCAAGTGTGGCTTTGTTTCATTTCTCCTAGATTACATGGGAAAGGGAATATAGTCTGTGTCTGCTGTATCCGCTATAGCTTTTGAAATTCTTAGAATTGCACAGTGTAAATAAAGAAAATCTCCGGTCTGAGGTTTTCAATTTAAAATTCTTTTTTTTTTTTATTATTATTATTATTAAGTGGGCTATGCCTCTGGAGACATTTTAAATTGAGTCTCATTCAATACTGTTGTTTGTCCTTTATGATTAAAAATGGAAATAAAATGACCTTACAAATATGTGATAGTGCTTCTGTCTATCTGCATTTAGTTGTATGTCACAAACCTAGAGCGCCGTGGGTACATAACGTTAGCCTTAGTATAGCCTTTGTGTATTCTGCCATTTGCGGGTACTTTACTGTGGTAATATACTCACAAACTGGATGCAATTACCATCCATTTCAGGGCATGTGGAATTTTTTTCTCTCTTACCTTTAGTTGAATAATTGTTTGAAGAATAATCATCAATAAGATACATTGTTACAATTTCCAGTACACCACAAGCTTCATTTCATTTATCCAGAATTCATTAGAACCATGTCTTGCACTTTACCTTTGGTTAGAACAGTCCTCATATATCAAGTCTTAAGAATTCATAGTAATAATATTCTGCATTCTGTCACTTGAACGAATCCCAACAAGACAAATGTTATTCAATGTTTGTGACAAATTAATAGCAGAAAATAACCAACAGACCTTTTCATCTCTGTAATAAGCCGTGCAGGAACAACATCTTACATATCTGCATATACATACATTTTCTAACTTCATCTCCTCATCCTATGTATATGTAGGTTTCTCAGCTTGCAGCTTATAATGAAACCAGGAAAATACATTTTAATTGCATGTCCATGTGTGTACACATTGGATACGCAATCATTTAAGGAATCAGAAAAAAATATTTTATAGAAACGTTTCTCAAGTTAAACAGTGCACAAAAACCATATAAAATTGAATGTGTTTTCATCATGTTTGTTGACAATGCTGTAGTCTGAGGAATTTGTTAAGGGAAGGCATTCAGTATGAGCTAATTAGAAGGGTTATATGAGCTCATTAGGAGGGTTAATAATTAATGTGGATGTGGGAACTGGTCTATCTCACATTTTTCCTCTTTGGAATAGTTTTTTTAAATGGCATGCGTGGGATGCTGTGCAATTGTATGGACAGTAGATACAGATCCATGAGGCTTTGTGTCTGTTGCACTTCAAATCTTACTGGGCTTCTTATGACAGCAGGTAGTCTGTTAACCAAATAGAAGAAGGCTGATTATGTTCTTATATTCAAAGGACAGGGCACAAGGCCTCGTAAACTATTCGTCCATCAACAATGGCCATGGAACTGGAAATGGGTGACAAATATATCTCAGCCAAGGATGATGTCTCCGCCACCCTGGTCCATTGCCAACGCAAAGGTTGTGAAGTTTGCGTCTGCCAGTTTATTGTAAATGGAGTCATCATCCTTCAGGGGGCGTCGTGTTTTCGTTCCGCTGACTTGAATGACTTCCAGTGGAGCCGGCAAAACAGGCATCCGTCAATTGTGTACGAGGCATGGGGTTCTATTAGTGAGTCAATGCACCATGCCAGTTTTACTGAAGAGTACTTGACAGTCTACTGCAATAATTTATTGTCTACTGTTTTTTGTTTCCATTTCCAAAAGCAAATTTTGGAATAAGAATATTTGGAACGTAATGGAATCTAAAATAAAATTCATAGAACTGCTGTCTGTGATATTATTATAGTACTGGCATCCATGATTCAATTTTAAGTTAATTTCCCATGCCAGTATAATGCAGATTCAATTTATGCCATCCTCAAACCATTGTATCATATAGCCCCAAATGGTTGCTGATATTTCTGCTTGTTATATTATTGTGAATGCAGTGTATGGTACAGTATGTCCATCACCATTACACCATTTACTCACTATGCACAGTAATACCCTTTCACCCATTGAAATTGCAGGAGATGTCACCGTGTGATATTATGTCTGTAGAAAATATTCATTACTTTTCATTTGTGTGCAAGAAACACAATTTGTTAAACCCAGGTAGGGTTTAAAAGCTATTTGAGCACTTTTTGGCCTTCTCAATCACAAATTAACATTCATGTTCATGAGAGGCAGTGATATTCAGACAAGCTACAAGCTTATAGTGTAAAAAGATTTAATTTCATTCATGTCACAAAAAAATTGTGTAAATCAGCTGGTTAAAATTAGAAAGCCATCTGATATGGTTCAAAAGCTGCATTTGCCACTGGAAAAAGAGATTGACATGGTACTTAGCTGTTTCCATCAAACAATAGCCTGGGGTAAAGAGAACAGTGCTGATTATACATGATTAGATGGCATTCAGATGTGAGTACCACAAGGAAACGCACCATATGTTCACTTTCAGATGCAACCATGTGTTACATTTATTGCATTATTATTATTATTATTATTATTATTATTATTATTAGGTTTTCTACTTACTCAGTTTTATTGTTGAAATGTTGTTTATGTTTGTTTATTTCTCTTGGTGATATATTAACCTTCATATTATGTTTGGGGTCAATTTGTCATGCAACATTCTGGACCAACATGGCATACAAATGTGTTGTGCAGAAAAAAACTAACTGTATTGAAGAATCTAAAAAAATATACAACCATTTAAATTTTCCTCAGATTTCTTTGTGAATGATTCTGGTGGCACTTTCCCATACAGGTGCCAAACTTTCACTTACTGTTCCTCAAATGAGATGTTTCTCACAGATTTTTCTTATTTTCTTTAATCAAAAGCTAGTCATTTGGGAGACGATAAGAAGGCGGCACACTACATGCCAAACATTTTTCATAACAATATGTTTGTGTTTAGTTTAACTGTTCAGCTCAGTTTCACTCCAATGTAAAACCGGTCAAAAACTCTCAACATAATGTGAGGGTTAAATCTCAAAGCTTCATATGGTGATGGTAGCTGAAATGTATAAATAGCTGTACACCGTACTGTAGGCTTGTACCCTACACATCTTAGATGCCAATGTGCCATCCAGTTATTTTGCGCCTGCCATACTTTATGTGCATTCATTAAACAGTATGGATATACAAGAATAATTAAATTGGAAGAAAACAAATCCAATATGAATTTGAAATCAAGCATTACGGGCTTCCATTTGTCTGCAATATCTGAAAATAATTTGTGTAGCAGTAAGAATTACAATTGATTTTTCTGTAACCATTATTCCACATTTTGTCTTCAGCAAAGGTTATTCTTTGTTGAAAGCACCACGCTGAATATGAACAAAGCTGATTTTAAGAGTTGACTGAAGCCTTTCTAACAGGGCAGTATTGATTTGCTTGTGTTAATTATCTGCAGTCTCAATTAGGTAATCATGACTGTTAGCTTTGGGGGTAGCTTTGCAGGGAGAATAATTGGCTGAGATGAGGCCCAGTGTATAATTAATGGATTCCGATGGAGGATGAGCCCAGTCCTTCACTCTTAAAAGAAGTGAGGTGTTATTTATTTACAATGTTTTCACACTGGGAGCCTGCAGCCACTGCAAAGTCAAGATAACCTATTTAAATAGACTTACACTGAACAGAACTTTAATTGCAATTTATTAGTTGGGCTTGTAGGGCAACATATTGGACGTGGTTGATCTTATTAAAGAATTAGGAGTGTTTTGAAAGGATAAGGCCCTTCGGCGTGTGTTGTGTATTTGTGCGTGCGTGCGTGCGTGCGTACGTGCGTGCGTGCGTGCGTGCATGCGAGCGGCTGCCTGTCTATGGATCAACTGCACATGCAGTCTCCAATGCCCTGGCCTGTCAATGTGCCCCCCTTTGAGTGACAGCTAGCTGATCATGCCCGGGATTGAGAGCATGGTAAAGTCCCGCAGCAATTCAGGCTTAAGTACTTGGCACATAACATTACTGTCTCATAACAACACTGTCTTGATCTTGGCTTTGAGGTCTCATACTAGTGGTATTGCTCTAGATCTAAAATGTGGAATAATTAAGTCATGATTTCATTAATGTATAGTGGTATAGAACTAAGACCTATTCATGGGCTCATACACAATGGCATCATCAGTGCCAGGCACCATAATGGCGGAGGTGTCATGTCCGGTTGTTGTTTCAGACAGAACACTGGAAATAAAATGTGACTGGCATCTGCTGCCATATCAAGCAAATCTGTCTTATTTTATGTCACACTGTATCCACTGAGTCAGCCAGATAACTCTTCCAAACAAAATTGCTTTGACAGCAGAGAAACAATGCTGTCTTCACAAAACTTGAGCTAAATCTGTGTCTGCTTGATTTCATCCTGACAGCCATAGCGGTAATTTTCAACAAGCAATTAATCCTTCTTGATATTATGCATCTGTTTAGAAAATCAAATTCCAGCCTTGGGAATGGGCACAGCAAGGTCATATTGCTTGAGAATATGTATTCACATAACTCACAACAATATACTAAATGCTGATATCAGAATGTGTCGTGTCTACACCAAAAAAACAAAGAATGAGAGGTATGGAGGTGAAAAGTTTACCTCAGTTTACCTGCATGTTTATCCCATTTTAATCCATTTAATTAAGTTTTTAATTTTCCATTTTCCATGTCCTGTCAAATATGGATCTGGATGAAACCTGTCAATATCCCAGTCAATTGTGTAGCTGACTAAATTATTAAATGGTGAGTGTTCTTTGGGTTTTGTCTAGTCGATAAATATATTGCACATAGTTTGATGCAAAATGTGATAAAAATCAGTTTTAGATATTAACATGCTTTATTGGCCCAATAAAATACCAATATCTTAAATTGTTGGCTCATTATTACACTCTGTGAGCTACATATGCATATGAATAACAGCTCACACTTTTAAAACATTGAATTTAGTTTAAAATACATGATTTATTCCATAAGATCACCTGACTCAAAGAGACACAATGGATTACTGTCAGCTATGATGGGTCACATGGCGTGTGAAAGGGTGACTCTTCTCTGTTTGATTCAGCTGGCTACCTCTGTGGGTTCAACATGGTGGTGGCCTGATGTTTGTGACATGCTCTCTTTGAATTGGCTGTTGCCACCAACAACCAATAACACTGAACTCAGGAGTCACTCGCCACTATATAATGGAACCGTGACTCAACGATCATTCAGAGCTTATAACTGCGGCAACACAGTAAAATGTTCAGTGTTCACTCAACTTTATATGAGTCCACTATGGCCAAAGTGGACTCGTATAAACTCTATTAGAGTTTAATTAACTCTGGACAGTTTACTCTGCAAACAATCCAGTTTATGAGTCCACACTGCTGGTTTGCAAAAGAAAAAAGTCAGTATTTTATGATCTGAGGTTAGTGTGAAAAATATATAGTCTACAATGTCTTGAGTTAGTGAATGAATGGCCTGATTGAATGGATGTACGTTTTGCCTAGTTTAATGTTATACACAATTGCAGAAATTGAATTGAATTTGCTTTATTGAAGTTTGGAAAGCAGTTGTAATAATTTACACTACAAAGCTTTAGTAAGTCCTCTATTTGAGGCAGGAAGCATTAAAGCCTGGGGGAAATTGATCTTGGCAAATAATAAATATAAATACCAATTCCATGAATGGATTCATCTACTATTTTGTACTACTCAGTGTTATTTTCTACCACATTAATGGCAAAATGTCAATTCCACACTGTAGATAGAGAGGGGGGAAATTTCTTATCAATGTTTCATATATTGATTAATTGGCCATCTTCCCCAGAAGAGTCTGGTGGCTTGAAAAACGGACAGGCTGTCCCTGCCTTACACAACTGCTGCCTGAAGCAGCTGTCCTCAGCCAGTTCTCTGTTGCGTACATATATATTGAAAAGGCACATGTCACCTCATCAAAGCTGCTTCCTCCACTCTGACACTGACATACATCCTTGGAGGGCTGCCTGCTGGAAAGCAACCCACAGTAAAAATCTGTACCTTCCACATTTTGAGGGGGATATTTAAGGCCAGGCCACCTGAAACTTATCCTTGTAAATTCTGCAGGGGGAAATATGCCAAGTTCACAGATTTATGCGTCCAACAAAAAGCACTAAAATCTTATTCCAAAGCCAAAGTCTCGCAAAAACTGTGCATAGTGTCTACAGTAAGTGTTTTTACTGTTGGGCCACAGAGTTCATTTGGATGTACTCCAGAAATGAGTTACAGAGGAGCCAGTTGGTCACAGACTGCACTGCATTCTCAGGTTTTCAATGGACTTCAAATTGTATAGGGAAGACCAGGCCATCTTAATTTTTTGATGACAAGGCAGATTTTTTTAACAGGCACCTCTAATAAATAAACCAATAAATGAAGGTACAAATAAATAAATAACAGCAAAAAAACATGAAAACATTCCTCCTGTACACTTCAAAGTTTGATTCTAATTTTATTGCATCATAGCAGGAGATACAGAACCATTTCCCTCTGAAACTTACGTGCCTGATAAGTCAAGGTATTTTTTCTTTGCCAAATAGATATTAAGAGGATGTCTTCTCACTCTCTCACTCTCATGCTCTCACAGTCCTATACACTTCAAAGAAAGCGACTGAGGAAAAGGCTCTGCAGTGATAGGAACATTTAAATGAAGCAAGAAAGTTGCAGTTCTTTCCTCTGTGAGGTGTTTCCAATCAGCCCAGGCACTGTATGCTGGCTCCTCAGCATGGTGAATATGACCTTTACACTCACATTCTGAGCCCTTCAGTGACACAATGAGGACAAATCACTGCTCTTACAGACTACATGATCCTCAATATCTCTTAAATGTGCATATTGTATCATATATCATATATCATATATCTATAATGTGGGGCTCTGTGTGGAGCTGTACCTGTATACAGTCATTCATAGTTTTTGGTAATTCTGTATATTTCAATATTTTCATCTAATTATTAGAACTGTAAGCTGTTTTTAATACTACTACTTCAATAAAAGTAGATAAAAACAAATCACCTATGGTCTACTGAGAAATTTCAATAAACAGGCATGTAATGACAGTAACATGAATAAAAGAAAAATCAGAAAGTAATTAGTAATTAAGTTTAAAATATTAAAGGCATTTAAAAATGAAAACAAACTCGCCCTGAGTTCTGGTAAAGAACTCAGAAAGCCTGGACAGAGAAGGCAAGATTGCCTTTTGTTTTAATTGTAAAAGTAGGGACAAAGAGAAACCCCTTTTCTGAAGATCAGAGGACCTGTTTTTGCCCAATCAGGTGTTTTGCTCCTTTAAATAAGGAGACCGTGCCAATTGGGTTTAATTATTCCTGTTGTGCGGTTTGACTGTTTTATTTTCTTTCCCCTTTGCACAACTCCATTTACAAACACAAAACTCTATGTGTGTACTCTGTGTTTTACAGCTCAGTTACATTACGGGTGCACAAGTTCTTTTTCTTTTTGGCACTATCGTTGCAGCCGAACTGGCTGTATTTGTAGAAAGGGTGACTGTCTTCTCCACAGCCAATCATATGCTCCAAATGAAAACCAAGGATATCCTTGGCTTGATTGTCTATCAGTGAAACAGTGATGCCAGTATACAAGTTCACAACCTAATAGCACTAAAACAACTCCATATAAAAGTGTTATTTTTAAGGCATCTAAGAGCAGAAGAGCTTTTTAAAGTTGAATGGAAGAGCTTGGGAGAGGGACATGGGGAGTCTGATCCTAGACCTATGTTATGTTAAGATGCTTGCAGAATGCAGCCTCAGATCTAACGTCTCCTACCTTGTGAATAGCTAACAACTGAAGTGGGCTACTTTTAATATCAGTCAAACAAACCCCATAGGTTTCCGAGCACCATAATATTTTGAGAACACAACATGACACTAGCCTATTCCGTAGAGCTCTAAATAGAACAGGAGTTTCTAAATGTGGGGCCTTGGGATAGATCCCATGTTTTGGGCACCTCCTTGTGCCAGCTCCCTGGTCCAGCACCCTGACCTTTCCGCGGTGGGGTGAGTTTACTGGGCATTGCCTGGGTGCAGTACTGTACTGGCTGAGGTCAGGCTGAAGCTATGCAGCACGCCCAGCAGGCCCGCGGCACGCCCCCCGTCCACGGCCACCAGTTTCATCCGGTCAGCTCCAGTGGAGTAGAGCCCTGCGCTCAGCACATTTCACACTTTCGCCCAGAGACAAGGTGACACCTGCTGCTGTCCTTCCCTCTCCCTCTATCTCTCTCTCTCTGCCACTCTCTCCTCCTTTCTCTTCCCCACCATCCAAACCCTTTCACCCCTCTCCGCCACCCACCCCGCCCCCCTCAACCTGCACACCATGCAGCTGTCCACCAAAGTATCACCCAACCCCAGTTGTTGCCTCGACAGCCATAATCTTTCCAATACAATCTGGATGTCACCCACCACCAAGCTGGTTCAAACAGCTTTAAACCAGTAGCATGGTCAATATCCAAAACATCACCCACACAACCACTGCAGCTACTTCTATTCTATATTGAGAGTATGCAGAAATTGAGCACCACAGTCCCATATATCAATTCAGGCAACAGAACACTTTCAATGTCTTTCTGCAGTTGCTAGCAAAGGACTGGCATTGTCATTATTGTTTTTTCTTTTTCTTTTTCTTTTTCTTTTTTTTTGTTTGTTTTTTTTTTTTCATTAAAGTCTAGCCACTGAGGAGGAATGCACATGGAAAGAGATCTGAAGAAATGTGACATGACAGCTCAAGTGTTCCCATCATGGGCTGTTAGTGGCTGTCACAGCGTACTGTTCCTCACGTGCTCTGTTGAGGATATTCTGAACCAGGCACCTTACAGTGCCATTGTAGCGCTGAGCAGGAGAACGCAGTATCAATCCTGCCGTCGCTCTGCGATGGGCCGCTAAGCTGTACAGTGGTTGGAGTTGCAGATTGCAGATTGGGGGCCATGTTGATACAAGTTCTGAGTGTCAAAAAGAGTGCTTTGTAGGGAGGCCATGTGACATAGTCCTTCTAGTGGCCAACCTATCAGGATCCCCACGTGGCTCCACACCATGGCACTTTCATCTACCATCTCTGTTCATAACCTTCTCCGCTTTCCCCCTGTCTGAAAGGAGCAAAGAAGATACATAAGGATGGCAGACTGTCAGCTCACCTTTTGGAGGGGAGAATGTTTTTTTGTGGAAAAACTGTATGAATGGCAATTAATGAATATGATGCTGCTTAGAACATTTTAGAAGTAGCGACCACACTGCCACTATTTCATCTCGGTAAGGGAGGTTATGAATACATGTGCAAGCCAGTATATGTAGAAACGGATATCAATTAAAATGTCACTTTCCTTCAGTAGGAACCTCAATCAAGCACACAAATGAAAGGAAATGGCAAAATCCCTAATTACTGTGCTCTGAATTATATAATGAATCATTTATAACACTGCTGTTGTAATTCATTGTAATCAAAATGAATTAAATATTCATACAACATCTTAGATAAGCACATCTGTTCGATAGAGTAATCCATAGATATATAATTCAGGCCTTACTGAATACATTACTTTCAATAAGATTACTTCACAAAAATCAGATATAATACAATATTATAGTTATATTGTTTAGGTAGATAGTTTTGAAACAGGGCGTATACAGCACTGTATCCCCCGTTACACCTTTTATGCATAGAAACATTTCCCCCATTCACCATCACAATATCCATCCATCCATCACTCCATTATCTTAACCCGCTTATCCTGAACAGGGTTGCAGGGGGACTGGAGCCTATCCCAGCATACATTGGGCGAAAGGCAGGAATACACCCTGGACAGGTCGCCAGTCCATCACAGGGCACACATACCATTCACTCACACACTCATACCTATGGGCGATTTAGACTCTCCAATCAGCCTAACCTGCATGTCTTTGGACTGTGGGAGGAAACCAGATTACCCAGAGGAAACCCACGCAGACACGGGGAGAACATGCATTACATTACATTACATTATTGGCATTTGGCAGACGCTCTTATCCAGAGCGACGTACAACAAAGTGCATACTCATAACCAGGGATAAGTTCGCTGAAAGACCCTAGAGGGAAGTACAATTTCAACTGCTACCTGTACAACAAAGATAAGGACAAGGGCCATTTTTATTTATTTATTTATTTATTTATTTATTTATTTATTTATTTATTTATTTATTTATTTATTTATTTATTTATTTATTTATTTATTTATTTATTTATTTATTTATTTATTTATTTATTTATTTATTTATTTGAACAAACAAACAAACAGAGCAAAAGTGACCAAAGTTAACTATCCAAACACTGCTTACCTAGCCAACTAAAAATACCGATACACAAAGCAAGTCACAGAGACAACAATTAAGGTTCACAGGGAGGTAGGGAGGGATGGGGAGAGGTGCTGCTTGAAGAGGTGTGCTAGTTCTGACCTCAACGGGGAGTTCGTTCCACCACCGTGGAGCCAGAACAGACAGTAGTCGTGAGCGTGAGGTGGAGGTTCTGAGAGGGGGAGGTGCCAAGCGGCCTGTGGAGGCTGAACGAAGAGGTCTGGCAGGGATGTAGGGTCTGATGATTTTTTGCAGATAAGCTGGGGAAGACCCTTTAACTGCTTGGAAGGCTAGCACCAATGTTTTGAATTTGATGCGATCCTCCACACAGAGAGGCCCCGGCCGAAGAGGATTTGGACCCAGGACCTCCTTGCTGTGAGGCGACAGTGCTACCCACTGCACCATCCGTGCTGCCCCATCACAATATGATGGCTGTTATTTAAACATAAGTAATGTTTCGGGCATAGCTTCCATTCCATTTATTAATACTGATGGTTGTGAATTAATACTGATGGATGTGAATTTGGGTCCATTTGGGTGAATTTGGGTCCAAGTAGAAAAGTGTTGCTACACATTAGGATATTTAAAGAATGTATTTTTCCCTCTGTAGCTGTGTAACCAGTGTTGTGCCATGAAGGTAAATTAAGGTGCTGCCCACCATGTTTGTGTTCTTAACTGTGGTTTTATGGGACTCCTTTCCCTTTTTGTTTTTGGTTGCCATGTTGGCCTTTTCCTTTATTTTACTTCTTGTTTAATAAAAGGCAGTAAGCCAACCGTTTTTTAGAGTTTGTGTTGTCTGTTCACCATGTGCGTAGGGGCCAGCCCCAGCACTGTGCCATGCCAGGTACAGTACTGTGTCTCCCAACTGAATGAGGGCAAATAACAGTGATTATTACAAAAATACATATTAACAATGATAATGGGTAAATATGAATACACCTTGTGTTTAAACTGCGAGGCAGAAATCTAAAGCATGAGGACATAAGGATGACTTTTCTGCCGCTCTCATTCCCCTTCATTACCCAGCGTACCTCCCTCTCAACCTCCTGTGAATCAGCCAACACTGACCTCATTAAAGACCACTCATTACTTCTGCCTTCTGCAGCTTCTTCATTCTCCAATCTTTTTTTTTTTTTCCTCACCTGGTACTGCTGACGAAGGGGTTTGAGCCTATGGATAATGGCTCCCATTGACACGAAATTAGTGCTTTTAACAGAAGCCCTTCCTTGCACCTAATGGTTCAAACAAAACCTCTTCTCCTGCAAAAAATTTAGAAATAAATACGTAAGGATATATATATATAATACAGATATATATTTTTTACATTTAAAAAATAAAACCACCGTGACTATCTGGAAGGGTAATCACTTTCATGATTGAAAAGAGGCTGACAACTGTGGAAGTGGTCAGCTTGTTCAAACAAATATAGTGAGCATAGCCCACATGATTTAGACCAACAAATATCCACTGGGTTCAGAGAAGCAAAGATCCCTTGAATGGTTTAGAACTTGTACATGCAATCAGGGCTCTCAGTCTCACAATTGCAGTAAATTCTATGACACTAAATCTATAGAAGTCCTGCCCATTAATGTATTCATATTTCAGCTATAGTAAGCAGAATCATGATCAGCTGCAGGAGGCTGAGGTCTTGAATACCTAAATGGAAAAATAATGGTTGATTGCAAAGCCATCTCTGAAGACAAATACTTATACATGGAAAATAAAGAACATCACTGATGATAGCTCAGTAATTTAGCCCAGACCTGGAATATTGTATCCTTACGTATGTCAATTCACTTTGCACTACCTTGTTTCAGATATTGAAATGATCATGCAGCTGGCATGTTCTGGTTATATATATTCAGATCACTAGACATCTGCTCAAATCTGCTTCTTGTTTGTACTGCCAGAGCATGAAACTTAAAACTTATTTTCAAAATGTCTGCCCAGAATTATTTCAAATCAAGCAATTTGGGCAAAGTGATTGCAATGGCACTACCAGTATGATACAGGATAAATGCTGTTATGAACAAAAAGGCACATGCTCTTCCAGGAAATCACTTCAGGAAATAAAATGCTGTATACACTTCTGGTTCTGTGACACTGGCTATCCAAAAAACAATTAGGAGAAAGAGCCTTAACTGTACATATGTAATTATTTTATTCAGTTATGTTTAATAATACTCACAGCCTCGTGAAAATTGCTGTTAAAATGTGTCTTAAAATATTGAGTTTCAGATGTGCAGTGTCTGTTTTGTAGTGGCATCATGCTGTCACCTAATGGCCGAATAGCTCTACTACAGTTGTGCTTGTCCAGAAAAAAGGTTCCTGGTATGCGTTAATGTGCTGAATGAGTTTATGGACATAAACTCAGGTGGTAAGAGCAGTTGTCTGGCAGTCGGTGGGTTGTAGGTTTGATCCCCCGCCTGGGCTGTGTCGAAGTGTCCCTGAGCAAGACACCTAACCCCTAAATGCTCCAGATGTGTTGGTCGGTGCCTTGCATGGCAGCCTATCGCTGTTGGAAAGAGTGTGTATTTGAATGGGTGAATGAGAAGCATCTACAAGCAATTGTACAGTGCTTTGGATAAAGACACTATATAAATGCCAACCATTTACCATGACACAGGCTCTAGGTTAAAGCTAAACCATAGCCTGTGATAGTTGATCCTGTGGCATTAACCTTATTGTTTGTAATAAGAGCCATGGGCTCTTTTTGGGGGGGGGATATTACCATAAGTGTCCTCATTATAACACAAACACATTTACAAATAAGTCTCATATTCAAATTTAGTAAAATCATTGATTGGCTTGATACTGACAGACAGATACAAATTTAACAAAGTAAACAAGATAATAATATAGGCTACAGAAGAAATGCATATTCATTATAAAAAGCAAACCTGAAACGATGCACCCTGGACAATATTGTATTAAATCTGTCCAATTTGAATGTGGCCTGTAGCTGAGTCCATTTAAAAGAAGTCTCTAATTCAGTGTTCATATGAGGGTTATGGAGAGTAAAATATTCCCGAGAGCATGTATGCCATTCTGTAGATTTTACCTGAAAAATTGATCAGAATGGAACATGGCAGTTCATCTAACATTGACTAAATTAATATTAGGCAGTGGTATTCTCTTCTAGATCTAATTGAGGTCAAGCCTACTTTCTCATACAGTGATGTGTTTTATGACACACCACATCAAGTGATTTCACGGTACTGGCAGATGCATGTATGTGGATTATACCTATTGTTAAGCATAATCCAATACAGATATAAATTTAGATCCAAAAGCCCCTAATAAGCAGTTTTTGTTCCAGTAGAAAAAATCCTATTTATTTTCTGTTTCTCTTCAATATGTGTTGAAACCAATAATACTATGAATAAGTATTACATTTTCTGTGATGTTTCCCTTTAGATCTATTAAAGCTTGTCATTTATTAAGCTGTAGTTTGAATCAGCCTGTATAGAAACGAACAGAACAGTTTGTAATCAGTGAACCCAGATCATTTATGTATAAAGTAAAGAACAAAGGACCTGATATAGAAGCCTGGGGGACGCTTTTAGAAATCTCACGCCTGATGCCCATCTGCCAATTCTGCTTGTGTTCTGCCTTTAATATAACCCTCAAACCACTTACACACATTGCTATCAAAACCAAAATTCTGCTTGTATCTTGTAAAGGAACAGTGTGATTAACCGTATCAAAGGCTTTCAATAAACCAATGAATAAGGCCAGCAATGCTCTCTTTATTCCAGTGAACAAATTATATCATTGATCACTTTACATCCAGCAATCACAGTACTGTACTCAGACCTAAAACCAGACTGATAGGAGTTTAAATTACTATTAGAAGATGAAATGACAAATATGACCAAATCTGGCTATTGATAGATTTTTGGGCTAGAAAGAAACCTTGGAAATTAGGCAGTAGTTATTTGGGTCACTAACTTCACCAGAGACACGCTATTCTCCATGCCCCTAACAATGGTTGGGATGAAAATGTCTAACAATGCTATAGCCCAAATGGGAGCTGCCAGCAAAAGAAATCTTTGGTCAAGTGAATCAGCAGCAGTAGATTTTTTAATCAATATCCATTCATTCTTGAAATACCTCATGTGAGAATAACCTCAATGAAAAATTCAAACCAATGGATACCAATCCTTTGAAAATGTTGATGTGCATGCTATAGCCTATGCTATACCTTTTGCCCTCAGCAAATCAGAGAGCTCAGCGGAGAACCATGGATTAAAGTCCCCTTTGACAAGAAGCTGGATATAATACAAGCTGTATATAATAGCTTTTTGATATGTCAAGTACAAGCAATTGGGCAATGGTCATGTGGTTCTAAAGAAACAACACTGCTTGCTACACATTTATTATATTTATTATATGTTTTATGGTATATTTGGCAATATCAGATCCAAGAGGGTTATTAGGATTACAACTATCAGGATTCTTTAAATCATGTCTAGTTTGTGTAGAGATAAGCTGAGTTAAATTAAATGGTAAATGGCAGGCATTTATATAGCGCCTTTATCCAAAGCGCTGTACAATTGATGCTTCTCCATTCACCCATTCATACACACACTCACACACCGACGGCGATTGGCTGCCATGCAAGGCCCCGACCAGCTCGTCAGGAGCATTTTGGGGTTAGGTGTCTTGCTCAGGGACACTTCGACACAGCCCGGGCGGGGGATCGAACCGGCAACCCTCCGACTGCCAGACGACTGCTCTTACTGCCTGAGCCATGTCGCCCCCAAACTGTTCATTACATTAGATTAATGGCATTTGGCAGATGCTCTTATCCAGAGCGACGTACAGTTGATTAGACTAAGCAGGAGACAGTCCTCCCCTGGAGCAATGCAGGGTTAGGGCCTAACGGCTGTGAGGATCTTATTGTGGCTACACCGGGGAACAAACCACTGATCTTGCGTGTCCCAGTCATGTACTTTCTACAGCCCAGTCATGTACTTTCAACCACTTCGCTACAGGCTGCCTCATACTTGAAATATACTTTAAAAATCTCCCACAAATTAACAGTTCATACAGTTTGCTTACACCACACAAGAGCCCCCTGTTGTAATACTTTGACATCTGAGTGAGGAAAGTCACAGTCACTGTAAATAACCATGCAACTGTGTCTCTGACTTTCTACTCTGCAAGGGCAGCTGTTTTAAGCACTTGTGTTTGTTGCCCTGTATAAGGAAACATCACTTTTATAAACTGATATACACTTTGTTATGTAATCATTAACAAAGCTGAATTCCCTCTTGTTTCCAGCAAATGTTTTTGAAAACAGTCTAAATTCATTCATTCATTCATTATCTTAACCCGCCTTTCCTGAACAGGGTCACAGGGGGGCTGGAGCCTATCCTAGCATACATTGGGCGAAAGGCAAAAATACACCCAGGACAGGTTGCCAGTCCATCACAGGGCACACACACCATTCTCTCACACACTCATACCCACGGGCAATTTAGACTCTCCAATCAGCCTAATCTGCATGTCTTTGGACTGTGGGAGGAAACCGGAGTACCCGGAGGAAACCCATGCAAACACAGGGAGAACATGCAAACTCCACACAGAGAGGCCCCGGCCGACGGGGATTCGGACCCAGGACCTCCTTGCTGTGAGGCGGCAGTGCTACCCACTGCACCATCCGTGCCGCCAAAACAGTCTAAATGACTCCTCTAAATGACAGACACTTCTAAGTGTTATTACTGGGGTTGAGTTATGGCTATAATTGAACTATTGGTGGTTTTAAAGCCAGAATGCTATTGAGAGCAGATTTAGAATGTGCTAACAAAGCAAGTTCTTTTTGTTTTTTTCACTTTTTTACTTTCAATAAAATCATACTTGTAATCAATTACTGTTTTGTGTTTTTCATCATTGTTTTAGGAGATAACTTTAAGGTTTGCTTTGAAGTCCCTCTCAAGTGCAAGCCAACCAGAAGTCAATCACTTTCGAATTATATGTATGTGATAACTCTACACCATGCCTGTGTAATAGCATTCAAAAGTATGAATACAATAGGCCTATATCACATATCACTGTAGTATCACAATACAGCTACGAGTACAGAGGGGAGCTACACATTACCATAGACAGGTTTGTTGTGCCATTGTCAAATCCTGCCCTCAGGTGGTTAGTTTCATGTGCATGATTCTCAGGCAGATTTATGGATCGCATAAGGCTAAACAATTACAATTATATGTGCAGGAATTACACATTACAGAAAAACAGTTTAATGTATGTTTTCATTAGCTTAACATTTTTTAAATCCCAACCCCCCCCCCCCCAAAAAAAGGCAAAAAAGCACCAAAAAAACCCCCAGATAATTCAAAAGGAAACAAGACAACACTCACATTACCATTCCTGAAATGATGTTCAGATTTGCTCAGCAAGGAAGCTGGAACTCATATGGTGCCCTCGGGTAACCACGGCAACTGAAAGAGGTAGCAGTGTGGATAGTCATTTCATTTCAGACACCTGAGGTTCATCCTCCCAAATCAAAAATCCTCCAAATCTAATCGGGTTAAATAGAAATGGGCATATTTTCTGAGGGCTGGCTTCATATTTATTAAAAAACAAATGCCAAGTGGGAGATAGTCTTACATTTGCATCTGTAGTAAATTGCGAAAAGAAACATTTAAATAACATACCCTTTCCATCCATAACTCAGTCTTGTTGGAAGTTAATGAAAAATCTGTCATCTATACATCCTTTCTTTTGGAAATTTCATTTTACAGCTCAGTAATGTTTTGATCTTGTGAGTGCAAGAGGGAGGTTTTTTTTTTTTTCAAATACTAGGAGATAAACCTGCAGGCTTCAGTTATTGTCCAAAAGTTATGAATTTGTGAGTTACGTGATGTGGTTCGGCTTAGGGTTTATCATATTGGTTTTAAACAGTATAATTTGAGAAATATCATAACCATTGTGTCAGCCAAGACATTCCGGTATGATCTACACTGGCCTTTGTTTTACTTGAAGCATGAAATATGAATTTTTGTTATATATAATTAACATGCTGAAGCATGTGGGCAGGAAGTAATCACAACCAAAGATACATTTAAATGTTTCCAGCAAAAATAATTGTATTATGCACAATTTCCCTTTCAGGAAATGTTTTTGGAAGTTCCAATTAACACTCAAGTGATGTGAGACATTTGGTTCCTCAGGGAGAACTCAATATTCCAATTGGATTAGATTTACTTTATTTTGGAAACAAAAACAAAAGCCCTTACATCAACATATTCAATAATGTTATTCAAAGCTACTTTGTCAAGGAGGATTGAAACAGCATCTTGTGTCTAATAAGCACAGCTGTAGTGTGAGACCAAGTGGACCACACACTAAGCTGATAATCCCTGGATGCTTGCTGGCAGTTTATTTTCAGTTTTTAGGTTTAATACAACAAAACCTTGTATTAAACTGCAAATGATGTAAACACCCATGTGAATTCAGATTTAATGGCTGTTAGTTTCCTTTTTTGCATCCTGAAAAGGTCTGGCTTGTTACATGAGTATGCAATATTTCAACAAAGCAATTAATGAATGGATGATGCATAAATCTATTTTGAGAAATACTTAAAGTAAAAACAGATGACAAAGACACTGTATTGTTGAATAGTGAATAAATATTGCCTTACACTGAATGCTTCAAGTTCGATCACAGAAATATTCCCGTTTTAAATTGTATTTTTATACAGTCTAATCACATACACAATATAATGCCACTGCTTCATATATGCGGTGCAGTGCTTATCATATAAGCATTTGGACGTGGCATGCTTTTTGCTGTTTTGCCTCTACTCCAGCACACTGGATTTGAAAAGGGACAATTAATATTACATAAGTTAAAGGGCATTCATAATTGCAAACTGCAAACATGCCATTACTGTTGGAGTTTCTCAATATGGAACTTCACCAATTCTTGATTAATCCTATTAGAAATAGGTTAACCAGCTCATTATTTAATGTGGGTGGATCATTCCTTCTCAAACTATCCTTCAGCTGTGAGAATAATAAAGAATTCAATCATAATAAGCTTCTCAATTAAAATAATATTAGGAACATTTCACAGCAAAACCCCACTTGCAAAAGCCTAAAGTGGGCCTAAACAAAATGTCTAGCAATATGTATTTATTACATTTATTTTTTAGACTTGGTCTTCTGCTGTTGTAGCCTATCCACTTAAGAAGTTTGACGCATTGTGAGTTCAGTTCAAATCCCAGGAGATCAGCAGTTTCTGAGATATTCAAACCATACTGTCCAGCACCAACAATCATTCCAAAGTCTTTTAGATCACATTTCTTCCCCATTCTGACATTTGGTCTGAAAAACAGCTGAACCTCTGCATGCCTTTATGCCTTATCTGCTGCCACATGATTGGCTGATTAAATATTTGCATTAACAAACTGGTCTACCTAATAAAGTGCCCAGTGAGCGTAGGTCTCTATGAATACACTTGTCAATCCATACTGTATTTAATTTATGCTGAACTTTATGGAAGGATTTACATTTATCATTAGCAGGAAGGTATCAGGCAGGATGAAATGTTAAATACATGACCCTTTCCCTCCACAAATACCTGCAGCCTTTTCATTGCTTGTGTTTGCTCTTCTGCCAAGACTTTGTTTTAAAGTTACACATAAAAATATAATATGTCGACCAATTATTTTACTAACCACAAGAAAATCCCTGAGAAAGGCAAAACTAGTCTTAACTTGAACTAATTCAGAAAACAATGAATGTGCAGTATTGCATTGCAACCAGTGTTCAATCATATTTAATATGATAACTGTGGTGTGTAGCCGTGTAATATGTAGCATGGTGTTTAGAGAATTGTGACAGGCACAGTACTGCCCAGGCGCTGAGGAACCTGTGGTTGTTTAATGTTTAAGAGTCACCAAAATTGTTACACAAACTCTGGCAAAAAGCCTTTATGCCACACTACTATATTCTAGTCTTGATAAATTAGCTTAGCACCTGGTGGGGGCTGTAGCAAAGAACACGTACAGCTCAGATAGCTCAAAGTGCCCAGAATTAATTTGATGTTGTTTTCCCCAGCCTCATCCCATAACAACTGCAGATGACCCTTGCCAATAGTGTTGCATGGTCAGGGAGACAAAGAACAGACATGTCATCAGATATGTCCTGCACTGATAAATTACACCAGCCGGAAGAGGAACGATAACAGGGCCACTTGCACTCATGGCTAACTATGCACAGCATTAGCCAAATGCTGATTAAAGTCAAAGTGCAGTTACAGTAAGAGGCTCTTGACATTCTAGCCTTCTCTTCTTCTTACCACAGATGCTCCTGATAGTTGTGTACAGTCAGATACAGATAAAGTCAGATAAAGACATCCAGGTAAGGGACTACAGATGAAAATGAGCTCATCAGCGAACTCGTTTACAATGGTACATTTACATTGATGTGGAAACTGAAATTGTTGATTAATGTGCACTGTCCCTGATAAATAAATAAAATAAATACATTTGGCATAAAATTAGAGTCTGTGTTTTTGGGTATAATGCAAGAAGTCGGTGATAGCCAATAAAAATAACAGTCCTACACATACTCTATACATTGCATTCAAATACTAAATCTTGTTTCACCGACAATTCACAAACGCCTTCGACAAAGAGTGAGATGGGCCATACAGTATACAGTATGCAGTATGCCATTACACTTGATAAATGAATGCTCAATTGCATGGCAATTGTTTTCAAAATTGTTTTTCAATTCGCTAGT
This sequence comes from Conger conger, assembly GCF_963514075.1. Lineage (NCBI taxonomy): Eukaryota > Metazoa > Chordata > Actinopteri > Anguilliformes > Congridae > Conger > Conger conger. The sequence continues at coordinate 73,896,532 of NC_083760.1, forward strand.
GAAGCGATGATACAAACCGATTTCCTGCAAGCGTTTACAAAAACATAAATGAGTGCTTCTACACACTTAGTGGGTTCGCTGTTTGCAATGGTATCTCGCATGTGATTTCCTTATTAGCATTCCAATTCCGGTTAGGACATAAAATAATATTTGATCCAAGAAACTATTTGAAAACCAACTACAGTTTGTATAGACTAACTACATACGCACATGGCTGATAAGCTAATTAACAAATTGGAGCAACTGGTGTGAGAACAGCGAACGGAAGAACACGCGTACTGGAAGCGTTCCAAGGTTTGAAGAAATCGAATCCGCTCAATCAGCCGTAACGCTCAGTGATGCAGGTTGATCAACTGCCTCACTCGGCTTACCCCGCATCACAAAAAGCGCACAACATTACCTAAAACGATCGCTATAGCAACTGGTTGCTATAGGTGACCAGACACCGCTAGGTCTTCTTGCAAAAAAAGGACATGGGTAGAGAGAGGGAGGGAGCGATGATGAGAGAGACAGAGAAGGTATGGCATAAAGAGGGCGAAGGGGTGAAAACAAAGTTGAAGAAATCATTTTCAACCGCTGTTTAATTCAAGTTGCTACGTAAATCATTTCATAACTGTATTTTCTAAGTAGATTTTTTCGGCCACCATCAGCATCATGCTGGCGGAGTCTTACGAGTTATCCACATCGACACAACAGGTAAGCAAATGGATATGTGGTGAAATGCGCGCGTGAATAGCTGCCAGATTGCTATAGCATTTTAATTTATTTCTAATGGGTCCCACTTATTTTTTTACCAAAATGTACGAGGAGATGCGTTAATTGATATAGTGAAAACTAGCACAAATTTCGAATTGTGCTGGCATGTTGGGAGCTCATTGTGCCACGCACGCCCTTCCCTTTGGATTCGCCGATAAAACGCAAGTTGAGCAATGTGTATGGATACATATTGCAACTTATATAATGACATTATTATTGCAAAATATATTGTAATTTCATATAAGACCAGAACTTATTTTTCATTTGCTTTCATCAGTGATGAGCGGATTGGTATTGTGCGTGAGATGAGGATATCAAAATATGTGAACAGAAAATAGATAAAATATTGAACACTACATGATGCATTTTCGATAACATTTTTTGTGGGTGGAAAATATTTCTGTGTTTCTAAATGCAATAATTGGTGATAGGCATATAGAAGGGAAACGCGCTAAATAGGCTATATCCAAGCTTCGCCTAATCATTTATTTATTTATTTATTTATTTATTTATTTATTTATTTATTTATTTATTTATTTATTGATATATTTATCTGGATTGGGATAAGCAAAACATTGACAATCCACTCTGAGCCAAGGATGGAGAATATTTTCCCCTCTTACCAACTGGCCTGATGTCTGCCAATGTTTTTCACTGAAACCATTCTTTTTGGGGATGGCCTATGCATTTATTTATTTATTTATTTACTTGTTGTTGTTGGTTTTTTTTTTTTAAGCTTCTGTTCTGGAATTGTTCTTTGTGTGTGCATTCACACTTTGAGCCGGCATGGTGCTTTTCCTTTTGATAGGGTGCAAACCAGCTGCTCATGGCTTTCTGTTTGTTCACATGGAGCATTGCATTGATCAGTGTGGGGATGAAGTGCTGGGCAAATTGTACTCATACCATTTGTGTTGCCGGGCAAAAGAAAGTGACTTTCTGAGCATGTGGGCAGCTTAGTTCTATAACACTGCTGGATTTCAGTGGGCAGAATTTGTTTGTTATATAAGACAGCACTAAACTACAGATCATTCTGCTCCCCAGCACTCTTAATCCATACAACAAATGGCAGCTCTAACCCAAGCAGCTCTATATTCTCAGAACTGAGTTTAGATTCAAATGTATTCTCTCCTTGAGTGAATCCGATCGGATACTCTTAATTGTGTTTTTAGTACTTTCACTCAATCTTGCTCCAATGGAGTGGTCTAAACAACTACTGTATGGGAAACTCTCTGCAATAGAATTTAGGCTTACTTTAACAGTGGTACTATGCCATTGGGTTCGATATGTTCAGAAATTAAAGCACAATATGAATTCTATAGAATATATAGTGTTCATGTGTGTGTGTGTGTGTGTGTGTGTGTGTGTTTATGTGTGAGTGTTTGAGGGGGGTGGAGAGGGTGCTGATGGAGAACATGCTTTCAGATTTGAACATTAAGGAGGACTAAGATGGTGTATTCGGTCCAATGATAAAGGGCAAGGGGTACACTGAAGAACATCATGTGAAAAAAGGTTGCGGATGTATAATTTATACCTGTACTCTTTTATGCACAATAAATATATAATGAATTTGGATGTTATCCCTTTCATGGAGATACATATGATGCATGCTGGTGTTCAGTGAAAATGCGTAACCTCTTAAAAGTGTTTTTGGTGCACTTCAGTATTCATACTTTGCGTGTGTTGTTCCTTGGCCGTTCACTAAGTGAGATTGTAAAGCTATTCGGAGCACTATCTGTACTTTCCAGTTGCTCCCTCTTTGTGAATAACACACGCTGGTCCAGACAAATCACAGGGGGCATCTGTACAAATCAGAAGCTATTCTCAGAATGCACAAAGATGAGCCAGGATGTTTTACTGAGACAAATCCACTGAAGGAAATATATGCCTTGCTGTAGAATCACCGAAACCATTGGTGATTCAGAAGCTCAAGCTTATTGGCAATTATGCTGAAAAAATTGTAATTCCACCGAGCTATCAAAACCAAACTAAATATTTCAATTTTTACAATACAGAAGCAAAAACCTCCTGCTGTCAATAATACTGTCTGTCTTAAGTGGTTTTAGAGAGCTATATGTAATGCCTGACCATGTAAATAACTATTCATTTAAACAGGCAATGGCAAAATGACTTTTGTGGAGTTTAATAAAAATAGTGGGCATAAAAAATAATGATATTGACAAAAAGAGGTGTCTAATTTGACTCTGAGCTCTGCTGCAAGTAACTTCTGTAATCAACTAGCTTACATAATTGCATTATTTAGTTTTATTCAAAGTGTTTATCCAAGCATTTATTCTGATAATTGAATCCAATATTGTTATCTTTTAATCATGTGTAAGTAAAACATGTAATTATACAGCCTTGTAGATCTTTAGCATATACTGATATCAAACACATGCATCAAACACTATTCATTCTTCAAAGAAAAACAGCCTGTACAAACTTCCAAATGTATAGGTCAAAATCAACCCAATGATTATAAACCATTCATATGCAATAGAAACAACAGCAGCGATGTGTATGGCCAAAAGGTAGTTCTGATCTGAATGTCATCTCTGTAAGTCTGCTCCTGGTTTCTAGGTGGAATTCTTGGTCTCTATGACAGTCATATAGGGCTGTTTTGGAGATATGCCTGGCCCTGTGCGAAGTCTGCGTTGTGAGGCCTTCATTGTGATGCGCTACATAAACACACAATATACACTCAATGATCACTTTACTAGGTAGACGCCAGCTTATTAATGCAAATATTTCATCAGCCAAACATCTATCAGCAACTAAATGCATAAAAGCATTCAGACATGGTCAAGAGGTTCAGCTATTTTTCAGAACAAATGTCAAAATGGGAAGAAATGTGATCTAAGTGATTTTGACCATGGAATGATTGTTGGTGCCAGACAGGATGGTTTGAGTTAAGAATTCTCTACACATATAACTCTTTCAACATTTTCTCCTTAGGGAATCTCCAGATTGTAACCGTTTCTGTTGACAAAATGTAATTTAAAAAATGTGCATGTATTTATTTTGTAGCAAGTAATAACATCTACATGTCTTATTTTTGGAAGAGGAAAGAAGCATTCTTTTTTGAGTCGAACTTTAGATTATTGTCACCAAAAAGGCATAGTTAAAAAAAGGCTGTTGAATGTTTTTTAAAGGCATAGTTATTATTATTTTTTTCAAGGGCATATTTTCAGATCAATAAAAACAAGCTTCCTTTTGATGGATCTATATTCAAAGTATTGATAGTATAATTTTCTGTTTTTAACCTTTCTTGGGCATTGTTGAGAAATGTTGTTGTATAATGTAAAGCCGCTATACATTTCAGAATTTGTAAGTTGTAAATACTGAAGAACAGAAAAATTTCTTAGTGTGAGCAATTGCCTTATTTTTACTATTGTTTCCAAATTGCTTTTATATTCACACAGGACCCTTAAGAATTCATTTTCCTCACTCAACAAAGATGGCTGCTTAATCCAGACCTCAAGTGCAGAAGAAAAAGAAGCTCAAGATCACACCCAAAATGGTAGAGGCATTCCTGAGCAGCACCATTTCTGCGTCGGGGGCAGCGCTGCCCGTGCCCTCCTCCCTGAGCCTGGAGCAGAAAGCGGCTTTTGTCTTTGTGTTCCTGCTCTTCATCATCCTGGGTCTGCTGATCGTGCGCTGTTTCCGCATCCTGCTCGACCCCTACCGCAGCATGCCTTCCTCCACCTGGACCGACTACAGAGAGAAGGACACCTTCGACTACCTCATTCCCTGAGAGTGCAGGCACGGAGCACATTGCCCATTAGCCTGGCTGGGTGGTTTGGGTAAAGGCTCCACAGAAAGGAGGGGCAGATCTAACATGTCTTTTCGATTCCCCTGAACAGTTTAACCATCTAATTCTCTGCTATCGCCATCTCCCTGTGGATGTTGGTTTCTGAATCTGATGAAGGAACACATTTGCTGAAACCAATATCTCCTCTTGCAAACTTGACTGATCACAAGCCCCCCTCACCACACCTGTACTCATCAACAGAATCACTACCCTCTACCTGCCCCATACCCCCCCCCCCCTTAACAGAAATGAATTGATTCCTGGGTTGACAGGATTCTGTTTCTGTAAAAATAGGAGAGGGCAGAATGTGCTTTAAATCAAGCCAACAAAATCCTATTTTCTATCAGGTTGGTCACTGATGTGCAACATATCATTATTTCTATCCATGCTTCAATGCAAAGAAAAGAAATCCGATGAGATTATTTGAATCCCTTTATCTATGATGTTGTGTGTTGTTGATGTGACAATGTGATTTGCTGTTGAGAACTCCTTGATCCTTGAGCAGTAGGGAAGTTGCCTGTGTGCCATTAATGTTGATTAAAGTCCACACTGCTTGAATAGAGTAAAGTGGAATTCAAAGGTTTACATATTTTATTACCTTACTGTAAATTAATACTTATGCAGTACTCGTACAGTGGTGTTTGTGGAAATTCAGTTGTCCACTGAAGCTCTGAACACTGTGCTTCAGATACATGGTGTGAATATCTGTTTAATATGCCAGAGAGTTATCTGCACAATTGGGTAATTCTGTTATTCAAAGACTGCCGCCTTGGAGAATGGTAGGATGACCCAGACTAGAGTAAGTATACTTTGAGAAATGCAAGGAATAAATGATAATAGCAAAACTGAAAAATGCACTCCTGGTCAGGGGAGGGAAATGTTCCCAAAGAAAATGAATTAATTGAATTTTGCTTGGTTCTAAGTGGATTTAAAGGTCTGGTGTATCTTTATTGCATAACTGCAATAACAATAATGAAATACCTGTCCATTTTCATTCCCAGAAGAACTTATAAAAGATTTATGAAATGTGTCTGTATGACAATGACATTTCTGGGATCAAACTTTAATGGCAGTGCTTTGCTCATGTGATGTTGATGTAGCTGGGGTCAAGAGGTAAAATGAGGGATGGCTCACATTGTTGGGTATTATTGTAGAGCTTGCCACAGCTTTGCACTTATGCGTTATAAAGTGTTCCTAGTTGCTCAGGAAGCAGAACCAAGACTAAGATAATCCAAAGTATAAGAGTGGTGATCAGTCCATAGTTGGGCTCTCATAGTCTAGACTGTGTTGCACTGCCTTAGTAGAAACATTCCAGTAATCTATTTTAATCTGCTGATACACTCTTGGTTACAATTGTGGGCTACTGAAAATGAGTACAGATGGTGAGTGATTTTTTTACCAACCTTTCCCTTTATTGACTATGTCTGTAGATCTTAGTCTTGGTCACTCTCCTGGGTCCATACGCTCTATGCCTTATGAAGTTGCTTGTTTACAGTCATGAGCTGGCAGAGAAAGAGCTCTGAGATGTATATCCACTATGCTGGTGGTGCACTTTGACCTACGCTTTCTTCAATGGTACACTGTGGTTTAAAGTAGAAAGCCAGTCCATACATATGTGTTGTGGACAGTGTGTTTGCCCGTTGTTGTCGCACTGTTGTTCTGTCAGCAAACACTGCACTCTGGTGTTAAAGGTAAACTTGTCTTAGAATTTCCATTGCAGTTTACTTACTATGATCCAGCCTACTTTTCAATCTGTAATATTTTTTTTCTCCAGGTGTTTTCTTTTTGTAATAAAAAGGTTGTTGCATTAGCTGAAGTCGGCTTCTGAGTGATCATATTCATCAGGCAGCAGTTCAGAAAATGTAACTGCAGAAATGCCAAGGTGGGGGGTGGGAGACTCAGATGGTGTAATGTGCCCTTTTCAGCTACAATCAAACGTGAACTTCAGAGAAAAAAATAAACTGACCTTTGCAGCATCTAAAGCAGCTGTGGCAAGTCCCAGCATTCCAATCAAACCTGCCGTCTGTCTCCGCAAAGCAATCATATGCTGACAAATCTGGCAGAGGGAGAAGAATACGCTTGAATAATTTCAGTGACTGGTGCAATCTGGCTGGCACTTCTCTGTAATACAGGATCCTGTTCCTGACGGCGTTCTGCATTACCACGGGACTAATGAGATTGCTGAGGAACCCTGTTGAGATTACCATCGTTTCACAGTTTCAAAAGAACTGCTGAGCATAGTGACAAATGGCCATGAGGGATATGTGATTGCAAGCAGGGGGAGCTGCCAGCTTTGTTTGTTGGTTTCTGTCTGTTATGGAAACAACTCAGTTGTAAATATGTTGCAAGATGTGTATGAACAGCTGATTAAATCCCATGAAAATTTCAGGCATGATATGTTTTGGTAAAAATTTGCTTCCCACCCTAAAAATCTATGGGCAATAGGACCAAGTTTATCATTGATATGCGGGTTAGGCCTATTGAATGAAATGTTTATATTGCATTTGATTTTAAATGCTGTTGGACAATGCATTCATAATTTACAAATAATATAAATGTAAAATGTAAAACACATTACATGGTTACACATTACTGTATGTACCATTTAAGGTTTTTTTTTCTGGTAGCGAAATCTGAAACCTTCCTTCTAAATGTACCTTCTGCATACATCTTACTGCTTTACTGTTTGTGTTTTGCTACAGCTCAAATGTCCCTAAACCTCTCCTGAGAATCTGAGTACTAGTCATGTGGTGCACTTGGTTAACTACTCCAGTTGCACCTCATAACCTGATCCTTCATAGTATTTCAGACTTTGTAGCATTCACGGGTGTCTGTAATTTCCCTAAAAGTCCCTTCATTATTAGGAAAGGGGTGTAATTACATTGACAACATATTGCTTTCCCCATCGCCTGCAGAGGAAGAATTTGTCAACCAAGAGGTGTCAAACATCCATAGGTCATTAACTTAAGGTTTAATTACATAATGGAGGGACATGAGTGAAACATAATCACTTGTTTCCAGACCCTACCAGCAAGTGGAGCAATTAACTGCATCCGAATACTCCCCTAAAAATAGTACACTACCACTACATACAGAATACTGTAGGTGTTAGGTTACTAAAACTGGATTGGAAAGAGTGGTTGTGAAGATTAGAAGAACCCTGTTATAACCATTCATCAATACATATCTAGAATTTGAAAGTTGTATTCCAAAACAACCAATGCATGTGTCTCATGCGTGTTATAAAATCAATAACATGCATTTGCATGATTTGGATGAAATGGAGGAATGAGTGTGCACCAAAAGCCTGCTGAAACCGAAAGCCACGCTCAGGAACAAAAGGGCTCCTCCTCCAGGAACAGAGGGTGAGTCTGCCTGTAATTGCCCACACACTGCGAAAGGTGATCAGCTAATTAAACAGAATATTGAATGGGTCTATGGAAGGGATGCGTTGTTTGGGATGAGGAAACCCATTGCTCCTGAAGATCTGTTCACCCATGTATTCAACAAGCTTGAAACATGATTTGAAATGGAGGAATGAGTGCACTAAAAGCCTGTTGAGCATACAGGATACATAGTAATAAGTAGAAATAACTGTAGTTCAAAGGGTAGAAACCCCCAAAAAATCCCCCCAAAAAACCGAGAGAAATCCTAAAAAGGAACAATAGAGGGTTATCTGTCATTTTCTTGCTTGCCCTTTTCAAGCCACTGATAAAGGCGATATGAGTGAATGTCTGTGCATGTACTAAAAGGGCATCATTTCCTTGGTACTACTTATCAGGGGGTGCAGTGCAGCTGCCTCCTCCTGCTTCCAGACTAATAGATGTGTCCTTTGAAAGGAGTTTCAGTGCAGGGAGGAGAAACAGCGTTTCTGGAGAACATGTTCTCAGCACCTGCCCAGCCAAGTTAGCTATGGGATGAATTTAAAGTGGCCAGTTGCTGTGATGGTTCAGTTATCTGTCTCCATATGCCACAAACCGTGTAGTCCAGAAGACAAATGAATTGTCCCTCTCACACATAAGATATACCGTGAATGCAGACACTGTTTATCATGTTCATTCTTTATTTGTCACCAAATCAAAAGGAAAAAGAGCTGATTAGTTAAGTTTGGGGGAATTTATTATTTTAGCCCTAGTAGAAGTTATTATGATATACAGTTTTATAAAAAAAATATAACATTTGGATTTGAATTAGCAATCATACCTTCAGAATCGTGTTCACCATTGGAAGAAACACTGAAGTTGCAACACATGCATTCCTCCAATGAACTTGGGTATGATCAAGTGACTTTCACATCGCACTATAGACTACAGCGCACTACAGAGAGAAATGCCTGTCCTCATGGCCAGCATTGCTTTCATGGCAGCAGATACATGTGTGGCTGGAGGACCTGCCACTCAAAACCGAAAGCCACACGCATGGACAAAAGGGCTCCTCCTTCAGTCTGCCTGTAATTGCCCACACACTGCGGAAGGTGATCAGCTAATTAAACAGAATATCTAATGGCTCTATGGAAGGGATGCGTTGTTTGGGGGGAGGAAAACCATCGCTGCTGAAGATCTTTTTTTTTTACCTGTTCACCCATGTATTCAACAAGCCTTCTCGTCTGTAATCATTTTTACATACAGTACACCAGTAGGACCACACAAATAATGGCCAACTGAGATGTAACAGCCTCCAGCTGCGTATTAGACCAAATTATGAGCCTGAAGTTTCTTGTGAAAACAATATTGGCGAGTATCTATTTTGTAAGGCCGTAGATACAGTTTTTCTCGCACCATCACAGATGACCACAACAGATGGCGTGTAGCTGTGTACAGTATATAAATAACATACTGGAGATTTTATCAAAGTTTGTAACAACTGAACAATTTATTAGGCAGACCTGTACGCCAGCTTGTTAATGCAAATATTTACATGGTCAAGAGGTTCAGTTGTTCAGTTGTTTTTCAGACCAAATGTTAGAATTAGAAAACATGTGAAAAGGCCAAATGTATTTGCTTTAGGTACTCTTTCAGATTCACATATACACATATAGCAAACCCATGGAGGAAAACCCAAGTGTTTTGCATTGCAGAAGAGATTAACCTTGTAAACACGGTTTTGTGATTTAAATTCTCCATCCCACACTTGGAAGAACTAAATCGTCCCTGGCTGATTCTCCGGGCAGGAACCTCATCCTGGAGCAGACCCTGGGGATCACTCCCTATCAGCCTGTTGCTCTCCAGTTTCTCTGCTGCTTCACAAGGCATTTCCAGGCTAATTATTTTGCTCCTTTCTCTGAATAAATGAGTTCCTGGCCTTGGTCAGTACCGGCAATACAATTCTCCCATCAGACATAGTGCTCCATTGAATTCTACATTAATTAACATAACATTAACATAATATTTACTCATTTAAATTTGTAATTAGTGCCTTAAAACATTTTACAAAATGCATGTGAAAGTGGCCCAGTTATGTAGCCTATTTACTTATTTATTTCGATTTGTCTGCCTTTCAATAAGCCATTTTTACAAGACATTTCCCTCTCCAAGCCAAAGGGGAAACATTTTCTCATTTTGCCATCGGGGCTTCATGTCTAGCAATGTCTTTCACTGAAACCATTCTTTTTGGAAATGGCCTATCGCAAGCCTACTGCGCCGATGTGTCGTTAGCATCAAGTACAATGAGCTTAAAATGTGCCTCTCATCTTGTGTGAGAGCTTCAAGGTGGCCTAAATATGCAATGGCACAGGATGGCGAGCGTTCGAGAGAATACGTTGAATGAGCACAGAGCTCCGTCCATTTATCTTTATCACCTGTTGTCAGCATGTTACTGGTTCCTAGCGAGGCGGGTGACAGCTCAATTTCCATTTCCCTGCGCTCTACCCAAGGGGCTTCCCGGGCTCTGAGAAGCGATAGCTTGCGAGTTGACGTCGATCAGAACTTATCGTCATGGGCGTATGATGAGACTTGTGGGAAAATCGCAATTAGACTACCTCTCCTTCACGGCAGACAACGGCATTATGGTGACGTCCTAATCTCATTTTCTAAAACAGCTAGACAGTTTCTGAATAGGCCTGCAGCCTTCACATCTGCTTATCTGGCTGGAGTGAAAGCATCCAAACAACATTTGACTTGATTTATTGCTTACCATGTGGTTAGCTGAAGGAAATGAATGAAAATCGCATCACACAGTTCCAGTAATGCAGCATTGGAACATAAAATGGAACCTGGTGCTATGGCCAGAGCAAATTTGTACTTTTTTTCCGTGCACTGGAGTGGCAGGTCAAAAATATATAAAGACATTAATAAGACAATAAATTATATTAATAATTGAGTCAAGAATGAACATTTCAGCACGAGTAGCATTAAATCCTTAATCTTCTGAGAAACATGCTGTAGGTCATATTCACACCAGACATTTTTCTCACAGGTCAAAATGTTGTAAATTTTAATCAAGACTACGCAACCCCTTTGACATGGGAATGTCGCACACAATTTGATAAACTAAAGGCACTTAGTACAATACCCTTTAAATGCATAACAAATTGATTCATATTGTCCAAACAAGCATACATACAAAAATGGTGGAATACACCATATAACCTGAGATCCAATTCAAGAGCTCAACATTTCTATACAATAAAACTTGAGGCATCTTTTTCTTGTGAATGAGTGCACATTTATTCAATTCAAAAATATTTCATCAAAAAGAAAAAAACTCAACTTTTACGTTGCTTTTCTTCCGCAAACAACTGGGTAATTTAGTCATGTTTTCATTGTTTTGTGGTTCATAGAAATGTATGGAAGACAACCCCTGACAGGATCTTTACATACAAAAAAGATAACAGAAGCCCTTATTTTACACTGCAAAATAGCAGCCCTACAATACTCCAAAAAGGATCAATGGTATAAAAATGATTTTCAATCAAATTACATTCAACGCATTTGAAAGGCCCATTGGCCCACAATTACAGAATAAACTAGAATTAGACAAGCCATAATTACAGCCTAGGAGCTAGGCCCATGCAAACTGTAACACTGAAGACCAGAACTACTGCCAAACAGCAACGGGCTTCAGCATGCGGCAGAACTTTCACACGACGTGCTTTACAGCCGCCGCCTCCGCATGGCGTAATCCTGATACAGAACAGAAGACCAGACAGCTTTGTGCTGATAGGCAATAATACAGAGGAAGAATATGGGATGGGTAACAATGGGTACCAGTACTGGTGGGTGATGGCACAGTTATGAAAACAAGAATTTCCCTTATTGATTACAGACATTTTTAAAAGCTTATTTACTGAACTCCAATGGGACTGCTAAACCTTAAAAAAATATTTTGATCCGTTTCATTTTTCAGACAAGAGACTGAAGACATAAAGGAATAAAATAATGGCTAAATTATAAATTGTGTTCGTCAACCTTGATGCATCTCCTTAAGTGTAGTGCCACCTGCTGGTTGAGTATATAAAAAGCACCCACAATGCACAGTATTCAAAATTGGTCATTAAAAATACAAATATACATTTGACACATATTACAAAACAGGATTTCCTCTATGGATAGTTGTCAGTGACAGGTTAAGCAGATGCAGAGAGAAACTGAAAGAGGCTCAGAAAATTGCTATTTTACCAAATCCACCTATTAAATAAGTTTCATTGAAACAAGCTATCTATCCGCATTTACTGAGATACCTCAAGACAAATTAGCCTATTTTGTAGAACCACACAGGCAATCCAGAAGTACATGCACTGTAAAAATTCCAAATAGCATGTGTATAAAAATGAAGGTCTGTACCATACAAAATAAACTTTGCTGTAAATCCCCCCTGGAACTGCACACGGTTATTATTTTTATCTGACACCTGCACTGTTTGCTTAGCTCTTAGCCTGACTCATCAGTAATAGGCAGCACACCACCTACAATACGGAGGCCACTTTCTTCTGCACAACATTCCAGATTGCTAGATAGGGTTCCGTTATACAACGATGATGAACAATGATTATACAACTGGTGATGAAGCAAATGAAACTTCTAAGATGGATCCTCTGTCCGTTGACTATTGGTGGTATCCATGGTACGGCAAAACCATAGCTACCACCGCCGCCGACTGCTCGCTGAACTATGACCAGGCTCAAGGCGGTCAGCGTGACTGTAATGTTTCCATGACGACTCCAGCTCAGGAAGCAGCCAGCCACAGGTTCCCGGCATGCAGTGCGAGAGGAAAGGCCAAAAGCAGGGCACTGGGACGCGATCTTGAGTATGATGACAAAAGACTAGTTTATTTGTCTAATAGCTGCAGTTTGAAAGTGACTTTACGGATAGGGGTCCCCAGTTGCCACTGAAATATCAAAAGAAACTGAAATTAAGATGTTTAATTTCCTGAAGCCTGAAGTTAGAGGTGGGCGTAACCATCTCCTCAGAGAAACTGATTATTAAGAGCTTGTGAGTCTAAAGGCACTGAGATTACAGGCTCCTTTTGCACAGGATTTTGGTATGGAGTTCTGCACCCCAGAGGAAATGCTGATGACCCAACACTGAAAAGTGATTTGTGATTTACTGTGCACATTCTCACAGTAACAATGAAGTACGCATCAGATAAAGAGGAAATGGGATGCAGCGCTGTGGGGGCTGGTGCGTGCCGCAGCTATGGGACGGTCTCGCTCACTGCTGAACCCCACTAAAACAACTCTATTAAGCAGGCCAATAATCCTTCCCTGAAAGCACTTTTTGCAAAATATCCCTGCCAAATCTTTTACAATGGTTCATAAGAGATAGGGATGCCATTCCTCACCCCCAAATCCCCATTATAAAGCTCCTTTCGGAAGAAGTTTTTTGAAAGACACATCCGAAGTCCCCTTTGAAAAGGGAAACAAAGTAGACAAAAACGTTTGTGGCAGAAACCTTCATAAGGCAACGTAGGAGGGAGGGAACACTGAGCAGGGGGTGGCTGTATGAGATCTGGACTGTCCAGCACTGAACATTACTGCTCTGGTCTTCTCAGACAAAGCTCGTCTGGAAGGCATCGTGGTCCAGATTCCCATGGCTTCTTCATATGTACATAAAAAGGTACAGTAAAATAATCATACAAAACTGTATGATGTAGGAAACGCGAGTGAAAGGGCAGAATGTATGCAGCTGGACCAGGCCGTCCGTCCTGTCCCACTGTGAGTCTGTCATTACAAAGAGACCTCCGCCTCAGCGCTTTCCACCGTCTCCGCCAGCGTGACCACCTCCTCCTCGGAGGGGTCCAGTTCTGCTGCCTTTATGATGATGGCCCCTTCAGACAGCAGCACCTCCTCCTGCCCCACCTCCTCCTCCTCCTCCCCCGGGCTGCTGCCGTTGGTCTGGCCGTGTGCGATGGCGTCCAGCCTGAGGCGGTACTGCTCCGCCTCCTGCTCCTTTCTCTGCAGCTGCTGCCGGTACTCCTGGGCCTTACGCGTGGCCTCCTGCAGCTGCTCCTGCAGCCGCTCCCTGCTGTCCTCCTGCACTGCCTCCTGGGGAGAACGCAACCGGCACACAGCTCAAGACTTCCCAAAGGCACACAAAGGCTCTACCTGAGAACCACACTTTTTTGGGGGGGGGTTTAAGATTTTCTGTAAAGTCAGAGGCTGTCAGTTTGGAGAATGCCGCACTAACCTTGGCCTTGGGCTCGGTGTGGTTGGCCGCCGGTTCCAGTCTCCTCTTACGGGTGGGAGTAGGCTGGACCTCCTCTTCCACCACCTCCTCTGTGATCTGGCTGGCTGGGACTGCTACCACTGCACACAAAATGCAGAACACACGAGAGATCACTACTCTGCCCTCCTCTGCGTTAAAATTCAACTGAGAGAAAATAAATATGCCTGCTATTCAATTTCTTAGGGCTGCAATCCTGTGCTTCAATGTCAACCAGGCATTCGTGGGCTAGCTGCTGAGGAGACCATGTCAAATATATGGAATGCCTAGATAAATTGAGTAAATAAAATAATCTTAAGTATTGTACTTGCAACTAATAACTAAAAGGCTGGTTTCATATAGTGTGCAAGCTTGCTAGCTAGCAGTATGCACAAAAATCTAAAACTGCTTATCGATGTGTTTTGATTGAATGTATGATATAATGTCAGACCCAAGTAGTGCCACATAGGTCATTAGAAGAGCTGCTCTACAATACAGGTAGCAATGACATTCTTCCTGTGAAATGCTGTATTTGCGTTACCCCAGGCATAATGAGACTCGTATCACCCGAAGGTTTTAATGGCAGAACCCTGCAGACATGAGTGAAAGAGACAGGATGCTGAAAAACAGGCAGGAGGAAGCTGTAAGTGCCTAACGCTCACTTTGCTGCCCCTGCTGCATGGTGACAAAGAACTGCTGTCCGAGTCCGCCCGTCTGCAGATTGCCATGTTGGTCTGTCACTATGGTGATGACCCTCTGACCCCCATCGCCCACCATGTGCTGGATGGCTGAGTCCACCGAATTGGCAGCCGTGACCTCCTCCAGTTCCCCTGCAGGAGGAAGACAGCACTGTCACTCACAGCTAAGGGAGGTGTGCCGTTGCAGAGAGGGGAGAGGCACTCTGCATTTTCACCCAGACAAGCCACAGCCGGCTTTACCTGGACGTGAACAGAAACTCTAACAGGTGACAGTGAGGTTGCATCTCAAAGCTCAAACATATGCCAATGCTGGCTGCCTACATCCGTCTGTCAACATTCAGAAAAGACAAACACTATTCATGTTAGTTTTTAATATATTTTATCATAACTTTATTTGTGTGCACACAGTAGTGGCTTGAGCCCCAATTATGTGAGATGCATTTAAAATGGGTGCCAATCACAAGAACAGCAGTCGTACTGTGCAGCTGAGATAACGGCTTCCAGGCTCTGCACATGAAAAGTATTCATTTACACAGCACACAATACTGGCGCTTCTGGATGTATGTGAAGAGCACAATCTCTCCTCATTTCATAATTACATCCCAGTTATCCATTCTTTGAATGTTTAAGCAAATCACTGTATTCCTGGTTGTTTCCCCGTCCTTGTATGATTGTTGCTGATGCACAGATGCCTTTCATATCAAGCAGCACATGATGGAAGAAACATTGGTTGATAATGTATTCTCTGACATTTTCATAGTTAAATACATTATGTCTCAAGTGCATATGCACAACAGCATATGGGACATTAATCCCAGCCCAAATTTGACTTAACCGCATTTGTGACTATAGAGCAATGATATATCTGAAGAATTATTATATGAATACAGTGGGGTTTAAGATGACACTACTGAATAGACGAAACTGGCTTCATGCCACTACATTTCCAGTTATGCTATTGAGAAAAACTGAAAAAGAAATGCACTCTATGTTGCAAAAAAATGTTTTTCTTCAATCTTCCACTGGAAGGAGTAAAATGCTTTTGAACAGCCACAATAGTTAGAATAAAACTGATTATTATCCTAGAATAACCGCTTTTGTTACCTGTTCTATTTGAATGAGCCATGGGGCCGGAAGCTTCCGCCAGTGCTGCTAGTGTAGCCAGTACAGACGTGGTGGAGACAGACTCTTCTACAAGACAAGCAATGTAGAACACATCACGGTTTGCTCTGGATTTGGTTCACTTTTGCATGACGTTTCTTATTCCTCCTTTAAAATCCAAGGATTCTTCTAGAACACGCCAGCATAGCAGCATTCTATCACCCCAAGGATGACCTTGCTGAATTAGAGAGAATAACAGCACTGACCTTTGGAAATAGACCCGCTATCTCTGAACAGAATTGGAAATGGAACTGGCCATTAAAAAATGAAATCCGATTAAAAACAAACAAAAATTAACTCACACTGCCTGTCTGTGTTTGATGTTAAACTTCCTAATTAAATTTTGCTTTTGTTTGTTGTTTTACACACAGAGAAGTAGTGGCAGTGGGAAAGGACTCCCACTGTGTGCCCATACCTGAGGTAGATTTGGCCGTGGTGTAGATGAGGTCGGAGAGGTTGACCACCCCAGCACTGGAGAAAATAAACTGGGGTGAGGCAAGGGCAGCCAGGGTACTGCCTGCCAGGTTGTTCTCTGGGTTCAAATTCACCTGGGTCTGCATCCCTTCCTGAAAACACACATGCATGCATCGTGTTCAGAAAGGAGAAACCAGCTACTGTCATCCTTCAACGTGGACCGTATCTGAAGGGAGTTTATAAGGGAATGTATCTCGCCTGCAATAAGACCACGAGCTCGGCGTGGTGGCGGTCCATGGCGATGTCGAAAGGCGTTTTGTCGAATTTGCTGAGGGCGTGGACGTCGGCTCCGTATTTGAGCAGCAGCTCAGCGACCTGCCGGTGGCCGTGCTCGGCCGCCCAGTGCAGAGCGGTCATCTTCAGCATGTCTTTGGCATTGATGTCTGCCCCACTCTGCTGGGGGGCATGCCCAAAGAGGAGAGAGGGGCAGTAGGTGAGACGGCACATTTTACATGCGCTTACAGAGACGCTCTTGTCCATTTACAATGTGCCAAGAATTAAGAGATTCTGCTCAGCAACAGCTTTACCGAATCCATTCGGGGTTCCCCATGCACTATTTGACTAATTGTTTTGCATTCAGTTGTTCACTTTGTAAGCCCACTAATTTACTGTAGCATGGAATTATAGGCTTTCAGGAGAATAATCTATAACTCTCTGATTGTCATTTTGTCCATGAAATGCAACTTATATCAAAATAAATGGAGATTGTTGTTGCTGTCGATAGCTTGGATGTCACATCCAGTTATGGTGATCATCAGACCACAGTGGATGGCCGAACTGAAAAAGTTTTATGTTTTAAATTCTTTAAAAACTTTTTGCCTGAAGACTGCTTTACATTCCAGTTTAAAGGCTAGGTCAGACCAATGGCTGCTACTGGCGACTCTTCGCAAAGCTCAAGGTTTTCAACATTCTAAAACTGACCTGTTCACATCAAAGCTACGAGATGAAACATTTCTCTTGGTCAAGAATTCATGAGTAGTTTCAACCTCCCAGGAGACAGGAAGTTGAAACTTTCATACTTCGCTTTGGATAAAAGCGTCAGCTAAATAAAATGTAATATAATGACAGCACTGCCATCCATCTTCTCACCTGACTTCAGAAAGACTTCACAGCTGTCGCAATAAAAGTAGGCGGAGAATTCATTCTACTTCAAATTTCAGTTCACAGCACTTGTTGGTGCTCGTGCCATGCATTTACAGGCTCCTGCGAGAGGGGAGTATTTACCCCGGCCAGCAGCTCCACAATGGAGGAGTGGCCCTCAGCAGCAGCCATGTGCAGGGGGGTCCTGTCCACCTTAGTGCGAGCGTCCCGGCTGACTCCCGCTCTCAGCAACACCTCCGCCGTGGAATAGCGTCCGTACTGAGCTGCCAGGTGCAGCGGCGATGTCCCCAGCTGTCATTCAAAACCAACAGACAAGGTATATGAAAATATAGAAAACTGCTGGAATAAAATGTTGGCAAACCCATATAAGAAATATCCTCCTTGAATACAGGAAAAGAGCTTATACCTTTTCCTGTATTATATTTGTCACAATGAATGGTTTTCCGACCTTTAGATAAAATGTGTTCTAAGACAAAGAGAATCTGAATAAACACAAAACACATTTCTTAAATTACCATGCTATTTATTAATACCCAAATCACCCATACAAAAAAGTAATCCCCCCCTTAAACATACTAAGAGATTGCACCACCTTGGCAGCAATAACCTCAACCAAACACTTCCTATAAATTGGTAGGTTTTTGAGCATGAGCTGCACGTTTTAGGTCCTGTCACAAGCACTTTGACAGGGCCACTCCACAACTTTAAATTAGCTTATTTTCAGACATTCAGATGTGGACGTGTTTTTAATAATTATTTTGATGCATAGCCCAATTACACCTGAGCTCACAGACAGATCAGTGGACATTCCCCTCATGCTCATACTCTGACAAGTCATCCAGGTCCGGAGGCAACAAAGCATCCCCACACCATCACACTACCACCACCATGTTTTTATTTTACAATTAAATTCTTACTGTGAAATGCTGTATCAGTGTTACCCCAGGCATAATGAGACTCGTATCTCGTATCATCTGTCCATAGAACATTGGGGATCATCCAGGTGATTTACAAATATGAGAAGCATTGAAGCAGTGGTTTTGACCGTGCTACTCTCCCATGAATCCCATAGAGGCCTGCAGATCTTTAGATGTTCTAAAGGGATCTTTTGTGACTTTTGTCACTGCGCCCTTGGAGAAATTTGGGCAGGTGGGCCATGCCTGGGAATATTTACCACTGTTCCAAGTAGTCCCAGAGCCTTAGAAATGGCTTCAGAGTGGCCTAGACAAAGTCTTCACTTGAACCCAATAGAGATGCCGTGGCAGGATCTGAAACAAGCATTTAGCTAATGCTTGAAAATTTGTCAGAATTAAAGTAGCACAGCAATATGAAAGGCTGATACAAAATTATAGGAAATGTAATTATTGCAGCTAAAGATGGTGCAACCAGTTTTTACCTTTATTAAGTTTGAGCTTACAGGGGTGATTTTGGTGTTTGATCACTTTTTTCATGAAATAAGTAAAATGGCAATTTAAAAAATGCGTTTTGTGTTTACTCAGGTTCCCTTTGTCTAATATTACATTTTCTCTAAAGATCCGAAACAATTCAGTGTGACAAATATGCCATAATAGAGGAAATCAGGAAGAGGAAAAATACTTTTTCAGGGCACTATGCAACACAGACTCTCTCAATATTTACTCTGCTAATTACCTACAATTTATTATTATTATTTTTAATCAGGAATATAATTACCTCTGTCATTGTGTTCACATCTCAAAGCTTCACAAAAACCATCGCTGGTTTCTCATTAAAGGCTAGCCAATTTCTCAAAAATGAAAAGAATCTGTCATGCTTGTCAACATCACCCTGACAACAGTGGCATGATGGATTACCCAGTCTGTGGTGAAGGGGGCTCCATTGGCCATGAGCGACCTGACGTCATCGTCTTGTCCTTTTCGTGCAGCTTCCAACAGCCTCTTCCCTAGATCCACCAATGACATCTAAATTGAACGAAAATATTTCAAAAAATGTGGGAAGTGTTTAGGTAATTTGTTTCGTTGCAAAGTAGTTTTCTGTTACGCCTGAAAATTCTGAGAGGTCAGTTGAAACAGCGGCAATAGAGGATGTTTTTTGTTTTTTTTAATGAATTTGTACTAATGACTATGACAATTCGAAGTATGTCTTACGCATAGCAAATACACTTAGTAATACTGTTTTTGGTAACGCTGCAGTGTACGTTCTAATATGTATGTAAATATTAATATGAGGCTTAAGAGGTAAATAAATATAAATTTAAGTTTTGTAAATGTAAACAGGTCTAAAAATGTTAAACAAAATTGTGGTAAAAAAATATATTATCTAATTTAAAGAAATAAAGCAGGGCTGCTCAACCTTGTTGCTGGGGCACAGCACACCACATTCAACAGCTAGAGATGCTAATTAAATGAAAACCTACAGGACGGAAGATCTCAAAAGAACTGGGTTGGCCAGCCCTAATGTAAATAAATCTTTGTAAATAAAATACAATCTCAGCCACGTTGTACAAGTGTTTCTATAAGTGTTTCTAATAACGCAACACGTTACTGTGGTACCGTTAGTCTCACATCACTCTAGCTCTGCTTGCACACCTAATTTTAAGTGGTGATAGCTCGACCGCAGTTTAGCGCTAGCTAGGGAAACATTTAACACACATTTCACGAATGTCTACCTCAATATTTCTAAAATCAAAAATCACTTTTAATCCTGTAGGAAGTTCTTTAGTAAATAATAATAGCAATTCAACAGCATGTAGCTAGCTATCTGACTAGCTAACTGGATTGATGTAATAAGTTAGCTAGCTAACGTTACCAGGCGTTCAAGCAAGTTAGCTCTGCTGCAATTATTTAGCTAGCTAATGTTAACTAACAGTTTCATAGATATACATATGAAAATGTGACCAATAACAGTTAGCTACCCACATTACAACTTATATTTATCTAGCTAACTTGCTAAACAACTAACGTTATCTAACTATGCAACTATGCAGTAGGTTGCTACTTTTCCACTTGTTGCGAAGCTAGCTGTCTAGCAATAGCAAGCAAACTGCAGCAATAACAGGTATTTCAGATACAGGATGACTAGCTATCACTGCTAGCTAACGTGTGGTCTGTAAAACTGGTGTGGAAAATGCCTGCTAGCCAACTAGGCTAGCGCAGTTAAATTAATGTTATGTTTCAATAACATACCATTGGTTCATTTTAGCGCAGTTAATTATTAATGTTTATTAGCTAACGTTAATAATGAACATTAGGCTAAGTTACTTTATTTTTCAATATTGCAATTGTGGCTAGCTGACTAGCTTACGCTCTAACTCCTGATAACACTGGTAAATAACGTTACGTATGGTAAACTAAGTTGGTGCGTATAGCGCCAACTTTCCGAAGCATATTTAGCTTGGTAGCAAGCTAGCTCGACTAGTTAAAATGGTTAGCTGGCTATTAGTTAACGTTTACACAGTGATGATGCTTTGGTGATAGCGCATTACTTACCTCGACGTCAGAGGAGGAAAAAAACTAGTTTTCAACATTTATTGAAAAAAAATGTTTGTTTTATCTCATCTATCTTTGATGTAACTTTTAAAATATATATATATATATAACTTATATTTTATTTTCCGCGGCCGCACCAAGATGGCGGAATAGCGACACCGGAAGTGGAAACGACTAGGTCACTCTCTGGCGCATGGATACTCCGTAATCGTTTGAAATTAATTTTGTTAGTTTTTTGCCAATGGCAGTATACTTTTATTCTCACTCATCTTTCTTCGGTATATCGATCATTCTGCATCATTAATTATGTGGATCATTTTGAAATGTAATTTTGACGGTTTAATTACGTACTAGTTAACGGGACGCGTTACAATAAGCATTTGGAGGTGTGCCTTGGCACCAGAAGAAGTTCCGGCATGTATGTTTGTTTTTGTTTTGGCGGTAATGAATGAAAGAGTCTAACGTAGCGATAGCTACTGTTGTCTAGCTATATTGGTCAGAGCAGTTTACGCAATTGGTTGTGTTTTTCTCCGAAGACAACAGAACAAGTTGTTTCAGGCTGTCAGTCTCTTGACGGAACTGTACGCGATATTGTCACGCGTGTGATCTAGGGTATTCCAGGTTACTGCTTTGATTCATGGCTAGCTTTCTCCCAGCTGGTAAGACAGTAAAGTCATGGAACCTCTAGCTACGTATGACACTACACTAGGTTGTCGTAGCTAGCTAGGCCACTAAACAAATCTCATATTCTGAATAAAATGAGAATCCTGTCTGTACATATAATGTTGAAGCTTACGCCTGGTAACGATTATTCAAACAAATAGGTTGCCGGCTAACTTTACTGTTCTAATTATAGTAAATTAGCTATGCCTGTGACCCATAGCCTGACTGAAATCCGTCGCTCCGCAAAGTGTGTTTCAGTTCTTGCTTGAGGGAGAGCCAAGTCCTTCTCATATTCATACAATATTTTTCAAACAAAACATCCAGAGCCCTTTCATTAGACCTGGTAGGGATATAATTTTCTCATGTGACCCATATAATATTCCTAGGAGATATTACAAGGAATGGTATCCTGGGTCTATTTTCATTTTGTGTGTGGAACCTTGAAAGCTGACAAAATGTTTATGTTGCAGTATCCCTCAGATATTGTGCTATGCATGTACTAGACTAGTGTGATATATTGCAGTGTCTGCATATCTGGCATATTTTATTGTCTCTGATATATTACTTTATTGCAACCCAGTATACACTTGGAAACCAGAGCTTTGGTTCAATTCCCACTGGTTTGTAATTTTCTATTTGCTTAAAGTTGTCTTATCAATGAATTGACTGTATGTCAAGCCTGTGAAATCTTTGGTAAGTCTATGCCAATAGAGCCACAGGTGGAAAAACCAGAAGTAAGAAATATAGTTAGTATAGTGTCATTAGAGATGCCAATCCCACATTGGAACATTGCAAAAGTAAAGCCTTTCCTGTCACAGGCTGATGCAGAGAAATTACCACAGTCATGGAGAGAAGAACTCCACAGCTCCTGTCAAAAGGTGTTGTTGATGTTGTTTTTAGCCACTAAGTAGAAGAGCCAGACATGGGACTATCATGTCCTTTAAATGTACAACACATATGGATTAGCCAGTGTTAACAATCAGCACAATCAGTCACACATTCATTTTAGGCCTATAGCCATTATCCATAGTATGTTGCTTTTTTTTTTTACCAAATACATCGAATCTCAATATTCAAAACATTGTACATTTATGGGTCACAAATGAAAGGAAAAACCTAAATATAAGGCCAGTTTCACAGATGCAGATAAAGCTTAGTCCTGGACTAGGCTAAATTCTTTATGGAGAATATCCATTAAACATTACACTTAGTCCACGACACATCTGTGTCTCATATTTTCATATACGTTTTCATACTTAAACCATTCAGTGGTCCCTTTTGCCCTGTCTTATCACACTCTCAAACCAACAGCGATTGGCTGTCATGCAAGGCACCAGCCAGCTTGTCAGGAGTAATTGGAGGTTAGGTGACTTGCTCAGGGACACTTCGACACACCCAGGGTGGGCTCGAACCAACAACCCTCCAACTGCCAGACGACTGCTGTTACCTCCTGAGCTGGGGCGACATTGCATTTTTATACATCATACACCTGTGTGGATGCATCTGTTTCTCCACTCATTTATCCAGGTGTTTCCTTTAATGTATCACTCGTCTGTGTGTGTATACACAATATATATCTTGAGGGACTTATACAGTCAACTTTTCACCTCACTTTAAATTTTCAGACAAGCAACAGTAAAAGGCATGTATTAGAGAATGTTGGATGACAGTGCCAAATCAAAATAAACGGCTTCATTTTTTTAGTGTACCATTCCGTTTTATCCATTGGAGGCGCTATGTGGTTATGCCTGAGAGATTGGGCTTTAAAAAAAAAAAAAAAACGAGACAAGTTTAAAAGAAGAATTTCCTGGTTGAGAACTTGGAACCACACCTCAGTAGGCTAGCAACTTAGAACAGAACTTCGTGAGTGAGATAAAGCATTGCTGCTGGAGTTTTTAATGAGGATATCCTTGCTGCTTGAAGTGTGGCGGCCGGTTTGACAAATAAACAACCGAGGTAAATTATACAAATCTGTTTGAAAGTTGTTCAGACGCCGAGTGCAACTGAAAACAATGTAAGAGAACATTGTTGTTGTTTTTTTGCTATTTAACGCTGTTAACCATTCAGTTCGGCTACCCATGTGAACATTGTGGTGTGCACTCGCTGAAGTGAAACAATCACGGCAAAATGGTCATAGTCTACTCCACTATAGTCTATAGCGGAGTGGTTGCAATGGAAATTGAAAGCGGCGGTAATCAGTCAAGCCTACTTGTAGTTAATTGCAAATTTTCGTCCCTGTGCTGTTGTAATTAGATGCTTTTTTTCTTTCGTTTAGTAGTCATATATTATGCGGTAGCCTAATCACAGAGGAGATGATGGTTACAGTATTTGCTAAGTTCATAAAAATATTTTAAGTTGTTTTCCCATGTAGGCTTTAGTTGCGCCTGATGTGTACGCAAACTTCTAACTTATGGTATTATGCAGTGACCGGTTTAAACCACAGTTGGCCTAGCTACTTGAAATTATTTTATTAAATAAACAAGAAGATTGCACAATAACAGAAATTCTCTCTCAGGTATTTAGCCGTGCAGCGTTTTCTAGAGGACTTTCACACCGCCAATGAATAAGTTGAATGGAAGTTTAGGTTTTTTGCCGAAATCAGAAATGCGAAAATGTCTGAAGCAACCCTTTTTACGTTTGTGTCAGCAGTTAAAAAAATAATAATTTTTTTGAAAAAAAGATTCATGTGAGATTCATGCCTGCCATTGATATGTTTTTCACTGTTTCATATCCTTTCATTTTTACATTGGTTTGTGTGTCTTCGTCTCGTAGGCTACACAGTTTAATACAATAATTGGTAGACATGCAGTTATGATCACAGGTTGTTTGATGGGATTTAAGTCTGGAGACTGAGATGGATATTGCAGAACACTGATGTTGTTCTCACTTAACCATTTCTGTGTGGATGCACACTCATTGAGCACTTTATTAGGTATTTATTAGACTTATTTTGAAGTAGAAGTATTTTGCTGCTGTAGCCTATCCACTTAAAGGTAATGATGTTTGTCGTGTTCAGAGATGCTATTCTGCATATCACTGTTGTGATGTGTGGTTATTTTCTCAGACTCGTTAACAACGGGTTTCAGGACCGCTGCTCACTGGATGTTATTCCACTCCATTCTCTGCAAACTCTAGAGACTGTTGTGTGTGAATTCCAGGAGATAACCAGATATCTGAGATACTCAAACCACCCTGTCTGGCACCAACAATCATTCTGCGGTCGAAGTAACTTGGATTTCATTCATTTGGTCTGACAAATAGCTGAACCTCTAGACCATGTCTTGATGCTTTCATGCATTTAGTTGCTGCCACATGATTAGCTGATTACATATTTGCATTAACGAGCTAGTGTATAGGTCTACCTAATAAAGTGATCCAAAGAATTTGCTGTTATGGTATGGAGGTGGCATTTTATCATTCTTTTTGAGACTTTGTGACTCCAAGATGCGACCAATCTGTGCTATTTTTAAACTGTCATCCTTTCGGGTTCTTCATGGCCTCCATCACCATCTTTTTTACTGTCTATTGGGAAAGTGTGCTCTTGTCCTCTGCCTGGCAAGTTTGCGATCATTCCATATGTTTTGCACGTTTTTATTATTTTTATTATTGCCCATACAGTGCTAAATGGTATGTGCCAATGATTGACACCTATGGTTTTCATAAAACATTAGATTAAAAAAAGATCAAAGATCAAAAATATTTAAATTGGAGAGTAAATGTATTGAAATAAAAGTATATAGTTTTACTGTATTTCCCCCTCTTATAGTTTGTGCTTTTTTTTAGACTAGAACAAAAACACGTCTTATAGGTATTACCCTCTGTGCTGTTTCTATGAATTGTATTAGGCTATATTAAATGATACACCAGGGAGGAATTAGTGCTGCTCTATTGTGGTTTTTGGAGTCATGCTCTTGACTGTGTAACGTGTAAAGTATTAGACCTCCTGCACTACGTGATTTATCTTCTGCTAGGCGAATCTAAACATTCTCTGAAGGAACTGGTGAGTTCAAAGTGCAATGTTTAGCGATCACACTAGTTTTGCAACCTAATTAAGGGTTAACTACTAATGAAAATGCCTTCCTGTAATTCCTTCCACAAATAATTGTCCCCCCCCCTTCCTCTATGCTTTCAATTGCTTGTAAGAAGTTGAGCTAAGTTTGCTTGGATACGGTGCAATTGGTAAGATGTATGCACAATTCCTGTACATTTTCCTTCAAAATGAATGTAAATAGTGGTACACAGCTGGCTGATTGCCCACATTGGTGAAACTACAGCAATGGAACTAATCTTAAAATTCTACTGGGCCAAATCCACTGCAGTGTTCCTCATCCAGAAAAACAAAACTACTGATTGCACTATCAAATAATGGATTACTTATTAAATGCAATGGCCTCATTTCTGATTTAGTAATAGTTTGATAAACTACAGTTGTCCAGCTTTTGAGTTGACCTCTTGTTATTTTGAGTGACTACATCAGTGCTTTCTTTGAATGAATGCATCAGATGTCAGTGAACACAATAAAACGGGTGTTGCATTACAGTGGCTCAAAGAATGTTTGCCATGGTTTCTTTTTATTGACGTAAAATACTGACTTTTGGACTTTTTCGACATCGCCATTTCATTACGGTCCATTTTACAAAATTGAAATGTTCAGATGATATAATCCTCTCCCGGTAATATCAGTGACTCCTGTATACAGTATAACAGCGGATTACAAATTAAGCTTTATCCATAATTGGACAGTTTAGCAGTCCTTACCAGTGCACCTGACCTTGCAATTGTTCTTTCGACTTTCTTGGTTTGAATTTGATGGTCTCCAAAATAAGACCGGTATAATAAGCCATGTGAGCTGCCCCAATTTTTCTTACTTTAAATGGTTCTGACCAAATGTCACAGGAAGATTGATATTGCTATGTGTGTAATGTAGCTATACATCAAGTATGTACTGTACCATGTAGTCTCAAACTGAAAACATTTCAGATCTCCTATCAGGCCTTCGATCTTCTGGCAACATTCTGTTGGATAATCCATGAGGGATCAGTTGTGATTTTGTTATAAGGATGTGAACATGCAATTAAATGCAGTTGATTACAGTCTGGATATTTCACTTCTGTTCGATTGCTTTACTGGTTCTGTGTTTTCTTTGTAATCTTATATCTCAGTTTTCTCGATTTATTTTGGTTTGAGTATTTCAAACTTCAAAATGGAATATGATTTAGGCTATGTTTTAGCTTGGTACATTGGATGCTTTGGCATTGTAAGGCACTAACCCAATACTATTTGATTAATGGGAAGCAGAATTCATCATTTCACAGGAAGGCAGCATGAGAGAAACTTCATGTAGACTACAGCATATTTGCAGTTTGCTATGTGTAAGTGGATGAGGATACGGCCGATTTCCCTAAGAATATACTAGCTTCAGACATGTGGAGCAATCTTATTATGATAAGAATGGACAACTTGCAGTGCAAACTATTGGCCGTACAGGAGATTTTGCCTACACATTGTCAAGGGGGCAGAAGGTGCCTTAAGATTGCATTGGCAGTGTCTTAACTTTGCTAATGGGAATTGAAGGCCTCTGTTGGTGTGCAGGGCCTTTCCTTGATTTATTTGGTGATTAGGCACTGCATCTGAGTGGTGTATAATTTTACTTTCTGGCATTTGTTTCTACCATCACTTGAAACTACTCCGCTCTCACCAGTCCTGAGCTGTTCTGTTACAGGGTGTTTGGAGGCACTCGTCCAGATTCCTGGATAGTAGACTGTATTCCTTTACTAATAATGTAGAAATGTCGATGCACTTTGCTTCAATGGAACACCCCTGGACATACTGACAATAGTGCTCTCTAAAGTACATGTCACTCTTTAAGTGGAGATTCTACTCCACGTTTTGCCACACCCTGGCTTTGTCCTTACCATTTATTATTTTACCATGTTCTCACCATATTTTACATAAGCTTCAACCACATATTGTGCCAAATCACTCCAGTGATGGAGGACAAAAGTCCTCTGACTGCTGATTACAAATGGGCCTATCTGTGAAGAAGAGGCCAGATTCAGGGCATTGGGAAGTTGATCTGTAGCTGGCTCTGCAAGCCAGTAGACTTGCTTAACAAAAGGCCGCTTATATTGCTAAAAATGGTAGTTCCCTGGGGCCTTCGTTGATATTTGCTGAGAAAAATGCAAGAACTGTGGCCATTCCAGTGTTGGAAAAAACAAAAAGAATCTTAGCAATTGAATCCCTCTTGTCTCACCAGTCACAGGTTAATGCAATATAACCTTTTTATAGGTGCGCTAAATAGACCTGCAATGTAATTCTTATTTTAATTCTAAAAATCCAGCTATACCTCTCATACATTCAATATGAATCATTATGTGAGAGCTTGGTGGGTTGATGACGGGTTATCTTCAACTGTCTTCTGTGGTGACCCGGTGAATGGGGTCAGCTCTCGGTAGATCTCCTTTCCCTTTGGACACATTGACTGCAGGCTTTTACGGGGCTGGCCTAGTTGAATGCTTTCACTTCCTTGCCGCCACACACCCTCCCCTCTGTCTGCTGTCAGTCTTTCTGCGTTTTGAGCCCATTATTGCCCCTTTAGCCGGCACCGTCAACATAGTAAACAGCCAGAGAACTCGGGGAGCAGACTCACACATTTTTGCAGAAATGGAAGCACTACTGTGTGACAGCTTGAGAGATTCAGTAGCTACATCCCTTTGCCTTGTTGTGTGCAAGATGGGATTACACTAAATCTTTAAAGTGTGAAAATGGAAAAAATAGCCACCATTACAGTGGTGATTACTTTGTAGTGACTAGATGAATACTGGACTCTGGATTTCTAAGTGAATGTTAATTCTTGTTAATGACCGTGAGTATGAGGGAATATGTAGACGTAAGCCATGTGATATCCTGCAACATCAAGTCCTGAAACCAAAGACAACGTGAACACAGAGCCTCAAATGGAGTTCAGTATTCTTCCCCTAAAACCAGGAGCAATCAGTTCATTGCCCAAAATAAACTGTAATATTTGCCAAGTCCTGAGAAGCTGGCCACAGAAATCTGTTCAGCTTGGCTGCATAAGGAACCAAGCCAGTCCATAAAAGGGATGTGAAGCTCAGTTGGCTTGGATGACATTTGTACTCATCACATGCATGGGGTTTTCCTTTTGTGTCATCTATGGGGCAAGTTGCGGAAAGTCCTGAATTATATTTTCTTTCAATTTCAATTTATCATTGACTGATAAATTGATTTTGTTTTTTTCATTCTGACCAATGATAAGTCGATACTGTCATAAGAATGATGAGTCTGAGGGGAAAGTCTGCTAAAAGGTCGAGATGCCTATAGGCATACTTTACGTAAATGGGTACTTTTCCAAAATCGGTTTAAAAGCTGTATGAGTTCCTTTTTTTCCTTTCCCTTAGAGCAGTCAGCCAGTGGAATCTGTTTGTGTTTTGACAGGTAAGAACAGAGGCTGTGAGACTCCTGAGACGCATGCCAGAGGAGCTCAGCTGGAAGGAAGAGGACTGGAAGACCTGAGGTTTTTAGGAGGATTGAGGGCTGGTTGAGGGACTGATTTTCTGGACAAAGTGCAGAAATTCCAGGACTTCAGCAATTAAGGAAAAGGCAACAGGCTTGCCTCCCGCCACATCTTCAGCTGCCTGCAGGGCGGCGAAAGGGAGCAAAGAGCTGAATTGGAGGACAGCAGGGATGAGCGAGTTCTGGCACAAGATGAGCTGCTGTGTGGTGGCCAAACCCCCACCGGTGAGATGTTTGTTTTTTCTTTTATAAATGTGTTTTGTTTAAATAATATCTTCTCATAATCCCATTCAGTTTCAGCCATTGACTTACTGTGCCTTCTGCAGTAGGCGTTCATATCTTGGTGTTGCCAAGGTCCTGTTTCTGACAGTACCTCTCTCCCTACAGACATTTTGTAATGCTGTCAGTCAGAATGTCCATCACATGCGCTCAGAACTGGGTTAAACTGCTGCAAATGGGAAACTGGACAAATGTAATCTTTTTAAATGATTCACTTATGTAAAATCACGGGGTCTGGCAAGAGTGTAGATGTGTATGTGAGACAAAGACGTCTCTGTCTGATGCGGCTGTCAGATCCTACAGGGGGTTCCATAGCATACAAACTGGGTTTCTGGAACAATAACTGGAAATGATGGTTTTGGCAACGAGTACAAAGCATTGAAGTTTTCTCCAGTATACAACCCACAGTTAATCCATTAGTTTTGGGCTTTAATGAGTAAAGGGTAGAAATGTCAAAATATTACCTAGAAGTAAGTGTGTTCTTTGACCACTTGAGAGAGCTTTTTCCCACCTACAGTCTTGCTAAAAAATTTCATTTTATATCACTTCATCTACATTAAACTCATTTTGATTAAATTCATGTATTTTGTCTGGTCAGTTGTTAGCCCTGTGCGAGTAACATTTCCACAGTGTGTAAATCTGTCACATTGGTGTCAGATTTCTTGGTCATTTTGCTATTATATAAAAGTGAGCACCCTTGTAGAAACGTGACCCCACTGATAGTATTGCAGGTTATGAAATTGAATACATTCTCAGTTATTCAATTTCATAACCTGCAATGGTAGAATAAATACAAATATGTAATCTTATTTTCTTATTTTATGGGAATACAAATTACTGACCAAACGTATTGCATTTTTGTATTGTGTATGCAACCATACGAGCATGAACAGTCAAACACATTTACAGACAATAACCTTTTTGCATAATACATGTTTAATGTATAAATGTTACCTTTCAATGTGGTTGCTTTTGGCTGGATTTTACATGGTCACAATTTATACAAATTTTTTAAATGTTATAATTATTTTGGTGGGGGGTACAGGTCAGTTTTCCATGCGGTCAGAGTTCTGTATGACACCAGCACTCCAAGAACAATGTTATCCTGGACAGATTGGAGGGTATCGGGAGTGGCGTGTATACACTGTGGGTGTTTGTCCAGCTCCATGCCGAGACTTCCTCTGCCGCCTGATGCCAGGGACTAATGTGGAAGCGGGGAAAGAAGTGCCCTCCTCTGACCCCTGCTCTCCCAGACTGGCAGGCAGGCGAGCGCACTCTGCCTCTTGCTCTTTTATTCCTTGGCCTATGCTGCCCAGTGGCTGACTGACAGGTGACCTTTGACCCTAGTCTGTTTGTAGTGAGGGTTCTGTAATGTTAGCAGTTTACACCCTTCACCCCCTTTGGAGCTGTGTTCAACAATGAGCGAAGGCTCCAAAGGGAGGAAGTCTGCTGGTCGAGCCTTCCTATCGCACCCCCCCCCCCCCTTCCTTTTTTTTTTTTCTTTTTTTTTCTCCATGTTTTTCTTTTTTCTTTTCTTTTTTGTTAGTATTTTTAGGCTTGCGTTTGTTCTATTGTTGGCGAGTGGGCTGGAGCGATGTTTTTTATTAAGCATACTCATGTCATTTCCCAGCAGATGGAGGCATGTTTCATGTTGTTGTTTTGGAAGGTGGTGATGGTTTTTCCTCCTGGCCTCCTGCATTAAAAGCCTTCGGTTTTAAAATGTAACCGTCGTTAGTCACGGCCCGTTCAGCGAACATGTAAACAGTCAGCCAGTCTCTGCTCACAGCACCCTACTGGTGTACATGCTGCTTGCTTTGCGCTCTGTCTTTGCCTATACCCCATCTTTTATGAGCGAGCTGTTTTATTTTGGGCAGTACAGAGAACTTTGAAAACTGTGATACTGGGTTGGATGGTTCAGGTGCATGTAACCGAAAGCCAGTATAAAGAGTTTACACACGTGACATCCTCCACAAGTGTAGCATGTAGTGGCAGGTCGCTACAGTAGTGATTCTCCATGCTGGTGGACAAGTGATGACAAGTCTACAAAACGGAACAAGATGTAATGGGGAGGAAAGTACTAGAAGGTGAGAATGTCCTGACTT
Organism: Conger conger; assembly: GCF_963514075.1. NCBI lineage: Eukaryota > Metazoa > Chordata > Actinopteri > Anguilliformes > Congridae > Conger > Conger conger. The sequence goes on from NC_083760.1 coordinate 73,928,212, forward strand.
TCTGTGTGGTTAGACATTCAGCTCGAAGCTCCCGAGTTTAGAGTTAAAAGATCACAAAAGCACTGAAAGGAGCTAATACAAATGCTAGACGTTTACTGGATTAAATAAATATTTGACTGCTGCCATTAAGGGAAACTGCAGGTTGAAAATTAAAGTTGGATGGATGGCTTTCTATTCGGTCTTAAAAGTTTATTTATTTGAACACCTGCAGTGTCTTTCATAGGCCCATTTCTCAGAGAGCTTGGCAGTGTTATTGTGTTGTGTTCATACAATAGTACTTTAATGAGCGTATAGACGTAAAGATTTTCTGCTGCTAGTGATTATGCTCTCGGCATGGAAATGTGAGTCAGAAGATTGCCCTTATTATAAGCAATAAAACTCTTTGGAAAGAATGTGATCCCTAATGATGGGGTTCTCTTAATCTTTATATTATATTGGTATTACCGGTATTTTGGTAAGGTCTCCGTGACTCGCGTCAGGGGTGGTCTTCCAGGGAACTGCAAGTATATTGAAAAGTAACGTTACCTAACCCCCACTTTTCCAGCTTATTCTGTGCCTCCACAAATGTACATCCTGATTTCTTTGGATTTGATTTAAGCTTTGCTTTTGTATCCTAAGTCCAGAAACATGGTTAATGTGAGCGGATTTTCTCTGTTTCAGAAGAAGAAGAGGAGGAAGATTGATCGTACCATGATCGGCGAGCCCATGAACTTTGTCCACCTGACGCACATTGGTTCTGGGGAGATGGCAGAGGGATTGTCCCCGGTAAGAGGGTGACAGTGAGAGATCTTGCTAATATGGTGCTGGTGATATGGCAGGGATGAGCTTCACCATCAGAAAGCACTGTTACGTAGACAGCACTGCTGCTTCTTTGTATTGCAGTCATATTACATATGGGAAATATCAAGCTGTAATTTTCGTGTTGGCTTTTGCATTGTAAATGTGTGTTCAACAGGTTTGTTGTGTTACGCCACATAGGGGCACAGTGTGCCCTTACCTGTCTCTACGTCTGCAGTGTTACAGTGCTGCAGGACAGAATAACAGCAATACCATAGTCCATACACTAAATTGGTAGCTCTTTTGGACAGTATTAAAAAAAACAAATTCCATAAGTCATGGGCCATAAATCAATCTGTTTTGACCTGTGCTGGGTCATCTTCAGGGTCAGAATTCTTGGCTTTTTGAAAACCTCTTATTTCCCTTATACAGATGTCAGCGTTATCTCGTGTCTGACTGTTGTACTGTGAGTGTGCTGTCCAGCACTGCCAGAGTTGTAGTATGGGAGGTAGATACTGTCCAGATGGGCACCATCTGCCACATAATATGGCTGAAATAAGCCCCTTCTCACAGTCCGTGCAAAATGGCCCTTTAGCCTCTGCAAACCAATCGCCCCATGGTGCAGTTGAATTTAATTTTAGTACCCCAGGCGGATGCCCTGTAGTCCTCTGATTGAAACCTGAGTTAATGAGTGAGGTTGGGTGATAATTGCCATGGAGAGCATCTGGTGCTGGCAGCTATAAGAGTGTGAGCATTAGAGAGAGAGAGTCTGTACATGAATGCCTCAGGAAGCTGTGTCCGTCACATGTCATTATATCCTCGAGAACCATGGTCCCTGTTGTCTGCTGAAGTTGACGAGGGCGCTATTAATCTGGTCGAACCGTACTTTTCACAGTTGGGCTTCTTTCACTGCGTAGTGAACCAACAGTCATGTAACCATGCCCCCATTTTGTTCGCTGATGGGTGTGTGATTTTTGTGAACTATGTATGCTCATAATTTCTGCCTATACACTGTTTTTGCCCCTTGCCCTCAATTGCGTCTCACGCCTATAATCTTGTCTATAGTTGATATCTGTTGTTGTTGTGTCAAATAAACAGTGGGTCACACTTACAAATCCTAGAAATAAATGATCCATTCATTGGCTAGTATGCATACGAATAATAAACATCTTTGACATTGGCCACTGCTGCTAAAATGGATTATGTCTTTCATTGTTGGGTAAGATGTTTAGAGAAGGCCGGGGTGGGAGTGGCAGCAGCAGCACAGGTTTTGAAGATTCTTGACAATGGCCCAGCTAGTTGTCATGGCAATCCCAATCCTCACACGGGTGAGCATGCTCAGTACCTGGGCAGAACCCTGTGGCTGGAAAAGTGTCTGGAGAAATATTACTGGCTTTGAATTCCACGGAATGGAGGGATGTGGACAGGGAAGTGTGTTAGAAGGTGTTTGGCATGCTCATTCTACCAAGAAAGAAAAAGCCTGCACTTGCCAAATGCGTACTACGTTTTATTGCCATTCTATTTACAGGACTCATTTTACTCACAAATAAGACTGGTGACTTTAACAGTCAATGGTCTCTGTCAATCATATTACTAAATGAGCTTCTAATTAATACCAATTAATTGGTAATGTCTAATTGATAATATTGCGGTCAGCTGTTAAGATTAATGCGTATAGTAAATAAAATGTAACAACATTTTATTTGGCAACTGCTGGTTTTCTCTTTATTCTTACAATTGTTTTACGTAACTTTGGATCTTGTGGCTGGCCATTAGTGCAGTTTTTCCAGGATTCCTGGCTTCATGAATTGTGGCTAAATGTGGGACTATTGGCATCTGTCAATGTGCACAGTCTCTTAACATGTGCATTAAGCTGCCTATTATTTTTTTTTATTTTATTTTTTTAAAATCATAAGCTCTTTCATAACATTCACAGTTCAGAACAATGCAAACAATGCATCCTCCCAATTCTCACTTTGAAGTCATGGTACATCTACAGCGCTCTGTCCCCCTGCCATTTCTGCCCTGCCTGAAGCCTGCTTTAAAAACGTGGCTAGCCAATGGTGCCCCTGCTGATCTTAAAATAGAGCCCCTTCCTGAGAGCAGGATGTGGGCAGAGTGAGAGAGTGGTGGTTCTGCAGCTGGAGGGAGGGTGGGAGGGTGGGAGGGAGGGAGGGAGGTCTGAAATGAAAGGCCCTTCTGTGGGTCTGAGCACAGGAGACTGGCCAGGCTCCCCCTCCACTCCTGTATGGCCCCTGTCTGCCAGCACTTTAAACTCCACTCCCCCTGGAGTAATGTAAACCTTGTAGATATGAACCGCCTTGGAGTCCCGTTATCTCTGTTCGCAGTGCACTGTGCTTTAGATTGATTTAACCTTCTAAAGAACGGTGCAAAGGGTAAGCCAATGCGGCTACAGCAATAGTCACTTTGTGTGTTTCCTGAAAACTGGGTGTCTGGGTTTAAGCGATTTCACAGGTGCAATTCTTTTTGAAAACCGTATTGCTTGCCACACAGGCAGCTTCACTACACCTTTCATTTGGTACTTTTTGATAACCATATTGGACATGTTTTCTTTTTACAATAACGCTTTATTTCACTGAGGATAAGAGCATGTGTTAAATACATGTAGGTGTGACATATTCCTAAATCCATTACCTTATCTGGCATGTTGGTTCACTGTGCCTCTGTATCTATGATGAACTCCTATCTATGAAAAACAGTATCCTCCTGTCAGTATTGCATAGTCTGTCCATTCATCAGGTATCCATTGAATTGCCTTTTTGTTCCGAATGCAGTTGAATCCAGGGTGAAGATGGGTGTGTGCATGCGTGTACTGACTTTAGTGCGCCAGTGGTGTTGAAGACAGGGCTGAGGGTGTGCCTTCCCTAGCATTAGTGTGCCATTGTCTGGCTGTTACAGGCCTAGGGCTCTGGTAGTCTGGGTGTGTGTAGCTGGTCTCTACTTGTGCAGTTTCATCCCCTCGTGACTTCAACACAAGATCGAGAACCAAGCAATGTGGTTTTGCATTTAACCCATTTACAGTTTCATTTTCTTTTTTACATGTAATGACTGTCTGGTGTTGTATGGGAATATATGAGGGAGAATTTAGAAAATCCCCATGGCTATGGGGGGGGGGGGGGGATTTAGGTCTGTAGGTATCCTGCCTGCTCATTTTTATATGATGTGACTAAAATTATGTAAGGATACATTGGGCCGATAACACAATACCAAATCTTCTTTTTTAATCTTTAAAGCTCTTGAAGCTGTAAGATGTTCCTTGTACATAGAATAGCAGTGATGTAATGGCAGGTGTCAGATAAGGGTGCGTTGTTGGACTGTGTATACCCAAGGCAAGCCTGTGCACGATCTGTTGTCAGCACATTCTACGGCAGATATGCTCTGTTATTCAGCGCCACAGTCCTGTTGCATATCTTTTCAGTGCCGGGGGAGTACTTTTCTGTAGCATGGTCATTTGTACTCATTTAAATGACAGTGTCCTTTTTCCATCCATCCGTACCTGGTTTACCTGGTTTACCTTTGAGCCTGATGTCAGAACCTGTGATCCACATCAGAAGGGGCTGAGGGATAAACGCGGCAATCGAAATGAAGCCGCCGCTTTGTATTCCTTATCTAGTCGATGGCAAATAAATCGACTAAAGATTGCATTGCAGCTGTAAAAGATGTCAAGTGAAAAACGGTCCAGTGACTTAGACTGGGGAAATAACTCCACTGATCTCTGTTGAGAGGGGGGAGAGGCAGAGAGAGGTGGGCGAGCAGCATGTTTTTGCTGTGAAGCATTATTTTTGGTGTTCTTTATAGCTCTGTTCCATTGTGTTAAACTTGCGTGTAGATGTGCTACCGCAGAGTGCAAACATGAACACAGCCTAGAACTTATTTACCTTTCGTAACGGTCCTTATATACAGTGATTTAACGACCATTCACTTTTTTTATTTATTTGAATTATTCAAAATGTTTAGAATGGTTACAGTTGCACAGGAGATTTGTGTAAATGAGCTTATTGTACAGAACCCAGAAATTAATGTTTTGCTTTTGAATCATTTGAGTTATCTGCTACTGTGAATGTGGAGGTGGTTCAGACTTCAAACTAGTATTGTCAAAGGCTACCTCAAGTCCAGGGTCAACAGCCTAGCAGGAAGGAAATGTACTGCACCTGGAAATGACCGCAGATGATGTGAAATGCGTGTGTATTTCTCCTGTAGTCGGGGCCGATCCAGGAACAGATGAGGTCAAAAGGACCAAGCGCAAATGGCCGCAACAGCTTATTATAGCTGCCAAGGGGGTGAGTATTTCTGCAGCACCGGGTTCTGCTGCAGTCTAGGGTCTGATGATTGCCAGTCTATATGCCGCAAATGTAAATTGGCTGGTTGAAGCTGATATGAAAAGCTGCATGGTATGTTTGTTTTGTGTGTAAATGGGTCTGCAGCTTTGAGAGGGTTAACAAGTCTTACCAGAAAGTTGGGATGAGGTCAAACATTGTAAATGATAAATAACAGACAACTTCACTCCCAGTGCCTAGCCGCCATTCCAGGTGTTATTGCAGGAGCCACTTCCACACAGACCTCATCTGCTCCTAGAAAGGCCTGGAACGACTGAGTCTGCTTTGCACTGGGAGTGCTGTTTTCATCCCTGAATAAATGAATGCAATCTCACCCAGGTTACCCTATAGCATATTCCCCAGTCTGCACTCCAGACCAAGCAAGTTTCACAAAGTGTCATTCATAGGCTTCATCAAGTAGCCTACTCTTGGTGTGGCACTGCGGGACTGTTATGTACAGTAAATGTGAGTGTGAAAGTGACACTACTCAACATGAACTGCTGGATTGATGGAAATTGAACTGAGAATCCATAATGTAAAAAAAGAAAAAAAAAAAAAAAAAAAAAAAAAAAAAAGCCACCTTCTGCTCTATTGAGTTTTGGTTCTGCGGTTGTCATTGTGTTTATACTGCAAGCAGTAAATTAGAACTGAATTATATTGCAGGAACCTCTTCATCTTGTTCTCATCCATTTCAGAAATTAAGGACCAACCAGGATCTTCTGACTCCTCTTCCACCCTTCTTCCAAATCAGCCATCCTGGGGGGGGACCAGACACCCCACATGTAGCACTTAGCATCCCCGGAAATCGTGGCCCATCCCCAGACCTGTGTCCTAGTCTAGTTTCTGCTTCTCCAACTGCTGTGATCTGTTTGCTGCACCTCCAAATAAGGAATATATCTTCTACAGAAATGTATTCCATCTCCTTGGGTCAATCTGTTTCCAATGGAGAAAGAGACGTGGTTTTGTTTTTTTATTTTTGTGTTGCAAAGGAAAGTATTTGGTGGTGTGCCAAACCATGGACCTTTTGAATTGTATTTCAACGCTACCTGGATTACATGGGAGATTTTCTGTGATGGAGTGGCATGTCCAAACACTGGCTCACTTGGAGGGGGGGGGAGATAACTGCCATGGACAGTTCTGCATCTCTCCTGATCTCACATCCCAGAAATGCACGTCACTTAAGGCATGAAATGAATCTTCTGAATGCTCCCTTTTCTGCCAACCAGCCAGGATTATTTACACTCTGCAACCTACCAAACAAATGAGGATGATCCCTTATATGCCATTCTCCGAGGTATGTTTTTACACACAAGGGGTGCTGGCCAAGTGCTGTGTGAATGTTTTTATTACTTTTACAGAATGGACAATTTCAGATTTTACAGACTTTCTTTCCATGATTGCAAAGATCATTCACATTAGTCTGTCAATGTTTGTTCATTACTATTACTTTTGTGATTGTTTCGTATTGTTAAGATGAGGACCTATCTGATATCCTGCTTCTGAAAAGTGGGGGTTAATTCAATCTACAGAATACCAAAGATTTTTTTTTTTTCTACTCTTGTCTATTTGAAGATATCAACTGGGCATCATCTGAGCAAGTATAGCTATAGTCTGCTTAAAGACTATGACTACACTATAAAAACACACTAGTGATTTAATTTCCTATGCACCAAAGTGCCATTCTATCATAGCATTATCTTTACTTGCTTAGGTGTACAGCATGCTGTAATCATAACTGAACCCCAATATGTAACCACCTGAGGGTTCTTTGTTGCTGTTTAGTGGAATTAATTTATTTATGTCACCTTAGTTTTTACTTTACACTGGATAGCACTGCCATTTTGTTCTTAACAAAGCCATTTCATGGCCCGATGTTCCATCTGAGGTTCAACTGGAACTTTCTTGTTATTACACAGACTTCCTTGTGCCTCTAGATTGCCAGACGGATTGGCTTTGACCTAGTTTTTTTTTTGTTGTTTTTTTTTTGTTCTACATGTGAAAATCACAGGGTGTGAATCCTATTTTCAGTGGTTTCTTTTAGCCCACTCCTTCCTCAAATGTTTAGTTTGTGCACAGGGTTTGAAGTATGCACCTACTTCCATTGAGTGAGAGCCCATGAATGGCACAGAATTTCCTCAAATCCCAAAAAGATTTTTCAGTTTATTTAGTCTTTCAAAAGTATCAAATTTAAATATCCTGATTTCTGTGATCCCATTTGAAACTAAGATTGGGTTTTGCAATTTTTTAGTCTGGTAATGCCAAAGATTTTATGCCTGAGTCTAGGAGTCATTTTAAATGGCAAGAATGGATGCTGAAATTATTTTTATGATATCCATATTTTAAGCACTTGGGAGATTTTAATAAGAAACTGAAAGTCATTTGCTTTTCAGGACCTTAAAATCCCGCGCAAATGCCAAAATTAGTCATTTTAAAGGATGAAGGGCTGCTTTTGGAACAAGAACCCAAAACAAGTACAGTAAACTGCTTTGGTTTAGGAGAAATGGTGCACCATGTTGTCACATGCAGCAAACTGAGCTATTTTAAATTAAATTTGTGAGGAATTCCTCTGATTAAATTCTCTTACTGAGCTGCTTGTGAAAACCTGATGAATGAGGGAATCACTGCTGGCCTAGAGGATAAGCACAGGCAAGGGTTTTCAAAACAAGAGACGGGTGTTGTACACTGGACTGTTCCATTAGTGCTTAAAGCTTTGGTTTCCTGTGTACATCAAGGAATCTGTGTCATGCCTCAACAGTTTTGGCAGGGATGTAAAAGCATTGAACCCCCCCCCCCCCCCACAGTGAGGTCTTTAGCAGAGCACACATTTGCATACTATAGGAACTAGAGCAGTTCTGTTTCCCATTACTCATGGTTATCGGTGCATATCTAGATGATCAGCTTTCTGCATAATGGGTTATTGAACTCTGTGACAGATGTACAATTTTATAATTTTGTGTCATTACTTGATAAAACCAGAGATGCAACAATGATTATGCTGTGTCCACTGGATAACTGATCATTTGTAAGTCTCTATAATATTTTTAAAATTATTTTGAAACTGAATTTCTTTTATCTATATATATTTTTTTTTTCCAAGTATGTTTTCCGACAGAATGCTAGAATCTTTTAAAAGTGGCTTTGCTGGGGGTTTTGTTTCCTTCATTCGCAGCTGACTGAATTACTGACAATCACATTACATAAAGTGCACGGAGATATTTGTACTACAGCTTTACTGCCATATGTTCTTTAAAAGCACTCACCAGAGTGATGCATTGTATATTTCTGATAAAGCCAATGACAACTTTCAAGTGTCTGCTAATGTGATTAATTTACCATGATTAACAGTTGGATCAACTGCAATTCAGTTCAACAAGGTTGACCCATTTTCTGTCTTTGCGGTGCAGTCACTCGGAACGATTGGCAGATGTAGACCCATCAATACAGCACGTGCATGTTGAGGCTTTTGACTTGTATGAATGTGGATTCAAAATGCAACGTCTTTTTCTTTTCCTGTGGCCCTGAGCCCTCTGGGTTTTTGAGAAATACAGTTGATGTTTTAAGTACCTGTTATGTGTTCTGTGTTTTTGTTCAAACCGATTTGCATATGGGTATTCCGCTGTCGTTGAGCAGTTCCACATCTGGGTACTTTCAACCAGGAAATTGGATTGAATTGTAATCTTTTAAAAATGTGACGGCCAAATACAGGGTGTATGTCAGGCAAGTGACTATGGCTTGGGGACTAACGTACACACCCATGTGTACTGTTTGTAGCTGAATGCCGATACCCTTCATATGAAAATCTGTAATCATGCTGTAATTATTACATGTACAGGAACAATCCTTGCACTAGTGAACAGGAACTGCTCATTAAAACAGGACCGCCCTATATTGATAGTCCTGACATGTAAAATGTCGACTAAGCTATTTTCTTTCTCTCAGTCTGGGAAATGTTATTGGGGTATGTTTTGTCTTTTTTTTTTTGTTGAATTTAGCTGTATCTATGTACAATATAAAATGTACACTACAATACAGGTAGCTATTTCTTATAAAGTATTACATTTAGCTTTAAAGATTCTAGAAAGGAGCCGTATATTTCCTATGGTAATGATCATAATTGTGAATCAAAATTCCAAATATGCTTTGATTATTTCCAAATTTATCACATCACCATATCTGCCATACCTAGGCCTAAACTGCTGTGGGTCTCAATGCAGGATCCACATGGTTTCAGTCCTAGTGAACCATACTAAGGTCTTAGACCGGTGCTGTGGTCTAGTTCCAGACCACTATCTCCAGGGTAGATTCATTCTCCAGTGGGTGAGGCAGATGAACAGAATACACACATTGCACACCCCAATTCCCAAGGAAAACCAGCAACATTGAAAGGATATCCTAAACCAGGCCTGAACTCTGAGCTCGGACGACTGCATTCTGTGGATTGTCCCCCCACCATCTCACCTTCAACATGGTGTAACTGGAGTAACTGACATCCATCTCAGTTTTTGGGTGAAGGAACTGACCTTCAACTGGATTTTTATTGAAGTGTGGAATCTATATTTTGTCAATGTCATATTTTTTTTGTCAAATTTTGCTTGAAGTTTGTATACTCAATCTTTTTTTCCTCTTTAAACAAGGGCAAACCTCAGTGACCACAGAAATCTCAACAACTCTATAATGACCTTTTTATTTACATTACCAAGCTGCAAAGAAACCATGATAATACTATAAAACATTCCATCAGTTAACAAAAAGCTGTACACAGGGTCTGCCTCTGTTACCCGATGTCCGTAAGGAAGGGTTTTATTAGGATTAAGGCACCGACAACATGTAGTTTCCTTTGTTCAACAATGTACAATACCACTGCCAGAACAACTTACTCAGAGGAGCATGCGCTGTACAGAACTTCAGAGAACAGGGCTACTTTTATGAGTATATTTCATTATTAGATGAGCAATTTAAATCTAAAAATAATATATACATTATATAAAATGTCATTGCAGTGGGTAGCACTGCCACCTCACAGCAAGGAGGTCCTGGGTTCGAATCCCTGTCAGCCGGGGCCTCTCTGTGTCTGCGTGGGTTTCCTCCGGGTACTCCGGTTTCCTCCCACAGTCCAAAGACATGCAGGTTAGGCTTGGAGAGTCTAAATTGCCCATAGGTATGAGTCTGTGAGTGAATGGTGTGTGCCCTGTGATGGACTGGCAACCTGTCCAGGGTGTATTCCTGCCTTTTGCCCAATGTATGCTGGGATAGGCTCCAGCCCCCCTGCGACCCTGTTCAGGATAAGCGGGTTAAGATAATGGATGGATGGATGGATAAAATGTCATTTCTGGTGGATGCACCAAACACATGCAATGCCTCTCACACCTCAATAATATTTAGCAGCACTCTAGTCTATGGCACCCCAACACTTTTCCTAATATTTATTTATCCATACAATTGTGCCAGGTTCCTTTAAATCATCATAGAAAGCACAGAGCCACACTGTCTCTAACACCATCTATCCCAGTGGGCAGCGAAACAGAAATAAACTCATATTTGCATAAATCACTCACAGCAGCATCTGACCAAAAGGCCTCTGCTTGCTCAAGCTCTTAAACCCCTCAGTCTAACATATTCAAATGCAACAGATTTGTATCAGTGATGAACATGAAAGGCCCACTCTAAAATGTAAAATAGGGATTTACTGGTTCTTTGAATGATTACTGTATTCCAACAGGCAATATAACTTTAAATTGGATTTAATTTGAATATGGATTATTTCAAAGGGTGTAGCTCATACACAGTATCAGCTTTGTAATCAATGCGTGCAAATTAATTTAAAGGTTTGCAGTAAAATGATGAATTGGATCACTCGCTGAAGATATCTTGGAATTTAAATCAACACATGCATGGATGTGCAATGTGGAGTAATAGAGTTCCACATGGGGAACGGTACGAAAAAGAGTTTGTTCAATCGGGAATCCAAGGGAGAGTGAACAGCACTTGGCAAGCTTTATAAACAACATGCATGCTTGAACAAAACAGCGAAAGGTTTTTGGTAAAGTAATATTACCACTTAGAAAACCACTATAATTGTGTTCTTATGTAATAACATATAATTTAGGTTTTAAACTTGAGAAATGATTATAGTAAAGCCTGGAAATACAGTAACACATAATTCACTGTAGTTCATACAACAATGTAATTTTTGGTCCTTGATTTGTGTGGTTTACAGAATGAGGTTGTTGAATATAAAGGGTTAAAAGGTACTGGAAATTATGTACAATCTTAATAAACATTTCTTCAGTTCCTGTTTATGGGTCAAAGCCAAATAACTCTCCTCTATTTCCCCAATAATGCTACCTCATTTCCCTTCCCTGTCAAAGTCCATTTCCTGAAAGTTCCGAGATTCAGAGGCCTTCTCTCAAGTCAAACATCAATGCACCCACCAAACTGCAACCCCGTATTATACGTGCAGTTATCTTTCAGTGGAAACAGGTATGTGCTAAGTACCCTCCCAGTGTATGAGCAGTACTCTTTAAAAAAAATACCACACATAACTTGGAAAATCAGCCTCAAGGTTTTTCAGTCTGTAATAACTTTGAATGTTAACCTTGTATAAATATTTGCACTCACATGGAGCAATAAAAAAGCTTTTGCTTACAGAGGTGGACAGAACAGAACATGAGTTCTTTATGCATTTGTTGCTAAGTTTACAATAGGATTTCATTACCCCCAGTTTTCCAGGCTGCTCCCTAAGTGCACATAGTGATATGCCATGAATTTCATATACAAGTTTTTTAATAATAAAACATGTTTTAAAGTCAAAATATGATACAATGTATTTTTTTGAAGAAGACAATACAAACAAAATAAATCCAAGCATGAATTAAATCACAAAGGCAAGGTAGTCATGACACTTGCAGAGTTAGTGCCAGAATAAATAGTGTTTTTGTTTGAGACAGTTTGCCTTATAACAGTCCTTTTGCCCAATAATAGCTCACAATGCTCACTCAACCAGTAATTAGGCATGCCCATTGATTTTAGCAGTGATATCACACCCATAAATCTGGCTGAAGTTATGTAACAGTGCTGATGTCATGCAATTCCTCCTCATGGGGAGGGGGGGGGGGGTCTGTTCTGTTCTGTGATGTTTGACGATGAGGTGTGTGTTGTGCTGTGAGAACGAGCTCGTTATGAAATGCCAATCAGCCCGTGACTGGAAAAGCATTGCATTATTAGAGCCTGTTCGGACAAAACTTTTCTTTCCCAATGTTCATGAAAATATGTGTATTACCAGTACTGAACTTCCTGACAGTGTTGAGACCCTTGATCAACACTATCATAGATTGATAACCAGGGCTAGCTAATACCCATGAATAGGGTTTGCCTGGGTTATCTTGTGGTATTGAGTGGCATCATTATGTAATATACCTGAACAGACCTCCCTTGCACCAAATAACTGGTAAGTGTAATCACACACTGTCCCTTAAGCCACTATTTAACCTGCCTATACTGTACAACGCAGCCATTGGTGCCGTGAAACAGTGACCCCCCTCTGCCAGCCTGGATGCTTGCACTTGATTTCCCAGCCTCGCCCAGACTTCTTCCCAACTCTCTGGTCCTTATGTACATGAATTACAGGGAGATAATGAGGACGATTCACCTATTCGTCGTCTTGTCAAACCTGTAAAACAGAGTGCAAACAATGACTTTGCTTTAGGGTAGTCACTTGACAGGTAAATGCATGCAAAACACATTTTTGAAAACGTGATACGGATTCAACTCAGGGATAAGGTGCCTGGAGGAGGGTTGCGTTTTCTGCCAGTGGATTATGCCCGTCTTTGGAAATCTTCCAGGGATAAGCCATTTCTAACAATTTGTATTTTCTTGAGAGCACCTTTTCCCACACCCAGTTTTGAAGAATTTCTGTACGTCTGATGATTGTAAAAGTAGAGTGTGTGGCAGCCATTACCCTTTTTACCATTAGTGTCACTGCCTCCACTTCCCACTTTGGAGTTTATTTTTATTTATATATATAAACACATCAAACATAATGTGCTGTCACAGCATAGGAAAATGTGAAGTACAGAGGGTGCTTCCCCTGCTTCTTCCAACTCAGTTAAAACATTGCTTTATTCGTCTTGTACATTTGGAAACTACTCTCTCATGCATATCCCAGGCAGCTGAGTGACTCACTGTCGGATGCAGTCCGGGATCTGCACATGCTCCATTGGGATGAACTGCTGGAGTTCCAGCAGGCTGTTAATGAAGCGCACCTTCCGGCTGAACTTCACACTGCAAGACACAGGTGGGCTCGCCAATTACACACAACCGTCATATCTATATTGTCATTTGAATGATCTTTACGATGATTCTATTTTTAATCTTATTTAAATTTTATGAAACCATTACACGTGAACAGTGTAATGTATAATAGTCCAATATGATAAGATATTGAGAAAGTTTCTGTAATATCCTGCCAGTCATGGAAATTTAATACAGGCATATTTCATGGCATTTTCCACATTGAAAAGCGCTTGTTGTCAGACATTAGTTGTCAGCCTAGATTCTGAGCTGTAGAATATTTGATAAAAACATATTTCTCACATACTCTTATAAACACACGACAGCTTTTCTTCCAGTCAGACAAGGCTGGTAGCTCTTTAGAACTTTATTTAGTTAGCATGCCAGCAAGAAGCCTCAAGGTCATTAGTACAAAGATTCATTCACATCTCCCTAGCCTATCCTACTGTTTAGCAGACCATTCTGTGTTGTGTTTTCTGGTACCAGGTACACACCTTATGAAAGGCTTGACGATGGTGATCAGCGCTTTGATATACCAGGTAGGGTGAACAACAAACATTCCTTTCAGATCCTTCTTCAACCTGGATAGGACAAGCATGAAAGAAGGGCACACAAATACCAGGTCATCTGAAGTTATTCCTCACTCAAATGTAAGTATTTATGGGCAACGTTACTCAACCAGGAACCCAGCTGAGTGAAGTTCCAGACCTGTGAATCACATGAAGCAGGATGATTTGTACTAATGAAACCACTCTGGATGGTAGCAACATTAATCTGCAACATCGTTATTGGATTATGAGAAAGCCCTGGGGGCTTGTCTAAGACTGAGACCATGGAACAGCACTAATAAATGATTCTTATTGAAAAGGCAATAATAGGGGGATGTGCTGTGCAGTGGAGGTTCAACCGATAGGGCTGGCAGCAAGGATTATGGGAATTAGGCAAAGAAAAGGCTGTTCTCAGTTCAGTGGAGTTGACATACCGAGCACACCTCTCTCTGGCAGAGAACATTAACAGAACAGTGACTCAACGCGGTGCGTTCAATGACGCATCAGAAGTACCACTGTCTGGCCTGCCCTGGACACCCACGCCCTTGGATTTCACCATGGGAAACAAGTGACTGGATTGTAATCATTATTCGCACAAACAGAACGGAAGGGGCAAAACATGGAGGTGAGGCCGCCAGATGCCTCAAATCAAAAGCAGACGGCTGGAAGGGGGCTGAGATGAGATGGCATAACCCCACCTGGTGTCTATTCCACATCAGCAGAGTCAAACTTGTGCTAAGGCCATTTCAACTGAAACATTGGATTAACAATAAACATTGGAGAAGACACAAGTGGGAGTTTAGAGTCCTTGGTTGTGGAGCATTAAACACATATAACAAATTATTTCAAGCAACACTTGCATTCAGTTCTCTGGGTTTATGAGGCAACATCTAAAGACCATGTTGTCACTGCTGCCTTGATTGGCCTCAAAAATGTCATGGGCCTGTTTGTATTCAGTCTCAAAAAGGCAGAGACAACTTTCCCACAGCAGTCGAGTATGACATCACACTTAAAAAGCTGGTGGAGCCTCGTATTCTTGTTGCCAGTAGTGACCAACAGGTCAAACAAGTACAGATCATTTGAGGGCAAAAACTATAGAAAATTCATTTTCAGACGACATCATGTGGATGGTTGTTTTGAAATACAAAATATTATTTTATCCTTTATCCACATTCCAGCATCTCACTTATCGTTATATCACTAACCTAATTTACTGAAAATATAAAAGGAAAAGCATTCATTGTCTATTTGATGGGACACATAAGGTCAAGCCTATAATGGTCTTGAGAGATGGTGTTATGAAAGGGTTATGTGTTGTGGTGGTCAGCACTGAAAGGCATGTACAATGAGCTTGGGCTGAGCAGCCTTTATAAGGAATATGCAAACATGCCGTTACAGCGATAAGACCTGACTGCAGGGCAATTACATGAACTGAAGTATGCAGTACAACACAATGCCATTTTGATGCTCAAAGCCTCAACTTTTGACAACCCTAATGAACAGTCAGAAACCCACCCAAGGTACTGCACCATGATACAGGTTAGTAGAGAGTTTGTATCACTGGTTTCCGGATGTTATAGATTCTCACAAAGAGCCAGAGCTCTGCCTAAGCCTATATATGTATAGGGTGAACGCACACACACCCTGTAATGCTGGAGTCTACAGTCTGGAGTTAGTGGGTAATCTGAGGAATGTTAAATGGGAACAGTTCCCTTCTGATAGCAGCAGCAACAGGCAATGAATTATCACAGCATTCCTGTCATATTTCATACTGGGGGCTGAGAGGGAGAAACTGCCAAGCATCAGTCCCTCGTCTCACTGGCACTCCCATTCAAACCAGACACCCATATGAGAGGAACGTGGAAAGGATTAATGCGAGGACTTGTGCGCCCTTTGGTGGCCTACTGTGAAACTGCACCTAAAGAATGTCACACTTAGATGACAGTATGTTGTTATACTCCTTTACCCATGAACAGGCACTTCAGTTTGAAAAATGCCAAAAACAGTTGAAACTGAAGTCTAAATTCCTTCTTGCCTTTTTTCATTTCTCAGAATACACTGTCGAGCCAGCTTCACACATTATAACTGACCCATCTTAGTATGTATAGATACATGCAGCTGTGTGTCAAATCGTTTATTTGACCAAGAATAGAAAAATGTAATTTTCATATAAAGAAGGACAGGTATGACATTTATTTTGGCTAGTGAGATGCCTGTTGCCTTGTTTAAGAACCTGTAAATACACTAAAAATATCTCCGGATTAAAAATATATATATTTTAAAAAGATTTGATCACAAAAAGAAAAGCTCCTGGTTATTAAAAAACAAATGTAATAGACTTTATCAAACTTAATATAGAAGGACATCAACTAAAGTAAAAATACGGAATCCCATGTAACATTTTCTACACAGAAAATGCGTACAGCCAAACTATATAACTTTCTGAATTCCAGTGCACTTTCCAAAAAACAAAAACAAAAAAAAAAGCCTCAATATTCTTCAAAATGCATGGAGGCAGAGAGAGAAGGAGAGGACATCACAGAGAATCAGAATACCAGTGTGCACCAAAACGCTCCAGCGATAACATAAGTTGAGGTGCTTTTAAAGACTGCTTGGATATGCATGCAGACCGGGGTGGACAACACTAATCACACCATTGGCTTTACTCTAGTTTCCAAGTTCCTGACTCTTTCACTTAATTTCAACTGTAGTGATATAAAACAAATAGAAAGTGCCAACTCCAAAAAACAAAGCCATTGGTGTAGGGGATATGCAGATTCATGTAGTACTCGGTCAGGTTCTACATGAATCATGCATGCAGCACTTGAGGATCGTACAGAATCACACCTCACCTCCTGTTCACAGTGAGGTAGCACTCGCGTAGCCACTTAATGGGAGGCATCTTGCTTCGAGGGGCCATGCCGCAAAGGTACACCATGATGTAGTTCTCCGCCACCATCAGGTCCAGGGTCCCCACAATGTACCTGTGCCCAGCATCCACACAAAGAGCTCACATTGTGCCCGGAAGGTTCTACAGTAACTAATGTTAGTTAAACAATGTGCTGCATATACACAAAATTGTAGTAACCATTTCTTGAATTTAGTGGGGAAATGATTCCGAAACCAGAAATACATCTTTAAATGCTTCTATTGACTGCCAAACAAATTTATATTGTTATTATCACACTATGATAACGGTGATGAATGCCTGGTTGCAGATACACTACCTGAAGAGATTGTCCATGACATACGCATAGTTCTCAGTGGAGTTATCTGGGAGGTAACAGGAGGAAAACACAATGATGGCGTTCATGCCGTCCCCATAGTAACCTGGAATGAATGAGATATGTTGTGGATAAGGATAAAGAGTTATATAATCCAATCTTTTAAAGATTTAAAGATGACAACCAGGTGACAGGACCTGCTGTAAAGCAGGAGGCCTAAATGATCATTCCACCACTTTTATATAGTACTGTGCCAAAATTCTCAGGCATATAAATTTAGTCCTCGATGTTATCGTTTCGTTTTTTTAGCGTCACAGTAGAAAAGAGCAAATTTCATATTTCCAACATTCATTTTCCAAAAAATGTCATGTTACCAAGAATTGTTTTGTATTTTGTTAAACAAAGTAATGTATTAAGTAACAGACCACTGTGAGTGAGACAGCTGAAGTCTGCAGAAGAACCGTGGTTTCAACAGCCTACAAGCTGCTAAGAGAACTGATGCAATTTTGAAGGGAAAGCGTGGTCACAAGAAATATAAATGTTATTTATAGTACTTTTTTTTTTTTTCTTCGATATTTAGGATCTGTTAATTTCATTTTTTTCATTATTAAAGCATCTCTGCTTTATAGATTTGTTTTTTTAGATGTGCCTAAGACTTTTTCACAGTACTGTATGCAGTATGAGTCCCTTCCCCTCCCTTCTCTATTCTTTCTTAGCAATCATAACAATACGTAGGAGTACTAGTAATAGCAGCAGTAGTAGTGGTAGATGTAGATTCAGAGATGCAGTATTACCAGTTGTAGATGATGTTCTGGTGCCTTGGTTGTGTGCCAACCACAGCATCATTAGTAAAATCCCAGTTCCCTAATGTCTACGCCACACTTTGTGAGCATTGAGTGGAAAGTTACATATTTGCTCTGCTAATGACTGGAGAATGGTTAATGGTAGTAAAAACTAATGTCAAGAATAATAGTACCACTAAATGCAATTCATTGTTTCCAAAAGATCATCCATATCCTAAAATGCTTTTATATAGTAGGGCAATGTTTAATTCTGACCCAAACCCTCCTGGTCTGTATAATGTCCATGCCAAACTCACCGCCATGGGACAGCACCTGGAGGTATGGCTCCAGGACACTCATGTTGACGTTGAGCTCCTGCCCAGCGATCCGGAACCGCCGCCACTTCCGGCCCTCCCCGTCCACCTGGTCCAGGTCCATCTCCACCTGGTCGGTCACAGGCGTGCTGACCTTCCCTTCCTCCTCCCGGCCCATTCGAGGCAGGTCATCTGCCAGAGGGAGGAAGAGCCCCAGGCACATAAGCACCAATTCAACACTTAGAGCCTCACCACACAAAGACTGGACCTTTTATCATTTATCAGGACAGCAGAGGCACACGGATAGACTACAGCAATAGCCTCTTGAAGAAAGGGTCATTAACACAAACAAATAATCCTGGCAACCACATTTCTAAAATATTTCCCATGAGCCTCCATTACCCTCCCACTCCAGTTCGTGCGCGCTGTCGGGGAAGTTGCACGACTCGCTGTCGGAGGGCGTCTCCAGGGCCTCCAGGTTTATGTCCAGCTCCGTGTCGTCCTCAGGAGAGGTGGACAGGGCGGCGGCCGCAAACTCGTCTGAGATCACCGAGTCACTCTGGTCCAGGCCCAGGCTCAGCGTGGGGGCCAGCAGGCGTTTCTTCCTGGGCTGGCCTCCAGAGAGTGCCAGGCTGCTGGGAGGGACTGCCAACACCCACAACAGAGCCATTTCTTCACCACAACACTCATCTTTCATCTCTATCCATTCAACAAATGCCCTTACTGTCAGTGCTGTGCAAAAAATCCATTTTTGCTGAAGGTTTTTGCATGAGACAGGTACTATTTCAGATGAGCTTTCAGATACATTTTCCTCCATTATAATAGGGGGAAGTACAAACCAACATTGCCAACCCAAACATGACATTTTACCTGACATTTAACATCTAATTGGTCACTAAAACCTTAATGGCACTATACATGGCACTATTCATTCGGTCATAAAATACTTTATGTCTGTGTTTTATGTTATTTCAGAAAATCGAGTTACCAGGTCTGCCTCTATCAGCTGCAGAAGTCTCCAGCTCATCCTCTGGGCCATGAGAATCTTCCGGTAGTGGTCTAAAAAGAGACGATTATCAGTCATCAGTGAAAAAATTTCTTTCAGTTACACATCGACAATATTTTACAGAGGATACCTCCTTGCTGCTTAGTTTAATATTCAGGCTCACACACTGACAAATACACATTAAAAAAAAGATATGTCTGCTCAGTAAAAAAAAAAAAAAAAGCTTAACTAAAACCAAAGAGAGTGTGATCTTGCCTCTTTATGCAAAAAGAGCCCTCTACTTTACATGATGCTTTTCATGAAACTGATTTTACTGAAGGACTTGAGATCACTCGCTGGAGTGAAAGTGCATTGTAAAATGGGCTGTTGTGCATGATGTGGCCAGAAGTAGGCCCTGACCTGGGAAACTCTTCATCCTGCCACTCCTCTCTCAGCTCCATGTCCTGAAAGTTAGGTTTCGTGCCGTCTGGGCCCCTGGGAGAAACACGGGTGGGTTAGAGCTCAGAGGAGAGGGTGCAATCCCAGAACCACTGAATGAAATGTAATCTTAATGTGGTTACCATAAACCTAGGCACCCACACCTACTCACAGACCACTATGCAAAAAAACCCTGGGCTTCATTAAGACACAGCAACAGGTCACTCCTGTGGGTGGGGTCACCCTACCTGACTCATTATTGGTCACTGTCAACAGAACCCAATAGCACAAGTGCTTCAATAAGACTCAATAAGACACAATGCTGTGCATTTCACCATACACATCACACTCGTTTTAAAGAGCTGTAAAGACAGCAGAGATGTACTTACAGCAGTGTGGTGTCCACAAACTTCATGGCAGTTATTTTACATATTTGAGCCTAGCATTTACAGCCTTCTCTTTTATAGCCCTCTTATGTTTCTCTTGCAAGTTGTTTCTACAAAACACATACACCCAGTACAGAGTGGGAACCAATTAGCATGAGCCTATTCTGCTGTTCTGTGCATGTCCTCTGTCTGCCATTATTACCTCCACCACCTCGGCTTGAAAGACAAAACAGCCAACAGACTCAGGACAATCAGCAGAGGCAAGCACTTAAAAGGGAACCCTACTGGCTAAACACCTGGAGGTGGAGCAGCAGTGAAGCTGATACAACTGTGAGCCAAATGCACTCGAAATCAACTCCACACTGGAAACACCGTAGGCAGCCTTGAAATACTCCAGGCTTATCGATTCAGTCAGGCAGGCCTACTGTATCAGGGTGTTCCTTGGCATAGCTGGCTTCAGTTTTTTAAATTCTTAACATGTTAAAATAATTTAAAAACATGTTATTTGGCAACACTGTGAATGTTTATTTTAGCTTCATCATGTTGATCAACAAAAATTCAGAATTCCCTATATTTAAGTGTGTTGTTATCTGTGTAGCTAATTGTAAAATTAGATCAATGGATTCCAAATTACCTTATAGTAAATAGTGCAATGTATGGTCCCACGTGCTACTTTAAAGTTACTCGTGTAGGCATCTAAATAACGTCGTGAACATATCCGTTTATAATTCCACGAAAACAGCCCGTTAGAGTTATATAATAATAAACATGAGTGGCCCACTGTCCATTACATAGCCTATCTGTGTTCCCACAGGCTAATTAATAGTAATTTCACCCGTGATACAACATCATGTGCTGAAGCCCACGAAAGTTTTTCATACATTTGAGTAGCATGTACGCAGTGAGCCTATGAATGGGCTTCAACCACAGGTCTACTTCCAGTCCTTGTGTTCTTGTACAGTTCTACCAAATGAAGTATTCTCTGGTTCCGTGCGCTGGGAAGCAAACAAAGCAACACATCGTTTCGTTCCGCAAAGTTAAAGATTCACCCACAGAACGATTAAAACAATTTGCTAAACATGTATGTTACGTTACCTGTAGTGTTGGTGGTATAATGCTCTACAGCGTATCAGACATATTTTCTTTTATTTTTAACTAGCTCGACGGATGTTAGCACTCACGGAGAGTCAGACACAGCAATAACGCAGCCAATGAGATGACTCCATCTCCTGTTACAACAATATTCGCTACACCTGAAAGGTGAGGTGGCCTCTCCAAAACGCCCAAATGAATAGTGTAGCCAGGGACGCACCCAGGGGTTTCATTGACCCGCCTGTATTTATACAACATAGTAGCCTAATAATAACAACCTACGTACGTAAGCATGTGCATTTGTAAGTAAATTATTGTAAAATTGGAAATGTTCAATCTTTGCACATACCTGATCGCAGTCATGTAACTTCTACTACAGTATGTTTTACCACTGCTGTTTATAAAGGAGGGAATTATACTAACAAATAATTAATTTATTTCAATATAAACGATTTTCCATTCAAACATCCCACATGATCATTAAGCAAATGGAGTACTGTTCGAGTGTAAAATGAATCACATAAGTAGGCAAAAGCATCTAGCGAGCAGCAAGAGAAGAGGTTTCTCTTGAAAGGCCCCCGCCCCCTGTATAGTTCAGCGATTCTCAGATTTTCTTGTGTAATGAACCGGCTACATTGCATGTAGCCTGGAGGCAGGGTTTATACCAGCTCATGCATTAACCACATTGTGAAGAAAGAACTGGGCTCTTTTATTTCATCAATGAGCTCAGTGGCGGCACATTGTGCAAAACAATAAGACAAGTCTCAGCTTCTCATTGCTACAAAACTGCCTAATATTGTTTTTAAAAAGAAACACCATTGAATTGCAACTTAAAGTTAATTTAAGGATATTTGCATATGGTAAAGTTAATATATTTCATGTAAGACGGCAAAGTCATTGAGTGTACAGACACTTTGATACCAAACTCATTATAAGCATACACATACCTCCACAATAATTTGCCTGTCCAGTGGTTTACAGTTTACAGTGGTATAAATGACTAAAAATGCTTTTAGTAACTTAGAGCACCTTTTTTTTTTCAGACTCAAGGAAAAGTTGTACCTTACACTCTACAGTGCACCCAAGATCAAGTACATTTTATGAGTGGTTAACAAAGCTTCTGTACATTATATTATATTATCTTATTGAATATATCTACTCTAAGACAGGAGTAGTGCTCAACTTCAGGGAATAGAGGTAACTAAGTAGGGAACTGAAGAAGGGGTGTTCATGTGACAGTTTGAGTGCATTCTGGGGGCAGTATTCTGTATTGTTAAAGACTGGGTGTGGCTGTGAGGCTGAGAGGAGGAAGTGTCATAGGATGTAGCCTACAGCTGGTCTGTTCTTTCTGCTTTCCCAATGCAGGTATGTCCCTTTTGTTAAAATAAATCCACCTATTTGGTTGTAGCTATTTCTGTATTTCTTTGATTGTACCAGTTGCCGGTTTGTTCATGCTTTTCATGTACAAATAATAGAAAATATGACTGTCTTTGTCTTCTAAATCATGACAGTCATACAATCATCAGTGCATTCTTATGTGTGAACTGGAACTCGGCACCTGAAAATCTAGTTTGGTTTTGTTCAGTCATTTCTCTGGCACTCCCACACTTTTTAGATGCCGATACTCTATTCCTGTCAGCATAACGCCTCCAAACAGGTCTCAAATCAGGTGCTGAAAGTATGTATAGTACGTCATTATACCATGATGAGGCACTTCTGTAAAGAGCCTTACCCTGAAAGTGGAATGAACATTTTTCCAGCTTCTGTGCATTTGGATCCTTCTGAAAATTTGTATAATCTTATAATTCTGCCAAATGTGTTTCATTATTGAAAATCAGCATGTTCGCTACAGCCATCCAGAGTCCTCATTTTCAAAACCTTTTACAAAAACTGGTCCTGGTGGAGCAACGTTTTAAGGAATATTGAGCATGGTAATCCCTGGTTCAGAGATTAAATCACCAGTCTAATCAGAAGCACAAGTGCACATACTACAACACAGAAAGCATACTGCCTGTGTTGTATCTGGGCTCATTCGGTTGTGTTCACTCCAGCAGAAGTGAGTACATGTATTTACACACTACAGCACCTGCACCTGTTCTGGGTAATATGACATCTGGGGCCTGATCCAGATGCCTGTCTGTAAGGGTGAAATTTGCACCAAAAAAAAGGAAAAGGGACAGTACGTCTATTGTTGTGAGGCTCCCATTTTAGCCTAACAAGGAATGTATACAGTACATTGCCCTCTATCCAGCGGTAATAAGATCTTGTGATGGCAGCAGTGTGCTGAAATCTCTCTTCTTACCTCCACCTAAGTCATTATTGGCAATAGAGGAGTACTATGATCATAGGACCTTACTAATGAGCATCTAGTCAGCCAGCCACTCATCAAACAGCACTGATCTTGGATGCCAGTGGAATGTGAAGTGAAAGTCCCATCGTGTTCAGATCCAGGATGGAGACTCAGACACAAAGGCACAGGTCACAGTATGAGAAAGTGGACACGCAGTCATGGAGTGACACTGAGTGACAGAGGAATGATGGGAGGTCACAGATGTCACATTGTGCGATGGACACGTCTGCTGTCCATAGGTGGAGAACCATTGTTTTAGTTCTGTGTTGTTATGGTCCAGCATGTGGATGAGTTGTTTGGTCAGAAACCAAACAAAGTGCCAAGTGCTGGATGCCATTTAGTGCTTTGAGAAAAATTTTGCTGCCAACAATGTAATTGAAGACGTGTCACCATTGCCAAATGTGTTGTTCTCAAAAGCCCTTTAATGTAGGAAACTGAAAAATGCTGATCCTTGCTGCTGTAGTCCTATCGGAGTTCACAACATTATGCTTGATTCTACTACATTAGCTAAATAAATGAACAGCAAAAAGTCAACTTGCTGCCCCACAGTTGATCAGAAATACAGTTGATCAGTCGACCCATGCATTGTCAGCTTTAATTATTACACTTGGCCGATATATGTTTGATTCCTTTTAAATCATTGTATTCATTTTGTTTGTGGGTAGGAGAATTGATGTAGAAATGTGAAGTGAAATTAAACAGGTAGTGACTAGATGAATTCTGACTTGCGCAGTGTTAACGTTAAATTTGAGCTCAGGAAGTCAGTTAAACCAACACTTCCTTTAACGACCAGGTCCCCCCTCTGTACTGATCCACTTACACAATAGCAGGCTGTGATTTCTCACTTCTCTATTCAGTGGCTTTTGAAGAAAAGAACTGTGTGACTTTGTCACAAGATACAACTCTGAGCTTAACAACTCTGACAAATCATCATATTAAAGTCAATGTTTGTTTTCCAAAATCCATGTCCTCCAGATGCTGAAAGCAAGCAGTGATTGGGCCCTCAAAAATGACTTTTCATGTTTCAAAACCAACATATAGCCCAACAACAGAAAACCTGTAATAAAATGTTGCTGTATAATTTCAAATGAAAAACTCTTGTTGTTTGATGGACTTACCTATTGAGCACGTACTGGTCCCTGCGTTCCGTGTAAGATCCCATGGGCTTCACTACAGCAGCAAGACTGAAACAGGTTCCAGAGTAGGGAAACGCATAAAGGTAATGGTCTCTAGTTTTCACTCCCGGTGAACAGGTCCTTTGCAGTGGCCCTCCTCCACGTCAGTGATTCCGTGCGTGTGTTTCTATATCTGTCAGTGAACTCAGCCTTTCTGTCCCTACAGGTTTTACCACATTTCACTGAGACCTGCTATGGTTGGTCCCGATTGGCTGGGCTCACCTGAGCAGCCCTGTTCTCCCACAACCACAACAACACACTCAGCAGAGAGGAAGGAGGCTGATGCCAGACCAGCAGATGCCCTCAGGGTCCTAGAGTACAACCTCCAAACACACTCTTCGGTACAAACTGATGCACTTCAGAACCATATGGATTGTTTTATTGTTTATGCTTACAGATAATATCGATACTGTAAAAATATTATAGAACAAGGCAGTCTCCCATTTCAATGCTAATTACAGTCACTGCTGTGTTATTGCTGTATAATGACTAAGCTGGATTTACCAGAGCAGGACAACAAAAAGGTCAAACCCCCAAGGTTTAATTTTCATCACTTTATCTCTTTATTTTTAAACATTTTATTTTATTTTATTTTTATTTAAAATTAATTACAGGAAAGAAAGTAACTTGATTGTAGATTTGTTTAATCAAAGCAAGCAATCTTTCTTCAAATGTAACAAAAACACAAAGTAGTTGAAGGCTTTCCAAGTGTTCTCTCTCACTTGAAGCCTTTCCATTCCTGATGACAGTGAATATGTGACCTTTACGCAATCATTTTCATCACCGTGAGAAAGAACAATTGCATAAAACAGACCCACCAGTTTTTAAATTACTTGACTGAATACTAAAGAATTGTGTTCATTCAATCAGGCTGAAATAGACTGCCCCAAGTGGATACATTGAAGCCATGCACACATTTTTTAGATTTAAAAAAAGGAGGGGGGCAGGGGGGTTGGTTGCCAACTTCCATTTACTGTATATCCTTCCTCCTTAGGCATTAATTTATTTTGAAACCCTACCTTTCATCTAAACTGGCCCAAATACACCATTTTTATTTCCTGCTTCCGACAGTCCATTGTTACAATAAGGAATATCCTTCTTGTTTTTGCTGTATATTAATATGCATATAGTCCTATAGGAATGTGGTGACCAAAATATACCACATTCCTTCAGGACCAAAGTTCTTATGTGAAGCTTGGCATGCAATGTCAGAATGTCCAGCATGCAAAATAATGTGTTCCACAGTATACATTTTGTTATATGCAAATCTATCAAAGACCCTTTGAAAACTACTGCATGTCGATGGAGCCTTAAACATGGGTTAGCTTATGGATAATAGAACATGTGGCCAATTAGACACCGATTAAGCTAATCAGTGTGTTCATTATAATTTTATACATTTTTGTGGCATCAATATAAAACACAATTTAACACAAAATTACGTCAATGCAATTTTACAGATTCCTTACATTGAGGAAAGTGGCATCAGTGTCTTACTGATCCAGACTCCAGCAGTCTCTCGTTTGTGCGTTTTTAATGTTCCTGTACTCTGACACTCCAAAAAAAGCCAAAAAAAGTTAAATATGCACATTGGAGAAGCTCAATATTTGGTATAGAATTAAAGAATCAGTTTCATGAAAGTGGTCCACACCATTTCATTACATATGAAGCAGTAAGCAGCACAAACTCAATTGCTTACAGCGGTAGTTTTCATTTGTAGTTTTTTCAATCAGACTATGCAGGAAAGAGAATTCCTATAGATCCACGTGAAGGAGTATTGTTTTTCTGAGCAGAGCGAGAAAGGGATCAGGGATAGAGCTTTTTTTCTTCACCTCTTGGAACACACAATTCCAGTCAACCAGCCAACCAATTCAGCCAGTGTTCATTACATGCATTTGGAGGCAGCACTAGAGTACTGCATGAAGCAGCATTAAGAACCAGCTAAACACTCGATCCCAACATGCAAAGGGGTACTGCTGACATCAGGCTTAAGTAGTTGCTAGGTGCTTCAACGTATAGCATGAATTCCAGCTTTATCCATCGGTCTGAACAGTTCCATGGGGCTAAAGGACACTCCAATCCATCATGTAGACTCATATGACAAATACCTATGTGGTTGAAATACTATCTTTGTGGTATAGTTAATTTTTCAACTGGAGAGCAGTACATTTCACTTTTTTTGGGATAGCTTTTTCTTTCTGCTGTTCAACTGGCATACCTATGATTCACAGAGTACGTAAAATGCCCTATCTTTCTAACATTACAATAAGATACTTTGAAGCGTCCTCCCTTTGGGAACTGCTTGAGGCAGGACTCCAGTCCGAATGCTCTTAAGCAATAGAAGTTGTTCAGAGCAGCGTGTTCTTGGAGGACTAGCTCTCCCCCGATCGCTGCCCGCGTGGCCTCTCCTCAGAACACAGCTCAGCAGTGACCTCTCTGAACCTCTGCAGGACAGCCTCAGCGCTCACCCGGGGGAGGCCCCCGTCCAGAGGGCAACCCTCCACCAGGCTGTTCATGGGGGTCGGAGGCACAAGGGAGTCCTCCATCCCAGAGTCCTCTGCAGCACGCCGGCAATGCTGGGAGGCTGTGTGGTGCTGGGGCCGGGAGTCATCGTCCATGACAGGACCACAGGAGGAGCTGAACCGGTCCTCTGGGATACCACCATGCACTGCTCTCCTCCCCCAGTCTTTCAGACAGTCTGTGATGATAGGCATCATTGTTTTGCGTGAGGCCAGTGTGTTGCCCTGGAGATAGGCCTTGACTTGGGCACAAGGGCTGCAAATTGGAGACAGGTTGAAGCAGGGGCTGTGGGCCTTCTCCAAAGCTCGACTCATCTACGGTTCAGGGGAAAAGGTCAGACACTGTTTTTCTAAAGTGTGTTAAATGGTGCAGTTTTAAAGATTCACCTGCAATTGCTTCACATCTCTGCATAAAAGTATAGCCTTTATTACCCACTGACATGTATAGTACTAATCCAATTCCCTATTCATTCCCACAAGGATATAATTAACAATAAACTATGAACAGCACTTTTTATCTGAGCAGTAATGACACCTAAGGGATATTATATGCGAAGGCTCTACAATATACTCATAATAGCCTAATGGAACATCTCAAACATTTAACAATCCTTATACTGAATCCTTACAATATCAATGGAATTAATTAATTTTCAATTACAACCACACTATGAATCTTGTCTTGTGATGACATGAGCATGGGCAAGGATTTGTGATACTGTCAGCAGAACAGTACTTGATATGGCATTCTATAATACCATACCATTAATCATCTAGTGATTAAAACAAATAGGTAGCATGCTGTGTACCACACCCAGTAAGCCCTCAGTTCTTACCTCCTCCCTGTAGAGGGCGCTGGAGCTGTAGACAGCCAGCTGGCGGAAGGGTTCTTTTTTCTCATTGAAGGAGATCATCATGGTGATAACCAAGCTGTAGCTGTGCTTGAGACAGAAGTCACACAGCTCTTGCTGTAAGCCTCTCCTCTGGAGAAAAGCCTGCCAAACAAATGCACATATATGATGCCAGGAACAGATTTTTAACAGTATAGTTTGTTTGTTATGGTTGTGCCTGAATAAAATAATTTATTGAAAGAATAAATTAATTATCTGTGAATCAAGGACAAATAGACTTCATTCAACACTGTTCAAGGTATAGTTCTGAAACCTTTGAGTACTTTGAGTATTGCTGCGATTTGAATAAAACAATCATTGTATTTCAGAGGTGATGATCCCTATTCTCTGGCAAAATGCTAATTTACTTAAGTGGAAAATCAAAGTTGTGAGAGGACACATGTGTCCTTGATCTAGATTTAACAATGTACAAATGTGGGGAATAAACTTAAATTAAAGAATAGATGCATCAAAACGTATTATTACTATTAATATATTTCCTGGAATGTACTCTAACTGGAATGTAATTGTGCCTTGAACTGTATTTGGTTATTCATTTCACTATAAATTTTTTTATGATTCATTAGATGACAAAACAGTTAGGTAATGTGACATTCCTGCATTGTGAAACGTGTTTGACTTGGCTGTGGCCATTTTACGGTCTAGTGGGAATTATCAAGGTGTGACCAGCATGCCGATTCAATCAGTGGCACAATAGATGAAAGACAACCTGTTCCCTGTGAGCTGTACATAGCACATTGCTGATGTAAGACTTAAGTCACAAGCTCATATTCAAATTGAGAGCTCACCTCGAGTGTCATGTATATCACACAAACAGCCAGTTTCAAACCCTCCCCCGATGCCACTTTCAAATCCTTCACCAGCATCTGCTCTGTAGTAAGACCTGTGACACAGGACTAGGGCATAAATCATAGTCGTTCTTATGTGCAGATTCATACCAGAAGTCAGTCCAAAAAGCTATGTGAAATATAGAGCTCCTACGATTGTACCTGAAATATCACACTTGGCATTCTGCAGGGACTGGAAGAGGGCGCCCCTTGGTGGCAGACCTGGGAAACGCGATTCCAGAAGGACGGCATACTTGCTGTCCTTGGGTGTGACCCTCCCAGCCTCTGGTGCCATGTTCACACAGTCTGTGATTATGGTGCCTATAGTCATACCACAGAGGTGGAACAGCAGCACTTAACAATGGTGCCTACCGGAGTGATGTTACACCAGCCGGTAAGAGTGGGGCCTGTAGCCATATGAAAACAGGAGTGAAGTGACACCAGCAGTTAGAATGTCTGTGAAAATAAAAATAATAATTCTCCTGTATTTCAGATGTAATTCTAATGTAGAAGGAATATTAGCTCAGTTGTAGAGCTATGGCACAATAACAACATTTCTCTGAAATCCTTCAATAAGATAGTCTGAATGATGGTAACAATCATCCGTCAATCATTTCAGTTCCTTAATAACTCAATTAAGTCTGTAAAGTATTGAATGGCTGAATCAACAAATATGTAATCCACAAAAAAATGGGTAACATATTGAACACCTGTGCTGTGATATGAATGGCAAATCTAACCATCTCTTTATATTACCAGACTGATTGTGCAAACATCCCTAAGATCAGTGTGTGCACTGCTGTCAATGCCATTACCATATAAGAGCTGAGCCAGCTGTTGGTCTAGGACTTCAGGGGCCTTCTGAATAATTCGCTCTGTTACTAAGGTGGCACAGGAGCCCACAGTCTCCACGGTAACAAGACAGGAGGAAGAAGGCCTGCTTTCCAGCTGGTGATGGTCGATCACCTCCACAACTGCCCCCTGCAGGTCACAGTCAGTACTGCAGAGGAAAAGTGAAAATGTACAAGTGAAAAGCCAGTTCAAATAGGAGTGCCGAAGTGTTAATTAAATCTAAAATATGCTCCAAATCTTCAGAGGCTACTGCTTTACAATAGGGATTCTCACTGATGATGTCAGCATTTCCTACAGTGTAAACACAGGTTGAATGAAGATGATTTAAGGGACTGCAGTTACTGTGTATAAATTAACTGCTGTTATCAGCAGTAAAGTTAATGCAAATGTTTGCAGGTAGACAAACACGGAAATGTCGATGTGCTCCATTAGGCTTACAGATAATACACCTAAAGGCAATTAAAGTAGACAAACCTAAGAAAAGGCTAAATAAAAAGTAGTGCCATAAACAATACATTTTAAGTATACTTAATTCAGCCTAAATCTAAAATCTAAAGAAAATCTGAAGTAGAGGTCAAACTACCATAGGATACATTAACTACTATGTGTTAATGATTGGTGACTGCATTTATTTGCAGAAAGAGTTGAGAGACACAGGACCTCTGACCTGGGAAGTGCATTATGATCCACCAGAGTGAGGGCCAGCTTTCCAGCATGGTGAAAACCCAGCAGGTCAACTTCGTCTCGGAACACCAGGACATCCTGGGTAAGGCCGCATTCTCGCAACAGGAAGTCACTGTCCGTGTGCAGGGGGAATTCAGCCCGTGGGATGTTCAACACTGGGACTGGGCTCTTCTCAGTACCAGACACCTAGAGCATGGGGGGAGTCAGGGTTACCACCCAAACCAGCCTACAGTGTATGCCCCTTTGAGTTTCCAGTTATGTAAAGACTGCATATCTCTTAATACCATTGGAACACCTTCAGTATGCAAGTGTTCATATCAAATATTGGACCACTGTATTTTGAAGAATGAACAGTTAAAGTCCACCCTGACCTCCACCAGAAATGCAACACTTGTGATCACTAATTATCACTGAGAATTTGCAAGATTCACTGATCCTTTCCATATTAACTCATGTTAAAAAAAATCCAATCATTCAAACTGAGATTTCAATATTACGGTGTAAATGGTTGAAGTCACCTTTGAGAGGAAGTATGCAAAAGCAAGGGAAGACACCATGGAGTCCAGATCACAGGCCTCACTCCCCAGGACAACGTGAAGTCCAGGACTACTTTCGGGAGTGCCCTGAAAAAGATAGCTGATGTTAAGGGCAGAAACTCATGGGGCCGTGAATATGGAGCTTATTGCACGTGCAGTTCAGTAACCATTTTATCCAAAAAATAGGTAACAACTGTGTTATCATTCTCCCTTTTTTCGAAAAGGCAGATCCACCAAGCTACCACAGGCTACTGGTAGCCTGAATGCGCTATGACAGAAGACGCTAATAGCTGACAATGAAACACCCTCAGTCCCTTCCTTCATGTCACCTTAGATGAAGAGTAGGGCCTGGGAGACTGGAACATGGAGCAGGGCAGCTACAGGCTACATGGCACTTTTCCTGCATAATGGCATGCTCGATTAAAAAGTGGTCAGCATGGTTGTTTGTTTTTTTGTGGTTGTACACTTCACCCTGTATTCCTTATCGGTAACATCGGAGGTCTGGAGGTCAACGAACTCTAAGAACATCAGATGAATTGCATTTGTTTTTGCATCCAATCTATCATCCATTCCACAGCTATCCCTCACTCCATCTACCGGCCTTCACCTGAGAAGAACAGGAGCTTAAATGCATTAGTTTGTCTTTTACTGTTAAATTCTAGGCAGCAATACTCTCCTATGTACCTGAAACATAGGTCCAAACCAACATACAAACAATGTGCTGATAAGTGAATTCTTCAAATTCTGTAATAACTATCCTTCACCACAAATAACTAATGTCACTATCTAAAGTGTGAAAGTAGCATGCTTATTTCATTTAAACTACAGTAAAAAAGAACCTTAAAATATTAAAGTTAAAATATCTTACGTAGCAATGTCCCAAAAAATGACCATGTCTCATAAGTCATTGCCTTGTATTATGTGCTTTATAGTCCAGTGAAGATGAACCTTGTTAGCAATATGTGTACCGCAGCTATAACAATCAATAACTACTCTACCATTCATCACAGAGATGCCTGTATACTCATGAACAGAACCACCCTAACAAAGATTAATACAGTATATATAACAGTAGGTTATATTTCAGACACATCATTTATTAAACAAAAGCTTCAGTCCTCTGCAAACGTGGGCTATTTTTCTTCAAGCTTATAGTATGTGTTTATGACAGAATTTATCTCCTTCTCTTCAAATTTAACTGTTATTTTGAACTTTTATAATGGAGTCAATAAGGCCTCTCAACCCACCTCAGGACTGTGACTGTAGTCTTACGGTTATATTTTGGCATGAATAATGCATGGATGATTATGATGATATATGTTCTCTGCAATTATTTTGGTCACATTTTGATGAATGAATCCACATATGGGAAAGTAAAAATTCTCAGAGTGACATGCAATAGTATTGTTTGTGCCACAAAAAATATGCAAAATAGGATGCAAAAAGGGAAGAAAAACCAAAACCATATAGGCCTACACTATATTCAAATGTGTGTATCATTTTTAATTAAGGAAGGATAAATGCACCATTATGAACAATTATGAACAATACACAGATACACAGTGGATATAATTGTACACATTTCATTTCAACCCACAATAGAAACGACACATTGTTTACTGTAATGCCTTATAATAACAAAGCCTTGTCAGCCAAATCTAACAAAGTGCTAGAAGTAAAAGCAGCTTTTAATTCCATGGCCAGAACAGGAGGTGAAAAAAGCAAAAAAGTAATTTGTTCTTTTTAATAAAATAAGCATCTTCAGCGTAGACCCTGTTACATTTTTATGACTTGTTCTATTGTCTCAGACATGGGCTAGTAATAAGTGATCCCAGTGTGAGTCATTGTAGAGAATCTGATTTCATCCTTCTGATAGCCCAAGCTATTCATTCATCTATTGCGTGTACCATTACTACACTGGTGCTGTCAGTCAGTGACATAACTGTCAGGATGTAGGCTGGCTAAGAGGACATTTATCTATCTCCACTTACAAGGCTACATGTAGTAGAAATTTTACTGCTTCTTTCTCATATCAGAAAGTCAAGCACTAAATAAACTGCACAATGGGAGTGATGAGAGTAAATCAAACCTCTCTTGGTGACTACAGAATGTGACCAATATCACATTGAACCAGTTGGGCACTTCTTCTATCCTTGAAGCACCCATTTAACCACAGCCAGGCAGAGATAGGCCCAAAGTGGGCGAAAGTAAGTGGGTAAACAGAGAGAAATGTGAAGCCTTATGTTGAGGGGCGGCATAAGAGTGACAGCATGCAGCCTGCCCTCAGAAAGCTG
Source organism: Conger conger (assembly GCF_963514075.1). Taxonomy (NCBI): domain Eukaryota; kingdom Metazoa; phylum Chordata; class Actinopteri; order Anguilliformes; family Congridae; genus Conger; species Conger conger. Next base: position 73,961,532 of record NC_083760.1, read on the forward strand.
GAGTCCTTAAGTAGCTTTAAAATGTGTTTGTACTGGTTTAATGGTTAAAGCTCTCTTTGTTTAGCCGCACTGCTGATTGCCCAGCTTCACTTAGCCTACCAGCCGTGTGACATGACTTGCCTTGTTCAGTCAGCCTGTTTCCCCAGCCCTGTTTGACATCCACTGTTAAAGGAGTTACAGTAAACAAGCCTTTGTGTCTCCACATGTGTCTCCTCTGACTGACTACAGATTGTGTTGGAATAAATAGCCTTCAATGGTAACAGAGATGCATTAAAAGAATGTCCAAGTATTTTCTCTATGACATAGAGTAATGCTTTAAGGGTCACTTGGTTAGTCTGATTTTCGCAGGCAGTATATCAAGGTATTCCACGTGGAGATCACCTGCTGGCCGGAGATGCATTGAGCGGGCATTCCCTCAAGGGAGATTGTTCGTGGACACTGGGGCCATACACTGTCTGTCCTGTTAAGGTCATAACAAATCGTAACCCTGAATTTATTGTTATTACAATTTTGCTTAACCTATTTCAAAGGAATTTACTATGAAATAGTTTACATTTCAACAATAAAGCTTAGTCCTGAATAAAGGCAAGACTTTGGACATTTATTTATGTCAAATACACTGAATACAGTATATCAGTCCAATAAATTAAAATAAAATGCAGTGCAAGTATTCATGTTAAATCAATACACTGTGGCATGTTAATCTGAGGTTTCGCTGCTCATCTAAATTTCTATTTATTTAGATAGGTGTTATTATTTACATTTAAGACAACAAAGGTCAAATAGAGGTATAGTAGCTGGGAAGCAAATGGGAAACAAGAGGAACTTCAATGACACTATGATGTCAATGTTTTTCATCTTGTGCAGATTAGATTAAAAGGTTACAAGGGAATTTAGGTTGCCAATAAATTGAAAAAGTTAAAACGAAAATTCGACTTAGCTACGCTGTTACTACGGTACATATTTTACATGCGTAGAATGCCAACTATGCTGGCAAAAAGTTGGGAGAGAGAATCGCTTGTGAAATTGTTAATGAGGAAACATTAAATGTAGCCAACAATAAAGCTTGAATGAATTAACGTTATTAATTTGAATCAACTTCATTTTAATGGACATTTAATTGTCAACGGTTTATGAATGAATTATGAACACCTTTGAAATTATTCTTTAATACACATGGAATTAGCTAGGTGAGCATCTAGCTTTTTTGACAGTTCGCATGCAGATATGCAGTCAAACGACCAATAAATTAAACTCTTGCTTCCAGTTTGATGTACCGAGCAAGTCACTAGCCAGTAGTAAATTCGTTCTCTTAAAACATGCAATGTGAATGTCCGCAATGTTACCTTAAGTATAAACTGACAGTTCCGTAAAAAACACTCCATATTCACCAGAGCTCGGTAAATCCCGGCAGTTAGATTGTGTGTTAAAAGCTTCGTTTCTCAGTAGAGCCCAAGAAGAAGTGGGGTACGATTTGCTTTACTATCGCTACAGAAACACCCTTATTACCACGTGTCGCCCCAGTATGATGTTCCAAGACACGAGGTGACGTGTACGGGGGCTGTTGTGTCCGAGAAGCGTTCTTCATGTAAGCTATTCGTATTCTTGTGGTAGTACAGGGACAGTGTTTCTCCAACGACTCGTATTCATATTTTCTCATTCAGTTTTGCCCACATTATAAGCCCGTCATCACGACAATACTCTTCTGACTCCAGGTCCTTCCGTTTTATATTTCCAGCAGAATTGTCTGTCATTTGAATCATTACGATGTACCTTTAAACATCTGGGTTGCATGAGAGGTTGCAAGAGAAATTAAAGCAGCTTTTAATTTCGATTTTTTCAAAAGGAAATTGTCCTCTTGACCTCTTGTATATACTGGCAAATATACATTTATACATTGTAAATGAAAATACAGGAGTGAACTGAATGAGGCACCACTTAAACCCAAATACACATTTTTTTATCCCTTGGATCAGGTGAGTCAGTCACAGCTGCCTGGCCTTTGCACACCAAGAGAGTGCTGATGCAGAGCAGTTTGCGGAGTCTTTAGGTTAGTCTGTAACAACTGGTTTGCAAATCAGTGATGGTTTACAATAAAATTAATATATTATGCTTTTCAGATTATAGAACCACACCAGAGATGGCACCACAGTCTATCAACGTTTAAGTGTATACACCTCTCTGATGTACTTTTCACAAGAAATGCAAATTAAAAGAACATTGTTGAAAAATTCTTTATTTCAGGTTTACTTTGATCACGATGTTGACTCATGGTAGAACAATCCACCAAATTAAAATGATTCATTTATATTAAAAAAAAAAAAGAATGGTTTCAGTAGAACATGAGCTTAGACTGCAGACTGCTATTTTTTCCCCAAATTTCCAACGGAGTTATATAAATTCAATTGTCAGATAAGAGCACTAACCTGGTATAAATACTGATGATTATTTAAAATGTGGGAATAAAATGTATTCTGCATTATCTGTACCATGTGTTGTTTCTACAAGCCTGTTTGTGTTTTTATGAGTTCCTAAAAGGTGTTCATGAATAAAATACAGTAAAGCAATTTTCTTCAGTCATGTTAGTCTTGTCATATGCAACTGGTCAAGAACTAGGGGTTGGTCTGAGTCCTCAAATAAGAGTTCTTAAGGTATCATCTCTTCGCACATTCTGATAGCACAGCAAAATGCAATGCATTCACAGCCAAATCATCTTCACTTTTTCTTACTATCGAGAGAAACAGCCGTGAAATCCTCAGTATAGGACAAGAGCATGACGAGGAAGAGGAGATTAAATGATTTTTCATTTTTCTTGATTTCTTTCCAATATTACTTTGAACTTATGCCTCGAAAACAACACTAAATCCGATTAATCAGGGTGAAAATGGAAATGAGTGTTCAGTAAAAAAAAATGTTTTCAGAAAGATCCAGGACCTATGGCTTCAAGTTGTATAGGACATGATAACTAGGATTGAGTTATAATTGTTAGGATAAAAAAACAATTAAATCTTTTTTTCATACTTTACCTATAGAAAGACCTAATATCTACAAGTAAACAATACAGTATGGTCTGTTTGTGTTTGTTTGATACAGTGAAGATTATATTAAATGTTCAAATGTTCATTTTAAAACACTTAAAATACCATAAAATGTTTTGGAGAAAAACAATGCTGATAAAATAACTTTGTTTTCTATGTCATTGTTTAAAATATAATTGTTTGGATGTGTGTGTTCTTCTCATAAGTACCCATATATCTATATATAGCCATATACCATATAAAACCCATAAAGCTTAAGTACTTTATACAAACCTGGGAGCAGTTGTAATGTTGATCATTGCTATGGAAAAATAACTAATGTGTCGTATTTATTTGGGAGACAGAAGTGCGGGTGAAAGATGCAGAGCTTGCAGAGTTGTTGCAGACATCACCGTAGGGCAGCAGCCTGATGTCAGACTTCAGTCCCATGGCAAATACTGTCTCCAGTCCCAAACACTGACACCCATGTCTCAGGTCTAGATCTTTTCCACATAGTTCCCAGGAAACATGCCTTCTCTTCCTCTTAGACGCCCAAACCACCAGCCAGAGGCATCTGGGAGGACGAAAAGTGAAATTGTTAACAGTGATTCTGTATGTAGTAGATATAAAAACATGCCCAATACAGCACAACACTGTTTGCAGGGGCGGCCTGTAGCGTAGTGGTTAAGGTAAATGACTGGGACATGCAAGGTCGGTGGTTCTAATCCTGGTGTAGCCACAATAAGATCTGTACAGCCGTTGGGCTCTTGAGCAAGGCCCTTAACCCTTGCTCCAGGGGAGGACTGTACGTCGCTCTTTGGCGTCTGCCAAAATGCCAATAATGTAATGTAATGGATCATGGCACCTATACAGCACAAATTTAGTAGCCATGGTGGACCTTCTGCACTTTCACTGCATTTATCCTCCTTAACCAAGACTTGGAAACCAATATATCAGATTCACAAACACTGTCGCTGCATGACCCCTGCAAAATCTCATGTCACTGGTTATTCACCTTCAGTTACTATTTCAATAATGTCGTCCGCATTGAAGCTGAGCTCATCTGTGTCCTGAGCATCGTACGCGTACAGGGTGCGGCACTGCGGCGAACGGGGTTTGGGTTTAGGAGCAGGCTTCGGCCGGCCTGCTCCAGGAAGAGGCTTGCATTCCTTGGAACGCCTGCGATGGAGCCTATGGAGCAGAGGAACAGAGAAGTGGAGCAGGGTTAGGGGAAAGGGAACCAGAACCATGATTCTCAAGGCAACTTTTGATCCAAACAACTGTATTAAATACACTGTTTTATGTCTGTCACAATAACAGTAAATGATAAATGGATTATAATGCTTTTAATAATGATTTAATGAAACCTAAAATATATTTTATAGACCTAAAATTCAATTACATCCCCAGAGTGTGTAATTTGGATTAGCACCCGTGTTAGAAAGAGGAGTTTTAGAAAGGACACATTACATTACATTACAAGGCATTTAAGCAGACGCTCTTATCCAGATCAAAGTGCAGATCAAACACAAGTACAAGTGTGAAGAGGACGCACTTAAGTACCACACAATCACACAACAAACCATACAAACTTGTATGGTCATTATTTTGTGCTTTTTGTAATGATACACGTCATGGTCAAACTTTTATTAGTGATACATTTGAAATTGCTGAACAGAACGCATACTAAAACTAGTCGCACCCCTTTTTTACAAGGAAACAATGGAACAATTCTTGGATATTTTTGATCGGTTTGGCTCTTCACACATTACCTACAATCATGACAGACAAAAATTGTTCAGTATCGTCAAACCTGGAAGAATTTTGTCTGAACAAGAGAGAAACACAAAGCCACCTGGACAGGAATGGAAAGCCAGTATGAAAATGCAGAGTCCCTTCTTAATCTCTGCTTAGTACACAGAGCTGTCAATTGCACCACTGCTTAGAACATGTTGAGCCCATGGATTACATGTTAAGACTTTGCTCACATTATTCAGAGAAGAAAACTCCTTGTGACAACCTGAGTTCATCAGTTTCTTTGAGTTACTTTCAAGTCTTGCTTCCAATTAGTATTGAGAGGGGTAATCTTGTTGCTACACCCACAAAACAGAGCTGCACCAGAGTCCAATAACAGTCTTTGCATCACAGTTACAGCCAGTACCATTGGGAAGGCTAATAGGAGTCAACAACATAACCTCTACCCTCTTTGTAATCACTAGTCTTTATTCCCCAGTTCCCTTTCCCATCTCATTATAGCCTCTTTCACTGAACCAATATATTCCACCCTCACTCTTCTTCCATTCCCCAAACATTATACTACTCTCTTCCTACCACCTACAGTATGTCTCTGCTGCCTCCCCACCTCCCATCCCTCCCTTTCAGCCTTTCAAAGGTCAGTATCTCACCTGCATGCCAATATCAGCTATTCATCCCTGACCTAAACTGACTAGCATTAGTCAAAAATAAGTAGGCCCCTGCATAAATATCCCAACACACTATTGCGCATAGGCAAAGGCCAAGATTTAGAGGCCAAAGGCCAAACTTTTAAGTTGTCTGGTTTGTCTAAATATGCACAAAATTATACTTAAAACCTCTGTCAAGTTACAGACTCAAGCTCCAATTAGTGCTGTATAGTAGTTCAGAATTAATGGTTCGATATTGGGTGCATTTTCGGGAGGCATCTCAGTTCCAACTCCAGGTAAATTGAAAAAGTTACTAAAGAGGTTGGTTGTTTTGATAATATCAGCTAATATCAAAGCCAAATCTACTCTGTATTAGAGGCTAACACTATCAATATGGTCATATAAAATGAAATGCATGATACACATGGGGATATAGGAAAACTGGATGGGTGCCAAAATATTTTTTTATCACAGTACCTGCTTGATAGAACGCCTTATCTAATTTCATGCAAAGCGAGCACGAGCCTACTGCTAGTATTCCAAATGATTTATTAAACATAGCCCATGAGCCTTATTATTTTCTGGCAAGCACCTACACTAAAAATTATGGATAGGATTACACTTATGTAAAACATATCCAATTTCATGTCTTCAATTCTGCCTTTAAGCCATAACTTCCTGAGTACATTAATCATGATCCTGCCCCTCTCTCCAGTTCACTGTCTGGGACTTGAGCCTTTTGCTCTTCTGTGGGCTTATTTCCACTCACCCTGTCCATCTCCCACTCCACTATCTCAAACTCACAGGGCCCATCTCATAGACTCACACTGTCCCTCTCCCACTACCTCAGACTCACAGGGCCCATCTCATAGACTCACCCTGTCCCTCTCCCACTACCTCAGACTCACAGGGCCCCGTCTCATAGACTCACCCTCTCCCACTCCCACTCCCACTACCTCATAGACTCACAGAGCCGGTCTCATAGACTCACCCTGTCCCTCTCCCACTCCCACTATCTCATAGACTCACAGAGCCTGTCTCATAGACTCACCCTGCTACACCCTGGTCAGGCACATTCATGAAGCCCATGTCCACGTGGCCCGGGTTCTGATTCTGGGCCGGCCGGGGCCCGTGGTGTCGGGGCAGGGTGGGCTGCTCCATGCTGCTCTGCTGGCGGGGCAGGGACGCTCTGGATGAGCGCTGGTTCCCCCGGTGACGGTCACCCCCTCCTCGGCCGCCGCCGCCACCACCCCTGGGGGGACCTTTGAAGGTGTGTTTTGGGAGGGAGGGGACATTCAGACCATAAGTATGAAAAAAGCATACAGTTAAATTAATATAATCCAAAAACAGTACAGAATGTTCAGGGATCTTGGTGGCCATGTCTATGAAGAGTATTCTCTTTGAGCCTGTTCTCTCAAGCTGAGCCTGTTTGTTCCGGTCTTGTTCTCTTGAACCTTTATCTAACCAAGAATATCCCATTGAGATCAAAATCTTTTTGCAAGGAGGACCTGACATAAGGCCCAACAAGACAGACAATCTTCACCAAGCAATAAATGGAAAATGATTGATATAATTGATTGAATAAAAGCAGGAGCATACTTTAGTCATGAATAACACATTTAAAATCAGCAATTGAAATGAATTTGTCATTTGAGTTTTTTGCAGATTTTTCAGCTGTATGGTGCAAAAAGATCTGAAACCCTTGTGTCTCACCTCGAGAGTTGGCTTGGTTCCCCATATACTTGCTCTTTCTGTTGTCCCGGCGGGTAGGTCCTGCAGATTACAGTACAGGTGGGTGATTGGTAAGGTATTTTTTGTAGGCAAGTACAGCACTCAACCCAATTTATTTCTAAACTATAATCATTGAAATTGCCCAACAGGTCAATTGAAATTTCTGTGAATCTGAAACTCACTGGAGTTCTTTGGGAGACCTGTTCCAATGCTGACTATCAGAGACTTGCCACTGGGCTTGAGGATAGCCTCATCTCCCTGGCCAACCTGGAACTGCATCTGCCTGGATCCGGCCGACCCAAATGGACCCCAGCCCCCCTTCTTCACCTTGAACTCCAGTCTGGGGATGAGAAGATGGTACAGCGTCTCAAGAGAAGTCAAGTTAGAATTAAACCCGCTATGACATGAGGGTACATACGGACCTTATATTTAGTGTGACAAATAGATTTGTCAGATGTGTTTCAGGCATGGTACAGACTCAGAAAGGCTCTGCTCACACTTTGAAAGCAGGACACAGGACGCAAAGACAGTGTTCAGGGGCATTGCTCACAGGTTGTTGAACTTGAGCGGCAGTTTCCTCTGGGTTTTCTCCTCGTAGCGTTTGTACAGCAGGCTCAGGAACTCGGTCTTGAAAACGCACTGCAGCACACTGTCATAGTGCTCCTCATGGACAATGAAGAAGTCATCCTGTAGTGTGCTGGAGAGGGTGGAACAAAACGGACGCACGGAAGACGATTGGTACACCAATCCAGGTTCCTTAAAGACAACAGTCCAGGCATTTCCATTTAATCAGCCCAATCATAAACTTCCCATCGTGCAATGGTCAAGAACAAGCACAATATACCATCATATAGAGGGCAATGCTGCTACCTCATAGAGACAGACTGGACCTTCTCCACTGGGATCTGCCTTTTCAGAACCTCTTGGATCTGTCCCTTGTCTGGGCCCTGTTTAACCTTCTCACGGCCAATCAGGTATAGGAATTTAGAGGTCAGGATCAGGTCACGCTTCACTGACTGTTGGCAGAGAAAATGGATGAGTCATGGATTTTTCTAATCTGTGTTGTACCACAGAATTACTTATTCCTCAACATACCCTTCAACAGGTTTATTTTATGTGTACAACACAGTCAGTTTGAACAGAAAACGGCAATATTCACCTTGAACCTTCGGTCGAATTTGACGACTACGTCGGCAAAGTCGATCCTTTCTCTCCGACCCACAAACTGCCGGATCTCTGGGCGGTTGTCGGTTCCGATGTAGTCGCCTACAAAGTTGCGGTTCAGGCTGTTTCGCCGCCTCTCTTTCTTGTTCAGCAGGATGTCTGAGGCTGCAGGAAGAGACACCTCACAGTCAAGCCCAGAATGGAGCACAAAAACCCTCCCGCTCTACTGAAACCTGCTGAGCCACTTGGTACCCTGCAGGAAGGGGAATACCACTCATAAGGTGAAGCAGATCGAGCCATTCCAAGACCTATCAGAAGAGTTTAGTGTCCCACAAACAGGGAAGTCAGTACTCGGTAGCAAACAAATCTGCACCCATTGACATATAGGAAGCTGCACACTGCTTAGCACTAGGATGGATATTTCCATCCCTACCCTGCATTTGCATACTTTATTACAGAATAAATTGTGATCATTGTAAACTGCCATATTTATACATGGATATGAGTACTTCTCCAGTTGGACAGTTTTAATTTATGAGCTTTGTGTTTACATTCCCATGAAAAACCTGCAATATGAGCAGCAAAGCAGCAAGGGGTTGACAGCTTTTATTGAGCGTGACATAACTGTAACAGATGGCCATCTTACCTTCTTCCCTCATGCGAACGTACTTGCGGACGGCAATATGCTTGCGCCAGGCCTTCTGAATGACACGGGCATAGCCATTGAACTTCCTCTCCCTCATCTCCTCCAGAAGAAACAGCTACAGAAGCAGGAGATTCCCACACAGTGATCATAGTCATTTTTAACTTGAAATTACTGCTTTTTAGTACAAGGCTGAACAAATCAGTTTAACCACAGAAATTCCTTATATTCCTTATCCCACCCTTCCAGCCTAGGCGTTACATGGATGGTGACTCACAGATTCCGGGGCCTTGACAAAGATCTTGGTCTTGCCCAGCTGGTACTGGTCGTCGTCCATGTGGACAGAGCGGAGCAGGTGTAAAACCCCCTGTCTCTCATCCCCACGCCACTGTGGCCAGGTCTCCTTCGTTAGGATGGCGTACCTGCACAGAGACACACAAAACAACTGCAGATTTAATATCGATCTTCCACGTAAGCTGCAACCAAGCTGAGCTTTTCCATCAGCAGGTAGTCTCACCTTTTCTCTCGTCCAGTACCTAAACGAAACAAAGTCACTGGAATACACAAATATTTGAGCAGTGCTGTGAGAGGGTAATCAAAAAGACATAATGCAAAGTTTACAAGAGGGACTGAAATGAAGGTAATTGGTATTTTGATGTTCTCGCTCATATCTTATTCAAATGTGCCATGGATGTTCCCTGGACACATGAAGGAACAAATCCATGAAAGTGTGCCCACTCCCAAAGCACAGAAAGAGGACTTGGCTATGGTTTTGCCAGCTATATCTAAGGGCCCTGTTGCTCATTTCAATGTATTATTGAGCAACCATATGTTCAGCTTGAATAGGGAAAATATAACGGGGACTGATTTATCACAGTTGCAATAAGGGTTTGAAAGTGGTTACTTGAAACACATGTACAGCTCAAGTTTATCATTTTAAAGAAAACATGCATTTTTGTCACTTAATGTCACATTATGTCCTTGGGTTTTGCCATCCATGCCAGCACATACTGAACAGCACAAGTATGTTTGTCTCCGGGAATCTTATTTCATTTTTTTTATGTTACCTCTGCCCTCCAAGGTTTTAACATACTACTTAAACACACACGTACCTTACTGCCAAATGACTCATATTTAATGTTAACTTTGTGTCAAACGTAATGTAGTAAATGTTCTAGAAAGTTAAACCACACAATTTACAGCTCTGGCCGGATGAGGTCTTTAACCTTTCACCCTGCTCTCTCAGAAGGCACCCACAGTGTACCTGTGCAGGAACTTGCTGAAGGGCCGGCGGAAGGCATAGCCGGCACGGCGGACGCGGATGTTCTCGCGCAGGCCCAGGTACTCCACCTGGTGCTTGGCTCGACTGTCCTCCCAGTCGCGGGGCTTCTTGGTCTCGTTGGGCTTGATGCAGCGGATGTAGTGGGGCGTGCACTTCATCAGTGTCTGCACCAGGTTATTGGCCTGTTTCTGTTGGGGGGGGGGGGGGGGGGGGGGGGGGGGGGGGGGGGAAGGAGCATGCGCATAAGCATTTTGAATTTTCTCCAGCTTTCCTGATCTCATTCGTAAAGTTAAATTGTGCCTCCCATGCAAAGAACACTGCAGCTTAAGTGCGTGAACTTCTCAGATACACTCACCCACAAGCCAGTGACTGTGTCCAACCCATAGCTTACATGCTGTAGTACTACAGGTGAGCAAACACTGACCCCTAAACACTGATGACAACTGGTAGACTGTGGGTGCATCACATAGTTGGTAGGAGGATATCAAGTTGAACACTGGAAAACCTGAGCCCACCCCTCATGCTCAAACTGGGCCTAGCCTGCATTTGGAACATGAGCCTGTACCTTGATCATGGTTTAGCACAATTGAGTTTAGTACCTGCACCTTGAGTTTAGCACAATAAGCATGTCCTCAACTCTTCTCTTCACACACAGCCTGCTTACCTTGATCTTGCTGCTTGCAGTGCTGGGACGACCTCTTTTCTCAGCATCCAGATTTTCTGGGAACAGGTCTTTGATGAAGGCGCTGAGATAAGACAAATACTTCTGTCAGTGCTCAAAGATGCAAAAAGAAAGCAAAGTTTCTCAATGTGGAAGATGTTTTAACACGTGGGAAACTGTTGACTGGCCACACTCACAATTCACTGCTCTGCATCAACTCAATGATGTCATTGAAGAGGACATCCCTGTTCCTCTCACAGAAGCCACTCACATCATAGGACACCTAGGGGAAGGTGGGAGGGACAGAGGAGAGGGAGAAGGGAGGGAGGAAGGTTCATTCAGAGCATCAATGCATTACTTCTAGAAAGTACAGTACATTTGGAATACAAGGTCCCCAGTTTAATAGACTGCCAATTAATTTATTTTAAAAGTTAAAAGGTTCCTGCCTAGACAGGCCTGTTCATAGAAAATAGAAAGACATTGAAAATGGTCTAACTATGGCCAAATGAAAAACAAGTTTTTCTTGATGAGAGTAGCTCTCTTCAAAATGAGCTATTGCAAGTACTTCTTAGTGGAAAAAAGAACATTTTTCTAGACCAAACGTCACACCAGGGACAGAACTGGGAAGACCTCCAATGTATTACAGGATTTATCTGAAAAATATAAACCTATAGGATACACAAAATGTCAACAAAAGCTATGGGTGTCCCTGGTATACATGACACAAAAAAGTCCTTTGTTCAGAGATATGAGAAGAACATCCCCTTGCCTTTCCAGCATAGTGGTGCACCACAAAGCCCTGGTTCCAGCTGTTGAAATGCTCATGGGTACCGATCTGCATCTGAAGCTTCTGGATGAGAGTCTGGTCTGCCCCCTCGCCCTTGGCATGCATGGTGGCGCACACATCATCCAGGATGCTCATGATTCCAGGTGGTTTCTGGGGAAGTTAAAAGGATTGGTCATTCCCCCACTATACAGAATGATGCAGACCCATCATTACAGCACAATGACCTTTTGTGCTGCATCATAACTTAAGCTTGTTCCAATGGGAAAGATGACCATTATCCTGTCTCAGAAATTGATTTTACATAGCTATTGAGAAATGCAGAATTAGTGAAAAAGATTTGCCGCCTTCTTCCTTATTTTAGAGAAAAAACCAAACCCAGTAAATCTGAAAATAAATTATTGGGGTTCTCAAGGGTCGCTACTCACCAGTTTAGATTCAATGAGGTCACACACAACTTTGTTGTTGAAATACTCAATGGGTGTCCATTTGATCCCTTCTTGAACATACTCCTCCTGCAACACAGAGGGACATTCATCAGTATGAGCAAATACTACTGAACACGAGGGAGTGAAGCAATGCGTAATCACAGTTACTCTATCATTGCAGAGAGCTGCCACAGATCCTGCCTGAATAGATTCTCAGGCAGAGTTTATCACTAATCATGCTGTCAGTTACTGCAGACAGAAGCATCCTGTCCACAGAGTGCTCTCTGCACACACGTACCTGCTCTGCCTTCAGTGTCAGCTCAATGAAAATCTGCTGTAGCTTCTCATTCACAAAGTTGATGCAGAACTGCTCAAAGCCATTTTTCTGTGAAAGGGAAAGAAAAAGCAAAGCTATTTTAGAGATAATTACCACACTACATTATATTTGCTTTTTTACTTTTATTTTTTTAAGTTAATTCCCTATCCACTAAATACAATGGTTAAATATAGTATATTAAATGGTTTGGGACAACATGCAGATTAGACTGTAGCCCTAGTCTATCTGATTGAACAAATTCTGCCTAAATGAAACTATTCTTTGCTACGAACAGATTTTCCCATGTATTATGTAGCCCACCTGGAAAATCTCAAAGCCATAGATGTCCAGCACCCCGATATTAAACTCTTCGTGGTCTTTCTCCATGGCTTTGTTAATGGCCTAAAGGGGAAAAGGACACAGAGTGACAACTGTTCTAATTTGCTCAAATGAATCCAAATCCATTCATTTCACATGAGCAGTTGCTTGCAAGCTTAAATGTACCCACTGTAAATGACATGTCACAAGTTCACTTCTTTCGAAAATCTGAATGACATATCTTACCCGTATGAACAGGATCCTACATGCAGAAATCTAGTTCCTTCTACATGCATTATCTGATTGTGAGACAAGCCCCAACACGAGTGCCTAGCAAAAGTAGCTTTGAATTACTTCCTCAATGTGGCACAATCAGTGAATGTGACGTTTAGTGCAACACATAAAGCCTTGCATAAAAACATAAGCAGATGTGCTGTGCTGGCCTCCAGATACAGTACGTCTGCTTAGATAGGAGAGGTTGGACCTATACTGTAGCCCCTTCCTCATAGGTGCACATTATTTTTATTCAGAATATTTCAAAAGGAAATGACCTCTCAGTTGAGCCTTGACAGATCAGAAAGATGTAGCATTTCTTAAATCATATTATGGCACTAGCAGCAATCTCAAGCCAGGACATTTTTCCAGATTAAATTTGAGTGCTAAGAGTAATGCACAGTGAAAAACATTCATTGCAATGGAATAGCTGAGACACTAAAGTCATGGATAATAAAATATCTGCTTTAAAGCGGTCTTTGAATTCTGGTGGCATATCTCTGTTGGGCTATTGATGGGGTTGGACTCACGTCTACAAGGTAGTCAAAGAGGCGGGAGTAGAGGGCTTTGGAGAGGGCGTCCCTGGTGAAAGTGGCCTGCTCCGTGTTCAGAGTGACAGCGATGCTCTCTGTTTTGCCCCCCCATTTGCTGTCCATTATGCGGCTCGTTAGCTTCTCCTTCAGGCCGTTCTGGGAAATGCCGAGGAGGTAGGATGGGAATGCCAGGACTGGCCGGAGGCGGGTGACCGAGACACAGAGAGAAAGAGCATTCATCACATTCCCAGTAAGCTCCCGTAAATATGAACATATTGTTTTTTATGTAGACCTCTGTATTTAATAGTGAGAGAGAGTGTGTGTGCAAGCATGCATGTGTATGTGTGTGCGAGTGTGTGTGCGAGCGAGTGTGCGTGCGAGTGTGCGTGCGAGTGTGCGTGCGAGTGTGCGTGCGAGTGTGTGTGAGAAAAGACAGCACATGTATAACTCACAGTCCTCGCTCTCCACCACAGCATAGTTGCCCTCCTCTTTGAAGAAGATATTTCCCAGGTGAAGAATACCTGCAACTATCTGCAGTACGGTGGTCTTTTCGTCTTCAGAGAGCCCCACTACTGTCATGGCATCCTGCACAACACACCACAACACCGAAACATGCTTTAACACATGCCACGACACAGTCATGCACTCCAATACACACTCACACTCCAAAATGCAATTGTAACACACCACAACATGCAATCAAGTACACCATTCTAACTAATGTACAATAAAATGTGCCAATACACAGTACCATTACAAAACATTCCATCTTAAGGGACACAGTAACACCCCAAAACATAACACACAACCATGAAAATACACACAGCAATACAAACAAAATAACATGCATGATGAGGCCACCAAATACATTCCGAAAAAATTGCTTGCAACATGGCAATACATTCTCTTACCAGGAGACAAATCTGTCAGAATGCCCTAAATAACACACAGTGGCCGGTCAATACACACTAATGGCAGAAAACAACTCAAATTTTGGCAACAGGTCTACACATACTGTACATTAGTAGAACTACAAAGCACAAAATCAATGGTACATACGCAACTTCATGTCAGTAGTAAACACATTCTCTGCAGACAACTGGCAAATTGTAACCCAACTCACCATGGTATCAGAGAACTCCTTCTTGTCGTTAACATCGTCCACAGTGTAGGTCCCTGACTGGTTGAGGTAGAAGTAGTAGTCAGGTGTAGTAACGCCAAGGTTCTCTCTTTGTTCTTTCGTAGCACCCTCTAGGACCTGGAGGACATTACATTACATTACATTACATTAATGGCATTTGGCAGACGCTCTTATCCAGAGCAGCGTACATTTAATTAGACTAAGCAGAAGACAATCCTCCCCTGGAGCAATGGAGGGTTAAGGGCCTTGCTCAAGGGCCCAACGGCTTTGCGGATCTTATTGTGGCTACACCGGGGATCGAACCACCAACCTTGCGGGCCCCAGTCATACACCTTAACCACTACGCTACAGGCCGCCCATAGGACAACAGTCATAGGTCAGTTGGGTGGCAGTAAAAATAACAGCTGTGGCCAACAGGCTAAAGATGACGAGAGGTTATACTGGTGAATCAGCATGACATCATGATTATGATCCGCCAAGCACACGGAGATTTGCAACACTGTGTGTAAGAGGAAAACAGATTCCTAATAAGGAGACTGTCTTGAGTGCTCTGTACTGGTACCGGTAAGCGCTCTGTACTGGTACCGGTAAGTCTGCAGCACAACGATCCTACCTGGTAATAGATGTGGAAGTTCCTCTCTCCGTGGTTCTGGGATACCACTCTGGATTTTTCCAGAAGGAAGTTGGATATCTTTCCTCCATCGGGCTCACCTCCACGGCTGAACTGGATCTCAAAGTACTTGCCCTGTGGGATGCAACCATATACAGAGGATAATGAATTACGCACAGAGGCCAAGGGTTCAGCACTTAAAGCCCAAAAACATTACACAAGTAATACCTCATCAGCATGCCATCGGTGTCTACACTTCAAGCCCTCAGCATCAAGCTCTCCTGAGAGCTCAAGATCAGCAGAGTCTCACTCTGTCAGCATGTAAATGGCGTGCTATAATGAATTAACTGACTCACAAAGCGGCTGGAGTTGTTGTTGCGGACAGTCTTGGCATTCCCAAAGGCCTCCAGCAGGGGGTTGGACTGCAGGATGATGTCCTTCACATGCTGTGGGAGAAAGAGGGAAATGGTGAGAAGAGGGTAGAAGAGATGCCAGGAGAAAAAAGGGAAGAAACTACTGGCTATGTAGTCACTGCAAGAAAGGCTGAAGTAGAGATACACTTATTTTTACACTGTGTGAAATAGACAGATTTTGGGAGGGAAGTAGGCCAAGGAGGAGAATGACACATCTTACAGAAAACAGATCACAGTATTTCACTGCTTCAGTGTGACTTCCCATTGAAACTCAGTCACTTTATACAAGACCTTTCAAGTACAGAGCACAGTGTTTTAAAGTGAGTAATAATATTAAAATATTTATAAAAACATTCACAAGTGAGTGTAAGTGAGGCATAGGACACAGTCTGCAGTTCTTATGCTGTGTTCACAAGGATCACAGTACACAGCAAAATTGATGTAATTACAGTGAATCAGAGCACAGCAGTAAAATCCTATTAGGACTACAAAGAATGCCATCGATGGCAATCGCAGAAGGAACATGTTTAAAATGATTTACTGTTATATTCAGTGGAATTCCAAAGTAACACAAAAACACAAAATAACACAAAAAAGACATGGAAAACAATAAATTCTTCTTTTTGCTTTTTTTCACCAACATAGATAAACAGTTACACCAAGCATAATCCACCTTTTCCTTACCATGCTTGTAAACTGCCTCTATATTGTAAGACAATCACAGATCCAAGAGCACAAGGATGGAAGAAAAGACAGAGGACAGCAGGGGTCTCACCTGCACTTTGGGCCCTCCGCCCGACACCTTGGAGATGTAGCTCATTATGTACTTAGCTGCGACGGTCTTCCCAGCTCCACTCTCCCCACTGCAACAGCAAAAGCACACATAGCAAATGCACTAGAACACATTGGTGTGACAGAGACATTGGAAGCACCCATTGCTCAAACACTAAGGCTAAGGGAGAACACTGCTTGGACATCCCCACACTGAGAACCTGGACTCACTATTAGTACGATACGAGATCTGAAGAGTGAGCCCTGAAGGTTCTGACCTGATGATGACACACTGGTTCTCGGCGTCGATCATCATGTTACGGTACATGTTGTCAGCCAGGGCGTAGATGTGAGGAGGGTTCTCATATTGGGCCTGAAAGATAAATCACCATCATCATTTTTTCCAAAGTGAGCTGAAACATTATACTATGGTTAAAAGGAAGAGGTGGGGAGAGTGTGAGGAGAGTATGGTATGGTATGAAGAGCCCGATTGGCCAAAGACCCCAAAAACTACACTGGGGAAACTACAGCGATGAAACAGGAAGTTAAAAAAGGTCAGGGCTTCCACTACAATGCACAACACAAACAGAAAGTCCTGCTGGTGCACACTTGGACCCGACCGCTCTGGAGCTGGTCAAATAAAGAAACAAACAAGCATCTTTCCAGAAGCATATGAAATCAGACACAGACACACTTCTGAGTGTAGAGCGCTGGCATGCCGACACCCTCTGAAGCCAAACCAGGTTTAATTCAGCCCTCCTGGGGGTGCTGAGGTTTAACAGTGATTCATCAAGGACACCCGTTCTCTTAAAGACTGACTGAGGTGGAGAGCATAGCTCTCAGCAGGTCTGTATGAACAGGAGTGTCAAGGGGTCCCATCTGAAATGCCTTCCAATGTTTTGTAGCAGTACAAACTGGATGCTGTACTATACTTTCTTGCCAATCATTACTGAACACTGCTTGTAGGTCAACTGAAAAAAGCAGGAACTAATGACACATGGGTATGACGTCTCACTGATATACAGATCTTATCAGAGAAACAAACGAGATAAACGTAACGGAAATCTATGTTATCACATTATGGCATTCCTCCATTTACAATCAATAAACTGCATCGGTATGTTAAATTGCACCTCCCGATATCCTTTTGCAACAGGGGCCATGTCTGAATAGACAGTCACACGTCACTGCTTTCCGTGCAATTCCTATGGGACACACTGAATGGAATACTGCCCAGCACAATATACCGCCACTGTGAGCCTGTACATACCCATACATGAGTGTACAGGAGTGTGCAGAAGTGTTGGCATACACGTTATGAAAGACAATTTCACAGCAGGTTGTATGACAATCCTTCGCCCTTCACTTAAAACTTCACCGTGGAGAAAACAGAGAATGACGCACCGCCCCCTGGTACAACTCCACTTCCCGATCAGTGAAGTATGGCAGCTGTTTGAAGGGATTTACAGAGATCAGCACAGGACCAATGTAGGTCTGAGAGGACAGAATTAAGGAAGATTAAGCCATAACGCACCCACTGGTGAAGCACCCACCATTACCCATGGTATGGTACCCACATATGTAGGGAAGTCATTGTATACAGTACTGTGCGGCCATGGTCTTAGGCACCTGCATAACATTCCGTACAGATAAGATTATTTCAAAATAATTCAATAAAAGGTCCTAAATAAACATACTATACATTGTACATTACATGTTAGTAATAGTTAAAAACTGAATCAAATAAATATTTTTTGTGACCACCCTTAAAACTGCATCACTTCTCTGAGATAGCCAACGCTGTCCTGCAGTTCTATAAGACAATCAGCAGGGAGGTTGTTCTAAGCATGTTGGAGAACTTGCCACAGTTCTTCTGCAGACTTTGGTTGGCTCCTTGCTTCTGATCTCAGACAGCCTTGATCAAGTTTATGTAAAAAGTAGTCAATTGCTTACAGTAATATGTTACTTTTTTAATTGAATACAAAAATGTCTCTAAAATGAAATCTTTTGGAAAATGAATATTTGGAAATCTCAAATGTGTTCTTTTATACTAACACACACACACAAATAAACATATATATAATAAAGTCTAGGGTGCCTAAGACTTCTGCACAGTACTGTACATCATACATATATTCCTCTGATGAATGAGACTGAATATGCAACTGTATACATAAGAGAGAATATTATACATTCACACTGCTGTTGGATATTGGGTAACTGACAATGTGTGTAACCCCACTAGCTGTGATTTTGCAACAATATAAAGAAACAGACTCGAATGCATATCAGTTCTGATCGGCCTAGGAATTAATATATAAACAGACCTCATTTCAGGATTTAATCATAACCAATCTCTTACGGGTCTAATATATAGACAAACACTGGAAGAGTAAATCCAGTCTATGAAGACAATGACTACAGAACAAAGCAAATTTAAATATGGGCCACATTTTCCACTTAGATTAGATGTTTGTGCAACACAGAGGATACGAATATGTAATCGTCATTGTATCTCTTCTTCAGGTTGTCCGTTATGGCCTCCTCGTTGATCTTGGACAACAGGACCATGTCGTCCACACCGCTGACCTTCACATTCTGGGTCTGCCAGTGATACTTCTCCTTACTCCCCTAGTCAGGAAAAGAACAGAAGAAAAAGAGACATCACAAGTCATCCACCTCACACAATTCCTGCAGTCAAATCCAGGCTTTTCATGTCTGTACACCAGTGAGAATCCAGTGTCATGGTCACATATACTTACTTCCACAGGTTGTTATATTCACAAATGCACAAAATATGCGCAATTACTGAAAAAAGTATGCCCTGAACTTTATAATGGAAAATCAATCTGCAAGTACATCAAGTTTCAGAATCTACTACAAAAAGAAAAACTCACTAAGGGGAACAAATGTAGCATAACGAAATTTTACTTGAACATAAGGTGACATATTAACCACAAACAAAGCAACCGAAAATAACTCGAATTAAGGAGGCATGAAGGTAACGATGATTACATGAGGATATTTTCTGGAAAGGGCAGGAAAGGCATTCTCTTGTTATCATCATGGTTGGCCTCATGCCAGTGTACTCATTAACTCTGAGCTCTCAGTAAGACTCCCTCTCATTAAGGTGTGTCCCTAACAGTTCCACTAACAAAAGAACATGCACAGTTTCCTGCTCAGTGGAAAAGCGGACAATCTTCTGTGATCACCAATAGTGGAAGCAGTACATAACTGTCCCTTAGAAACTAACTTCAAAGGCAGTGACCAATAACATATGGGCACTGGGTTGATTTCTTGAGTGTATGATGGGATTCTGTGGTAATGCGGTAGGCTAATTGTGATTACAATTGCTACTGTATATTCCATTACAGTTCACCTGCAGTTTTCATTTACAGTATACAAGCTAAACAGTGCATGCATGTATGTGCCATTTTGTTCAATATCAGTAACATAACAGTAATTAATGGCCCATTGTTTACATTCAAATTTACTTTAGACTATGCATTATGAACAGGATCATTGGTACAAACATTTGTTTGCATCTGAATACATCTGTAACATGAATACAAGTGGCATACATGGTACATTTTCTGAGAACAACTATTCTGTGTTTACTGCATATCGATATGCAACATGAAATAACCAGTTATGAACATGCAGTACTTTTAAGGAAGTTTTTAAGGATCAATTAAACTATTTTTACAACCTGTTGAGGTTGTCCCCTGGCCAACAGGCTCATATACTCAATGTATTCATTTTCAATGGCCAACTTGGCTCAACAATACAACATTGAATAACCATAATTTAAGTGGCCTAATAATGAAGATTTATTTCACAGCAAATAATTCACTTCATTTTCCAGGGAAGCCTATATCCAGCAAAGACTATCTTTTTCTGCAGCTTTCTTCAATTGGTCTAGCTGCTGTCTATTTTGAGCCAGAGTGGCATTGTTTAATGACTAAAATGCTAATTCTCTACAAACTCTAAAAAGTATATACAAATCTCATACAGACGATTAAGTCTGTGTTTTCATATAAGTTTAATATGCGTGTCTACTTTCAAACAGAAGTTTTCTGAAAATGTTCAGACACTCACGCTTGATAGCTGGAAGAAATAAGTATGATTCCCATCTAAAAGGTTGTCTAAATGTACGAGAAAGAAGGTAACTAACTCACTATTAAAACAGGCCAGCAGCGCAACTGTTGTTTGCATGTTGGTCAGCAGGCAAATGAAACTGCTCTGCAATCATGTCAATCCAATGTCTGCATGTCTGATTCTTTTTCAATCCCCACCTACTCCATGGCCCAGTGTACTGTATGTCAGTGAGATGGGACTTCACTGAACACTTCCTGAGCCAACCTCAGTAAAACCCCAGCTCCTGTAACGCCAGAGATGTCAAATTATAAAGCTGTGTGGTAGCACTAAGGCTTGCAGAAAGTGAGGGCAGTTTCATCACAGAGGATATGACTTAACCCAGTGCTCTGTCTGCAGATAGGAAAGACAATGAGGAAAGGAGACCTTACTTGCTAAGCCATTCATGTTGAAACCAGACAAAGGGATTTTATTTTCGTGGTTGAACAAAATCTAAGTGCACTCCTCCACCCTGAAACTAAATGGCTCTTTCCTGCATCATACCAGCTCAAGTTACAGTAGGTGGGAATGCTGAGGGCCAAATACCTTTCTGTCATAAACACTGAACTGACTAAGCACCAGAGCCTGACTAAGCACTGTGCTTCAAACACCTTCTGTGTAAGTTTGATAAGTTACAAGGGAGAAGTGGTCATGTTTATTCATCATATACTTACACTTCCTGCATTTGGACGGAACATAATTGTTGAATTGTGGGTAGACAATGAACAGAGACACCTGGTAACTGAAACACCTGGCAAGAATGCATTGTCATATCCTTTAGCCAATAATTCATTCCGTTTACCCCCATATTAATCCTGGAACATTTTTCTAGTGGACTAAACATAGAAGGACCATGGAAGCTAATTAATTTACCTCACAAGGTACCAAAAATGATTAACTGAGGCAAAATGTCTCAGTGTGGTACTCTCAAATAAAGGAGCGTTTACAGCTCTGTGATTGTCATTAGATGCTACAAAATTACCAGAGGGAAGTGTTGAAATTGTGTCATGCATCATGCTACTCTAAGTACATTTACTATTCCAAAACAGGAACAACTCCCTTGCCAAAGTGGAGTATGGAGGAGAAGCTGCTGATAATCTCAAAGGGAAACAGGGGGCGGGGGGACAGGGGGAGAAAGATATCTACCGATGCATGGGTGCACAGCAGATCATATTTGTTCGTTTTTGTTCAGCTCATGCGTTTCCACCAAATTCCTCTTTTCTTGTTCTTTCATGTGTGAGCATAATTGTTATCATAATCCCAAAACCTGTTAATATAATCCCTCAATGTTGCTCATTTTGGTTTAGCTGAAATTTCCCAGTCATTACCATGCATCAACTGATCTGTACTGCTGTCTGAATCAAGCATTTACAGTGACATTAAATACTCTAATATTGTACTTCATACTATGTGACGCACAAACTTGAAGTGAAGTTTCTAAATCAGACAATCATTTCCATTTGCTGCAAAAACAAAAGGAAGCGATTGAGAAACATCAGGATTACAAGGTGGGCTGAAGTATACAGCTCTGCAGCTAGTCAATTTTAGCTCTTTAAAGGCTTTCCAAATGCAAGTTGGTCCATCTCTATACCTCAGTGAAGCTCCATATTTTTGGGTGTGTTCACAGACGGACAAATATTTCGGACTTGTCTGAAGGCAACGGTCTCTCCACCGCATATGCTGGTGCAAGAATTAAGTAGTTGCCGAGGACCAGCAAATGTGGCCCGATATTTCTCAACAGTTTGACCAAATTCTACAGCTGTTTCTGCATTAACATTACAAAATAACTTTCAATTTAATGTTCATTTTGTTTTATCTTCCCAATAACTTCCACTGGTCTAACTTCTTTCTCCCATCTTTCCCTCTTCTTCCATCAGAAATATGAATTCCCAGCATTCTTTCCCTCCGATACAGCAGTTGTCTGAAGAGTGTAGCCTTGCCCAGACACGTTGGCCCTTGTAGGTGCTAACCAAATGAAATAACTTTTCTGCATATGAACGGACAATTCAGAGCGGATTGGCTGGCAATGCCAAGGCATGCTTAGGACTTTCATAGTCCTAATTTTACAAGCTGTAATATTGAGCTCTACAAGGTATAACATTACCTAGTAGAATTAAATTTAACAACCTGATGGATTCAATGTGTCATACAAGATGCCAGGACAATATGACAACGGGGCAATCCCTAATATTGTTGGCCTACTATAAAAATATAAACATGTTGTTTTGCACACAATGCCAGTTAGTTTGTGGCTACCTAACGTTATATCATTTGTTTGTGAATGAACGACGTCTGTCTGAACCTACTGTGCTTTGGTCGCGAATTGTACATCAAGACTGTTGCACAACTGTACACAATGAAATCTAAAATGAATGTTTTAAAAGATAAAGATAAATAGCAGAAGGAGACCATATGGCAACTTCGTTAGGTGTCAAGCAAGCTTCAAGAGTGACTTCCGTGAATTGCTGGGCCACAGGTGAGCCTTAACCTTAACTCCACCCCAAGACGTATGCTACTCAGCTACTTAAGATATGCACAAAAAAATTATTCGACTCTAAGATAACACAGAACTATCACATTTGCCGAGACTCGTTTTAATGCGCTATAAACAAGACGTTAAATTTCGGGAGTGTCAAAACTCCGGAGTAGGCTACTTGTAACAAGGCTCAAAAACTTGGAAAGACCTGCAACTGCATAAACTTGCAAAGTAATAGGTTAAACGTTACGTATCAAAAGCAACGCACAACGTTATAACATTCTGACTTACCATTATGATTTTACAAATTACTTCCTGCTACGATCCCAAAACAGGTAAGGTGTTCACCTTCCTCCGAACACGAGAAGCGCAGCGTCCCCCCACACCTGAACCGAAACTCTGTGGTCATAGCATTTCCACGCAAGTATGAAAAAAAAGTTTAAATTATCGGCCGTATCATCCAAGAACAGTTACTGCGTGTCACTTTCTCATGTTGTACAATCCCCGAGGCAGCCAAGTCGTATTTTCTTCCTGTGCGAGTGATTGTGGGGAGCGGCTGGGTGGCAGTACAAACATAAGCGATTCGTTGTACTGGTGCAAGTGCAGGCAGGTAGATAATAATTCCTAGTTGAATTGTGGGTATTAGGAAAGCGCGTCCAGTGAAAACAAACCGAGACATTGGTGCCCCCCAGTGTTAAAACCGATTTCTGGCGACTTTGGTCTCCAGTATCATTGGATGCAATGTCACATTAGGCCTTCCAAAAATCCGAAATAACATAATTACCGTAGCCCAACATATATTTATGGAACTTATTAATCAAGTATATTTATAATCTAGTTCCTACCGCATCTACTCCCCCCTCCCTCCCCCCAAACAAACAAAATGTACAAATATTTAAGTAATGTAAGCTATATTTGTCTAGTTTGTACATCAGTGGTCTCAAACTCAGAGCAGAGCCACGGAGGGCTGTGTGTGTGCTGCCTTTTATTTCAGCCTAAGAAAACCTGCATGCACAGTCATTTGATACCACTGGTGTACATGGTTAGCAAAGCTATAGAGACAAGTAAATGTGTTAATCAAAAAGGCTTAAGGGAGGTCATTCACATGATCAAATAGTTGATCCATTATATGGCAGTTAAAAGAAATTGGAACTGGCAGAGGTTTTATTTTTAACTTGATAGGAATGTTCTGGTCCAGACTGGCTTTTCTTTCCCACTCCTTCATCCTACAGGAAAATGTTGATTGCTGAGATGAGTGGGGCACAAATATGAAACAGATTCAGGGGTCATACCAGAAATAAATTAACTGCACCAGCAGAAATTAATGTTCTTGAAAAATCGAACCTTGCTTAACATTTTGCATCACAAACACTTAAGTATTACTTCAGAGAAAATATTTTAATCCCGACTAAGGAGACATGTAAAAAAACTGAAAGGAACACAAGAAAAAGCAACACATGTACAGCTCCAGGTTGTTTCTTTTTTTGCGGATTTCATTTCTTTCTTGGCTAGCTTGGGTTTGTAAAACAATACCACGGTAAATCGTAAATCTTCCTCCTACCCAAATACAAGGGGAGTTTACACTGCATCTAGAGCACAAACTGATCAGATACAAGCAACAGCAGCTTAATTTCTTCAATGTCGTCACTGCTGTTCTGAGTTAGTGGTTTAATTGCCATCATGACGATTGTATGAACTAAAGTTACCAATAGTTTTGTCAATTGGTTTATACATTTGAGAATGAGGCCGAAGGGGTTATGGGGGGCAAAGACAGACGTGTTCCTTTGTCGCCACACAAGTGTAAAGAACTTCAGCCTGACAGATTGTTCACACTTTGGTCTTCCCATCCACGAGTTCAGCTTGAAGTGATCGATGCATTTCTTCACTTGTCATGTCCATTTGCTTTTATAGTCAATGTGCCTTTTCCAGGATTAGGTATACAAGGAAAACACATTTTCTACCCTCAGAGAACCAAGCTACCTGTTTGTTTCTCAGCCCAGTGAGATTTAATGTGGCTCAGAGCGTGCAAAAATGTCCCTCTTCATCTTGAAAGCCCCTGCCATCGAGTATGTGCTTTTAAACATCACTGTTTTCATGAACCAAACTCAAACATCATATGGGTTTCTATGAGGACAGGTAGAAGCCCAGAACCACAGCACTGCTCAAATTCTCTATACATATGAAATCCAGACCTGGCAGTAGGAAGTGGTGCAATATGCACCATCCATAAGCTACCAAACAAGAAGACAGCAGTGATCTTTGGCTGAATCTATACATTAGATTACATTTTACCACTCTTAGTTCTACACTCCATGAGTTGTTATGAATGCAATTATATAGGCTAGTTCAGCATGACAACAGATGCTACGTACCTGAAATGCAAAAAAATATCAAAATTAGACCACTAACATGTCTATACAAAAAGGGTTATAGGAATTAGTCTCAGGATTACTCTTGTGCTTCCAATACCTTAAAAACACATTTTAATTTAAAAACTCTACACTCTACTCTTCTTGCACAATAGGATTCCTGCAAGTGTTTTCCTTATTTTGTAAATCTTCGTAAGGGGACTAATTGGAAATGGAAGTCATTTTCATCATACCTATTATGCAATAGGATGCGTGTACTGTCAGTGTTCTAATTATTTTGTAAAGCTTTGTAAGGGAAGAAATAAATTGTTCCTATTCCTATACTTTCTCATCCTCTTGCCAACCACCCAAAGACCTAGACCACTGTGTGAGCAATATAGAATGAAAGGCATTAGACCTTGCAGTTCCTACTGATTAAAGTACGACTCCAAAACACTACTGCCAAATCAGACTTTAACAATACTGCAGAATTCAGTGGAGAAATAATTCAGTGCACTTGCACTGAATTGGATTGGACTTGTCAAGGCAGAGTCACTCTGTTATGAAGCTTGCACTGACACCTCTGTAGCTCTCTGATCACACTTGTTGTGAATACTGGACCCTGGACAAGGGGAAGCTGGGCAAATCCTGTGGCCCCACATGGATTTTACCAGTCCTCTCATATCACCATGGTTCTGACTCGGATCCACTGCAGTGACACTTTGATGGACACCTGTAAACTTCCCTAGGAATGATGAGGACCACCATTTCATACCTGCACAGTTGATGCACAGTCCATACCCAAATAATTCACACCATGAGAAAGACTCCAAAGGCAGGGGCCATGCAGGGGGGCAAGGAACATGGGCAGTGGCCAGGGCAGAGTAAAACTGAAGACCTGAGTGGTACATGACTATGGACACGTTCCTCAAAGGCCAATTAAACCACAAGTGTATGAGAAAGGGGTTCGTAGCCTTGAGGTGAAAAACATGGGAGGGGTAAATTGTGAGGAGGTGGGGCTGAGGAGAACTGCACAGCTGGGACCTGGTCTGTTCAAACCCAGGGGGTGCAGCCGAGCTCTCAGTCCACAGGCAGAGATGAGACACACAAGGCAGCATCGGGAGAAGCGCAGTCTGTCATCTGTATGCTTCTCCCGTCTCCTTCAGTCTGTGTACACAAGTTCTATCCGGCTCGCTTGTGTGTGTGTGTGTGTGTGTGTGTGTGTGTCTGTGTGTCGTTCACATGATGCCGTTGGTGAGGTACTGGAAGCCGTCGTACAGCTTGGTGGTGATGGAGCGCATGGACCCGTCCACCATCTGCTCCACGAGCACCTGCAGCTGCTCCTCGGTCAGGTTCATGTGGAAGCGCTCCTTCAGGTAGCGGATGGTGCTGGAGCCGTGGAAGCAGGGCAGCTGGGAGCCTGCAGGAGGACCAAGGAGGGAGGGAGGGAGGGTCACACAGGCACCATGACACTGCAGGCTAAAGGCCTACACCATGACACTGCAGGCTAAAGGCCTACACCATGACACTGCAGGCTAAAGGCCTACACCATGACACTGCAGGCTAAAGGCCTACACCATGACACCGCCGTCTAAAGGCCTACACCATGACACTGCCATCAAAAGGCCTACACAATGACACTGCCATCTAAAGGCCTACACAATGACACTGAGGTCAAATGGCCTACAACACGAGACTGCCATCTAAAGGTCTACACCATGACACTGCCATCTAAAGGCCTACACCATGACACTGCCATCTAAAGGCCTACACCATGAGACGACAGTCTAATGGCCAACACCATGACACAACAGTCCAAGCCCTACACCACTAAAGCAATGCAGCATATACTCCTGAACTGGGGAAAAACAAGATAGCGCGGAATTCAAAGCAAAGGATGACACTACACTAAAAGACAGGCAGATGACAAATGAAAGAGGGAGGAGTGAGGCTGATGAATGAAAGATAAATAAGGGGGATGCTGTCACTGAATGCCTCCGACTCCTTTGTTGCGGCAAAGGGAATTTGTTTTGCACAAAACCCTGAACCCAAGCATGAAACTGGCCAAAGCTTGTCTACAGCTACAGAACGGTTGCCTTTTCCGGCCATCAGGCTACTGTACGTGCATAACATCCCCATTGAGGCTCATTCAGGTTAGCTAGCTCAGCCATGAGTGGTCTGGATTAGCTGAGGGCTCAGACGCAGGCCCCTGCAGGGCTGGTGTGTCTGTGGGACGCCAGAAATCCATAGGTACGACTACCTTGCTGCATGATCTCCACGATCTGGACCACCTTCTCATGGTGCTTCCTTGCTGCAATGAGGCCCTGCAGCATCAGCATCTTGTAGTAGTTAAACATGTCCCCGTCCTGGCCACCCATTACCTGAGACACACACACACACACACACACACCATACATTAACATAACAAACGTAAGGGAAATAAATAATAATGCTGTCATTATACAATCAATGTGCCTCCAGGCAAGACCATTATGGCTTATTAAAACCTTAATTTCAACACTTGAGAAATTGTACAGATGCAAATTACCAGACATCTTGTGCTCTGCCAATTATTGTGGTACTTTTTCCAAAATTGCATATCATTAAATCTTTCTACAGAGAAAATGTGTATAGAATTAAGCACATGTCATTTTTAGGTGGCTTGATGGCAGCCCTTTTAAAAGGCTCAAGGACAAATCCACACCAATTCATCTCAACAGTAAACATTTGAAGATATCCATCCATCCATCCATCCATTATCTGAACCCACTTATCCTGAACAGGGTCGCAGGGGGGCTGGAACCCATCCCAGCATAAACCGGGCGAAAGGCAGGAATACACCCCGGACGGGTCGCCAGTCCATTGCAGGGCACATTTGAAGATCACATTGATAATCACAATTCGACAAACAATGCAGAGTGGCACCAGATAGCACCATTACACTGAATGAGGCTGATTTATGAACTAATTCAACAGAGAACCAGCAGCCTACTCACATCCACAAACTCGCTGGTGAGCTTGAAGGCCGAGGTCTCGAAGCCCAGGTTCCGGGGAGAGCTGGACAGGATGAAGCCAAAGTCGATGTGGATGATGTGGCCTTCGGCGTCCAGCAGGATGTTCCCGTTATGCCTGGAGAGAGAGAGGGAGGAGGAGTGGAGAGAGTGAGGGAGGAGGAGCAGAGAGACAGAGGGAGGAGGAGCAGAGAGAGTGAGGGAGGAGGAGCAGAGAGACAGAGGGAGGAGGAGCGGAGAGAGGGAGGAGGAGTGGAGTGAGGGAGGAGGAGCGGAGAGAGAGGGAAGAGGAGCAGAGAGACGGAGGGAAGAGGAGCAGAGAGACGGAGGAGTGGAGAGAGGGAGGAGGAGCGGAGAGAGAGGGAAGAGGAGCAGAGAGACGGAGGGAAGAGGAGCAGAGAGACGGAGGAAGGAGGAGACGCACGTGACGCAGCAGAAGCGCAGGGTCAGGAAAGTGTCAGAGTCACGGAGAGAGGAACAGAGACGTGTCGAAATCAACACAGAGAGGAAGAGGGAAGAAATGAGAAACCAAACAAGTGAGACACTTGTCACAGACTAACAGGAAAGGATGTTGGTAGAAAAACAGTATTCCTCCTATTGACAAAGCAAGAGGTGTAGGTATCCAATTCTATCAAAGATTACAGTTGATTTCATTGACCGCTGTAGTCATGATGGTCCGTATATTTACATTTTAAATGTAGCCATGATTTAACTGGGGTAGTCACATTGAGATTCATCTCTCTTTTGCCAGCCTACATGTCTCTGGACTGTGGGAGGAAGTCGCAGCACCCAGAGGAAACCCACAGGAACACGGGGAGAAACGCTAACAGAGCGCGGGAGCCGTCTCACCTGTCCTTCACCTGCAGCAGGTAGCAGACCAGGCAGTAGCCGGCGCAGCTCTGGACGAAGTTGCGCTGGGCGGTCAGGAAGGCCTCTGTGGTGTAGTTACCGTGGTCCTGCAGGAAGTAGTCCAACAGGGACAGCTGGCTCTGCTTCTTCACCTGGTGGATGGACACGGCGTTGACCACCGGCTCGATCATGCCGCTGTCCGACGAGATCACCAGGATCTTGTAGGGCTTGATCCACAGGGGAACCCGCTCCTGCTCCCAAATCGACTGCACAGGAAAGGAAGAGACCAGACTTATTCACCCGCACCGCAGAAATACTGACAGCACCAGATTACCTGGACAGTTTCATTAAAATAAGATGCAACTGTCCATTTAGACAACTGGAATCGCATTTAGTGATAAAGGGAAGTAGTGCTAACAGCAGTAATCATATGGGTTGGTGTCTGCACTTGGTAAAAGTGAAGCAAGTTTCTTATGTCATCAAGTCATTCTGAAGTCATTTTAATAGTGTTATTGACAGATATTCTTATCCAATTACCACTGTTAATTTAGTTAAATTAGGTGACCTGTGAGGGTGGTCCCCATGGTGACATTACCTGCAGTTGTTTGAGCACTTGGAAGGCCAGCAGCTCTTGTCGAAGGTCGTCTCCACACTTGACGATGACAGAGAGCAGACGCCAGTTCGGCAGGTGACCGTAGGGGGAGCCTTCCCTAATTCGTCTGTGACAGAGAGAAGTGTGAAGGTTTATATACATCACTGCTTCACTGATAATGTTCTGAGTTCTGAAGTGTGGGGTCACTCACCTGACTTTCTCCTCCCAGGGCTCTTTGAGGGCCACAGCTGAGGGGTCCTCCGGGTCCCTCTTAAATGTGGTGGGGGTGTGAGCCAACTGCTCCGACAGACGCCGCCTGGAGAAACAAACACACACACACACACACACACACACACACACACACACAGACACACACCAAAATAAATATGATCAATGAATCAAACTTAAATCAACTCCAATACATCACTGCACCAAAACCAAAACGTCTATTGTCGTAACATTTAACATCATATGTCCAAATGCAGAAGTGCAGAAAGCTTCATTCAATGCTCAGTGGTTTCAAAAATCCAGATTCAAAGCACTGAAATCTGAATATTAACATGAAGCGCTCTTGTGACGCCGTTTCCCCCTGCTCCTGGCGCAGCGCCATACCTGATGTCGCCCGCGGCGATGAACACGGGCTCCTTGCTCTCCTGGCTGGTGATGCTGTCCACAGAGAACTGGGAGATGTTGTCACAGCTGTTGGTGTGGATCTCTGGGAGCTGTAGTCAGAGGGAGCGGGAGATCAGAGCACAGCCACCACAGGGGCCTCGTCAGCACACACAGTCACTGAAGCTGCTCTGAGCGCCAGGGGGGGGCAGCTCCTCAACGCATAGCACACAGGCCCGTGAGAAAGAACACCGAGGTTCAAACACAATGCTGAAGCAATCATCCTGGGAAAGGATGACGGCCAAGAACAAAAGGGCACAGAAAGTTTAAATGCCCCACGGCGGCAGGGGTTTCCACATCCGTCTCCAACGAGATACAACATGGAATGAACCATTCACCGTGTTAAAGAAACTTGTATACCTTAGTATTCATAGTATTCTCATGGCAGTTTAGTCAGTTGATCCCCTATGATGCTTTGATCCTTAAAGCCTAGTATGGATTTCAATTCTTTAATAGCATGAGTGAGTGTTCAGTCCCCCCCCCCCCCCAAACAATTTCAACAAATAATCTTTTGATTTTTTTTTTTTTACCTAAAATTACACTCATTCATCATAATTATGCAGTTGATATTGGTGAAATGGAAATAAAAAAAAACATTCATTTGAAACACTGACAGGAAGTTATTTTGTCCTGAAAGCTACAGGAAGGCGCGCACCTCCACCTGCAGCTCTCCGATGTCGTCCACAGACCAGGCCTCGTCGTCGTTGTCGTAGTTGGGCACGGTGGAGAAGCTCCCAGCCCGCTGCTCGGCCGTGATGCCGCAGTCCGGAAGGTTCTCCACGGAGCGCGTGCTGCGGATACGCGTCTCTGGGATCCGCACCGGCACGTTTGACGTCTCGAAGTTCTCACACTCCAGCACCTCCACATAGATCAGGTACGGTGCCTGGGATGGGACACACAGTGCAGCCGCACAAAGGAACATCAACATCAAAAGTCACTATGTGAATGAAGAAACAAAAAACTGGGCAAATTATCTAATTATGGCAAATCTAAGCAATGCTGACCTACCGCTAGATTGTATGGAACATAAAAGTAGTAGTAGTAGTAGTAGGTACTTTATTGTCCCCGTGGGGAAATTAGTTTTCGGTAGAAAATCATTGTTGGTGGTGTTACATAAAAACAGGCACAGCACATAGAGACAGACATATAACATCGACAGATCAGATCTGAAGTCCAAAATTAATAAAAAAAAAAAAATTATATAAAAAATAAATAAAGGCTGATAGAGATTATCTATGTTACTTTAGATAAGACCTCTGATCATTCAGCTTGATATTTATGTAGTCATGGTTCAGAACATGTTCAGAACATTGCAGCTAGTGTGACCTAAAAGACTAAGCCCCACTTAAATCACATTTATAATTAAAATAAGAGCCTCATCATGGGATAGCTACTGTTGTGAAAATAAAGTCACTGTTACACTATTTCCCGGAGTCACTCTGTTCCAATGACATTTTTATCTCCTGGTTTCCTGTTTTAACATCGCCCGCAGCAGGCCCGATGGCTCACCTTGTCTTTGGAGTTGAGCACCACGGCCTGGGTGTGGGGCACGCGCACGACGTGCTGGTCGAAGGCGGCGGTGGGCAGCCACACCCGGGCCGGCAGCTTGTGGTTGAGCAGCGACAGCTCGGAGATGAGCCGCTGGGTCTTCTGCTCCTTGGTGGGCAGCGTGGCCAGGCGCTTCCCGATGCCCATCAGGGACTTGATGAACTCCCGCTGGGGCGTCAACCGCACGGGCTGCCCCCACACGCAGGAAAGGAAGGAGGGGGTGGAGGAGAGGAAAGACATTCAGTTATGAGGTGACCATGAAAACCAGCGCTTTTTTTGGTCTTTCACGTAGTTCAGTGTTCCTCTTTGCTCCTCAGTGTCCCTCTTCGTCAGAGAATGAAATTCACAGCAGTAACACCAAAGCAGGGGACAGAAATGACATTACCACAGACGTGCTTCATGTGGACAGGTTTACCCACATCTGCTTCACAGTCACCCAATCATAACATTAGGCGTCATGAATCTTCTTGTAACCATGGAATAGACGTTTGTGGTGAAATCACTGCTACGCACAAAAAGGAAGTTCACTGAAGTAGGTCAAACAAAGAAGCACAGCTGTACCAGTGAGCTGGCAGTGTGGGATAAGGTGAACTACATGGTATTTAAGTCTGGAAGGAAAACAAACTAATCCATCCATCCATCCATCCATTATCTGAACCCGCTTATCCTGAACAGGGTCGCAGGGGGGCTGGAGCCTATCCCAGCATACATTGGGCGAAAGGCAGGAATACACCCTGGACAGGTCGCCAGTCCATCACAGGGCACACACACCATTCACTCACACACTCATACCTACGGGCAATTTAGACTCTCCAATCAGCCTAACCTGCATGTCTTTGGACTGTGGGAGGAAACCGGAGTACCCGGGGGAAACCCACGCAGACACGGGGAGAACATGCAAACTCCGCACAGAGAGGCCCCGGCCGACGGGGATTCGAACCCAGGACCTCCTTGCTGTGAGGCGACAGTGCTACCCACTGCGCCATCCGTGCCGCCAAACAAACTAATCCTGCAGACAAAAATAAAGAAAATGAGGTGTTAGTACGGTATGCAATACCACAGAGTGAACACCAGGGGGCAATATAGACATACGCCTTTTTCAAAAGAAAAAGGTGGATGCCAGTCATTTCAAGAAAAGCCCAAACATTACTAAATACTACTGTCAATTCTTCATTTATATAATTTCACCCAAAGAAAAAAAGATCATAGGTAATCACCAGAATGCTCCAGAATATGAGTATTAATTACAACTATTACTGTAGAGGGGACATTCTGGAACTGAAGACGTGGGTTCCTATGCCTGCAACCACACCAGAACTGAGCCAAGTCACCTCAGAACAGGGGTGTTCAACTACAATAAACTCAGTGTGTATCTGCACAATTGATAAAACTAAAATATACTGTGATATTGAGTCTTTTTGGTTATAGCTGACCCCTTAATAAAAAAACAACCTTACAGCACAAATAAGAGATGTGAAAAATCAGTCTAACTGTCTGTCTGTTGACAGATCTCAAAAGCTGTCATCACACCCAAATCTGAAGGCCCTTTGTGATAGGCCACTATGTTCATCTTGACCACTCCCTCACAATGCCATGGAAACTGTAGCCACAGTTACAGCCCTTTTACTTCCCCCCCCCCCCCCCTCCTCTACACAACCATCACTATTGGAGACACTCTAGGATCAATTTATCACCCAAGCTATGGGCAACAATACAAACACACTCATTAACATAATTAACAAGAAAAAAATCACTTGTCTGTCTTCTGTGTTTATTGTAGAAATCAATGTACATTGTACAATGTACAATGTACAATGTAGATTTGCTACAGATTTCCAAAAAAACAAGACATCTATTTAACTTCCTATGTAGAATAAAAAGAAACCTGCAATCAGAAGCTGCTGGAGGAAATGTGTGATTTCACTCTGACACATCTCACATTCCAGGTGTGGATGTCACAGGCAACATAGACAAAGAATATGCCTTCAGCATCAAAGGAAAACCAGTATGGTACTACCTACCTACTAATCACCCACAAGGCTAATATCCACAGGAACTGGATAAGAACTGCTCCTACATACAGCTTTAACAGCTTTAATTTCCTATCAATTTTTGTACAATGTGGTAAATGCATCAGCCTTCCTTCCATTCAGCAGCTTTTATAAACAGGTTCTGCATGGGCACCTATGATCCCTATACTGTACACACAAATGACGAAAAAGTAAACACAATAAAATGGAAAAACCAACTCAGTCACATGTCCAGTACTCCTTATGTGGCACCAACAGAGATGTTGATACATTTTTTAATTCAGTGACCGTGTAATGAGAGAATATAGTTCAGATAATGAATTACTAAATAGCTGTACAGTCCCCTACCCACCAATAACATTTATCACTGGGAATTCCAGCTGAGATTCACCCAAGTGCTTCAGCGAGAACAAAAGCACTCCTCACAACCCATGACATCATTTTTCTGCATTAGCCAATGGAAAGGCCACAGACCTGGAGATGGCCACGCCCAATTACCACATGCCCAATTACAGAGCCCTTCTCTCCCACTGACCTCAAGTTTGAAGCAAAGAACTGCACTACCTGAGATACCAGATCTCAAACTTGCTGTTGAGAAGTATGCCAGAGAAATTCTATTCTGCTACAAACTTGAGGTGAATGTTGTACAATTATTCCGGAAAACGAAAGATTTGCCCCTGACTCAGTCAAAACATTGACTCATCTGCAAGTCACAAGTTCTTGTATAATATTTTTATCATATATAGACTGATGGTGGAATTGGTTGCAAATAATGAGTCAGGTTGAATTTGAGTCAGACATGCATAAATGTTTTATCTGAGACAGATCTAAAGAATGGAGTGATATTCATAGCAAAATCAATTGACCATAGAATGAAACACTAAGTGGATCTCATGGCCGATAAATGTAAAAACCTATTGAAGACGACATGAAATATCGGCTCATCGTTTACTTTAGATGTAGATCTGAAACTAGATCGTACATAAATAATAGCCTTACTGTTGATAGAGTTTAATGGACAAACAAACTAGGTGAAACATGCTACAAGTATTCTGATTATGTAACCTGCAGGATTTTTCATTGCATCTTGTGATACACATTTTCATTCCATGGTCACACGATTTTGACAGTAAATTTACTCCACACAAATGTACACAGGGCATCTGTAGAGTAGGCCAGAGAAGTCAGCCAGCATCCCACAATCCACAGCACCAGGACAATAAGGAGGCAGTGGACTTACTGTACCAGGCTCTGAGTCAAGGCTATCAGTGCTGGAGTTCACACCCTGGGAAAGGAGAGGGTTACAGCATGGGGAGAGGGGGAGGGCGAGACAAAAACAAGATAATGGTGAATAAGAGGGACCGAATGGCTTCACTGCGCCGGAGGGTGGTGACCACGCCGTAACGCATCAGCCCAGACTGAGAAACGCTCCTGACCGGCTGTCAGCCGCTCATTTTCACACCAGCCCAGACACTGGAGAAGAGCAGAGACTCCATTTCCCAGCTTTCCACGTCACACCTCGGCACACTACACAATGAGGAAACAAGCTTTTGCAGCAGCTCCTACACATCATGTTCGACAGCCTGGACCGCACACAGGGAGACACATACTGACATTCTTGACAAAACCATTTAAAAGTCTTCTGGAGATGAGACTGATTCGTACATGCCTGACACAAGTCTTTGTTTCATTACTAAAAATGCTGCAACTGGTCTGCAGGAATTGCGATCAAGCTAAAGTCTCAATGTTATCAGCGTGCCTTGTGCTCCTGACTTCAGGAAGGGACAGTTGATCAATCAGCATCTGGGGTGAGGCTTCATACCAATGTTTCCCCCAAAAATGTAAACAACTTATTGTCATGGATGATAAGTAGGCCTGGTTAATAATAGTCTCCGAGCGCTATACATTCTAACCTCCAGCTATATATACACAGCGCTTCCCCTCCAGAGCATTTCCCCAAAATACTGGCAGTCATCCAGAGCTTAATGGCAGGTTTGTTTGTATATACAATTGAAGTGGTCAGAAGTTATTGCCAGCGACAAATAGGGTTGCTAGCAGAACTAATAAAATGGGAAATTCAATACTATCATGCCAAGTTGTGAAATTATACTAAGTAAATACATTTGAAGTGAAGTGTACCGCTTGCTTTTGAGGTGGGGACATCCACGTGAATCACTCAGTGCAGAGACACGGAGTGCAGACAGAGGGAGAGGGGACAGACAGCACACAGACAGACAGACGGATGGACACTGTGGATTGCTGCGTCACTTATCCCGGCCTAGATCCTCTGAGTAATCCCAGGAGCAGCAGCAGCTTGACCTCAGCGGGGATTTTGTGACCACTGAGCCAGGGGGCCTGAGGCAGCCAGGGGGCCTGAGGCAGCCAGGGGCCCGCCCTGTGTGGGGATCGTCCCTCAATGTAAACGCAGGTACAGCCAAACGGAGCAGTAGGCCTGCTTTAATCACCTCTCTGGGTCCACGCCCGTACCTCACTGCAAACGGATGCAGGTACAGCTGGTGATCCCCTTAATCATCCTCTCCGTTGTACAGATGAAGACCAGGCGGCTAGTCCATTACGAACGGCTGTATTAAGTACACAGAGCTTTCATTCCCCAATCCAATCTGAATGTAACATTAGCCTACATTACGGTGCATTATGGGCATTTAGCAAACACTCTAATCCAGAGGGATTCACACAGATCGTGTATTTTTAGTATCCATTTATACAAGAGGATATAAACTAAAGCAATGCAGGTTAAGTACACCAGCAGTGTCCTGTCTGGGAATAGCTGTAAATGGCCGGACATATTGTGCTGTTAACTGTGCTTTTACAATGGAAATGTAAAGCGGTGAAATTTTGGGAGGGTGAGTATCCTCTCCCATGGGAAATATCACTGGAGTCCAGTGACAAATTGCAGGGCAGCCACAGTCACCATGGAGATGCCTGCAATGTCACTTCTTGTGCAAGATTAAACACAGCCGGCTCATGTGAAACAGTTAAATCGATAGGACACCGTTCAACCATTGCACATTCCATTAAGTCATTAAGGACTCTGACCCCTTTTCAAACGCTGAAGGGTATTTAATTAGACATTAAATCAACCTACTAACCTTTCCATTCGAAAACCGTTATTCGGGGATAGAAGTGTAAAAATATCCCATTTTCTGTCACAAAGGGACATATCAGAAAAGTATAAAGGGCTGCTTTATGGTCCCTGACAATGTAAGGACTTTCACCCAGATGACTACTGGTGGATGATATTCAAGTGGTCGTAAACAAGCCTTGTGTTATTAATTATTCAGAAAAGCCAATGTGTCTGAGGCCCCGGAGCGTCTGAGGCCCCGGAGCGTCTGAGGCCCCGGAGCGTCTGAGGCCCCGGAGCGTCTGAGGCCCCGGAGTGCCTGAGGCCCCGGAGCGTCTGAGGCCCCGGAGCGTCTGAGGCTCCGGAGCGTCTGAGGCCCCGGAGCGTCTGAGGCTCCGGAGCGTCTGAGGCTGTTTCCCTCGTCATGTGAAGCTCTGCAGCTTGTGGCTGGTGTGTCTGGGATCACAGCTCTAATCCTTTATCCTGCTGCCGTGGTCTGATTGGGCGCTCTACTTCTGTCTTCTGTTGTGTAAGTTCAGTGAGCCAAAAGTGCAATGTGGGCATGGGTATGCAAATGTCCAAGATTGCATTGATTTAAACATTTTAATTTTATACAAAACATTATTTCCCCTCCCCACTGCCTCGTTTTCAGACAAAAGTTTTCACACAAGTCACAAGAATAAGGAATGCAGCTCCTGAGGTTAGTTTCAATAAGCTGAAGAGAATGTTAATGCTTATTTTCACAATTGTGAAAACTGTAGTCATTCACAAAGCTACCAAAGCTGTTGTAAGTATGACGATGTCTCAGTGTGAAATGTCTGGCTGCACTCATCCCATCTGAAACCTACAGTTTGTTTGATTTCTCAAAGGCTATCGCCATGGTAATGCGTGGCAAGAACTGAACAAAGCACGGTTTATATTGATCCGTTTCTTTTTACACAACAAAAATGAACGGTCAAATAATTAAAAACCGTCTGAGACTAAAGAAGTCATGGTGCACTGGAGATTTCAGAGGGGTGCAGGAGAGCATGTGACCTGGCTCCTGATGAACACATGACGCAGGTCACACGCCAGATCAGGAGCCGACCGGAGGGATGCAGAAAAGAAAGGAGCAAAGGCAGGAGGAAAGAAAAATGGCTAAGAGAACATAGCCAAGATGAAAGGCAATCGAAATGAAGGAGTAAAAGTCAGTGGGTAACGAAGAGAACGAAATGGAAAGGGGATGAATGTGAAAGAGACAGAGGAGGAGAGGACGAAGCCGCAGAAAGCAGAAGTGAGATATGTGTGGAGGGATGTGCAGATGTCACATCAGCATATTTATAAAGAACTTGTTTGCATTAGTCATGGGTGCCACCGTCACTTCAGATGGACTGAGATCAATACGGGCAGAGGAGAAGGGTGTGGAGTAAGAAGTTCAGAGACAATGCTCTGGACAATCACACACCCCCCTCAGACAGGATGGTACAGTCCGGGCAGCTCTTTTTCCACAGATATGATAACAGTGATTAAGCAGCTTCTCTCCAGACTGTGGAGGGATTGTCCATGCTGAGAGGGGGAAAAAAAACAACACATTCCACTGCATCACTGCCAACTTTAACAGAACCTGACAGAGTTCCAGTGTGTGGGGGAGTTTCTGCTGTCCCTACAAATGACATGTCTATGCAGCCTAGCAGTAAGAGTGGTGACCATACCCTGTGGAATGCCACGTCTTTGGAACGTAGGACAGTTCAAAATCCGCCTTTCGCACCAATTCACTTGCGTTCTGATAAATAAATAAAAAATCCCATAATATGCCAACTCACACAAATAAAATGAGCTACAAATAATGTTTTGGCATTCTGCACTGAACAGATTTCTGCCAAACAGACTAATAACATAAAAAATACAAGGAGCAATTTTGGTTTCCATTTATTAACGTTGAGCAAGTTAGCTAGAGCATGACATCTTGTTTTCGACTCAATTCAATTGCCCCTTCCACTTACTGCTGATAGGAGTCTTTGAATGACAGGCACCAAAAAACTTCAAATCCCTCCTTTAACACCAGGCCCATGCGTATGGCCCAACAGAATCCTGGGAAACCGTTACCCTGGTGATCAGGCCAGCATAAGAGGGATATCACAAAGAGTTGGGGAGGGGGCGATTACAATGACCTTCCTGAAAGAAAGAGGGAAAGAGAGGAACAGATGGGGCAGGACCTTCCTGGAGATGAAGTGGAGTAGAGGGATTACTCAAAGCACAGTGCTCTGATGTAACTCCACACTGAAAGAAGCTCTAATCTCCCTGTGTTTTGTCACACATTAGTGCCACAAAATCTGTGATGTCAGGAATTCACGGACTCCCTTATGTAATTCAACAGAATGCATGGCATTGAGTGGATAGTGGCTTCACGGTCCTATTCCAATGCACACGAGAGAATCTGGGATAAGAGCCCCTTCTGTACTACATCCAGTCAGTCTGCTGGACAGTATAATAACAGTCTGAGCATGCTGAGGGTTGCGGACTGCTTTGTAGGTACCAGAAAAATCTCCAGTATTCCTCTGGTCTAGTCCCCTCACACAGGGGTGATAACCGCAGTTCTACAGCAAGATTCTGCTCAATGACAAATACAGCTGCCAAGAGTCCCAAATCTCACCAAATCTCACCAAGCAAACTCTACAATTGCAGCACCACACTAACCACACACACAGATATCATAACACCTGATGACATCACTGTCTAGGGATTTAGCATTATTCAAACATATATCTTTTATTTAACCTTTATTTATATTTGCTCATGAGCTCAAGTACGTGCCTTGTACACTTATGGCACACAAACCGACATAGAGCCCCAGTGAGGTCAGTTTAACAGAGCGGCTACAAGGCTGGTGTTAGATCCGTTAAATTGATTGCTAATGCCCTGATACCAGTGTTCAGCCGGGGCAGGTCAGGTTACACGCGCCTGCCCTCGATTCAGGGCAGGTATCCTTTACAGACCCGACACGCCACACTGATCTGCTCGAACCCCAGACCCGAGTCATTCAAGGTGAGCTGCACACCACACTTCAGCTAGCACAGACTCCACTGATAAAACTCCTGGGAATCGCACCGACTTCACACGGACGGACAGAGAGGGGTTTGGGACGGGAGGGAAAGCAGAGAGGAAAAACACTGATAAAGAGTGATAGAGACAGGGATTAAAGGCAGACAGAGGGGGGAGAGAGAGAAAGATTGCACTGGAGAGATAAAAAGGCTAGAGATGAGAGGATGGGAAGGATAACAGGGAGACAGGGAGATAGAGAAGGAGAAAGACCAGGCAGTGAGTCAGCACAACTGCACAAGAGGAGGAAGAGGAAGAGGAAGAGGAGGAGGTGAGGTTACACTCCACTCAGTGACCATGATCTTCTGGATTTCATTTCAGCCTCCGGGGAAAGGTAGAAATGAAATGAGTCCTGCCAGGGAGGAGGCCTAAAAGCAGCTCTGCTGGGGGAGGGAGTCACACACTGACACACCTACACGCCCACACGCTATGACACACTGACACCTTTAGGCCCCCAGGACACACCTTGTGCATGGGCGCACGTATCTGCTGTGCCCCACCAACGCCAGGTTGGTTCCCAGCCCCTGCCGTTGCCACAGCACCCAGGAGAGAATGAGTGACAGCTGACTGTCAGTCTGGCCTCATCAGCTACTGAATAAAATGACTCTGACCATGTCCCTGGAGAAACGATAAATGCCACCCAAGATTACACGCACGATTTGAGCTCAGCTATGATGAGACACTATGGGTTCTCAGTGATGTGTGAGTGGAGAACAGAGTACCAACCTGTTCCCCTGTGATTGGCACGGCACAATGCTGCCATTGTGCTCCCTGGATCTGTGTTCACCCTGCGAGACCCATGGATTCAGCACACTGTTTTTATTTATTTATTTACAATGAT
The DNA here is from genome assembly GCF_963514075.1 of Conger conger. Lineage (NCBI taxonomy): Eukaryota > Metazoa > Chordata > Actinopteri > Anguilliformes > Congridae > Conger > Conger conger. Next base: position 74,002,677 of record NC_083760.1, read on the forward strand.
TTATGATTGGCAGATGGCCTCAGCGATTTGCCCAGATTAACATGTGGCTCCACAACACACAGCACATATTCACACATCCTCCAGAGAGCTTTTCTGAGAGCAGACACCAACATTCCATTGACCCCTGACCCCAGCTGCAGTGATGTAGCAAAGACACGCTCTGATGAATCAGACGTGAGGCCGGCTCCTGGCATAATCGCACGAGCTCAACCAATTCAACAGCGGGGTCCAGCTGGTCTGCGCCATTCCTGGGAGATGGGGGCCTCAGAAGGGGGTGGGGGGGGTCAGTCTCACCATACTCAGGCATGCTGGTATTTCTCGTCTACCCCCACACCCTCCCTGTGTGTCAGGCCTGAAGTTTCTGCCACATGTGTGTGACCCACTTAGATGGGCAATCAGGGGACCCGCCCAAAGAGAGCTTCAGCGCTAAGCGCTAAACACACAGAGCAAGCTTTGGAGCACAGATCCTCACATCACAACAAGGCATCTCGTGCTTATAAAAACACTCCGACAAGTGATGATGTCTATATGCGCGAACATAGAATACATTCAGCTTGCCAAACAGCTTTTGATCATTGATCATTTACACTTACAGTGAGGGTGAAGGAAATTGAACACTAATAGAAGCAGGATAAAGGTGATGTAAAGTCATCACAAATTAATATGATCTGATTGTTCTTTGTGAAAATATTTCACTCGCAGGAAAATGCACTTCACAAAGGCTCTTGGTTGGGTAAGAGACCGTGCTAATGTGTAATTGAAAGGTACAGCGGCTTTGGAACAGCTACAAGCAGAAAATATCCTGCATGACTTGGCAGCTCCAGCCAGTAAACCCAGATGTGGGATGCAGAGACTCCCTCCTATGCATGCAGATGTGACCTGCAGGGTCATAATACCTCATATTCCAGAAAGAACCGGAAACAGGCTAGTATAAAGCACAACCAGCAGACAGCCGTGACTGAATCCTGGGTTGTGGTGCGTCAGTAAACCGCCGGGGCGGCGGCTAACGCGCGCGGGGCGGTGGCTCACGCGCGGGCCGGTCGCTAATGCGCGCGGGGCGGTCGCTAATGCGCGCGGGGCGGTGGCTAATGCGCGCGGGGCGGTCGCTAATGCGCGCGGGGCGGTCGCTAATGCGCGCGGGGCGGTGGCTAACGCGCGGGGCAGTCGCTAACGCGCGGGGCGGTCGCTAAAGCGCGGGGCGGTCGCTAACGTGCAGGGCAGTGGCTAACGTGCGGGGCGGTCGCTAACGCACGCGGGGCGGTGCTCACCTCGTCCTGGCTGCTCTCCACCTTGGGGTTGCTGGCTGTCCTCTTCAGGTTGCTGCTGAGGCTGATGCTGACGGTGGCGTCCGACTTGGAGCGCTGGTGCGTGCGCTTGGAGGGCGAGAGGCCGTGCTCCGGCAGGGCGTGGCTGAGCACGGGGGGCGGGCAGGGGGGCAGCTCCCGCCGCAGCCGCTGGCTGGCCGGCTTCAGCTCGTCCGAGAGGATGAGCTTGCGCAGCTTGGTGCCGCGCGAGTGGCGCTGGGTGGAGATGTGCATGTCGGAGGAGTACGCCCCCAGCAGCCAGGCGCACTGCAGCGAGAAGCTGATGCTCTGCCGGCAGCGGTGCACCACGTAGGGCTTGATGGCGTCTCCCACGTCCTCGTCCATGTGGATGTACATGTTGAGCAGCTGCGGCAGGTAGAAGTCCACGTCCTCGTAGCGGAAGCTGAACAGCCGGTTGCCGATGTAGGCCTGCACGCCCGGCTCCTTGGAGTTGTACAGGTAGGAGATGGCCATGGAGACGTCGAACAGCTTGGACTCGAAGAGCCGCAGGAGCCAGGACTGCTTGGAGGAGTTGTTCTTCTGACGGCGCCGGGCGCTCTTCACGGTGCCGGGGAGCGGCTCCTCCGGCTCCTGCCGGATCTCGGGAGGCTTGACCACCCCGCCCTCTGCGGGGTCCGGATGGGCGTCCCCGTTGACCAGACCCTGCTCAGCCACGGCCTCCACGCCCTCGCTCTCGCCCTTCAAAAGCTTGACCTTCTGCAGGACCTCTTGGCAGGCCTTCTTGGCCACCTCGGGGTCGATGACCACGGGCACCTCCCCCGTGCCCTCCGAGATGATGCCCAGGGGCGGGCTGGGGCCTCGAGGGATGTCGCTGCTCCCCGCGCTGGCCGGGTGGAGGAGGTGGCTGGGGGAGGGCGAGGCGGAGGGGGAGGGGCTCTGCTGAAGTTCCTCCACCTGAGGAGCCGAGAGCTCCATGTCCGTGTCACCCATGGCCACTGCGAGGAAGAGGAGTCAAACAGTCACAGCACGTAAAGTGTCACTCACTCAGACAGTCAAAAAAGGCAGTACTTTAAAGCCGATTTTCCAACCTTTTACCCCACATCCACAACTGTACACAGCTGCAAAAAACACACAATAGAGCCAGATAGCTCTTCCAGGTGTAGTGGAAAACTACCCTGTCCAGGGGGAAAAACATTACATAACCTATGAATGAACCTTGCTATGTGTGATCATAGTTCGGATATGGGTGAATGCTTGCGCTAAAGACTCATGCATGCCAAGCACAGAACAGCCATTGCAGTTTTCAGAGTAAAATTTTGTTTTGTAATTTTACAAATAGTACAATTCCAATCAGAGGTGAAATTATTCCAAAATCCCTACCATAATTGCCCTTTGCTTTTGTAAAACATTTTGAATGGGCATTTGTCTCAGACGTATGTCACAAGACACAGCAAGATTAGTTCAGCCGGAGATTAAATTATTTATATAACATCTGCTATGTGCTCCTGCAAAGTTATAATGCATCTTGACCATTATAAAACAGACAATTGCTTAGTCTCATCTTCTTCATATAGGATTCCAGAAGTCTATAGTTCTATCACCTATGTTTCCAAATGATTCTTCAGCACCAAAAGTTGCGGCTCAAGGTAAAAGTATTTGAAAATAAGAATGAAAGGCAATTCATATCATATCCATTTCCCAAGCACTGATTAGGTCTGCAACAACAAAATGTGCTTTTGATTTGATAAAGTGCTTTGGAGAATGTTATAGCAAAGATCAAAGGGAGATGTCTGAGGAGGCTTCTGTAGGCTTTCCTGACCCACAAAAGAGCAGTGTTCCAGTGCAGATCATGTCTTACCAAGGATAACTGAAGCGTGACTCGTCAGAACATGGCGTCCACGCTACGGGCCACACGTGCCAGGGACCCAGGACAGAAATGTGTGTGTGTCTGCGTGCGTGTTGCTCCTGGGTTGCTGTATCCTACCGATCCCCTACAGTGGAATGCAGTAGTAATCTCCCTGAGTAGATTATCACGCCACTGCCCATGCAGCATGATTTCATGTCCAGTGTATGGAGCAGAGCAGACACCAAGGGGTCCTCTAAAAACAGAACCTATTAAAACATAACACAACTGACACACAAGACTAGAGATTTAAAACCTAAAAGGCTAGGCCTCAGGTTTTTATATCGAGCACATTTCCGCACGGATGTGTTAAAGCCATGCAGCGGGACATTAGACACATTGTGCTGGATCCACCTGCACCGTTTTCACTTTTCATCACTCGTGACATTGTGCAAGTTCCTGCATGCAGGCAACACCCTCTCACTTTTACTCATTTTTACACATATGCAGCTACACAGCAAGAGAAACAAGTCATAATAGGCTGCATCCTGCAGCTGTACTCACCTGAAATGGAGACCACACTTTATACATTTAACACATTTAAAAGTAAACGTATGAAGAATTTGTTGTCGACCTGATACTGACAGGCTGCGGAATGACAGATTGAAACTGATGAACTGAACAAATTGTGCACTGTACCTGAATGAGCAAGCAAGAGCCTGGGCCAAGTGACTAACTGAAAAATTGCAAATAGAAATAAAATACTTACAGAAAAAAACATATCATCTGACTGAAAGCAGCTTGACATTGAATACTGCAAAACTACTCATTTGTGACTATGTATTCTTATTAAGAACTAAATAACAACCCATGGCTGGAAATGTATGACTTACCATTGGAATTTACTATTGAGTATGGGAATCATGTTACATTACATTATTGGCATTTGGCAGACGCTCTTATCCAGAGCGACGTACAGTTGATTAGACTAAGCAGGAGACAACCCTCCCCTGGAGCAATGCAGGGTTAAGGGCCTTGCTCAAGGGCCCAACGGCTGTGCGGATCTTATTGTGGCTACACTGGTAGATTAGAACCACTGACCTTACGTGTCCCAGTCATTTACCTTAACCACTACACTACAGGCCGCCCTATGTGGTTGAGGAACAGAGTGGTAATACGAATTTCCTAGTGAAAGATTACAGGCTGTTCTGATTTGGTTCTGAATTTCTCAGGACAATGTGTGGCCACATTCCTCCTTGTGTGTGACAGAAGGCATCCTTCCCTTAGACATTATAAATATCACTAGAAACTTCACCTCAAATGAATTCACAGGACACATTTGTTCGGAAACCTTATAAACTTTGCCCAATGCTTGCCTGATTGAGAACACCATTTCCCCCCCTTATTCAACTCACAGTAGATTTTCATTCTCTCTGTCAGGCGGAGCTGTTCAGTGATGCAAAGACCTACAAATGATACCAGAAATAGTACCCAATAGCACGGTGTCTCTCTCTCTCTAGTGGGACTAGGTGTGAAGTGATGGGATGGGCTCCGTCACAGAAGTGGAGACACATGCAGAGCACGACTGCAGGGCCCACAGCTTCAGAGGACGGGCCCCGGCACTGAACGCCACAATGCAGAATGAGGCCCTTTATCAGGAGACCACAGCCTCAGATCCAATACAGAAGAAGTCCCTGTGTTAGACGATTAAAGGTTCCCCTTTATCGTAAGGAGAAGACAGCGCCAAATCTAATACAGAATTAGTTCCTGTATTAGAGCACTAAAGGATCCCCTTTATCATAAAGAGGCCATATGCATTAGATCACAAAAAGATCCCCTTTATCATAAGGGGAACGCTGCTGTAGATCCTGTACTGAAGGGCAATGATACAGAATGACCCCAGCTCTCCCTATATCCATCTGACCAGCAAGATCAAAGTCACAGTGTTAATGATCACGGTTTCATTTTGGCCCCGTTTAAAAGATCACCATTCTAACACTCAGCAACAACAACAGCCTGTTACACAAATCAGCACAGCATTCATTAGCACATATCTTCCTGATTGACAATCCGAAGAGAAGTGTAATTTTGTTTCTCCTTATGATCTGTGACGATGCAGGCCAAAAGCGTGTTGAGTTCACATGGAACTACCCACCTCCAGGAAAGCACTAATGAAAGGCCACAGTCCTGCAGCCTTCGCCCAATCAAGCCGACACACTGACCGTTCTCTACCCACTGCGCCCTCCCTTCCCTCCCAAACTGTCTGAGGAGATGGATCACAGATAACATCCCACTAGAGGGTTTCAGTTGAGAAACTCCAGCAGCTATAGACGGAGATAAAATACCCAGGAAATGTGATCAGATGTGCTTGTCAGCAGTTCTGCTGGTTGAATAAACAATAGGCAATCAAACAGAGAACTTCACAGCTGGACCAGAGGAGATGGAGAGAGAAGTCCTGAACAGGTGAAGTGCAAGTTGGTGAACAAGTTGACTCAGGTCAGCCTTCTGACATTTTGCGTTTGAAAGAAAAGCTGGTGAGTGTTAACGCTTCTTTTAGCAGTGGGTATCATGATCACTTCAAGGGCCAAGATCTGAGTAGTCACGGCCATGGTCTTAATCAAACCCATCTCCTGGCACTGAGCACCACCCTAGCAAGCAATCACAGCAACTTCATGAAGAGGCTAGCACCGACAACTCCTACTCTGATAACATATTCCCTCCTTCTCACAGTAGACTAAATTTACGCTGACAGGGCAGCCAACCTGACAAATCCATGACACCATACCTTCCCGTGCTCCAAGTCTCAATTTTTAAAGGTCTATGTCATGCATTACATACCTTCAAATCCAAAAGGAACAAGTTAAATGTTTTAGGCAATGGGTCTGAAATGACATCCCACCGTCTCGCCTTCAAAAAGCTGGATGCCAGTCACCTCTGACTCTGAGTGACTCTTCCCTTGTGAAGGCATATCCCACTACCTGATACTGAAAGATGACCATGCTATGAGACTAAGGCTCCAACAATCCCTTGAGGAACAATGCACTGGTGCAATGTTACACAGAACAGGATCGGGTTTGTTTTCCATCTCTTAATGATGAACACCACCACCACAATGTCCAGAAAACGGTCCTGTGTCACTGTGATGGGCAGTGACTGATTGCGGTACAGCAGCGTGTGGAGGGTGCATTACTGGAGTTTCCGTTTTTGGCGACGAAACTGCTTAGTCTCAGCTGCACAAACAATAAACAAACAAATATCCTGTGGTGCGGCTAAACTGCCAAAGTTTCAATACTTTTGCAACGACTAAGACTGTAGTCGCTCATTCAGAGAGGGAAAATGATCACGAATTTTCAGTATCACAAAGAACAGACAATAGTAGATTTCCACCTAGCTACACGGATGAGAATCCATTTTCAACATGACTAACGTTCTCTCAGTTAACGCTCGTTAGAAAGGTTTGCAAACTACGTAGCTCGGAACTTAGATTAGTATTAGGCTACCTATTAGACTTGTTTTTGGTTGCAATATGACAAAATGTTGTTATCCAATTGGATAGCTATGCTAGCTGGATATTTAGCGATCCATCTCTATGAATGACAAAACAGTGAGACTGGACCCACACTACTGGCTAGTAGTAGCTAGCTAACACGTTGGATGACAACATTCGCTTGTCATCTAGTAGGGAGGGCAAAGTGGAGCTTTAGAATGTAGACCGCTGTGTGTGCACGTGAGCTCGCCAATAGGTTTCTCACAGAAAACGTAATTTGTCCACTTTTTTACTTTACAGTAGAGGTGATCAAACTTACAATAACTAAGTGCTAGTGTGTTCTAAGCCTTTACTGGTCCCTGTACGATGTTAGCATGATGTAGCTAGCATACGCGAATAGCACAAAGCCATACAATTTGCTTTTTAACGGCACTTGGTCATTCGAACGATATAAATAAAAGCATTCGATTAAGTTCGACGGCACCGGAATTTTCTGTCGTACCGTCCATAAATGGCAAAAGTCCCACCATAGGATTTATTTAAATCTTTAAAAGTTATACATTTTCTGAATCGTCATTAATTCATCTTGTTTCTATCAGTGATTCGGCGTGATCGGACAGTTCTGTAGCTATGTAAATGACGTCAGAAGGATACAGCACTGTTATTTGCTACCTAAACTTTGACGCACGCTCGAGAGCGTTAACATGATTGAAGTCTGACATGTCTATTGTCAAAATCCATTGAAACTATGAAAAAGTAACCAGGGACTTTGGACTTATAAGGCTGGACATACCGAGTACCCAGCAAAAATATTGACCTGGCTCCAGTCACACTTTTGACAGTTCGAACTGCCACCAACTGCCATGTATGAGCGCGTGAAGTAAACCAGCAAAAGCTATTGTTGTGTCACCATTTTCGAGCTCCATATACGTAAAGAATGGAATGGCAGTGAAATCTGCCTGTTTTTCGGTGCCGTCGGGGTCCAGCATTTAACATTGATGGAATGCTGGTAAAATGAGCGCTTAAAAGCCACAAAAACAGTCATTTTGTCACATTAAAATTCAACCCAAGCAGAATTATTGTCCACCACACGTTAATTTAAGGTTAAACTGAGATAATAATCATAATATTCATGTTGATTTCCGGAAATAAATTTTTCGGTTGTCCTCCCTACATCTAGTGCTAACTAGCTCCAGCTATCTACGTTATACCGAAATCCGTGACAGAATGTGATGCCACACAGCATCAGTGCCAAGCTAGGGATACTTTTTCAGGAGGATTTCCCCTTTGAATTCCAGACATGGGCTAATACACCCTCACAAGCGAGCTATCAAACTTAGCATGCTGAAGACACAACTTGTGCCATCAATCTGGCTGTCCGGCTATTGTTAGCTTGCGAGCTAACTATCTAGGCTATCGTCGTTACACAAGTGAGTAGGCTAGTTCTGCTTCTCGCGAATGACCGGCGATTTTAAGATTTTGGTGTTCGCTAGGGTAAACGCAGTAAGTTAAATATTTATCTGATCTAGTTTGATTTAACTGGACCGATAATAGCAGCTTGCTGACAAACTCATCAAGCACGGGCTCATCTAAAAAGCATTTAGTGCATTGAACCCGTTGGATGCAAATGCATGGAATACAGACTAATATTGAACTATATATAGGGCTAACGTTAGCTGTCTAACGTTACTTTGTTGTGCTTAGATGTCGTTGACTCTTCACCTCGTCTCGTTTCGGTTGACGGACTGACACGCAATTCTACAGCTAGCTAACTCACAAGTTAATTTAAATGCAAAATGTACAACCAAACCACTCGTAACTAATGTCCCAAACAAGACCGCTAACTACGACTCTTACCTCTTTAATAGTCGGAGTTTGAAAATGTTCTATCTCCAGTTTTCCACCTCCATTTGGAGAAAGGTACAATCCCCCACACTACTCCCGAGTTTCTCTTTCAACTTGAACAACTGACAGGCCTGGGATGTCCGTATCAAGTGCCTGCAGGTCTTTAAATCCGATACAGCTCACAGACTAAAGAGCTTTGGACGCCATTTCGGATCTGTATTCGACGTACAGATCCAAGATGGGGCGTGTTTTGCAGTTTCGAATCTAAACTTATAGCTACGGTGTACAGTACAGTAAGTGTCCAGCGACTGCTAATTCGCAACAATTCCTCTGTATTGGTTCTATCACCATTAGCCATAATGCACAGCAGGTGTACTTGCTACCTTACATATTGCGTTCGTACGTAGCTAAGCTATCTAGCCAGCAAATATTAGCTATTTAGCTACAGGCCGTTCAACTTTTTGCATAGCAAGGACCCCTTTTCTTAATGGGAATTGTTGGCATAGCTGTTCAGCGGTGCCTGTATAAATCGTAAACAAACATTTTCCGGCTGTATTAGGGCTACAGACTGACAATTAATGAGAAAGTACTAATTAAACAGCTTGTACGGTAGCTGTAAATTCCTTCAAACTATTTCACACCTTCCATCTTGCATAACAGCAAAACGAACAAATTATACCTACTGAATGAAGTATTTGTATATTTATCATAAGATAAATACATATATATTGTTTAACATGGATATAGAAGGTAAGTTGCAGTTAGCAATTTCTTGTTCTCAGCGAACTGCCTTGGTCAAGAGCAAAATGGTTCTACCTAGTGGTGCAACAGTAACATTGCAGTACTGCTATAATCCGTCTTTTTGCATTGTTATACTGTATGGTGCCCATCTATGTAATAAAACAATATGCATGCTTTCCAGGATGACCAATATTTAGCAACTTAAGGAAGCCTGGTCATATAATGTCAATTTAAAAACAGCATGAGTATTGCTCCTAACTGGTTTTCAGGGTTGAGTTCATTAACTTGCTCAATTTCAGACAAGAAACTATCTTCAGTTTGGTTATTTTTGTATTTTATTTCAGCACTGGAGTTTCATACCAAACAGGATGATTAAAAATTTTCACCAAGGGATGTACTCTGAAAGAGATAACATTGTGTTATAAGTTACTGCTGAGTAACTGTCAACCTACAGGAATGAAGGTGGATCACTAACTGAAATTACTTGATTGTTGTCAGAAAAAAAAAAAAAAAGATTTATACATGGCAGTGCAGAGTAGAAAACTTTGTTTAAATTAAACATCAATAAGACAGTTATTGACTGAAAAGTTGACTGTAATACTCCATGAAAGTATAACAACAGTGTCTCACACTAACCCAACATTTATGTCAAGCATTTTTGAAAATATATATTCACATTAGCTGCATTTTATACTTATTAATTGGAAGAGATCACAGAAGTGCACAGTTAAATATTTTAAACAACATATAAGGTGCTATATTTATATTATTCAATGTTTTATGCAGACAAATTAAAAATAATTTGGTAAAAAGAAAGTGCAAGCCATAAGCCTTTTTAGAAATTTGAAATGAAAAGAAGTAGAAAATATACAATCATATTATGAAAACCCCTGCTGCGTTCATGATCCATGAAAATAATGCACAGGCAAATGGTTTGTTTATACATTTGCTAGGTACTGATGAAGAACACCTGAATTGCTGAATACTTTTAGAAGTATAAATTTTGATTTTACAATATAATATTATATTACTTATATAGTTCATAATGTCTTCATACTATATCATTTTCAGAACAGAATAATTTAGATTTAAGTTCAGTTAGCCTGGCCATACCTAGATATTTCCAGAGGAAAATTGCAAAATGTGCCGTTCAAATCAATTTGCAGGTTGTGCACTTAAGACTTTCGACATTACAGAAGGAACTTGTTAGTCTTCTGAAAGTATTGAAGTTGACCTCATGGGTGGAGTTACAACTTAGCAACACTGTTGACTCAGTCAAGATGAAGCACTGAAAAGCCATGGAATGGTTTCTCAATGTGGGTTTTTCTCTAACAGTCTGGGCTATTGGTGGCTAATGATTTGTTTGCCATCTTTCCTTAGCTTTGCAAAAACTAAATTTGAAAGTCACGTTGTTACTTTTTATATGAACAGTTTAAATTGCATTTACATTTTGCAGACTGCCAGCTATGTGCTAAGAGGCAAAAGAGGTGCAATCAACTCCACAGTGCCCAGGAACGAAGTGCGAATATCCGCTTGGTTTCAAAAAATATTTGAAATGCCAACAACTAAAAGTGTGTGACAACCACTTTTACATGCTGTGAAGGCATTGTAACTAAAAATTAAATATAACATTTCAGGGAAAATAATTATACGTTAGCAAATAATAACATTAGAAAAATAAGTTATAAATGCAAATTCAAACATGGCAGACAAAGACATTTGCACTTTCCTCCACAAGTCTCTCCAATTAATGAAAGTAACAGTCCTCAGACCATAAAAATGCACACAAATAACATTGGCTGATATTTAATACCTACAGTACAATCCATAGTACTGTATGTGCTTTGAGCCAAAAGACATTTTGAGTACTGCATACCATCACCTCATTTCAAAGTCCTTTTAAGATATGATCTACTCTCTTTTGTGGAGTTGTGGTGGGCCACATTCACATACCCCAGCTGCTATTTGCCCTGCCATAGGTGAATGAGGAGATGGTAATTCACTTCCACATATAACACACAATGGCATGAAAACAAAAGAAAATCCCTTTGAAAAGCCCACTGTAGGTCTCTGACAGGGTACAGCATTTGATTATAAGGAGCAGTTTAACATTCATTAACTGCACAGTAAATGATACATCTGTACAAAATATCCCAAAATGTATTATAAAATAAAAGCACAGAAGAATCAATACCCTGATGAGGGTAGCACTGATACTCATACCTATGAGTCAAAACCCGTAAAGACCATTTCATTTGCACTTAAAGACACCCTCATAGGGCTTTGAAACCTCCCTGTTAAAAAAATGCAGCACCAGTAACACCACAGAACTGACTTGCTATTTTGCTAACAAGTCTTAGAGCTGACTGAAGGGCTGCTGTCAGCTGTCACCAATGTGTTTATGCAGTGGGATGAATCCAATAGGCTACTCTAAGAGTATGTCACGTATTTCCACGAAATGACTAGGGAAGAATATCACACCTTCTTCTGAGAGACAATAGTAGGAACCTGGAAGCGAAGTGCCACTCGTTGTCTCCTGAGATGGACAGGGTTTAAGTCTGGGAGCTTGCACTAGGCTGGGGACAGTCAGTGCTACTCGCCGAGGGGGCAGAGGCAAGTTGTGACTCTGTGAAGGGGTGGGCTGGGGTGAGAGTAATCTCCACCTCCTGCTTCTCCTCAGGCTGAGAGCTCAGGGCCAAAGCTGGGGCCACAGTGGTGGGCCCCTCCCTGGTGACTGGCGCTCTCCTGATGACCTCCACCATGCCCCTGCCTGTCTCCCAGGTTTGTGTCCCTGACGTGACAGGCTGGCTCACCGCATGGAGCAGCAGAGCATTCTGGGAGGTTTCCTGCACTGGCTGGCTGTCACTGTGGCCTCTGCTCCCCTGTGCACTGCTAGTGCTGAGACCAACATTGTCCACGATGGCTGGAGCCTCCAGGGTGGACGGGAGGGCCCCCAGGAACTGGCCGTGCTGGTTCTGGATCACAATCTTCACCACCTCAGGCTGGGCCTGGGCCTGCATGTGGGAGGACATGGACGGCAGGGCTTTCTGGATGACCCCCCCAGAGAGAGGGGCAGGGGCTTGGACAGCAGGAGGCGGGGGCTGCCCTGTCTCCTCCGGTCGTGGCTTCCTGGGTCGGCCCCTCTTTCTTTTGGGGGGTGTTCCCCCGGCTCCTGCGACCGCTTCACCGGTGGGCGGTTCTGGGGTCCGCTTTGGCACAGCACGGGCCCTCTGCACCACTCCCGGCGTGGGGGCCGCGGTTGCCACGGAAACAGCCGAGGCCTTCTCCTTTTCAGGATACGACACGTATGAAATCATGTTGAAGACAGGGAGGGTGCCCCCTTGCTGCTGCGGCAAGGTTGTCATGGTGATGGGCAGCGTGACCTTTACGTCCTTTGGCATCAGCGTGGGCGGGGAGGAGCGGAGCGGCTGCGGGGTCTTGTCTGGGACGGAACCGCGGGGCAGCAGCTGGGGGAAACGCTTCATCACCGCCTCAAACTGGACGTCACGGTCACCTGACCGACCACACTCTGCCCCCTTCACTGCTTTCTCACCCTGCGCCGGCTTGCTTGGTGAAACCTGCTCCCCTCCTTCTTTGTCCTTCTGAAAAAGAGGAAGAAAGGAAAAGCCCACTACAGTACCTTGCTTTCAGATTGGTTAAAATGAGAGTTGCTGGTGTGACAGATGCAGTACCTTGTTTTCAGAGCCTCTTCCCTCACCCTCTGCCCCGCCTTCTTTCTGCTGGGCTTGATTTTTCTTCATCACCTTCATGGGTCTCACAGGGCCCTCTGTGGGGTTTAACACAGGAATTACATTACATTATATTCATTTGGCAGACGCTCTTATCCAGAGCAATGTACAGTTGATTAGACTAAGCAGGAGACCTCCCCTGAAGCAATGTAGGGTTGCCCAAGGGCCCAACGGCTGTGCGAAACTTATTGTGGCTACACTGGGATTTGAACCACCGACCTTGCGTGTCCCAGTCATGTACCTTAACCACTACGCTACAGGCCGCCATCAGAGCCCTGGACACCATCTCATCATGGGACCTGTTGAAGGATCATGGTGAGAAGCGTAGACAGGACCTTGGGGGACTGCGGTCACTCACCGGCCAGCGTAGCCGAGCTGATCAGCTCTGCTTGGCTACAGCGAGGGTTGACGATGTGTTCCTTAACCAGGAAGCGCGCTATCTCCACCACCGTGTCGAAGGAGCGCTTCAGGATCTTCTGTGCCCAGTCGCAGATCAACTCGCATGCTGCCTCCATCACCTCCTGGTTGTAGGACTGCACCAACTCGGTCAGCTCTGACTGCACAGAGAACAGGACCATTCATTAACACTGCAATGAGCTTCAGTGACTTATATGAGCCAATATTTGTTCTACATATAATCAAAATGCACTGTAAAATGTGCTAACATTAACATCTTAGTAATGTAGTGGCATTGAACATGATCTAATTAATGTAAACTTTTGAAGGGTCGAAGGAAGTAAATCAAGGGGTCCCAAAAAATGATAAAAGCCTTGCATCCAGAGAATTTACTCACTCATGTAAAAACAAATTGAATATTTAAGACAAGAGAAGAGTTACCGGGTCATTCTTGAGGTCCAGATTTGGGAGGAGAGGCATGTTCAGAACTGTTCTCCTGCGGATTCCACTGTAGCAGTACGTGCACATGGCAGTTAAGGGAGTACCCGGACAAGCTCAGAATCTTTCAGAAGATGGTGCCTTCATCTAAGCATAACAATGTGTGTACCTGTCTGTCAGTTTTATCTGTTACCTTAGAGGACACAATGTTGTGTCTGGACAATTTTTATAAATAGTGCCAACTTTTCATCTCGTCACACTATTTCAGCACAATATTAAACATTTAAATGTCTCTAATTGGGACCCTCAAAAGGACTGTAATTAAAACAGGAGGCCACTGATATGACGTTGGTTTCTTCACTCAACCATTGCAGAAAGGTGCTTTGACCATATTCTAGTACGGTATTCACTATCTGTTTGAACATTATGAAACAGACAGCTGACTACTGGTAGAAGTGTACTGGTGTGAAAGGATATTTTGATTGCCCCCTTCCGCCAAGCCTTCGTGCTTTGATGTTTGGGAAGATGTCGCGGATGATCTTGCCGAAATTGGCAGCACTCAGTGGCCGGTACTGCAAGTTATCACAGAATCTCCTGTAGCAACACACAAAAAAACCACGCAAAAATGTCAGAGGAACACTTTGGACAGCACAACGCTCTTCGGATTGTGTTTACCTATCCACGTCTTTTTTCTGTGTGACATACCATAAAACTACTTAAAACAACTGCTTATTATTCCACCTTCTTTTTCAAATGAGCTGCTGAATTACTCATTTAATGAATCATAGACTGGTGGTAGACTGGGAGAGATGAACCAAAGTGTTGAAAGCTAGAATTGGAGCATTGTGGGTCCAGGTAGTATGATGCCTGTGCTACAGACACACACATCTCAGGGAAAGCTGTTGGCGGCTTCTTTGCCTCAGAGCTGGAGCTGAGCAAATGCTAATATGACATGATGCTCATTGCCACCACCGCCTACTTCCCTAGAGCAGAAATGACAAGTGCAATGTACATTTGGGAGTTTTGCAACGTAGACGCTAAAATGACTCACACAGGGTTTGGTAGACCAGGCACCAGTTCAGTAAACAACAGATTTAAATTGAGTGAGTTTTAAAAAGCAGCACAGCTTTGAAAGACTGTTCAATGGTGTTGATGAGCAAACTGATAAGTGGTAATGAAATATTGAATTTAATCTGGAAGTGAAAATGAGTGACGTAAGGCCTGCTCACTTGTATGTCTCGTACACGTCCTGTTTGGGCAGGCAGGTGTCGGCGTGCTCCTCCAGGTGGTTGCGGATCCAGTTACAGGTGTGCAGCTGATCTGCTGAGTTCCAGGCGCTGGAGTCACTGTTGCTGCTGTTCCGCAGGGAAATGCACATTACACTGTGCCCATGCAGGTCCATTATGCAGGTCCATTAACAACACCCAAAACCTGGCTCCGCGCAATGCGATGTGGGACCTCTAGTTATACTGTCCCAAAGCTCTCTCACCAGCACTGAGGAGCCAATATTGACACTTTAGATGCAAAACTCAGTGCCCATAATTTTAGCCTGGCTATTTATAAAGCTTTATATTTTATCTGAATACATTTTTTAAATGTTTTAACAAGTATGAACACTGCCCATGCTTTCTTTTATTATAATTTTAATACACTGATGTATTCAATAACAAATGTGGCAACAAATGTTTACTGGAGCAAGGGACACATACAACTACATAAAAATGTGTTTATAAAAGTCACCATCGAGAAATACAACAGAGCAAACAAACTCAGATCAGTGTGCAGGAACACACAGAGCATGCTGACATATTAATCTTATGCTTCAATATTGAGCAAATATAGAATTTTCCCTTTTTCCCATTCCCTGAAATAATATGACTTCATAATTTCCAATACACGTACCGCTAAACAAAGACTGGTGAAACAATATTAATGTTATGCAAAATAATAATGTTTTGCTCTACTCCCTGGAATAAATACATGGAAGAATGAAGATGTGTGCGACTGTCTGGGAAGTGTTTCTACCTCTTCTCCCCCGCACCGGGGCCTGAAGGCAGCTGGAGGTACAGGTACAGTTTGGCATTGTCAGAGAATCTCTGCACGTCTTGCTGTGGAGACACAATGAGAGGACACAGAGAGCTCTGGTTGACTGCATGTGCTATGCACTGTGGGGGTCAAACATAATGGCAGAATTATATTAGTAACTCACCAGAATTGTGTCAACTTTGGTCTGTACATTCTTACTGGAAAAAGAAAAAGAAAAAAAACATTGAAGACGAACAACAAATAAACAAAAACACGCGTTAAAGGGTGCTGACCATTAAAGCTATTGAGAAAAATGGGCACACACTGTGCATCTAAGATGTGCATGAAGTCGGATGCACAACTGAGAAGTCAACACAAAAAAAAAAGGCACACTTTAAAATAGGTCACCATTCCAATTTACAATCACCCAGTCGAGCAGGTCGCCTGAGGGACAAAGGAATGCTGACCGTTTTTTTTTTTTTGTATTGGTCACACTGCAGTGATTCTGCATGCAATGTGGCCATCTGCCAAAAGAGGGCCCCGGGTTATAAAAAGATCTGTACTTCAACTTTACTGCAAATAATCCAGTGACATAAAAAGCAAGCAGCCCTTACGATATGTTGCTCTTCAGCTTCTGAAGGAGCATGCTGGGCTCTGTGTCTACATCTCCAGATCCCAACCCGCCCCGTTTCGAGGTCACTGTTTGAAGGCTGTCTTCTGTCATGACTTCCACACTCTGCCAGGGCAACTTCAACTAAAGATACCATCAGAATCTAGAAATATAATAAAAATAAGAATGATAGTGTTGCTTCATCCTGTCTTATTGGGCTTCATCCATACCATAAAATGGTAGTGAAACATATCAACACATCTAATTGTGTCATTACAGAGGGAGGCAATTCCTGCAAAAGACTGTTATTGAAACCTCTGGAAACTTAAAGTACTCTTGGACTAGCATGTAGTGGACCTGCAGCCCTCTGAATCAAAATGTGAGTCCTAGTATTGATGTTTTTGAATGCATACAGTTCCTAGTTGGACTTAATTGTTCAAGTCATCCCTTTCTACCACTACATTTAATATTCTATGTCATCTAAACAAACTGCAATTATATAGTATTAGATTGACATGATTGATGCAATGGGTACATATTACATAACGTTACATAACGGTTTTGGCAGAAGGCAGTAACTCATAAACTTGCCAACTGCCTATATCTCCAAATATCCCTTGGGTTACTAGTAAATTATGACCTGCCTGCACCCAATAGCTCTGCATTGTTATTATTGAATCTGTAAATATATTCCACAAGTCAATATATGTGGAGAACAAAAATGTGGTATAGTATTTCACTCCGATTGAAATAACGAAGCATTTGAATAAAATGAATTGTGCCGATTTATTATTTATTAATTATTATAAAATAATTAACTGCTTGCACCGTAGAGCCAGTGGTAACGTTAATGTCAGCAGTTAGTAAGTTATTGCTCTCTCCACTGTAGTGAAAAGAATAAGCCAGCAATCCATGCGTACAACTAGCTAGCTACCGATCAACTGGTCGTATGCGAAGAGCTAAGTTGGGTAAATGGTGACACAGTATAGCACACAGCAAACGTTGTGGAGTCACCGATGCAAATCGTGTTACATTAGCTAGCTAGCTAGCTACGAGCGAAAGGAAAGTAGGAGACCAGCTAACGACTGCCGATTATATCCGCGATCTGAATGGCATGCTACTAAAATACAGCCATTTTATTTAGCAAAACATTTCGGACGCAGAAATCTATTTGCGGGATTACCTTGTGCAAACCCTATCTAGCTAGCTGTCAACTTCGCTAGCAAGCAATCTCATATGCTGGAGCCAATTTTCACTTTTTCAAGAATATAACGTTAATGACGTTACTTACGCAGACAATTAGCTTATCAGTTCAGTGGACATTAGTTTAACTTTCTGTGCGTAAAATGAATAGAAATTCAGTGCATTCCATTAGCTAGCCCGCTAACATTAGTACTACAATTTGCCATGCGCTCAAATTCGTTTTCAGCTCATGCTTCCCGCTTTCGTTTTATTCGAATGATCCACAGCTGTATATTAGCTAACGCTAGCCAGCTTCCAGACTCTAGTTTAGCTACAGTAAACGTGTATAACGTTGTCACGGTGCGAGTTTACATATCCCATTACATCATGTTTAGTTAACATCAGCTAGCTATAAAGAATACGTTAATATGCTACTTCATTTTAGCTAGGCTAGCTAGTATGACAGCTGAGTAGCAAGTAGCTAACAAGCTAACTATAGCTAACATACAGCTGTAACTGGCTGGCTTAGCTAACATTCAGTATGGAATTTTACAAATCATTTCAACTAAAAGTTTTCCAGTAGCTAAGCACTTATAACTTATATAAATATATTAAATGGATAAAACATTTCAGTTCTCTTATTTCAACAATGTAGCAGAAAAAACTTATTTTGTGAGGAAAAACAAAGTAGCTACCTGACTCAAAGCTACTGCAAAAATCCCCCTTCGTTTTTTTTTTTGTGATTGGACAACACTGTTGACGTCTGCCTGACTACTGAGTAAACGCTACTCTCATTGGCGGACTATTTTTGTTCCACTTGGATACAGAATATGTCTTTAATATGATTGGCTAAACTGCTGTATTTTCTTCAGAAAGTTTATTTTGATAGGGTGTTCGCTGGAAATCTGCCCATTAACTCAGCTAATGAATTCCCCAGTGAAATCTTCCTAGTAACAGAAAAACAATCGTAAGGTGTATATTCGATAAGGTTCGTTTCCACATTGGGGACCACATTGGAACAAAGGGCGTTTGTACTCTGGAGGAAAAGTTTAACCGTAGGACAGAATGCAACACAAAGCAACGTAGTCATACCGTTTATTCGCTCACAATGCATTTCAAGAATCAGTGTTGTTGTGAGGGTCGAAACATTCACAAGTCTGTTCAATACATTTTATTTGTATATCAATAGGCTACTATGACAAATCACTAAGTCATTAAGGTCATTAACAAATACATTGGTCTGTGCCTGACAATGCAAGGCTGCAAGGTAAACTGCCAATCCTTAATTTTTCAATTTTGGTGGATTTGGCCACATCGGTCGGTTACAGGCACATACGTAGGGGAGGTGGTTCTGGGTGGCTGATTTTGATTTGATAAAAAAAGAAAGTATCTGTATTATTACCGCTTACAATCATTTAAATATATAATGTACAATAACTGGGTGTCGTAAACAGTTATTATCAGTCTGTATGCTTTCCTGACTTTGAAAAAGGTCTCTGCATGGCCCCGGTTGTGACTGGTGGCAAAAAATATTTTTACGGTCACAATTGTGACCAACAGGATTAAATGGGTTCATATGAAAATATTACAGATTGACACTTAATACAATCAATGATTGTGATGAAGCCACTTGTAATCACACATGAAACCACACCTAAAACAAGTGAGATCATCGGTGGAAGTGGTGTAGGCTACCATATAGTAAATGGATGTACAGAATTTTAATGAATATTCATTGGTTTAAGATGCATCATGAAACAAATATGTGGCAAGCACGATGGGTGAATTGCATAACTACAGTACACATGGCGTATGTGAAATAGATTAACTGCATTAGGCTGAGTTAGGAGCCCTGGAAATCATTTCAGGAGATAACAGCAATGGGAGTGCATGGAAGGAAGCAAATCCTGTTCATAACCAGATGTCAGAGCTGCAGTCTCCTCCAGGGTATCGTAGCTCATGGGCAAGAACTGGTCCACCAGGCTCCTTTCCAAAATCAACAAGGAAATCCTCATTGAGCTTCAGGCCTCCGTTCACATTGTCCACATCAATCTGCATCATCACAGAGCCCTCCCTGTGGAGAGAAAGTATCCAATAACAATGATCAATTTATGGAATTAATGGAAAACAATAATGAAGTCACATAATATCTTAATTTTCAATTATGATACCAAATAGGAGACGTCACCAAGTGATAGGTGTTATTATCTCCCACAAAACATGCCTGTTCAGGTTGAAAGTATTTTTCTTCCAGTGCATATTACAGGTGTAATGGGGCTAGGTCTGCTGTGAAATTTAAATCACAGGTGGCCCCCACAACTAAAAATATTATTTGTCTGCTGAGCTAAACAGCTAAGGAATGCCATTGAGCAGATGTTCACTTGCTAACTTGTGTCTCTGAACTTCACTCAGTTTGCCCTCTTTAAACCTCTGCAGGAATCTCATGAGTTACTGACACCACTGCAACAGGAGCACAACAAGAGTTATGATTAACTCACCAAGCCAAAGATTAATGGTCCCCAGCTATGATAACTAATTATTCTCTTATTGATTCTCTAGAAGTCACCTCATATTCTGTAGCAGACGTCCACTTACTCTTGCCTCTGAGCTTGGCTATACAGTATTAGTGTATGATTGTCTGAATTGTCGAATGCCAGAATACACAATTTCACAAAAAGGTTAGGTGTCATTTTTAGCAACAGGAAGAACTCTTCAGAACTTTGCTTCCATTACTACTTCACACTGGAGGACACAAATTATTCCTGTGCATTCCCTGTATCATTTAATCTGCTGATGCACAACTAGACCCCATGCAATGGACAGAAGTGTCTTACTTGATAAGATCTGGATAAAACTGCTTGTCCCAGGCACTGTACAGAGAGGTCGTGACATATAGCCTTTTCCCATCCAGACTGAGCTGCAGCATCTGAGGGCTTCCTGGCACACGCTTTCCCTGATGATGTGGAACACAGATAGTTCTGAACAGTACCATTCCAACAGACTAATAAACACTCTACAACATAGACTTGACAACATTCAGTTGGCCCTTTTCACTTATACAGGCAAGAACAGATGTTTTTAACTACTGTAGTACTTGATGAATCCTGAATAGTTCTGAACACCGTCATTCCAAACTGCACTAAATACACCTGAACAGTTATGGCCATAAAATAATATCCAAATATAGGGTGTGCGATTTTAACATTCATCATGTTTACCTTTATCACACAGGGTGGTGGCTGGCTGTCCAGCTCCTTGTCCTCCAGCACTTTGACCTGGCTGTCATTCTGAATGCTGCCACCCAGAAACACCTTCCACACAAACAGATGAGGTATCATTACACCAGAAATCTTCAGAAATCTAAATTCCACACAGGCACAAGTGTGCCACAGAGCCTATTGTTAATCTTACTGATTAAATGTTAGGTGTGTAGTACTAAGTGGTATTTTGATTCATATAAGGTCACTGGTCAATTTTGAGAGATGAAAGTGCCTGTATATAGAAGAAATTCAAATTTGAACGAAACATCGTCAGGCTATGCAAACTCTGTAATATGTAAGCATGAATACAGTTCTCTTTCAACAGTTCAGAGGTTTGAATGCTCAAGTCAGGTTTGAGGTTGATCTCACCTGGCCCACAAGATGTGGGTTTCTGGTGTCTGTAATGTCATACTGCCGAATGTCACCATGCAGCCAGTTGCTAAAGTACAGGAAACGGTCATCGAGGGAGATCAGTATGTCTGTGATTAAACCTAAGAGACAGAAAACAAGCAGGCAACATTCAGACAAGTCAACAGAACAAGTAGTAGAGCAGGAGATGAGGAGATAACTGCACATCCTTCACTCCGTATGCGGTGCTCTTGGTTCCACTCTGCCCCTCCCTAACAGTTGTTCTCCCCAATTTATCTTTACACATGCCCTTTACCTGGCATCTCTGGCAGGACCCATCCTTCCACCTTCTTACTGGGAACACTGATGACCTTCTCAGCCTCCCAGTTCCCCTTCTGCAGACAGACAGAAACACACATGCCCACATGAGCACACTCAGAGCTGACACAGTGTTTGAGAGAAGGTAATGTAAGATCACCGTTAGATCATTCCAGAACCTTCTGCTAAGTATTTTTCTTCAGCTGGGATTATATGATCAAAACTGGATGGAATGAAAATGTACTATAACTATGAGCCAAGCAACACTGTTACAATCGAGGATGTGTCCACCTGAGTCTTGAAGAAATGGAAGACTGTTCCACCAAGCGCGCAACCCACGAAACCCTCTGAGGCTGCCGGGTCATGCAGGAATCGGATCTCCAGTGGAATAGCACCTTCTTCCCCCAGGTCCAGGGACTGAATACGCTTGTGAGTTGTCCAGTCCCAAACATGGATGCTTGTCCCATAATGGCCTGTAGACAAAAGGTCATTCAGATATCTAAAGTAGTATAATGCCAACCAAAGGTTCATACATCAACATAGGCAGCCATATGCAATGTGTATCTAGTAAATGTAACATATGTAAATAATGATCCTTGTAAAATGGATGCTCCATATGTTGGCTAGTACATAAAAAGTTTTTATTTTGTTTTTATTATTATATCGGAATGAAGTTTACTTTTGGGTACGACACTTTTCACATGCAGCTCAAAATACAAAATTATCTGCAAAAATGTACTACAAGGTGTTGTGGGCTCCAAAAGTACTGGCACCCCTAACTGGCAATGCACAAAAATACAATATCATTATTGGGATAACCTCAATATTATAATAAACTTTGGCATGTTAGACATCAAAGATGTATTACATTACATTACATTATTGGCATTTGGCAGACGCTCTTATCCAGAGCGACGTACAGTTGATTAGACTAAGCAGGAGACAATCCTCCCCTGGAGCAATACAGGGTTTTAAGGGCCTTGCTCAAGGGCCCAACAGCTGTGCGGATGTTATTGTGGCTACACTGGGATTAGTGTCTCCATGTGTCTCCGACCTTGTGTCTCCCAGTCATTTACCTTAACCACTACGCTACAGGCTGCCCCTATGTATAAAAGGAGAGACAAATATTGTGGTTGGTCAGTGATGTTTTGGGGGTGTTTTAATTCCAGAGGTCCAGGGGCACTTGTTAAGATCAATCCTATAATGATAATGATTCCACCAAGTATTAGGCAATTTTGCCTGATAGTCTGGTTGCTTCTACCACATGACTGAGGCTTGGATGTAGGTGGACTTTCCAGCAAGACTATGACTATGACAAGCATAGCAAAATCCACACAGAAATGGTTCAATGACAACAGAATTGTTGTTGCAAATGCTATCTCAGGTGCTAGACCTCAATCCAATCGAAAACCTGTGGGCTGAACTGAAGACAGCAGAATGTGAAGGATCTGCATAGAGGAGTGGTCCAAAACCCCTCCAAATCTGTTCTTTAAACCTTTAAACCTCAAGCATTATAGGAAAACACTCCAAGTTCTAATCCTTGCCAGAGGTGGATGCACTAAACTATTAATAGTACTAAACCAGGGGTGCTAATAACCTTGATTTTGGTTAAATCTATTTTTTATGAAATTAATGATTGATTTTGGTTGATTCGATTAGGTTTGATTTGAAACATTAACAAATATTTTGCCATTTTGAGTTTCTCAAATAATCATATTGTTTATTTTCGTGCATTGCCAGACATGGGTGCCAATAATTTATTTAAAAATGCAATGAAGTATCTGAAAGCAACAATCATTTGTATTTTTGGCCACATAGTGTGAAGTATTGCAATATATCTTATTTAAATGTACTGTATATTCAGTACCATTTCCAGTAATAACGACATGAACATATAGTTTCAAATTAAGCTCATACATCATACTAAAGCGCAGCACTATACACTACTTTAATAATACTTCATAGAGCCAAAGCCTACTTTGTATATACAGTACTTTGCAAAAGTAATTCCAAAAGAAAAGAGCTCTGGCCACCTGGACAGCCTCGATCATGTTTAAATCTTTTTCTATGATGTTTGAAAATATCACATTTGCTCTTTTGTACTACCACAATAATGCATAAAATAAATACAACCAAATGTATATTCTATATTTCCAGTCACAAACAAAGCCACACACTCAACCTTGTGATGTCTGTTTCCAGTCCATGAGTCCTGGATCTCTAACCACCAGGTGGTGCTGCTACACTAACATTTAAAAACCTCTTTTTGTAGGTTCAGCTTTTCAAAGATTCTGCTGAAGAAAATGGCTGCATTCTGCCTTTAGTGTGCTCGCCTCCCTGACTTCCAAGGGGCAGAAACTTCACCACAAGAGTGAAAGGTCAGATCTCTGACCCTGCTTAGCATAAAAAACTTCTGCTCCACAATAACAGCTACTTTTAGTTACCACGTCTCTTTTCCACTGTGAAGGACCTCCTTGAACCCATGTCTTCTTCTTCTTCACTTTTAAAATATCAAAATGAATGGCACACCACACCTGCTTTGACATCCTCCAGGTTGAAGCCATTGGCAAGGGCCTTTGGAGAGCCCCATTCAGTACTCATCATGACATTGTGTCTTGGCTGGTACCAGAAGTCATAGCCAAAGGGGGCAGCTTCACCCGGCAGCTCCCAGTTACCAACCACTTCAAATGTCTCCCCATCTAACAGGATGAAGCCACCTTGGGACACAGACATTGATATAAAATGTTAAATAAATATACAAACATGCAGACACAAAATACACAAACAGAAATATACCACTGAAAAAGGTAGATATTGAATGTAATGCAGTACACAGAACCGGGCCAGGGCCCTCAGATGACATCCCTTTTTATACATAGTCATAGCGACTATGTATAGAAGTAGAGCCATAGCACAATTAAGAGTACACAGCCAAAAGAACAAACATTTTGCCCCTTCCAAATCCTTGCAGACTGCATTGTATATACTGAAGTGTTGAAAAAGCAGTCAGTCT
Organism: Conger conger; assembly: GCF_963514075.1. Lineage (NCBI taxonomy): Eukaryota > Metazoa > Chordata > Actinopteri > Anguilliformes > Congridae > Conger > Conger conger. The sequence continues at coordinate 74,027,197 of NC_083760.1, forward strand.
GAATGAATCCCACCACAGCTTCTTTAGTGAAAAATGTAAAGCCATAGAAGAAATAAGAAAACTGGTAAACTCCTAAATTTAAAAGGGGTAGCCTGTAGCGTAGTGGATAAGGTACATGACTGGGACCCGCAAGGTTGGTGGTTTAATCCCTGGTGTAGCCACAATAAAATCCGCACAGCCGTTGGACCCTTGAGCAAGGCCCTTAACCCTTTAATTACTTGCTTTATATAAATTAACTTTGTTAACATGAACTAGGTAAGTAGATGAGCCAGAGTATGAAGACTATTTTTTGTCTTGGTCTGATGAATGGTCATTGCCTTGTCAAACAATTTTGTTACTTAGGCTACTTTGTAATATGCTAAACAAAACAAACAGGAATACAGGAGTGGACAAAATAACAGAAAAGAAAAATACACAAAAAAAACTGTGTCCACACTCTGCAGTCCAGAATACACCATAAAGTTTAAATGATGTTCAGGTCGGGTGATTTTGGAGGCCATGGAAGGAGTGTGACTTTACCTCTGTGTTTACGAAAGCAATTTGTTTAGGAGTGTGTATGGGGGTGTTATCATCTTACAATACCGGAAAATCATGACGGAACAGAGTTTGCACCATACTATGTAGTGCAACAATCAGACTCTCAGGTAATGGCTGCTCATACAAATGACAGATCCCCTAACATGTTTAATAGTTGGCAACAGACATTTGGTTTGGAGGTTTAATGTGGCTTTCTCCAAATGTAAATTATTTCAGATGTAGTCTTGTCCCTGGGATTTGCACTTCATTGTACGTCGCTCTGGATAGAGCATCTGCTAAATGCCTCTAATGTAATGTACATAATGTAATGTTGAAATATAGGGAAATGGAGTAAAAGAAAATTAAATATTACGTTTTCATTTGCTCTGGGGTCCAGGTTTTGTGCTCCTCACATCAGTCTAAATGTACTAAATCTGTGTGAATATTAACCTTGGATACAAGCAGTTTCGAAATGGCCTTCCATAAATACTATCTTTGCAAAGCTCATAAAGTATGTGTTTTTGGGGAGGTTTGCTATGCGGTCATTTTAGAGACTGTAGTTTCGTAACTCCCCTGTTAAGTGTCCATCTGTCCCTGCCAGTAAACTCTGACTTGTGACTCCTTCTTTGGCAATGCAGCTTGTTCCTGTTTGCCATACATGTTATGTTTGCACACTGGGTTATCAGTGATGCATCAAGTTATAGCATTGTTCTACTGTGCTGCAATCATTGTATTATGCCTAAGTGATGGCTATTGAATTGTGTTGCTCTGGTCTAGTGAGATCACAGATTCGGAAGTATACAGACGTTGTGTTGATGCTATTGATGCTACAACTGTGTCGTGGTGTGATCATTTCAAACACAAAAATATGTTCTCACTATTTTCTACACTTTCCCCTTGCCACATTAAATAATTTCACTTTCAGTTTTTTTAACTCGGGCACCAACTACGACTATGACCATGTTTGTTGGTGCCAGACGGGTGAGCAGCAGTTCTGTGGGCAGAAACGCGTTGTAAATGACAGAGGCCAGAGGAGAAGGGCCAGACTGTTCAAACCGGACAGGAAGGTGACAGTAATGCAAATAACCACACATTACAACAGTGGTATGTAGAAGAGCATCTCTGAACACACAACGCGTCAAACCTCTAAGTGGATAGGCTACAGCGGCAGAAGACATTGGCATTAATATGACTCACCTATGCAGCAGCCTTTGCAATATTACTGCTCATGGTTTGTCCTACCACTGCTATGCTGATGACACCCAACTCTTTGACATTCTCACCATCTGACAGCCTACATCTCTGCTTGCCTGAGTGACATCCAGAGCTGGATGGACAACCACCAACTAAAGCTGAACCCAGGTACGACTGAAATTATCTTAATTTCTGCTCTAACCTTTCCCCTTCTTGATTTCCCCATTTCCCTAGGGGATACCCTGGTGATGCCATCGCCCTGTGCAAGGAACCTCGGAGTGGTGATGGACAACAAACTGTTCGTCTCCGAGAACTCATCCAGAATGAAGCAGCTTGTTTGGTCTTCAACCTTCCCAGACACTCCACGACACCTTCCTGTTTACTTCCCTACACTGGCTGCCTGTCATGGCTTGCATCAAATTCCGAACATTGGTGCTAGCTTTCCAAGCTGTTAAGGGGTCGGCCCCAGCTTATCTCCAAAAGATAATCAGACCCTACATGCCTGCCAGACATCTTCGTTCAGCCACCACAGGACACCTGGTGCCTCCACCTTTCCATAGTTCCACCTCCCGATCACGACTACTGTCTGTTCTGGCTCCACGGTGGTGGAATGACCTCCCCATAGAGGTGAGAACAGCAGAGATTCTGACCACCTTCAAGCGCAGACTGAAGACAAACCACTTCAGGATGCACCTCTCCCCACTCCTCCCTACCTCCCTGTAATCTTTAACTGATTGGTAGTTGTTGTTTACCAGTTCTCAATAGTGTGTCATTACTTGTGTAATAATTTGTTCGCTAGCATGATATTTTTGCTAATTTCATTTGGCTATGTAAGCCGTTTATTGTTCCTACATTAGTGTTTATGATTCTATTGCATGGTGCTGTACAACAAAAATACAGTTTTAGATTTAATCCATTGTCAGATTTATCAAATAGGCCATAGTCCTTATCTTTGTTGTACTCCTGACACTTGAAACTTGAAACTTGAAACATAAGAGTGTCTGCTAAATGCCAGTAATGTAATAATGTAACATAATATAATAATAACTTACCTGTCACTATTCATGTCCCTCTCTGTAAAGGGTCAATATACCCAAGATAAAATTATTTCAGCATTTCTTGCTGAAATAGTGAGTGGAATTACTCTTTAAGGAAGAATGAACACTCAATCCAGTCCAAAACTAATTAACTGTATCAGTTATCCTTTTTTTACTCTGACTCAATTTACATAGCTATAATTACTCAAGCCCTCTTAAATTCCCAGGATTGCATCTGTAACCATGACACGTCGCTGCCTCGAGTCTTGGCTTGGCTCTCACCCTTGCCATTGCCAGAGGGGTCCCCCATTGAGCTGATCATAATCTGGCCACTGCCCAGGCAGTGTGAGGTGTGGGGGTTGGCAAGGCCACACTTCCAGAACAGCTCAGTTGGCTCCACTGTCTGCAGACAACAAACATAAATGGTAAATGGTTGGCATTTATATAGCACTGTACAATTGATGCTTCTCATTCACCCATTCATACACACACTCACACACACACCAACGGTGATTGGCTGCCATGCAAGGCACCGACCAGCTCGTCAGGAGCATTTTGGGGGTTAGATGTCTTGCTCAGGGACACTTCGACATAGCCCGGGCGTGGGATCAAACCAGCAACCCTCCGAATGCAAGACAACTGCTCTTACTGCCTGAGCCATGTCGCCCCCATTAGGAAAATACTGAGAGCTGATCAGGGAGTTGGCGAGCGCTTTACTTAGCGGTAACGCTTTATTTTACGGCCCGTTAATGACCTAGTACTTACTGTGTAAAAGTACCAGGTACTTATTATTTAACTATTCAGAGGTAAGTACTATGAAATGGGCTGTGAAAAGTATTTACATAGTACTTACAAATGGTACTGACTGACTTTGTTACACAGTACTCACCACTGAAATCAAAGTTGTTAGCTACCCACAGTAATAATTACACAAGTAGCTGTGGACATACCCAGGTAATTAATGGGCTGTAAAATCAAGTGTTACCGGGATTTCCATGCACCTTTTGGTTCCTTCCTTGTGACTGTGAATTCGCAACAAAATAATGTGCATTTCTAAACTTCACTTCTGCCTGGTACATATTTCTGATTTGCGGGACACTTCTGCCCACTTACGGGTATCAGGGAGCAGCTGACATATTCCGGGTATCATGATCCTGAGTTTTGTCTGTTAGTTTATTTTGCTATTCTTGTAAATGTATTATTTTTCATTATCATGTCTGGTTTTCTGTTGACATTCTGAGTTCATTGCACTCATCTTCCCCTGTGATGTCTGTGTCTATGTAGTTCTGAGCCCGAGTCACTTCCCTGTCTGCGTGAATAAAAATTTTCGGTTTCCCACGATTCCTTCTTAGTCTTGTTTTCTCTTACTTCCTGCTTTTTTTCCATTCATGTTTATAGATAGCACTAATCTACTACTAACTACTAACTACTAACTACTAACTACTAACATAGGTTTTGGACAGTACTAAATTATATTAATACACTAATTGTCTGTTTAACTAACTAACAGTCAGTAGTTTCGGTAGTTGTAATTTAATCATGTAAGCTAACAGACTTCTATACTGCTCCGCCTCCCTGTTCTATCCCTAAATTGCTTGCCTTGATTCAGCTAAGTGTTCGCACCTGCTCTCCCCTATCTCTACGCTCCTTAACTCTGTGCAACTGTTCACTCCCTAGTCCAGAGCCGTTTGGATTTCATGTGTGTCTTAGTGAATCCAGTCCGCGTCTTTGTGCCTCCCTCATTATTGGATTATTGCCCTTTCATGTTTCTCACCTGATGTCTATTTGTTAGACCACCCTCACTTCCATGCCCCGCCTAGGTTGTCTCATTCCCTTGTGTATTTATACCTGTCCTTTTCAGTTTCACTTTGCTGGTTTGTCTCTTCCTGTTTCCGAGTTCCTAGTATTCCTTTCCCCTGGTTCTAGCCTCCTCGTTATTCTGTGTGGTTTTGCTCAGTTTTGGATTTTTCTGCCTGGCTTTCAACTTTGTGTTTTTGGACCTTGTTTTGTACTTTCGTTGGTTGGTCTGTCTCTTTGGTTTTTGAACTCTGCCTGTGTTACATTTACGCTGTGCCTGTCCCGCATGTACCTGTCTGTCTGGATTTTTGACCATTGCCTGTCCCTGGATTACGTTTTGGATTTGCCCCCTGTTAAACCTGCCATTTCTCATACCCCTGAGTCTGCTATTGGTTCCACTGTCCTCAAACCCGGCACCGGGAAACTCCCGGACCTTCCAGGAGAGGTGGGATGCCTTTTAGATCTGCTTTTCCCTGATCCAGGTATAAAAGGACATCCACTTGAGGAGCATGTGTCCTAATATTGGGGAGGCTGTTGAATCAAATTCAATTCCATTCAATTTTACTTGAAATGTGATTTTTGCACATCATCACAAAGCAGCTTTACAGAGAACCAGGCCTGAACCCCACCCCTAGAGCAAGCCTAAGGTGGTCGTGGCAAGGAAAAACTTACTGACTAGTAAAAACCTTGAGCAGAATCTGATGTGGGGAGGGGCCCATCTGCCCACCAGTTCAACTGAAATACACTTATTACATAATAAAAGTCATTTATAAAATTGTGGTACAGGAATACGGACAGCATGTAAATGAAGACTTTCTGGCTGAATTGGAACTGATCTGAAATACAGATGGATTTAGCTGAGGCTGGATAATCCCCTAGGAATATGTGGATCGTACCTTGTGCAGGCTTGGGGCCCGGGGATTTGTGCCCACATCCACCACGTAGATTCGGGAGGAGATGAGGGAGGGCAGGATAAGGCGGTTGCGCTTCTTAGAGCTATCATCAAAGCAACTGCTGCAGGTGTTCCATCCAGAGTGGTGCAACTCGTCCTTCAGGTTGGGCATGGGTAAGCGGTGGATCACCTGATCAGTCACACACAACACACACACACACACATAGCACCACGTAAGCCAGTATAATGTACAGTAGTTGTCTGTGTGATGCTGTATGGACAAAAAGCAGGACCCAGTGGTGTGCCCTGGGATTATAAATGCGCTGATATGAACCAGCTTACTATTTCCATTCTAAGGCTATGATATTTTAATGCATGGAATAGTCTTAATGTGGAATGACCTGAGAGAACCCATGTCACACACCAGGACTCCATTAGCAGACCTCTTTTGCTACTGTATTACCTCATACATAAACTACATCAAAAGAAAACCTCAAAGTGAGAAGTGACATTACCTCACAATAGGTGGGTGACGTGGAGTCCACATCCACAGTGGCAAGGTAATCGGGTTTCAGGATGTCAGTGTTGCGATAAATACAGGGCAGATAGACAATCTCTTCACGAGGCCCTTGGAATCAGATATGCCATAAAACAATGTGAGAGCAGTTCCTAAGTGGCCCGTCCAACACAAACATAGCAGCTGCTTTCCCCGCCTGGGACTGTATCTTTCCGAAAACATGTTGTTCCACTCACCCTTCATAGCATCCAGAGGAGTCTTGTACCCCGGGCCACAGCCTCCACACTTTGCTGTGAAAGAATGACAAAGGAAGGGTTTTTATAACGTGAACGAGCAGGTATATCTAATAAAGTGTGTACATACATGTGTGCGGGCATACATACATACCTGTATATCAGCTTGTTAATGCAAATATCAATGTGGCAGCAATTCAATGCATAAAAGCATGCAGACATGGTCAAGAAGTTCAGTTGTTCAGACCAAACATAAGAATGGGGAACAAGTTGATCTAAGTGGTTTTGACTGTTGAATTGTTGATTGTTCGTGCCAGACAGGCCCCCATTTTAGGGGACCAAATGTAATTGGATAGTTGGTTTCTCGGCTGATTCTGAATAGTCATTGCAGATGGCATGGTCAAAATTGAGCATAAACAACATGAATCCATGGATCCATCTTGCCTTTCATCAACAGTTGAGGCTGGTGGTGGTTTTGTAATTGTGTGCGGAATGTTTTCTTGGCAAACATTCGGCCCTTTAATACAAATTGTGCCTTGTGAAATGCCACAGCCTACCTGAGTATTGTTTCTCACCATGTGCATCCCTTTATAGCCACAGTCTACCTATCCTCTGATAATTCCTTCCAGCAGGATAACACAGACATGACAATGAGTTTCATGTACCCCAATGGTCTCCACAGTCAACAGATCTCAATCCAATAGAGTAACTCTGGGATGTGGTGGAACGAGAGATTCACAGCATGAATGTGCAGCTGACAAATTTGCACCAACTGTGTGATGCCATCATGTCAGCTGTGAGGGCGACATGGCTCAGGCAGTAGGAGCAGTCGTCTGGCAGTCGGAGGGTTGCCGGTTCGATCCCCTGCCCGGGCTGTGTCGAAGTGTCCCTGAGCAAGACACCTAACCCCCAAATGCTCCTGACAAGCTGGTCGGCGCCTTGCATGGCAGCCAATCGCCGTCGATGTGTGAGTGTGTGTATGAATGGGTGAATGGGAAGCATCAATTGTACAGCGCTTTGGATAAAGGCGCTATATAAATGCCAACCATTTACCATGTCATCATGGACCAGAATCTCTAAGGAATGTTTCCAGCACCTTCTCGTATACATACCTTGAAGAATTCAGGCTATATTGACTTCTACACTCCTGTTTGCCAGCATCCGACCTTTGCCTGTTTTACTTGCCCGTTTTTCAATAAAGACTACTATTGGAAATTCTGCAACTGGTTCCACTGTTCTGAAGTTGTGTTTCTTCATTTTAAAACCTGTCTGGGTTTCTAATTAATTAGTTTTTGGAGTTTTTTCAATGTGAAAGAGTCTGGGGTTTCACTTTGGTTTTTGTTGGCCGTGAAGAGAGTTGGAGAGTTCACAGTTGAAAGTTCCAGAATTTGTAGGAAGGAGAATTGTGTTGATTTTCTACAGCAGGCGAGGTCAAAGCTGAATCAGCTTTTAAGGTTTCCAGAATGGGAAGGGTTATTGTGAGGCTGTACAGCGAGTGAGTGCACCGCTGAATCTTTTTCGAGGACAGGGAAGTACAACAGGACGGACTGTGTTCGAAACCTGGCGAGAATCTAGGCCTATGCGTGGGATGGACTTTTCCCAAGGAGAATTGGAGATTAACCACGGAAAATGTCTCTCCTCCTACAAAAATACTCTGCAAGGGTCATGAGTGCCACTAGGCTCCGACAATAAGCATGCAAAGTTCCACTGAATCATTGATAAAGTGCAATACTTAACAAATGTTGGAAAATAAAGCTTATGTCAATTACTTTATTTTGGTGCATATTTATCAAGGGTGCCCAGAGTAACTAACTGTGTTTTGTATGTGTATGGGGTCTTGTCTATTGTTTTACTATCACCAGCTTTACTTATTGCTGAAGAGTAGCCAGCTAACAGCTAATTTCACCATCTGCATTAGTGAGGTGTGTTAAATCACTGCCTTAGTGCAGGTAAAAGAGACCTTTCAGTATATAGTCTTGATTCTAGGATTTTGATTGCCTTTGGAGTTACTGGCGTTTGCCTATGAGGACCAGCATTGTGCAAATTAAAGCCATTATGAGGCTGAGAAATAAGAAAAACATTAGCCAAAAAATAGGCCTACCACAGTAAACTGTTTGGAACAATGCATTTGATTGTAAATGGATCACTCCACCTCCTACCTCCTAATCAACCAACGGGTTAACTGATCACATCTTTTCTATTTTGTCTAGTTGCACTAGTAAATGTTTCACCATAAAATGTACATTTCAAATGTTGGCAGTAATGACAGATTACTGCTGTCAAAGATACACCAGCTTGTAAATGGAAATATTTAGACTGCCATAGTATTAGCAGTAGTAGCAATAGTCGCTCCCTGCACCCCAGACCACTCCGATCTGCCAGCTCTGTTTGCCTTGTTGTGGTCCCCTGATTACGAGCACCGGGTTGTCGAGCTGCACGTTCACACCTCTTTTCCATTCTGGTTCCTCAGTGGTGGAATGACTTGCCTACCACTGTCAGGACAGCAGAATCCCTCCCCATATTCCGACGCAGACTAAAAACACACCTTTTCAGGCTATACCGTAGTCCTCCCTCCTGATCCACCCCCCCCCCCCCCCCCCTTCAGATTTCCCTCTAAATATAAAAAAAAGAAGAAAAAAAAAGAAAACATTATTTCACTGACGATGACTATTGCTTTTTGGTTAAAACAGCTGTTCATGCATGTTTTGCTATTTATGGATGTGATGTTTTTAACTTGCTGAAGAACCTATGCACTTGTAAATCGCTTTGGATTAAAAGCATCTGCTAAATAGCAAAAATGTTAATGTAGTCCACTGATTTGCCGCAATCACACTCCGCATTTTCTCCAGGAAATGCACATCTCTAGTTATTATTATTATTATTATTATTATTATTATTATTATTATTATTTTTATTATTACACTTCTGAAGATTGCAGATAAACCTGAGGGCAAAGTAGGTCTGAGTAGAATTTGTAGAACTGTGACCTCGCCTGCTGCAGAAAATCAACACAATTCTCCTTCCAACAAATTCTAGAACTTTCAGCTGCGAACTCGGCCCTTGGTTCTGTATCTGCGCTCTGCACAGCTCAGCCGATCTCCAACTCTCTTCACGGCCAAAAAAACCCAAACTGAAACCCCAGAGTAAGTAGAGCTGTTAAGGTTATCATTGGAAAAAGTTCATTCTGATGGCTATCTCTCTCTTCTAAGAATTTGCACTATTCTCCCATTCAGGTTTTGACTTGTAGTGGATGGAGGAACACATAGTTACCTAAACATACACGCTGTCCCACCAGTTGTAGTTTAAACATTATGCTGAAATTCCCACCTTTAATACAGACAGACTGCCATCTGCAGAGGTTTGTAATGAACATTTCAAAATAGTAATCTAAAAAGCAAATGCATTTCTGTAACTTTATTTTAGATGCAAGTATATAATTTCCTGTGACATTCATGTGATGCTTTTTGGCATTATTTTCTTCAATGCATGGACATTGATCTTGCCGTTTACCTAAGCGGAGGCCCCACAAGTAAAAAGGGCTTCTACAACTACTGTAGTTTCATAAAATATATGAACCAATCAACTTGAAGTAGTTCCTTTAGATGTGTTTCATGTAAACCCAACAGCAAAAAAAATTAACAGCCATTTTCTACATCATTTCCTATCTGAACTTAATTTATAGATATAGCTACCATATTGTACGTGGTGCTACTTAACCAAAATAGCTGGGGAATTACAGAGGTGTTAATATTATATATTATTATTATTATTATTATTATTATTATTATTATTATTATTATTATTATTCCACTTTATGGGGTAGAGAAATAGTATAGCATAGCATAGTTCTTAAAAAAAAAAAAAAAAAATCATAAACAAAACAAAACAAATAATTTAAGAACCCCTCTGTAATTCCCCAGACATTGAAATCGAAAAACCGAGACAAAAAGGTGTTTTAACTAATATGCAAATTATTATTAATTATTCTTTCTATGTTTTGCATGTTACAAAAAAGTCACAAAAAAATGTTTGAATTTGTGACCACATTCAAACTAAAGATGTCGCTTTCATTGGAGCAAATGCCCCCCCCCCCCCCCCCCCCCTTTTTTTCACCTGTATGCTTTGGCATAGGCTACTTGTGTTTTGCAATACGAATGTCGAAAATGCAAACTCGTTTTCAATTCCTTTTAAATGTAGCCTACTCAACAAAAGTAATTTCACAAGCATTCAATCTGTGCGAATTGCACATCACTATATTTGTTCCGATTACTAGTCGGTAAAATTCTCCACCATTGTCGTTGCCACCAGAAAAAAGAATGCGTTTTAAACATGAAAAGATTCGGCTTTCATTCATAGTACGAACGTGCTTACAAGTGAGTAACGGCATGGAAAGTGCATACCCATTCTGTGAAAGATGAAAAAGATGAATTCGAAGAGGGACACAGCTACTCCAACGTCTCTTCAGTTTAAGAGCCTACGACTGTATTCAGTGGGATTCCAAAGTCGAATGCACGAGGGAGGGAGGAGAGAACGGAGGGAGTTTTTTTTTTAACATTGACTTTTATCAATACAAGCGAATTAATAGGCTGTAATATATAATGATCTCAAGTTTCATATACGGGGACACTTAATTCGCTCAGTTTATTTCAGCGAAATTAAAATAAAATCTACACATCACATCTTTCCTAAATTTAGATGACGCCATACGCATTAATAATTAAACTATAAATAAACATTAACCCAGAACCCAGCCTGTCTAGTGCTTGGGAATTATTCATAAAAAATAAAAATGCGTGTTGCCTATTTAAATAAAGGCATGTGTTTATTGAATCTGATGTTTTGCGAACGTAGACAAAGATTGGTATCAATTTTGATAAGCGAGGGGCTGGTTTGCCATTGTAAGGACACAGAAAGTAAAGCTCTGCTTGACCTGAAAGTAGGTCATGTACGCTGCAGACTGTGCAACAGCTCATACCCGTCAATAATTCCATCCTGTTGGCAATGTTCTTGGACAGCAGGAAGGCCTTGCATTTGTTTGTTTTTTTGCAGCTGTCTTCTTTACCGTTTCAAATTAATGTATTAATGTTCTAAATCATGTCTTTGACACAAAGTTCACTGTGGTATTATAGGACCAATGTACTATTCATTAGACAAGTTTTTCAACCCATAAAATACTGATCCGGACAGTGACAAAATAAATACTCTGGCAAGAACACTTTTTTTGGCAACAGATTTTGGCATCCTGTTTACTGACCTCCCTTTGAATCCTATAAACAGAGGCAGGGTTTAGCAGCTCTCTCTGGGTGTTCTAAAACATTGTAGATATGACTGAAAGCATGGATGCTGGATCTGTTTAATAATAATATTTCACAGTAAAACTACGGTCGGCTTCATGGTGGGAACAGATTCATGATGGGAACTTCAGGGCAATGCCACGAGATTTAAGTTTGTATGCATGGATTCTAAATGATCACTAAATGTTCTCCAGTCTTCCGGGTAGGATGGTTAATATTTTTACTGTGCTAGCTCTTCCAATATTCTGCTGAAAATGTTCCCTGACCTACATTAAATGTAAGCACTCAACATTCTGAGACAGGGTGTACCTACTTGTAAGAGATTCATTACTCACAGAATGTTGAGTGCTAACATTTTACCATGTTGCTGTGGTCATTTCCAATAGTCTGTTTACACACTTAATTATACAAGTCACGTCACCAGTCAAACTTCATATGTTGACCTTACTAGTAGATGGTTTACATACAGTGCATCCGGAAAGTATTCACAGCGCTTCACTTTTTCCACATTTTGTTATGTTACAGCCTTATTCCATTATTGATTAAATTCATTTTTTTCCCTCCAAATTCTACACACAACACCCCATAATGACAACATGAAAGAAGTCTTTTTGAAATTTTTGTCAATTTATTAAAAATAAAAAACTCAGAAATCACATGTACATAAGTATTCACAGCCTTTGCCATGAAGCTCGAAATTGAGCTCAGGTGCATCCTGTTTCCACTGATCAACCTTGAGATGTTTCTGCAGCTTAATTGGAGTCCACCTGTGGTAAATTCAGTTGATTGGACATGATTTGGAAAGGCACACACTTGTCTATATAAGGTCCCACAGTTGACAGTGCATGTTGGAGCACAAACCAAGCATGAAGTCAAAGGAATTGTCTGTAGACCTTCGAGACAGGATTGTCTTGAGGCACAAATCTGGGGAAGGGTACAGAAATATTTCTGCTGCTTTGAAGGTCCCAATGAGCACAGTGATCTCCATCATCCGTAAATGGAAGAAGTTCGGAACCACCAGGACTCTTCCTAGAGCTGGCCGCCCGTCTAAACTGAGCAATCGGGGGAGAAGGGCCTTAGTTAGGGAGGTGACCAAGAACCCTCACTCTGTCAGAGCTCCAGTGTTCCTCTGTGGAGAGAGGAGAACCTTCCAGAAGGACAACCATCTCTGCAGCAATCCACCAATCAGGCCTGTATGGTAGAGTGGCCAGACGGGAGCCACTCCTTAGTAAAAGGCACATGGCACTGGAGTTTGCCAAAAGGCACCTGAAGGACTCTCAGACCATAAGAAACAAAATTCTCTGGTCTGATGAGACAAAGATTGGAGAGATCTGAAAATGGCTGTGCACCGACACACCCCATCCAACTTGATGGAGCTTGAGAGGTGCTGCAAAGAGGAATGGGCGAAACTGCCAAAAGATAGGTGTGCCAAGCTTGTGGCATCATATTCAAAAAGACTTGAGGCTGTAATTGCTGCCACAGGTGCATCAACAAAGTATTGAGCAAAGGCTGTGAATACTTATGTACATGTGAGTTCTTAGTTTTTTATTTTTAATCATTTTACTTTATTACTTTCCGGATGTACTGTACAGATGGGCGAAAAACCCAAATATGGGTGGATAAACAACTAATGCAGATGCTTCCTTACAGGTGTACAGCATGATATGATTAAGCATCCCGTCATGCTCTGTGGCATGCAAATAAATGCTCAACTGGCTTGTGTTTAAATAGGAACAGTATGCATTTAGATGCATGGGAAAGGCAATCAGTAAATAGGGTTGGGAATTCTGACAATGACAATGACATAGAGAGGGATATTATAGTAGGGTTGCAGTGCATAGACTCTTCATTCCAAAGACAAATGCACATTTCTGTGGCACTCTGTGGTACGAAAACCATAGGTACTGGTCTACAGAGATGTAGACAGATTGGTCATCACATGTGTGGCATACACCAAGAGAATGGTACAGGCCTGAATACCCATGAGGGGGTCCAATCACTCCAGTATGCCACGGGTGCATGTTTTGGGTCTACTTGTCCCCTTTGCTATTCTAATTGATCACCTTTATTCCTTATAATTTGTTAGTTAGCTGATGCTAACTTCCTGTTGATTTAACTAAGCAGGGGACAATTCCCCCTTGTGCAAAGCAGTGGAGCTCCCCTGTGTATGCTGGTGTAAGCCCCACGCTAACCCAATGACGGAATTTAGCAAGGGCGAAGGTATTTGCATACTTGTCCTTCTAGTGTTGCTGAAAGAATGTTAATATGTTACTGACCGCTATGCGGAGAGACTCTACCTTCTGCTTTCTACTGGTCTGGGCTGACCAAGAATCTCCACAATAGGACCAACAAATCTACCTTTGGCTGTTATGTGCACGTTTCACGAGCTGGCTAAATATCTACAGTCATTACAGAGGTTGCAGGAATAGTTACTTTTGGGTGTGGTTGGCTCAGGGACCCAAGAAGACATCTATGACTGGTCTCAACATGAATGAAATGACATATGGAGGTGATTGATTTACTGTCAGATGCAATAAGCCATGATACATTAAGCATAAATTTACATCTTCCCTTGACCAACTCGAGGGGGTAACCAAGCATTCCCTGTGTAACAGTAATAGTGTCAGTACGTGAAACCACACAGATCAAATATAACAATTCAGGAGAGTTAAATGACTTTACAGCCACATATTGCCACAGTATCAGCAAGCTGACCAGTGACGATTCCAGATGAATCATTTCCGCCTTACTGGTTTTTGTTCCAATTACAATTGCAAACCCAGAATTTTAACAAGATGTTCATTTTTTTTAATGTTTAGAGAGATCAGTTACCATCTGAAACCACATCATGTCACACTATGCATGACATGAAAAAGTGCCATATTCACATTGTGCGTATTGTGATAGATTGCAAACAATGACATGAAAGGGGTATGTTTTTAATGGATCAAATTTAAGATTGAGGTGAATTGGTAGGCTCCTAATTGGTGAAAATGTGGAAACCTAACTACTACTCAAAGACATGGCAAATGATAACAAGCTGAACCTGCATTGAAAGGGAAGAAATATGAAACAACTCAAAACACATGTTCAGCAACCTAATTAGGATGCTAATGATTCACCACAGTCCCTTTATTTAAACTTAATGACACATTGAGTTTGTGTGCCGAACATACACAGTAAACCAATATCATCCCAAACTCTCATTGTGTAGCCGTTATTTCCTTTCGGTAGAATGGTTTTCCATCCCTCTAGTAGACCTCCAGAGACCTGCAGAATCTATGCCAAGGCACACTGAAGCTGTTCTGGCGGCATGTGGTGGCCCAACGAAAACATGACACGTTGCTAGCTTTTCCTTTAATTAGTCACCTATCCCGCTATCGGTGTATATACAGAATGTGAAGTATACACAAATTTCAAATTGTATGGAACGAATAGACGTGCACATACAGGTTTTGGGAGTGTGACCATGGCCTTTCAAGGAACTCCTCTGAATCATAAATCAAAAGGGTTCTTTTTGCACAATCCTCACATAGCTACAGCACAGCACAGCACAGCACTAAATAGACACTGAAAGGGCAGTTTTCCAAAATGTTGGTATTTGCGTAACCCTTGGTTTTGTTGGGTCTTCCTGAAGGTGGAGCGAGTGAGGTGCCCTTGGGAAAGCCTGAATTCCAGGAAATAAAGCAACCTGCCTCTGTCCACATGCTGGCTCTCACAGGCTTGCCCTTTTTTGTTTCCTACTGCACCAATTTAATCTCCACGGTCACTTAGCTTTAGCACTCTGTGGGCTACAGTGGACAGGCAGTACTTGTTTTCTGTTCCTTTTATGCACATTCTAAGTTTGGTCAGAGCAGGTAACCATGCAGGAAACCTTTTATTCCACAAGAGGAAAGGCATCCACTGCTTCAGAGATTATGGATGCAAAAATCTAAATTGACGTAATCAATTCAAATCTTAAAGGAGCGCTGTCATGCTTTTTTCAGTTGAGCTTATTTGGATTAAATGCTTAAAGTATGTGTGTTGGCATTTAAAAAATCACCATCAGTATAGCCATTTCCTAAATATGGGGCAAAACTTCTCAAGTCACTGGACATGCTTGGCTGGAATCGCAAGCCTGTGTTTTCCAGAAGGCAATGGGCGCTCAAACTCCACCCTCGAACGCATCGACTGGTTTACGGATGGCCAACCATCCAGGCAATCACATGACACTCCCAGAAAATACGGTAACGTTCGCATACAAATCTACCTTGGCTAGCCTGAGCGATATATATTTAGAAATAACAAATAACTGAGTTTCTAAAGTAAAAAATGCATATGGCATATGTACCTTTAATATGTTTTAAGCCTCTGAGTTTCTGGCTAATAACAAGTCCCCTCACCTCTGACACTAGAGCCTTAGGGAGAGTAGACACAATTCTACTGCTCAGCACCAAAGCAATATGCAGCAGGTCATCCCTGGGCTTCACAGGCCTAATGGCCTTCACCACATGTAGCGTCTAACAAACATTCTATAAACACTCTGGTTACAGGTTTTTTTTAAATAGACCCAGATAAACTTGTTTTACCTCCCGGCAACAAGATATTAATCTTGCCACTGACAACCCACTTAGAAGCCCATTACCTCCATCGCCATGGTGAAAGCTAATGGTAAAATGATACACCCTGGCAATATCCCAATATCCATGTCACGTTTCATACTTGTCATGTCATGTTTTATGTTTAGTTATTTTATATTAAGTTACGTTATTGTCATGTCACGTATTATGTTAGTCTAGTCTCACCACGTTTTTATGTTTTATTTCTTGTTACGATTCATTGTCATGTCATGTTTCATGTTTAGTTCTTGTTACAATTTATTTCTTAGTCTTGTCATGTTATATAGTTTATTGTCATAATTTCGCAAACTTGTTATGTCACGATTTATGTTGTTTCATGTTATGTTGTTCCGTTCATTGTTTAGCATACTTTTTTCTTTCTGCAAACCTTGCATTCCTGCTTTCTCTCTCTCCCGTTGTCACTCACACCCTAATTGTTTCAATTTCCCTTGTCTTCTTACTAATCTACTAACTTTAGATCAGGATTAGGTAATACTAACATTCTTTTTTTTTTTTTTGGACATTTTTTTGGCCTTTTTCAGCTTTATTGGACAGTATATAGTATAGAGAGACAGGAAGAATGGGAGCGAGAGAGAGGGGAAGACATGCGACAAATGTAGGACGGTCGGATTCGAACGGCCGACGTCGCGGCTCGCAATGAGCATGCGGTCAGTGCTCTACAGGCTGCGCCAGGGATACACCCCAGGTAATACTAACATTCTAACCATGTGTTCATGTTAACTTTCGTTTCTTGTGCATGTAATTTACTAATTTACTAACGCTAGGGCAGGATAGGTTTATTACTAACGATTACTAATTACCTCGTTAACTTGTCAATCCTCCACACCTGATTTCCATTCTCATGCTGCTCTCAAGCTAATTGTCTGCACCCGTCTACACCTGCATATAAAGCTCAGTTCCATATCTTGTCTTTGCGAAATTGTTGCCGCCTGTTCGTCAGTGCATCGCTTTAGCGGTTTTGTCAAGCCATTGGCTGCCTGTTACGATCCAAGCCTGTTTATTGACCAAAGATTATTGACTTCTGTTTTGTTGACCATTGCCTGCCTGTACCACGACTTGCCTGCTGTCTTTGTGCTTTTTCCCCGCGGAGCAGACTTCGGTCTTGACTCTTGCACCGTCATCGACCCTGAGCCTGCCTACCGTCCAAATGTACTTCTGCCCCGCTGACAGCTTTCCTGGCTACCGGACTTTTTGCATGGTGTACCGATTACGAGACTGCCTTCTCCCTCGGTACTGTACTTTGGTTTTGGCTGGATTTTACGTGTATGAACATTGCTTGTTTTTTGACTACGCTCACTGGACTCTCCCTGAATAAAGCCCTAATGGGACTTTATTACACTGGTTTCGGAGTCGTGCATTTTGGGTCCAACCCCCCACACACCCGTCTCACTCCAACTGCTACTATGACATTATATAGCCCCCCCCCCACACTAAGACAAGACTGGGAATCACTAAAATGTGCCCTGACTAGCCTCATAATACTATCAGGGATCTTCAAAACACTAAACGTTGAAAAATGGTACACAAAGATCATTTCACTCCTCCTTGGCTGCCTGAATTCAGTGACATTTCAATTCACCAAAACCCCAAAAAAGTTTTGCAAGATCCTGTAAAAGTATTTATTTTTGTCATCCATGTTCCTTATGGGCTCTGTAGTTTTGCCAGGAAGCGAGGAGGGAAAAAATTGAAATGCAAGAATATCATTACAATGAATTTGTAAGAATGGCAAACCTTTTTCTCAACTCTTTATTTCAGAAAACATTCAGGCAGACACCTTACCTTAAGAAAGGATTGAGGCACCAACTGAAGAAACATACTGTAGAAAATGGCCTTCTAATTGAAAAGATTACTGCTGTACATCCACACTATTAAATATGGGTAAAGGGACGGGGTGGGGTGAAAGATAGTACATAAGGGGGGGGGGGGGGGTGTAAGATGGTACATAAGGGGGAATGGGCGCTTCTGGTGAAGTTAAACTGCATAGGGATGATACTTCTGTTGTTCCCTGAAGTAATATATCACTTACAAAACCGTATAAATGTCCCCCAACTCCCACCCCAAATTAATTAAACCTTCCTGAAAGTGTGAATAACTGGCACAGTTAAGTTTGGCACAGAAAAGTTTTGGGGAGTCGGGGTGGAAGAGTAATTTCTGCACAATTTCCTGCATCCAAAAAGTCCAACTGAACCTTTTGTACTGCTGAAATAATTTTCCAATAGATTTTTCTGGAATATTTGAAGGTTTTAGCAATTTACCTTGAATTGAAGAGACTGCTCTACAGTAAAGATGCTGTCAAGATACTGGAAATAAGGTTTCATGCACGGGTGATTCAGCTGGACAAACACAAACCGGATGAAGTGCTCCAATATCATTCAAACCCTTTATAAAGATGAACAAAGAAGGATGAATAAAAGGAGTGTTGGTTTTGGCATCTGAAGGGGGATGCTTACATGAAGAAGATACCCGTACCTATGGTTTAATACGGTGGTAGGTCTTTGATGTGATAGGATTGTTTTACGTCCATTGGTCCCGGGATTCTTTTTGAGGTCAATGCCGTCATGAAACCCAGCAAGCACCAATACATTTTGGCCATAAACCTGGTATCCTTCCCCAGAAAGCTCAAACTTGGCTGTAAGTAGATATTTTGGCAAGATGATCCCGAGTACCTCAAAATCAACAAAGAAAAGGTTAACTGACCACAAAGTCACTGTTTTGCAAAAGTCTCCAGACAGGAACCGAATGATGGAAAATGTGTGGTTTGAATTAGAGGGCAGTCTACAACCACACTCATAAGGATCTTGAAACATTCTGTATGCAAGAATGGTCAGAGGGGTCCCAAACATGATTCTTGTACAACACTATAGAAGAACTTTCTTGCAATATTCTTGTAAATGGGGGTTCCCCAAAGTACTTAAAACAGGATTGCCAGTAAGATCCATCTTTTTGGGAAGTGAAATTACTCTTTGTAAGAGTATTTATATGTATATTTCTCTCAGATAAATATTATTAGAATGTTTCTGTCTTTTTGGCTCAGCTTGATCAAGAGTTAAGAATTATTTTGCAGGATGCTGTATTGGATTCTGGAGTTAGCAACTTTCACGTGCCAATTTACCAGTGCCGTGCAGTTCCATTTCCAACTCAACATATTTCCAGCACTAAAATATAAAAAAAATATTTTATATTTTAGATGATCAATGGTAAAAAAAAAAAAAAAAAAAAGTTAAATTATGCCACTATTTCTTAACACAAAATGAGCTATATATATATATATATATATATATATATATATATATATATATATATGCGCAAAATATATGTATAACTTAAAAGCTTTCTTTCCCACATATTTACGGATACCTTTTTCTTTTGGACTGAAGCTAATCAACTTGGAACACAAGTAAATGAATGAAGATGTCCTCAAAATAATTGAAGACTTGGTTGGTATTTTTTCAAAGGGCTGTATTACATTAGTCCCAAAGGACCATGGCCTGTCTGGGCTCCACCACAGTTCTTAATCAGTCCATTATAAAAGTTGTTTGATAAGATTAGAACTATCTTTTTCCGGTTGCATTAGAGCTTATGTGCTTAGAATGCAGTTCTGAATAATGGAGTTTCCAGCTCCCCAGATACTACCTACATAGCATTCATCATCGAAGGAGAAATCCTACAAACACTGGATATCTACAGTTGTGGTAGATGTAGTGCAACAAGTCATCAATAAGGGAGTCTTCCTGAAGGTAATCCATCTTCCTTCTAATTCCACAAGTTGGGAAGAGGCAACTGAAGGGAAAAATGAAGAGACAACAATTTTGGTCTTGGCCTGGCGTAAAGGCATTACTTGTAAAAGCAAGAGTTACACACTCCACCTGTTAGGTGAACATTTTCTCTACTTCAGACCGTAGAGTCCAGGGCTGCTGGTTTGATGGAGAACATTGCAGAACACCTGCAGTCATCACAATTGTAATGACCAGGACCCTCAAACATTCTTCATTCAAGGCTTATTGACAGTTAAATATTTCTAGGGGTTTACTTTATTTAGCAATACTGAGAAAATAAAAGTAGTCAACCTATAGACTTAACTAATGAACTTACTCAATGATATCTTTCATTGATGTGGACTGCAAAGTTTGATTAAGATTGGTTATGCTCTTATGCATATGTTTCTTAAGCTTGATACAGAAGTTAACAAGTTATGAGCAGTTAATCCAGGTATCAGCCCGGAATGATGGCATCGAGATGCAGCAACTCAATCGTCTTAAAGGAAATGTGCAATGTGACAATCAACAACTCATAAAAACTACTTGCTAATCAGGTTGGCAATTGATCAGGCTCCCAATCATTGTAATAGCACATTACAATAAAAAAAAAAATCATAAAATGCAGGTTGAGACAAGCCTCAAGCCAATGTGTATGGAAACTGTTGGATAACTGATATCATACACATCACAGGGGCCAAAAGTTAACAGTATGACACAATCACCAAATAAAACAGCACCAATGTCAGTATAATGACCGCTGAACAGTGGTCAATACTGTTTACAAAGTGTTCAGTATACCAGCTACCAAAAAGGCATTGTAAGAAAGATGTCATGCATTTATTGTTTTATGAATGTACAATCTCAGAAAGAACCTGCACCAAATCTTCAATGCCTCTTCATAACATTGTCCTCAAACTCAAGATCAGGCACAAGTCCATAGATACCGATTCCTCACAACTTTCTCTGCCAAAAACCAACCAAAAACCTGGCCAGGCAAAAGCTCCCAAGAAAGACCTTGAAATTGCCATTGTCCTGGCCTCCTGTACTTGAGGACATTCGGTTTGTAACGCGAAGCCGTGATCCACAGGGCCCAGCCACTTGGGAAGGGGGGTTGGGCCGGGAGGCAAAACTCCAAAAGCGATGGGAGGCCACTCCAAGAAGACTGCATCATACCATCCCTGGTGACAGAAGAAAAAATTAGGACCACCCAAATGCAAACAAACACTGTAGTTACCCCTCCTATTAGTCTCTGCAAGGTACCGCACCAAGCTGTGCTTGGCGGCAACATGGCAGCCATTCCGGCCGGCAGCCCACTACGGGTTTAGCTCTGTATCAATTTCAGTGTCATCAAAGCCGTGAAAGGACTCTGCATCACTGTCTTTATCAAAGATTTGGAGCAGAGGTTGAGGTTTAGAAAGGGAGAGCAGAGTTTCAGGAGGAAAAATGGCCGTACCCTGTTGTGATGTATCCAGGATGTTCATCTTCTCCGCTCCTTGGACTTCTAGCAGCTTCTCAGCCTCCTTTACCTCTGTATCGCTTTCTTTCTTGTCCTCCTTTACCTCGACCTTCACTTCTGGTGTCCTTTTCTCATCAACTGAATTAAGGGGTTTCTCTGCCTCTTTGGATGTGACCATACCCTCCTCTGCTGGCGATACTAGTTCCGCTACATGAGATCCAAGCAAGATTTCTGAGAATGTGTTCACTAGCTCCATCTGGGCCTCCGCATGGGTATTCTGGCTTTCTGTTCCAGAGAGAACACTGGCCACATGGAAGGAGCGCCGCAACAGCTCTGGCTGGTCAGATAGAGGTGCCAAAGCCTCCACCAGCCAGGCAACCAGCAGCTGAACTAGTTCTTTGGGACTAGCCCCGGCTGCCCCGCCCTGTGCAGCTAGTTTGGTCCAGCGCGCCAGCAGGAATCTAAGCAACACGGGCCGCAAGCACATCTCCAGTGGCTGCAGACGGCAGGTGCAACCTGCTGGGACGATTGTTGGCAGGGTGCTGGCAGCACTGAGGGTAGCCAGAGAGTCGTCAGTCAAGTGGCCACGGAAGGAGTCCATTATCAGCATGCCCTTGCCCCCACCTTGGGATTTCATATGCTTCTGCCACACCTGTGATGTCCACAGATCCATCTCCTCCTCCTCCGTAAAGCCCTCCACCTTCGCCTCCAGCAGGATGGAGTTGGGGACTCCGGTTCGCAGCCTACCTGGGAGCTGGCCCTTGAAGAAGACCATGGTTGGGAGGAGGGTGCCATCAGCCAGCGTGGCTAAAAAGATATCAATTAGAGACTCTCCAGTGCCCACCAGTTGGAAAGCAGGCTCTTTCCCCACTGTAGCAGGGTCTGCCAGCAGATCCAGGTCCACAAAGATGGAGAGCTCATCCATGGCACCGATGACAGAGAGGGAGAAGTTCTGAGCCTGGTTCTGCTTGTGGACAAACTCGGTGAAAGCCCGAGCGCTCTCCTCTGTGTTCCGAGGGAGGCGCCGGCTCACAGTGCAGGTTGTCTGCAGGCCCAGGTCGTGCTGCAGCATGAAGCTCACTGCCCACTCGTAGGAGATGCGGAAGGAGCTGCCCTGGTTGGCATGGCTGTGGATTTCCGAGGCCTTCTGGAAGAGGTTCTTCTCATTGACCGGCAGCTGCTGCTCTCGCTGGGCGAGCACCCACTCCACCAGACGTTCCACGGCTTCCCCGCCCCCTCCGCGTCGCTCCCGGTCCATCTGCCGCTCCTTCTCCTGCAGCCAGGTGTGGATGAGCCCAGTCTGCGTGCTGAAGTGCTCAGCGGCTTGGGCGATGCCGCAGCACAGTGCAAACAACACGATCCTCAGCTGACGCACAGACAGCGTCTCCTCCCGCTCCTTCACTCCCCCAAGCCCATCAGCCTCAGGTACAATGTTGGGCCCATCCATGTGCACACTCTCTTTTTTGATACCTGTTCCCTGTACTCCCTGTTCATCCACAGGGCATTCCTCTTGTTCTTCCTCTGTGTCTGTGTCCAGGTCTTCAACAGGAGCCATTTCCTGGTCTAGGGTCTCAGGCTCCCATTTTGATGAAGAAGCCAATGTGGGCATACGGAGTGGGTAAGAGGGCTGGCTGCGACTGTTTTTGACTGGTGACAGGCCCTGCCTGATGAAACATACAAGACAGTGGTTAATGGCACCATCAAGTGCTTTAGTCTTCAATCCTATTTTAATTCTAAGCATTAAAGAGTAAGCTTCATAAGGACATTATTATTGTTTATACACAAATATGTATAACTGAATATAGACAAAACCAGCTCCTGTACTAAACTTATGCACTATAATGCATGCCATTTCTTCCCATTTACTTCCAAATGCAGACCAGTACGTTTTGCATTCCCTTTCCCTCACAGCTATACCTTACTTTATTTCCAACAATGCAGTTATCTAACTGAGAAAAAAGTATTCAATAAAGAAACAACATTCAGTGGGGGTCCAACTTCAGTGATGCTTAAGAAAAAAAAGGGGAAAAAAAAGTATGATGTGCACTTTCAGTTTTAGAGACTAAGTAATCATTATTAATAGTTGGCATTTAATTTCATATATAGTGTGTAACCCTATATTATGCATAAGGCCCAATACAATTTACAGTTGTAAACCTAAAACTACAACATTTAACAAACAGATCCTGAACATTCAGAAAAACAGGTATTACTACCACCAGACTGACATAAAATTTCTTATTAATTAAAATGGAGCAACACTGCTAGGTGGTACGAAACAGATTCAAGACAGTTCACTCACAAAATATACAGCACTTCAAGTCATTAGATGAGCATGCTTTGTAAGGAAGGGTACCATAGAACCATTCTTCATGCATTATTTAACATACTAAATACACATAACATTTTATGTAATACCTCTGCATAGTGAATCCAACTCTTGGGGGAACTGAAAAAATGCAAAAGGAAAATAAATATTAGCAATAGTACAACTACAACAACAAAAATGTTGTTTAAAGCTTGAATTAGACTCACCAGTTACTCATATGGCAATTTGCTACCTTTCTAAATAGTCAAATAGAAGCACATCTGCGAAAATCTTACATTCAACATTTATCTGTTCTTCAATATTTATGTTACCCTATAGTATAAATCACAGCCGTTGAGACTTCATCTCCAGCAATACAAGAAATTGAGTGCATTATGGTACATACACACTACATTGCATAACTTGTTAATTCAACAGCACCTGCCATAAGACAGATCTAGTCTGCCCTATTCAGAGTATTCTGAAGGTCATCAACGAACAGCATTCAATCGGCATTAATACACTTTGCATCCAGGATGCACATAATGTGTATTTGCTGCATGTCATGTGAATGTATAATGTAGTCTGTTAAGTGTGGAGGACAGTAGCAGAGTTCCTCCACATGGGCTGCATGCGGCAGGGAGCCAATGTTGACCTCTGTTGTGGGGCGAGAGGCCGTGGTACTCCCAGAAGCAGCGGCTGCCCTTGCATAGGTTGACCCTGCATGCAATGCAGCCGAACACGGTCTCGTGTCGCAGATTCTTCACACTGCAGTTCTTGCATCTCTTGGTCTTGGCTGTAATTTTAACCAGTCTGTGCCTCACTGCTCCACCTTCCCCACCTCCCTCTCCAGATGCAGCTGCCCACCTTTCCGCTGCCAGCCTGCGAACTCCTCTCTGAGGGCATTTGGCCAGCTGGTGACCCAGGCGCTTGCGAAACTTGGCTTGGGAGAAGCGACTGCCCTGAACCCACAGTGGCGGGGTGTCTTTGCGGCTCTCACGAAGCAAGATAAAGGAGTTCACTATGGACAAGTTCAGCAAATGCCAGAAAAGGCAGCGCCACCACGTGTCCCGAATCAACCCACCCAGAGGGTTGCAGGCCTGCAGCTGGTTGCAGATGTCGACACCCCGCATATTTTCTTGGAGAAGCCGAAAGGCCTCGGGCCGCTGGATGGGGCAAAGTTCACCAGCTTTGACCTGGGACTTCCTCCACACAGTGTCGGGTAGCCCTGGCTCAGCATTGGTCGACAAGCAGCACATTTCCTTGCTATCCTGCCATCGTGTGACCAGTACAGGTCCAAACAACTGCTGAAGGAATTCCCCAGAATGTTTCAGCTGGCCTTGCTCCCAGAACTCCTTGGGAACCATAGGAGAGTGTGGGGGGAAGGAGCTGCAGCAGTAGATATCCTGGTCCAGCAGTTTTTGCATGAGGGGGAAAGATGTCAGGGAGCTGGCCAGAAAAACTTGGTGGTTCTTGCCCTGAAGACCCTTCAAAAGGGGTAGTACCACCCTGAAGCCAGGATCCCCACCCTTTGGCTTATCTTGTTGGGTCTCAATTAGAATGCGGTGGCAGTACCCCGATTTAGAGTCACACAGCAGCCACACCTGCATCTGACCTGTGCTTTGCTTCTCCTCACTGCAATCAACCTCCAAGTTGGTCAGAAGAGCTTGGTCGATGGTCAGACACTTCTTGGGATGGTAGGTTTCCCATATAGTGTCCTCCACCACCTCCAACAAGGGCCGAATCATGCGCAGTCTGTCAGGAGGGCCGTCTGGCCAATTGGAATTCTCGCTGCAGACTCGGATGTGTGCAGATATCTGGTGGAAACGTTTAGCTGGCATCGTCTTGAGGAAGGTGAGACAGCTCTCACAGTGCTGCCAGGACCAGTACATGTCAGTCTCCGGAAGACTCTGCAGTCCCATCAGGATGCTGAGGCCCATGAAGCCTTGGATCTCCGCCACAGTGACAGGTTTCCAGTCTGGGTCAGCTTGACCCATCACTTGGCTGGACATGGCATAGGCATTGGTCTCCTGAGTGATGACCTCCAGGAGTGAGATTGGGAAGAGCAAGTGGAAGTAGTCAATGGCATCGCTCGTCTTACTTAGGGAGTGATATGGGCCAGACACATCTGTAAAATCTGGCACCGTGCTCTTCAGTATTTTCTTAGAGCTGCCCATGGCCTCAGAGTCTGGATTCCACAAAACTTCAACTGCACTCCCTCCTTCCCCTCCCGGTTCCTCCTCCTCAACATCGGAGTTTTCAATATCTGACTCCAGCTGTTCTGTGGGGAGGGGAGGGGGTCACAGGAACAATAGTTAGTCTTCTGCTCCTCTGGGATGTTTCTTTTACACTTTCTCTTACTCCATAAACCATGCTGAGAAAAAGAAAATGTAAAACAGTTTCATAGCAGGAAACATTGTGTTTGCCTGGCCTCGTAAGGTCATGGAGGAAAAGAAATGTTTAGGAAACTGGTCTGGTGGTCTGCAGTTCCTCAGTTGCATTTGTCCATCTGTCCACATTTTTGAACTCCACTTTTGCAAGTCTCCATTTGCTTAGAATATGTCAGCTTTGATTCCCTTGTTCCAGAGCTTTCATGAAAATTTGTCCATTATTCCTGTGAATTGTTACCAGGGGAAAAAAAATTGGGTGGGGTAAAATGGAAAAGGCACACTTCGTCGACACTGCTTAGGCCAAGTGGCCCGAATCTGTAAATGGTGTTTTATCTACACTGAAGGTGTATAGTTGTGTACAGTACAGTGATTCAGTGATATGAAACACTGAAGTGTTTCCAAGAAAGGCCAGTTACTTCTTGCACCTTGATTTAGCCTTATCCAATTATTTTTCATAATCACTACTCTACACCAGACACACATCCTGGTACAAAGCGAGTAATATGGACCCACCCACTGCTTCTGAGACTGATATAAGTGTGAAATGCTGACAAAGCTTCTCTTCTTGCTAAATTTCACACACACAGACACAGCGAAGGGGTGAAGATCTCATGACACCCACCTATGCGGGTGCAAAGGCTGTAGCTATGGCTGGGGTTCTGGATGAGGTGCTTGGCCATTTCATCACCCATCCCAGTGACAAAGGTGCAGGATGAGCAGTCCAACTTGACCCCACTGGAAGGGCATTAAAGGGGGAACCGTTAGAACACTTCTCATAGAGGAGAGGAATAAATACAGATGAAGACAACAGATAAGGCAGGAAAAAGGCCCATTTACCTTGGTGGGAATTTCTTGTACATGGTCAGGTATCTGTGGGTGCTGCGAGGTACATGATTACTACAATGGAAGCACAACAGCAATTAGAAAGAAAGAATAAATCCAGATAAAAATCACAAAGGCAGATAACGAGACCGCAACAAGCTGACATTGAACAGTCAGACTTTATTCTGGTTTATGATCCGGTTTATTATTCAGATTCGTATTGGCAGTGCCGCATCATTGCCACAATCACCAAGTGCCATATAACTGCCCCATCCCTTAGTCTTGGTTACGCACATGATCATGTGGTTGGCGTAGGCGCGGGAGCAGCATGTGCCGTAGTGGCACAGGGAGCAGTGGACGTAGGTGGGGTAGTGGTTGGGGAAGTCCGGGACTTCAAAGTTGCACTCCAGACACAACTGTTTTCCTAGTGTTGCCCTGAGGGAAGATGAGACATGAGGATCAAGCAAAGCCCAAGTTAACACCAAAATATTACATATATTACGGTACAGCAATGAGAGTGAGACCAAGAACATGGGATAACTCAATTCAATATGTTTATCACTGTCCACAATTTAAATGTGTCGCAATGTTTGGATTTGAAATTACATTTCAAAATGCTATCTGTAGGTTTATTCTTATCTGCTGAGATAGTTTCAGTCCCAAGTACATTTTTTTTAAAAGGAATAAAGCAAAGACTTTGATACAGAGAGCAAATACACTTTCTTTTGAGCATGGGTGTGAACTCACCGTTGTTCCTGGAACTTGGTCAGTAGCTCCAGCATCTTACTGACAGATCTCTTCTTGACAGTGGTCTGTGGTTTGTTTTGGGTCTGGATGAGCAAAGGCTTGGGGACAACTCTGCCCACCTGGGGAGAGGGGGTGTCTCTTCCAGTGGGAGCAGGCAGATACATAGGGGGGACCATCGGTGGGGCTACAGGGGGCTGTCTCGTGCCCTTGGTCTGCACTGCATATGCCCTGATGGTCACCTGGTATGAACAGTAGTCGATAATCGATACCAAATCAATACTTTAGTGGGAAAAAAAACAAATGGAATGACAGAAAAATATCTACTACATCACAAAATGACATGGCAAAGACGGACCATAAACTTTTGTTACAAGACCATTGTAAACCCATTCCTATCATTGGAAAAGGCTCACTGACATGCTGACTCACACTCTGCCTATGGTTATAGTCTTTAAATTCAGGTTTCAAAATATACAGTTGACAAACCGACACTCCAAAAACTACCAAAACATTGTACAATAATTTAAACTTATTGTTTTAAAATTGGTTCAAATTGCCACAGCCAATGGCGTGGGGGGTGGCGGGGGGTAAACATCAACGCATTCACAGAAAAGTGGGAGGGATAAACAGTGTTGTGGTTTGAGGGTGTTTGGAGCAACAATTCCTCTCTTGACCGTGAACGTACAATTACCTATTGTACCTTTAATGTGAAATATGCATTAATTCATTAAACAACTACATGTAATGTATACACTTGGGGGTAAAGAAGTAGCCTAGTTCAAATATTACTAGTGGAATATGAATTGATCAATTAAACATGTATGCGGTGTACACGCTGAGGAAAAATAACTATTATATTTTGCTCATGTCATCCTGAGATGAAATAGCGGGATTAAATAGGTTACATTGTGCCTCAGGCAAGAACCGCTCGTATAAACCAATCTGTTCTTAAATTGCTGGCATGGCTGTCACATTGATTTAAGAGGACTTGTCTCATTCACTTATGTTCTTGTATTTAGAATTCTGTCTTAGATAGGAAGAAAATTTATGAGTGGTCCAGACCTGTCATATGAATCATGTAAACGATGCATACTATTCATTTTCTATGGAGAGGCTTGCTTTGCCTTGTCTGCGCAGCTTGCCTGGTTCACAGAGTTCAGATCAAACATGAATCAAGATTCAGCATCTGCATTGCTTATTTCTCACCTCAATTGTTTTCAGAAACGTATTTTAGTGGACTGTTTTGGAAGAATAAGAGAAAGCTTATCAATGATCAGCCATATTGTCATGGTTTTGCCGAAACCAGTGAACCGCAGTCTGCCCAATCAGGTATTGACTACGTCCCATTTTCTTGTTAATCCCATTGGCTATCTATCTGACAGAACCAACCTACAATACCATATATATTGTATTATAACAGACATCGTAATTTAGGACTTCATTTAGAGTGTTTGTTGAATCTGATGTGGCCCACTCGTACGAACCCTTTCTTTGAAAAAAGTAAAATAAATTTACAATCAGAAAACAAAATTGTTCTTGCATGAGGCCCAATGTTTTGCCATTTTGATTTTTACCACAGGCAAAACAAATGTAATTTACTGATGTTAAAGAATGCTAGCTGGACATGACATCCTGTTTTTGACTTTGCATTCAAATTAAGTCTTGGTCATTGACCATTATAATCTTTTAAAAAGACCTTGGATACTTTGAACAAAAGCACACACTTGTCAAATTGTTTAATTAGCATTATATTAATCTGTGTTTTTCATTTATCTACTTTATCTTAACATGGACATTATCAATATCTGAGCTCCTATCACCAGTTTCCATGATAAGCATGTTAGCTATAGTACAGCATTAGAAGTGGGCACAGGTTTGAGTTAGCTTTGCTTTCTCACTTCCTGATTGTCACACTCACTGAACACAGGACACAGCATACAAGACACTTTTACAATCGCTATTTTTTCTACAGTAGTGGTAATCAACTGTGTTCCAGGAGAGCGACCATTCTGTACGTTTTCACTCCAGCCCATTAGAAAGTTTCGCTTTCCTCACAGCAGAATATAACACTGTATTCTTCCAATCAAAAACCGATTAAACATTTGTATTTGTCAGGTTTTATCTATGAGGCTCACTTTGGTGCCTGGCATAAGCCCCTCTAGCTGCTTGGGTTTGCGGAAGGTCTTGTGGTGGTTTATCTTGTGATCAACCTTGTCCTTGGTGAAGAGGAACTGAAGACGGCACTTATTGCAGTGGTACACGGTCTTCTTCTGTGAATGCAAAGTAAAAAGAGCTAAGGATGAGAGTTTAAACAAGGATCAGTTCATGTCAAGCAAACGTTTTAACATTACATCTGAATGCATTTTTCTGAATTCAGAATAAAGCCTTTACACTGAAAAGGTAATTTGAGCAGAACCTCAGGCAATGAAAATGTGGATTAATCCTTTTCACACATCTCAAGGTAGATCTCAGCCTTATTATATTTTTCATTTTTATATTAAGTTCTGATGGTCTGAGACAAAATATTGATTGTGTAACTTTCAAATATTTTTGAAAGTACTAAAAGTATTCCAGTCAGTCAATGCATTTTAATTTTATCTTGTTTTCCAGAACCAGAGTATAACAAGCCAGGGGAGTATTTATTCCCACAATCTGAAACTGTATTGCAAAACCTTCTGTTTATCTAGTTTGTGACTGTGCACTGTTTGACCTGGTTTTTGAACAATCAAAGGAAATGACACTTTAGAAATATTTATTTCGAAATGTTAACACAGTACACACAGATTAACCAAACTTAAACCGTGCCAAAACGCAATAAAATCTTTCACATGTTGCCAATTTTCCGTAGATAACAACCAAATAATTTCAACATTGACACTGCAAAAATGAGACAGACACGCTATTGGTATAGTCACAGACTGTGCTACTAGTTAAAGCCTTCTGGCGCTGCGGCCACCTGCAGGCCCAGGCTGGACAGGCTCAGACAGAAGACATGAGGCAGGTGTGCACCTGGTGGCGGATGTAGTGCTGCTGGTAGGCATTGCTGTTTTTGAAG
Organism: Conger conger; assembly: GCF_963514075.1. Lineage (NCBI taxonomy): Eukaryota > Metazoa > Chordata > Actinopteri > Anguilliformes > Congridae > Conger > Conger conger. Next base: position 74,057,832 of record NC_083760.1, read on the forward strand.
ACTTTGAGACAGTAATGGCAGAGCAGATTCCTGGTGTCCTCGTGCCAGGTGCGAAAGTGGTTGTACACGTCAGTGTAAAAGGAGGACCTGTACTCGCACACCTATAGTATTTGGCAACAGGGAGAAGGAGTATGTCATCCAAACAAAAATAAATATAAACAGTGTATCAAATTTCAACATTGCACAAAAAAGGTTCCGTTTCGCAAATGTGTGGCCGAGCCTAAGTGATTTGCATTTTGTTATGAGCAAGCTGGCATTTACCTGGCAGACGTATGGCATCTCGCCTGGTTTGTGGGTGTTCTTCATGTGCTGCAAGAACACGGGCTCACTCTCAAACGCCCACTCACAGATCTTACACTTGGCTGTGTGCAGAAAAAACACAACTCAACATCCCCCCTCCTCCACTGTAGCTTGAACCAATTTATTTTTCACTTGGGATTATCTGTACTTGGGTGAAGATAAACAGTGAGAGATGAAGTGAGATCTTTTAGAAAGTCATCTCTTCATTAATAAAAGGATATAATAAACTTCAGAGATATCAATGTCCAATGAACATAATCAGAAAGGCTGAGCTTAGCACAGAATTGGCTTGCCTGGTAATTACACTATAGCCAATCCATAGAATGGGCTCTGACTGCGGCATTTACGACTCATATGGAAAATGAATATGCCGAGCAGTGAGGTAAGCATCTGTTCTCATTGGGTGTGTGAATAAGGTGACAAGCAGTAGTTTGGTTGCAGCAGCTGAATTACAGGTCAGATGTTAGAGTGAAAATAAGGCATGGGCAGAAATGGGAGTACTGAGAACCCTTCTGCAGGGCGAGAGAGGGCGGAGTGGCGTACTGGTCGACTCGTAATGGCTGTGCACGCTCTCCAGGTGGCACTGCAGCTGGAAGGGTGTAGGGAACTGGCGGTAGCAGTGCTGGCAGTTGGTGTGGGTGTCCACCTCTCCGTTCTGCTGATCCAGCTCCACGTGATGCTTCATGTGATTCATGAGCCTGTGTACGGGGGTGGGGGGAGAGATACAGAAGGGCCAAGGCAAATTATAGAATGTGTGACGCTGCGTTTATCTTCCCCAAACTCATACCTCAATTCAAAATAACTGAAAAAGACTTGTCTAACATTTCACTCACACATTTAAACACAAGTATAATTTTGGATTTTTATCCATTCTGTGTATGTGCCCAGAATATGTCAAGGATAAGAATTCTTTTAATTTTTACATTATAAAAGGTTTCACAAGAAGACATACATTTTATAAAACGAACATGGAGCTTGCCTAGTGCTGCCATCTGCTGCAAGCAGGAAAAATTGCATTTCTGTACTCATGGTTGGTGCCAAAGCAGTTTTATCACAAGAGCATGAACTGACCTTCACCAACAGCCAACAGATGATAAGCACATTGTTTTTTCTCATTAACTTTTGAGCACAGACTGTCTGTTTGAGAATTTGAACTTAATGAAAAATAAGATCCAATTGAATCAGGCTTTTGCATGTCTTAACATGCCAAGTCCACCATTACATTATATTTTATTTAGCAGATGCTTTTAGGATTGGGATATGGGTATAGGTTATAGGATTGGTTTAAGGCCATGAACATGTCAAAGTAGATAGTCTATAACTACTATACGAACACAACTACAACTTGAGGAACTACAGTGCCATGTTTCCCTATTATAGCAGTTGTACTGTATTCACTGAAAGCATTGTGCATTGTGTCTTCAACTATTTACGTGTTACATGTTTTATTTTTGTTGATTCCTCTGCCATACAAGAAAAAACATATTTTTGGTGCCATAAAAAATCATTTTGACCACACAACTTACATTTGAAATAAAAATGGTTTGAACTTTGGCCGTTTGAATTTAAAAGATTAACTACATTCAGTGAACTCTTCCATAAAACAGGGAGTGCCTTCACTCCCAGAGTGGTAATCCACTATAATTAACCTCTGAACATGAGGTGATTTTTTTAGTTAAGGTATAAAATATTCCCAAGTTAATAGAAAAGGAAAAGAATTCCCATGTGAAAAAATTATACACTAAGCATATTTGACAGAAATTATAATTATACTTCAAAACTTAAGCATTAAATGGTACACCTCAAGTATACTTCTGCATAAAAACATTTTCACATCGGTTTTATACCAATATCATCCAAATAAAGAGAACAGTTCAGTGGCAAGTGAAACCTTCGCCAGGGTGAACTGTGAAGTACTCTTGTGCCTCTGACCTGATGTTGTTCTTCAGCCTCTTCGCACAGCTGAGGCATTTGAATAGCCCTTGCTCCCGCACGTCTGAGGAAGCCCTGCTGCGGAGGCCTTCACAGACGCCATAGTAGAAGTCATCCACCAGCATAATCAGCTTGCCCTGGGAGTCAGTGCTGGGGCTTCTGTCTGCCAGCTGAGGAGACGGGGCTATGGAGGTCTGTGTTGGTTTCGGTGGGGTGAGGGGAGGCCGTGGGGCAGGGGCACTTTTGGTGGTCATGGGCTTCTGGCCCTCAGATAACTTCAGATTCATCTCTGGACAGCAGAACTGTGTGGATAAACAAACAGAGACTGCTCATCACTGGCAGAAAGAAATGGATACATTAATCAAATTACAGTGCACTGGGAAAAATACCTTATACCAAGACTGCTTGCTTTAGCCGTTATTGGTGTTTTTGCATTTGGTTTGTCATGCTGCACAGTCAAAATAGAAATTAGGTGTGAACTGATTATGCATTGTACATTCAGCCCAAGTCAAAGCCACATGTATTTAAAATACTCAGGTTCAGTGTCCAGCCAATGCAATGCAATGGGGCGACATTGGCCCAGGTGGTAAGAGCAGTCATCTGGCAGTCGGAGGGTTGCCGGCCCAAGCTCGGTGTGTCAAAGTGTCCCTGAGCAAGACACCTAAAGGCCCGGACACACCAAACCGACGGTCGGCCGCAGAGCGCCGACAAAGATCGCCTCGCGTCGATGCGCGTTGTTAATGTTGGCTGTGCCGAACACACCGCAACGACGGTCCGCCGACGGCCGAGTTGCACGTACGTTCTGCGCCTGCGTGAGAGGTAATACCTCTCCACACCAGCAGGTGGCGGTAGTCTGTATTTGTCTTTCAAAAAATGGAAACCGGAAGACCGGGGAATGCGTTTGCATTGCGTTGGACCTAGAAGCAGCCATTGTCTCGCTCACAACAAACAGTTTGCAGCAATTTCCTTGTTCTCTCGCCATTTAGTAATACTAATCGAAAATGATGTCTGGTAGTGATAGCAACTTTGGAATGGCACTGGCTGTGTCAGCCCTTGGTGTTTTGGTGTTGGAAGAAGAAAGGAAGAGGCTGAGACGACGAGTAATCAGAAACCGCAGTAAATGGGTGAAGTCGTGGATACTGCAGCGACGGGCACAAGGGGCTTTTCCGAACCTGTGTCACGAGCTGGAGATAAATGAGACCGCCGATTTTAAAAATTTTGCTCGGGGGTGTCTTGGTGGTGCAGCCTGTAGAGCACTAACCGCATGCTCATTGCGAGCCGCGACGTCGGCGGTTCGAATCCGACCGTCCGACATTTGTCGCATGTCTTCCCCTCTCTCTAGCTCCCATTCTTCCTGTCTCTCTATACTATATACTGTCCAATAAAGCTGAAAAAGGCCTAAAAAAAAAATCTTAAAAAAAAATATATATATATATTTTGCTCGGCTCTTTCCAGTTCAATTTCATCTGTTGAAGGAACTTATCAGTCCGACCATCGAGAGGCAAAACACCAACTACCGGGATTGTATCTCCGTAGGGGAACGCCTGATGATAACGCTGCGCTTCTTGGCTTCTTACCAGTTCCGGGTGGGGGTATCAACCATTCGGCAATTTGTACCTGAAACCTGTGCAGCAGTCTACCAGGTTTTAAAAGAGAAATACCTGAAGGTATGTGTGATAAAGTATCTATAAAAGAGAACATGTAAGATTTAAATCTTTTTGACAACGAAACTAGCCTTTGTGGGTTTTATATTGTATTTTCTTGTTTTTCAGTGCCCAGACACAGTGGAAGAGTGGCAGCAAGTAGCTGATGGTTTCCAGGCTCAGTGGAACTTCCCAAACTGCCTTGGTACTTTTGAGTTTCTGTTTTTATTGTAAAGCACTTTGTAACTGTGTTTTGAAAAGTGCTATATAACTAAAGTTTTATTATTATTGTTGTTGTTATTATTATTAGGTGCTCTGGATGGGAAACATGTCACACATCCGCCCCCCACCAGGAACTGGATCAACATTCTTCAATTACAAACATACATTTTCAATAGTCCTGATGGCACTGGTCGACAGCAGTTACAGGTTCCTGTATGTGGATGTTGGGCGCAATGGTCGGATTTCTGATGGCGGAGTGTTTGGGGGATGCTCACTGCAGGACGCCCTGGAGAACAGAACTTCCAACATCCCGGCCCCTGCACCACTCCCTGCTTCTAACCAGTTGGCGCCGTATTGCATTGTTGCAGATGAGGCATTTCCTTTGAAGGAGTACATCTTGAAGCCATATCCGAACCGCAGGCTATCGGTTGACCAACGCATCTTTAACTACAGGCTGTCGCGAGCTCGGAGGGTGGTGGAAAATGCTTTTGGCATCCTAGCCAACCGTTTTCGTGTCTCTCTCACCACCATTAACATTCAGGACATTGCCAAAGTGGAGGACATTGTCTTGGCTTGCTGTGCTCTGCACAACTTCCTGCAGACTGAGACCTGTGACCAATACATGGCGGGGATCGTTGACCAGGAAGGACCAGATAAAGACACAGTGCCAGGAAGATGGAGACAAGACCCTGACCTACAGCAGGCATCCCTGCCACACACAACAAATGCAACAACATGAGCCAAGCAGCACAGGGATGAACTATGCCGTTATTTTACTTCAGATGTCGGTGCAGTACCTTTCCAGTGGGGCAAAATATAGGTGTATATGTATGTGTAACAAGAATACAGTAGGATTGCTCTGCATTGAATCAGTTCAAAAAAGAAAGATGCCTATCCCGTTATTTGTAATGGATAATGTGATGTGAGGGACCTTACCCTCCCTGTATATATTACTGTATATAATACTGATGTATGCGTGTGTATACACAGTACATAGTTCCAGAAGTTGGCCTTGGTTACATATCTATATGGCTGTGTTCTAAAAACCCAAAATAAAGTTTTGTATTTTGCATTACACTATCTTGTCTAGTGTTCATTCTTGCCAAAGAAGTGCCATTGCAGGTTCTGTTTGTCAAAGTGTTTTATTGTCAAATGTGCAATTATAAGGCAACAATTTACTGCGTAGTACAAAAAAATATTTTAAAAAGCGCTGAAAAAAAAGGTAACATATAAAATACAAAAAGATAAAATAAGTGCCCAACAAAAACATAAAAAGATAAAATAAGTGTCCAACAATTATTTACATGTACATCACAGAATAGAATCGTCTTCTGCCTGGTCCATGGTGTATTTGAAGAGGAGGTTGTCCACCTCGTGCTGGAAATGTGCCACTACACGTGGAGTAAACCCCCGCAGTCTTTGCTCAATGTTTTTGCAGTAGCTGGAGATGGCATCATTGTGTTGTTCCTGAGAAGCTAACCTTTTCAGGGTATCGCCAATGGTACGCATCAGGTTTGTGGACTCCTCACTTGCGGACTCATCCAACATCTTCCGGCTGCGCTTCAGCCAAGGCCTTGGGGTGCTTGAATACCTGGAGGCACTTGGCATAGGCTCCTCTGTTGCTACGAACTCTGATGTCGAAGTGGACCCTGCTACATTGATGGTGGATTCTGCTAGGGGAGTGCTGGGCCTAGAGTCAGTCTGAAATAAGCAGGTCTCCTCTGAGGTGCTGGTCCAGGGCGGACTGCTTAGGTTGGAAATGGTCTCCCTCTTTTTTGTGTGGGGATCTAAAAACTGCAGCCGGGTCAGGATCCATTGCTGCCTGCCAGTCTTCTGTGCTCCAAAACTTTCTGAGCGTGCAAGTTTCTTGTACCGACCAGCGGCGGCCAATGCGGTATGTAGTGTATATATCTATGTATGCAAGTAGTAACTGAGCTTGAATTACATTGATTTAGCTTTGGAACCGAACAAACTGAAAATTAAATAAGCATGGCTTATTTTCATGACACAAACAGTGCTAATTATATTTACAGTGCATTAGTGAACAACACAAACAATTACAGTTTCTGCTAAAGAGCTCAATGAACAAAAAGAAAATCTTACCAGATATAACAAGTTGGTTTTCTATCTCACGCCAGAGCTCCGTTTTCACCGCTCGGTTAGCATATCTTTTTTCTGTGATGTCGTACAGAGGTGGCCTCTCCTGAATCATGCTGATCAGCTGGTCTTCAGTTTCTTGATTCCAGATGGCCATGTGGTCGTTGTGTTGTTGTGTTCGCGAATGTTCAGCCTTTTTGTCTGTGTCCTCTTGACTTCCTTGTTTGCTTGCTTTCGTCGCTTCCGTTTCTCTTCTCGTGCACTGATTCGCTAGCTGGACAGCCAATCAGAGAGCTCTCTCTCATCGATGGCTCCGGGGGCTCCGACGCCGATTCAACGTGTTGTTTTTTTTTGGAGCCCTCCAAAACACGCCGACGGAGTGTCGGCGTGCGGGACACACCGGAAAGACTCGGCCGACAGGGCGCCACCGACGTCCGACGGCCGACCGTCTGTTTGGTGTGTCCGGGCCTTAACCCCCAAATGCTCCTGACGAGCTGGTTGGTACCTTGCATGGCAGCCAATCGCCATTGGTGTGTGAGTGTGTGTATGAATGGGTGAATGAGAAGCATCAATTGTACACAGCCCTTGGATAAAGGCGCAATATAAATTCCAACCATTTACCATTTACCTAAACCCCGAATGCTCCTGACGAGCTGGTTGGTGCCTTGCACGGCAGCCAATCGCCATTGGAGTGTGAGTGTGTGTATGAATGGATGAATGAGAAGCATCAATTGTACAGTGCTTTGGATAAAGGCACTATATAAATGCTAGCCATTTACCATTCCTGAGTTGAGTATGAAGAACTATACACTATATATCTTCCACTTAATTAGATAACAGTGCACACTGTTCACGTTGTGAAGTTTCACACAGGCTGGTAATCACTTACACACATATGTCCCCGCAGAGCCTCCACCATTCTGAACTGGGCTCCACAGCGCGGGCAGACATTGTAGGTGGGTACAGACGTGGCAGGACCAACTGAAAATACAGGGGCCCACAAGATCAGAATCCCTCCACGGTACAACTGTTCTGATCTTAAAGAACAGAATGGAGTCTAACATACAGCAGGGGCAGTTCACCCAAAAATGACGTAGTACTTACCCAGAGTACTACCCTCAGACGTGAGGGGTTTTTGAGAGGACTACTTTTTAGATGCAGTTCACCGTGACATAATGATACTTTTCTTTCATGGTAATCAATGCTTTGACAATTGACATAAATAAAACTCAACAGCAACATGCATGTTTTGAGCTCTGTTGATGTCCATGAGTAAATATATATGTATATTTGGAAAGAGATGTTGCTGTGGAGCTTTTCTTATGTAAATTCTGAGAGCATTGATTACCATGAAAGAAAAGTACCATAGAGGTCTGTTACATCAGTGAACTGAATTAAAAAATCATTGAAAAGATTCCTTGCATCTGGATGGATAGATCAAACTCTGGTGAAAACATACTTTCATTTCATTTTTGGGTGAACAGCTATTATTATAGGTGTGTGTTAGGCTCCTTTTCCGGCTGTAGTCAAAGAAAAACAGTGTTTGTAGCCGTTGAGACGGTGTGACTCCAGACCTTTGATGCTGTCGAGGGGCGAGGCGGCGAGAGCAGAGTTCAGTCCGTTTGTTGGACCGTTGGTGTTGGCCATGACAACCTGCAGGGTCTGCGGTTGCGCCACTGTGGGTGGGCTGACCGTGCTGACCATGTTCACCAGCTTCTGCACGTCCGGATTGCCGTCTCCGTGCTTGACCGCCACCAGGTTGCACACGTTCACTGGGAGGGGAAACAAACACACAGACAGGTTGACATGGGCCCTGTAAACGCACCTCCACCCCCACTCAGGAGGGACTCGGCAGTCACCGCTCATTTCTGCCTGCTCACTCAAAAACAACAGCAGGTAGGGTGAGCTGTTTTGGGAGACGGGATAAATCCAACAAATCTGCAAGTGGTGACTTTTCTCTCAATTCAAGAGAATGCTTTTTGGTTAGTAATAATTTCTTTTTTTTTCTTTTTTTATTCCCCTCCCAGACTTCCCATTTTGGCTTGTAAACAGACACCGTTTCTCATGGATGGGGACCGTATCCTCCCCATTCACATGCGCACTCTGTCCTCCAGGGCCGTGAGCGGCAGCAACAGTATTTCTGCGTGCCGCCATTACGGATCTGGAGGCGAAAGTTATTTTCCGTCAGGCAGAGAATGAGGCAGACTGACACCTGGAAAGTGGCCGCGTCACCGCGACCCTTTACCTTCATGGTCCCCCGGCTCCTGTACCTCCATCATTACGTCCCCCTGCATCAGGAAGCGCCGGCTCCTTCCCGTCTCCGAGCTCATGGAACCTACCGCATTCCAAACATCAGACACATCATGCACTCTGGCCACTCCATGCTGCCATCCCCTCAGGCCATCCCCTCAGACTCAGCGCCGCAAACCAAACTCTCACATTTATACATTCAGGACATTGCTCACTCCAGGCTCTGAAACAAGGTTAGGAGAATGGGGGGTGAAAAGACACCATGGTGTGTAGCCATTCCGCTAGCTTGGTTAGAGATCAGCATTACCTAAAGTAATTATGGGGGAGGAAAAAATATTAGGAACGGATTACGAAGCTGGTGTTTATCGCCATTTCATTGTTGATCTGTTAGAGGCAGCTTGACTGAGAAGTTATAGAACAGAGATGTTACTTAAATTGAAGTGCAGTGTAGTTGCAGAATTGGACAGTTAACAGCTCAACAATTCAATGTTCATATCATTTTCAAAATTAGGATTGGTAACACAGATCTGGTACACTGTAAAATCCTCAATCTTAATATATATTTCTGATTCAATAGTGGTTGAACCAGAAATATAACAGGTCATATTTGAAATAAAGCCCTTCTGTCTAAGCCATTTTTATTCTTTATTTGGCATTAAATTCATTAAATTAAATACAATACATTGTTAGCATAATTAATGAATTATATTCAGCCAAAAGGAAATGCCATATTTAGGTCCTTACACAAGGTAGGGACAATGCATAGTTGCAGTTAGGCCAGACAGAAAGATTTCAGGGTGGTTCATTAAAGGCTTGCTTATGAATGGAGATACACTCTCAAAAGGGAAAAACCTCTCAGTCAAGCTACAGTATCAGTTATTCAAACACACTTTAGAAACCGGGTCTTACCAATCTTAGGGGGCAGGTTGGAGGGGGGCCCGGGTGACGGGAGTGGCTGAGTGGCTGCCATGGTGGTGAGGGGCTGGGTCAGAGGGGTGGTGCTGCGGATGGTGAGGGTGGCTGGGATCTGGACCGTGGTGTAGGAGCTGGTGGGAGGATGCACCGCCGCTGGGTTCCCGGGGCGCATGGCCTGGGGCATCACCTGGGGCATGGCCTGGGGCATCACCTGGGGCATCACCTGGGGCATCACCTGGGGCATCACCTGGGGCATCACCTGGGGCACCCCCACTGCTGGCTTGAAGAACGGAGTGCCTGGGGCTGCAGCAAAATCTGATGGTTACAGCACACCCAAACACACAGCACTCCACTGGTCACCTCAATTCTGAAATTCTGAACAGGAAGTGTACTGTCAGCAGGGGGGGGCAAGCTGGTTCTGGGCAATGGAGAGGGGGCACTGGCCTGTGAATTTCTGGTAAATATCCCAGGGCCAGGAACACCACAATAATTTAATTTTGTCTCAGGCCCGGGAATTTCATCCAGCAGCCCTGCCTACCAGTATCAAAAACAAACCGTTTAAAAATAGGGAAAACTGACAGAAAATCTGGTCATGGCACATGACCTGAGTAGCATCCTGTAATATCCTAAGCAGTAGGATGTCCTATGTTGAAATACTTTAAATTGGATATATGACAGTCTAATTTTAAACTTACAACACAGATGGAGATTCAGAACTGAAACCAGATTAATCACCTGACAGCAGGGTGATGGGCCTCACTGTCTGACCCTGCTGGACATTGAGCACAATCCCCAGAGGGTTGACCGAATTCTGAACAGGCCTCACGTTTCGTACTGGAAACCCCTGTAACATGTGAAAGAGACAGACTGTAAACCCACAGGTCTATAAACCTGTAAGCGTCATCGGGTGCAAAACTGAGCATCGTGATGGGATCCTTTTAATGTTTTTGTAGCCAGGTCTAGGCTTGTCATGCAAGTTATGTCACTGAACAGTAAAAGACAGGATAACCTTGAGCTCCATTCCTGTATAAGAGGCCCAGAGGAGAGGTGAATATGCAACTGGTCCCTTCGCTATGGCGAAAAACACCTACCATGCTGTACTGGTGAGGGAAGGCGTGCCCTACAGGTCTCTGTGAGTGAGTGGGAGGGATGTCCTGAGGGAAAATTTAGCCACATAAAACAAATGAGGGGGAATGTACAAACCCCCAAAGCCAATACTTAATACTTTTTTTTTTTACATTTGAATTGAAACCCATTGATGCACTATTATCCATTAAAGAATGCATATCAGCAGGGTGTATTTTTGGGAGAGTGGGCGGCTTTAAGGCCCCAGAGAGGCTGAATTACTGAATGCAGGTGGAAGGTAATACAGCAGAGAACAAATGTCAGCTCTGGTCTGGATTGACCGGTTTTTGAAGTGAACGAAAGACAGGATTATGAAAACCAAATTAAACTATTTTCTAATTTACAGGCTCTTAATATGGTTGGCAATATTAAATACATTAACCTTGATGACACCAAGATAGAGCTAGCATTTTCTAAATGGAGAAGTTTTAAGGACATCTCATTATAAAGATACCCCATTAGGCTACAGTACAATATAACAGGAAATTCTGTGTACAGCTGTACAATAAAATTTGTTTTGACAAGAAATGGTTAATTTCCTTCTTTTGCATTTATTTAATGAAAGAATACAGATTGGATTTATTTCACTAAAACACCAATCAATTCAGTATTTTGACATACATGGATATCCAATTTGATCACCATGACTATGACTTACTACCTTTTCTCAGCCATTTTGACTGCATATCTTCTTGTAGCTTCTTGTCCTTCTATACAGTTAACCAATGTGCAGCAATTTCTGTTAAGTAGCTTCAGAAATCAATTTTGCAGCCTTGGAGGCCATGACATCGACCCGCTCAAAAATCACATGGGCTTGGTGAAACGACCATACCTGTGTGAAGAATATGGGCTGGTTGTTGGCGGCGCCTGGGCCAGGTGCAGCATTGGACATCATGTGCATAGGCTGTAGCATCTGTGACATAGCCACAGTGCTGAGCCCCCCAGGGCTTTGTGTTAAGAACAGCTGCTGGCCAGGTGCAGGCTTGTGTAGCCCTGGAGGCACCAGCGAGGACACGGAGTGTGTGAGGCCTTGAGGTGCCACCGAGGGGGACAGCACAGAGGAAACTGGCGCTGCAAAACGGGAGATATACATTGGTGAGCTCTCGAGGACCGACGCGTACGTCTGACATGACGATGCACGTTTATCATCGAATCTCGCAAAACGCTGCCAAGAGACATGTCGAATGTCAAAGATGAGGCTAATGCTTTTCTAAGGTGTTGTGTAATATGTGGCTATATGTCTCGGAAAATGTTCTGAGCCATTAGGCACGCTTACATCTACAGTGCAAGTAACTATGCAGATACTCACATGCAGCACTTGTGAACAGGGAAACCATGGGCTTCTTGCCATCACTGGGTACAGTTGCACTGGAGACGATCAAGGGTGTTGACATGATGGGCAGTGCTACAGGAGTGGCCAGAGGAGGCACTAGAGTCATAGAAGAGGGTCCAGGGCTCACAACACTGAGAGGGGCTACAAATACAAAACAAACAATGTGAGGGGTGGGGGGTATTCAGAAAGTATTCAGACCCCTTCACTTCTTCCATTTTGTTATGTGACAGTGTTGTTCTAAAACAGATTCAATTATTTACTTTTCTTTCTCCCCACCTCAATCAAGCTAGACACAATACCCCATCATGACAAAGCAAAAACAGGTTTTTAGAAATGTTTTCAAATAAAAAAACTAATCAAATAATCATTCAGACCATTAACTCATTACTTTGTTGGCAGCAATTACAGCCTTCTTGGGTATGATGCTACAAGCTTGGCACACCTGTGTTTAGAGAGTTTCTCCCATTCTTCTCTACAGATCCCCTCAAGCATGGTCAGGTTGAATGGGGAGCATTGCTGCACAGCCATTTTCAGGTCTCTCCAGAGATGTTCGTTCGGGTTCAAGTCTGTGCTCTGGCCCTTCACAGACTTGTCCCAAAGCCACATCTGCTATGGGTGTGGTTCTTAGACTCATTGTCCGGTTGGAAGATGGACCTTTGCCCCAGTCTGAGGTCCTGAGTGCTGTGGATGAGGTTTTGTGTCTTTCCTCTGTTCAGCTTTCCCTCAATTCTGACTAGTCTCCAGTTCCCTGCTGCTGAAAAACATCCCAACAGCATGATGCTGCAACCACCATGCTTCACCGTGGGGATGGTATTGGCTGGTGATGAGCAGTGCCTGATTTCCGTCAGAAGTGATGCTTTCCATTCAGACCAAAGAGTTTAATCTTGGTTTCATCAGACAAGAGACTCTTGTTTCTCATGATCATATTAGAGTCCATTAGATCCCTTGTGGCAAACTCTAAGCAGGCTGTGAGGTCCCTTTTCTTAAGGCTTAAGTCTGGTCAATCTACCATAAAGGCCTGATTGGTGGAGGATGGCACAGATGGTTGTCATTCTGGAAGGTTCTCCCATCTTCAGAGACGACCTCTGGAGCTTAGGCAGGTGGTCAGTCTTGGTGGTTCCAAACTTCTTCCATTTAAGAATGATGGAGGCCATTATATCCTTGTGTTCTTGACATTGAATGCAGCAGAAATGTTTTGGTACCCTTGGTATAGACAATTCCTTTGAACTCATAGTTTACATTTGGCACTGGTACTAGTACTGTCAACCATGGGACCTATATATAGACAGATGTGCACCTGTCCAAGTCATGTCCAATCAATTGACTGAAGTTGCAGAAACATCTCAAGGATGATCAATGAAACCATGATGTACCGCAGCCCAATTTTGTGTCCTAACAAAAGGTCTAAATACTAATGCAAACAAGGCATTTACCTGGTCATTATGTAATATTGTGTGGAGGTTTATGAAAAAAAATTAATTGAATCAATTTTAGAATATGCTTGTAACATAAAATATGGAATAACCCATTCCATTTGAGTACTTTCCAGATGCATTGCAAATTAATAATTTCTTGGTAAAAACATCTGACAATGGCAGTCAGATTTGCATTGCCTTGATATTGGAGGGATTCACAGAAACGCACTAAATGGGTTTTATTCTCAATGTCTAAAGGCAGCAGAGATTAATTTTCCGTGTTCAGGCTTTGCATTTGCTTAAAGTAAAAACAAATGAAATGTACCTACTTGTAATGTTCTCCAAAAATAGTTTGCCTCAAAATGTACATCTCACTTGGATATTGGAAATTTGGCCTGGTACTTACCTGTACTGGTCTTGTTCTCTACAATGCCAACTTCTTCATCTTCTACATCATCATTCATCTGCTGCCATGGTTCCAACTCCTCCTCCTCACACTCCATGAACAAGTCTGCATCTGCCATGTTGCTGGCTATCAATGGGATATGCATTACAAATTGGGATAATATGGCTTTGGCAAGTAAACCTGCTTTTATAATACTTTGAACAAATATTCTGTACATAATCCGTATAAAAATAATGTAAACAATTTAGCCAATTAATAGAAAGTTAATGCATGATACATATTCCAGCGATACAAATAGACAAACATGCAGTTTCCATCCTGCATCACAATTTACAAGCATTGAGATGATTGCCTAGAAATATCCATCTGCTATAACAAGATGCATGTCATGTTTTATGCTTGTCAAGTCATGTTTCATGTCTAGTCATTGTCTTAGTTATATTATTGTCATGTCATGTTAGTCTAGTCTTGCCACATTTTTAGGTTTCATTTTCATGTCATGTTACGTTTCATGTTTAATCTTGTTACAATGTATTTTCTAGTCTTGTCATGTCGCGTTATATAGTTTATTCATGTCACAGTTCGCAAACTTGTTATGTCACGATTTATGTTTGTTTCATGTTAAGTTGTTCCGTTCATTCATTAGCATACACTTTTTTGTCTTTCCACAAACCTTGCGTTCATGCTTTCTCTCTCCCTAGCTGTCACTCACGCTTCCCTAATTGTTTCATTTTCCTGTGTCTTCTTACTAATCATGTATCATGGCATTTACTAATTTACTAACGCTAGGTCAGGATAGGTTTATTACAAACGATTACTAATTATCTTGTTAACTTGTCAATCCTCCACACCTGATTTCCATTTGCATGCTGCTCTCAAGCTAATTGTCTGTACCTGTCTACACCTGCATATAAGCTCAGTGTTCATGTCATGTCTTTGCAAAATTGTTGGCTCCTGTTCATCAGTGCACTTTTAAGCGGTTTTGTCAAGCCATTGTTTACCCGTTACGATCCAAGCCTGTTTACCAACCAAAGTTATTGACTTCTGTTTTGTTGACCACTGCCTGCCTGTACCACAAACTCTTGCCTGCTGTCTTTGTGCTTTTGCCCCCGCGGAGTGGACTTCGGTCTTGACTCTTGTACCGCCGTGGACTCTGAGCCTGCCTACCTTCGGTCTGCACTACTGCACCGCTAACAGCTTTCCTGGTTACTGGACTTTTTGCATGGTGTACCGATTTTGAGACTGCCTTCTCCCTCGGCACTGTACTTTAGTTTTGGCTAGATTAACTGTCTATGAACTTTGCTTGTTTTCGACTACATTCATTGGACAATCCCTTAATAAAGCCCTGATGGGACTTTTCACATCTTTGTTGTCCGAGTGGTGCATTTTGGGTCCAACCCCCACGCACCCGTCTCAATGCAGTTCAATCTGAATATGTAGTTAGGCAGATTAACTCTCCATTAGCTAGCTGTAAAAACACAACCCTATGGGGGGTGATTCTGGCTAATGTAGGAAAATAAGACACTGGAGCTCACTCAAAAGAAGCCTGACAGGATGGCAACTAGGGATGCTATTGATTAATCAAATCATTAGTGTAGCATATGAAGCAGCTTTTAATTTACACAGAATAAGAGCAATCAAGAAATGGTTGACTTCCTCCAATACTCTTGGTAACAGTATAGCTGATGGCAAAATAACTGCAAAAACACTAGCAAAGTTACAAAGCCCCTTAAAAACGACTTGGAAAAGCTTTGTAACTTAACATAGCTTAACGTAAACTTAAATACAGACACACCATAAAGGAATGTTTGCTATATTCTGCCCATTATTAACATTCGATGGCATATCTAGTCTATTAACTGGAGTTAGCAGAGTGATTAAATCAAATTAGTGTTCCATCGCCACGATATGCATTGTTAACAGTAACAGTTACAGCAGGTATTCGTTAATGGGGAATGAAGTGCTCAACGTTGGCCTGAGAGTGTCCTTGTGTATCGAACGTTAGATGAAGGGAAAACAGTGAAACATAATAAACCAAAGTAAGAAAGGATAAGAAATTAAGCAATGTTATAAATTGAGCTACCAGAATAGGTAGGTTAACATTAATTATTGCACAGGATTAGGTTAGGTAGCTAGATAGGTGCAATCTTCCAGAACGGTGCAAGTTAACATGGCTAACTTCATCCTACAGGGAATGAAAGTTAGACGTTTGGTCAACCTAGCTCTTGACTAAAATTGTAGCCAACATTCGCAAACATTTAGCTGTGACGGAGCTTATCCACTGAACTACAATCATGCATTCAAAAGATATGGCTCTCCAAAAGTGAGGTTCCCGTATGGCCATAGCTCAGTTTCACAGCTTTCCGGTTTAATTCCGGCATCATAGTCAGCAGTAAGGGGATCTTGATTCAAAATGAATGTTCAATACAACAATGAATAAAGTGAATATAGCAAAACCTTATTATATTCCCTAATATTAGCATATTAGCACACATCTTATTCATGCTTAGCTTATGGGTTCATATCTCCAGGCTTCCCACCTTTTGAATCAAGCAACTACCAACCTGGTCAATTTATTTTTGTATTGATGTGTATTGCTTTTATTGAAAGTGCTCATTAACCTCTGTTGAGAAATAGCAATGTGTGATATATTAAAGCAACTATAAATATCCGTGAATGGCTTCAAACTATGGCTGGGCGATATGGCCTCAAATTTGTATCACAATTCATTTTGAACACACATCCCGATGGGGATCTGGAACTACTCTGGTTTTTATCTTTTAATCTCGTCCTTGGTGATATCTTCATAAGCTGTGATATTTATTAGATTACAGCTGAGCTACTATGAATTTTATAACTAGACAGCTGCTATAGCTACAACTAGGCCTACTACGAGAATATCTACAGATCAATTGACAGATAGCTATGATTTCTACGCCCATTTATGTGGCCATTACCAGACAATCTGACCCCACAGGCCAACATAGAAAATCTATTATGACATGCGCAGAAGGGGTTCCCTGTCATACTGCCCCGCTGACAGATAATTGCCTGTCTTTTAACTTTTTTTTTTGTAAATATGCCCTCTATACTATAATCAAAATATACTTGCCATCTAATTTCTTCAGGTGAATGAAGTAAATGGTTATTTGGTTAATCGGTTGCTCGTTTGAAATTTTTTAATTGGATAATGCAAATAAAAAATTCAGAATATATATATTTTAATATAAATAAATACAAATATTTTTTAAATAATTTGTTAAAACCACATGCATAAATTACATCACACCTCCTGAACGCATGAGAGCTCACTCATCCATGGCATACAAAAACAGTAAAATTATTGACATGGGTTACTGGTCAGGCGTAAATGTGCCCAAAATTGCCAATTCATTTTTCTATGGGTCAGATATGGGCAATGCCACAGTAATGTCAACCTGAGCATGTTCCCAATTAAATTTAAATATACACATTTACATTAAAGGTGCATATTTAGGGGTACAGCTCTAATTTCCGATTGTATTAAACGGTTATGTTATTAGCATTACATTGCAGGATTTCAAGTCATAAAAATATGGTCTTTTCAGTCAACTACATGGCTTTTTGAAACTTGTTTCACTGAACTTGTTTTTTCACTCTGCCCCCTAGTGTTTTTTTATGAAACTGAAAAGCAACTAAGGCATGTGAATCAAATTCAAGACCTTTAACTTTTAATTGATAATTCTAGAATCATGTAAAGTCTCCCCATGAGGCTGACAGCAACCGCTAATATGACGTCACGTTTTTGAGGAAATGTTTCTGTAAAACAGACGTTTGAAATAGGATTGCATAAAAAATCTTTCACTTTTTACATATCTGTGATGTGTAAAGGTTCCTTTTTTCTAATTGTCAGTATCTTTTAGAACATCCTTTTTGAATGGACGTGACAGTTAAGGAAGCACTGAAAAATAATGGATACGGCATTCTGATTTGCCTTGCCAACCATGCCAATGAGAACAAATTGAACAGATGTGCAGAATTTTTTCACAGCTAAAATACCCAACAAATATCAATGTCGGCAACTTTCATTACAACGCAATGCATTTAGAATGCATGAAAGTAGTCCGGTTATAGCTGACCTGGTGACAAAAATATGTTACTGTAGGCCACATTGTATTGAGTTAGGCTACACTTTGCATTGTTGGAAATATAAGCAGACCGTGACAGATAACCGTGAAAGATGTTTCAAACATAACTTAATCGAGTGTTTTAACACAGCAGTAATAACATAAATTACAACACGAGTTATTGAGTTGAGAATGCATTACACATGCATGACACTTTGTTATAGTTCAGTCATTGGGATGTTCAGCATGCATTACACATGCATTACACTTTGTTATAGTTCAGTCATTGAGATGATTAGCATGTAGTAGCCTACATGCTCATATTTTAAAGAGATCAGAAGACCCCATCCTCAAATCAGGTGATGTCCCGACCCACAGTTTGGGAACCGCTGCATTAGGTAATAGCCTAATGTTTCATTTCCGTTTGGCGATGGTGAGCTAGTGAACTTTTCTTTGGCGATGATGCAGTTTGCTTTTAGTTGCAGCAGGCAATTTTAGGCCGCGAGAAGAATTTTTTTTTCTCAACAGGGACTACTTTTTCCTCCCGTTCCCATTGTGTTTCAATTAATACATTTGTTTCTAAACTAAAAAGAAATTGTTCTTAACTAAATTATTTTGGCAAGTTAGCCATGGTATAAGTGGGATAATACTCTATGAACAAGTCAGTTATGAGAAAATAATTACCCTTCAGGTTGGAAGACCCCACGGGGCAATTATTTCCTCATAACCGTCTCGTTCATGGGGTATTATCCCTTACTTAATAAAGTAAGACTTTAAAGAACGTCCGTTCATTGCAGTGGCGTGTCCCATTTTTAGAGTGCTTTTGGGTAAAATTCTTTAATGCTATCTAGCTTGCAGTACCTACTGTCAATGCATTGACACAGCTAGCATACTGTAATGGTGTGCTGCAATACTGAAGCTGACATTTGGACTGAAATAATGCAATGTCGTTTAGGCTATTTCTATTTGGGAAACTGTGCAAATGTCAAAAACAACAAACCACGTGAAAATCTTATCATCCAACACTCAATTTTGTCGTTTGCCCCGATAGTTTCCTTCAACCACAAACCAAGTTTATTTTCGAGTAATCTTTTTAATATGCAGATCTTTACACAAACAGAATACAAATAAAGAACACAATATTTCAGGCCAAAAGTGGGAATACAGTAGACTACACTAGAAACAAATCTCAATCAAACAGAATTGTTTGATTACAAATCTAAAATTGTGTAGTACAGAAAATGTATTTCCCAGATATTATGGAGCTCACCGCACGTATAAAGTGCTGTAATTTATCCAAGGTGAAACCAAAATGGTAAAATCCCTACAGTAAATGGTTTGTCCCAATCATCCTGTTTAAGTCGCTTTGTAGTTATACATTTTTCAGGTCTTATGTTGTCACAGTTAACCATAAAATTAAAAAATAAATATATATAGAATCCTTGGGAGATTTGATATTTAAAAAAAAAGGTCTTTTCACCATTTGCTGTCTGAATTGTTCCACACACAAATTAATTCCATTGTAATGTCAACCAGAGCATACAAAAATAAAGTCACTTATTTACTGCTTAAACCACATTAACACTTGCTTGTAACACTTGTTCCGAACAATATATTTCGGTAAGCATATTGTTTGACATGCCTCTGACCATGTTTTTTTTTTTCTTATTATTTCTCTGCCTCATAATGGCTTCCTTGACTGTCATTGGCGTAACTCTGATCTTCATGTTGACAAACACCAATAACAGACTCCAAAGGCAATCAAAAGCCTAGAATCAAGAGTAGATAGTGAAAGATCTTATACCTGCAGTATGCAGCAATTAATACACCTGACTAATCAGAAACAGGGAGAAACCAACTGTGCAATTATTTCGGTCCAATATACCATGTATAAAAAGGGATGTCATTCCAACATGGATCATGCAATATGGCTGTAAATACCCTAAAATTAAAGATGACAGTTTATGAATATCATTTAAAAGGCAATTAGGCAACATGTTCAATAAAGTGCAACATGCATCCTTACAATCCTTACAAAATTTACAATTTCATTATTTGCATGAAAAGTGCCATTAATGTGGTATTTTAGTAATATTATTAGACAACTATAACTGTAGAATTATCAGTGTTCATACTGCTTAACAGATTGAGATGTAACAAAGAGCAACAGCTGATTGCACAGGCTTGCAGTCTTAACAGTGGTGGCCACTAGGAGTGAGCTGACAACATCGCTAAGGTATAGCTAAAAGTGGTCCAGACCAACCTTACGAAAGTACGACGTACAGAAGGTGTACTTAGCTAAGATAATTTTGGGAAACGCACTGAGGTCTTCCTTCACTATTTCCTTTGCAATTACTTCTTAATAAAGTCCCAAAGAGTTGATTATGAGAACATGCCTAAATGCCCACTACTATGTTGAAAACATTCAAAACCATTTGAAATGGTTTTCTAAATGTCAAAACTAACATTCAGAACCATTTCAGATGACAACAAATGGTTTAGGATAGAATTTGATTGGAAAGTAGATGCGCAAACAATGTGCAAACATCCATAATGCAATGGCGACACACCCATAATGCTGATGCATCCATGACACGTTTTGTGTCAAATTTACAACAATATTTACTGAACAATATTGTGGGTGCATTACCATTTTTTACGTAAGGGAGTAATTTTTCTTTTTTTCATTTTGTTTGTCATTCTGTGACACATCCATCAATAACAATGGAATTGCCCGTATCAGCTAATGTCATTAGTATCATGTGTATCTTTACACAATGAGAAAGTGCACTCAGAATACTCCTTTACAAATAAAATGACACAATTCTTTTTTTTTGGGAGATATGACCACTCAAAATTGGTCCCCAGTGACCAAACTTGTTGGCCATTTTAGGGCCAAATATCTAAACAAAGGTAGAAGCATGTTTTCAGAGGCAGGATATGAATTCTACATTTAGTGCTTTTCCTTAAGTTAAGTACTTGTTCCTAAGTTATGTACCTGTAAAAATCACAAAATACCACAAAGAGTTCTTCATGCAAAACCAAAGGGAGTATGAAGCTCAGGTATTCAGGAGTTCTATATCCCATCATTATCTACCAACACGCAGAACAAGAAACAAATCTGAGTGGTGCTGTGGTGCTGTGGTGCAACCACTTGGCTTGCAACGGCCCATGAATATAACAAACATTTCTGAATTCCTTGATACAAACCCCTTGTACCCCTGCCACAACCCATCCCCAACCCCCGGGAAACATGTAAAAGAATACAAGTTTAATAAAGAAAGTGAGTAATCAAATACAAAATTATTTGTTATTTCCATCCCTATTGTAAATACATTGGAACACTTCTCCAATGTGAAATTGTGCAATTTACATTCTTAGTTTTGGCAAAATGGAAGAAATACAATGTCTCAAAAACATAAAAATAACTGCTGTAAAAACAAAATCAACTATTTAAGAATTGAGTATGTAGCAAAGGTAAGGATAATATACTAAACAATATATTAATCACATATTAATCATATTTATTACATATATTTCCATTAAATTACCAAGATAAATTTAAGCTGGCTTCCCCCTGTTTAAAAAAAAATAATAATAATATGCATTAAATTAAATAAAAAATTGAAATGAGAATAGTAATACTTGTATTTACTTCAAGCCTTGGTTTCAAATGTCCAGCATCGATATTGTGCCATTTAGTTACATTCTAAGTAAAACAGTATTAATAAAATGGAAGAAAGAAACATTACTGCATACACTGCCTCAACAACATAATATAACTGGTACAAACAATAAAAATAAAAATAAAACCTGTTTTAATACTTTGCAAATTAAACACAGACACATGCCTGAGCTAAAGTGTGTGGCTGTGATAAGGATAATATATTAAACACAGCATATTAACTACATATAATTACATATATTTATTAAACACATTTTTGAAAATGATAAATATTAACTATGCATTAAATGAAATCAGATAATACTAATAATTCTACTTCACAACAAAATTTATAATCAAACCAATGCTAAATGTACGTCTAGGCTATTCTTACCTGTCAATAACCTATCAGAAAACAACAAATACTTTCAACAAATATGTTCAATAGCTAGCTAACTTACCTAGCAAGCTAGCTGGCTAGGCTAACACAGCCAACTGACACACTGGATTCACAATACCAATTCCTAACTCAGTATACTCAGTCAACAAGCTTGATAACTTGAGTGTATTTCAAGCAATAAAATGCTCGTTCATAATGGAGCCTTGTTATTGGAAATGCGCCACTGCATATTTTCCAGTGGTAACCATTGAGCAATTAAAGTCAGTACGTAACGTTAGCTACATACGAGGAGTGGTGAGGAAAAATAGTTCCTTGGCAGAATGCGCTTTTGTGGCTGCACTTTATGTTCCAACTACAGCAGCAAGCAATAGCCAGCATCGTTTCAAAGGGGGAGATATGGCCAAGTTCCCTGGATTTCTAAATAATTCCATATGTGTATATCGTAGTTTGCATTTGCGTTCACATAAATATCTGAAAATGGAAAACCTGTTTTTAAAAACGCGTTTCCTGAAACAGCGCAATCGTACTGCTAATAAGTACGGCGTCCTGCTGCCTCAGTGCCTCATCACAATGCAATATTCGCTTAGCATGTCGCTTAACATTAGCTAGGACAATGAAACGCGCGAATTAGAACCATGCACAGTGCCACACGCCATATAAAGTAAATTTTAAATATCAGACTCACCTTTACTCTCTATATAACTGACAGTTACAACATCAAACCTAAAGGCAAAACAGTAAAATTATTCGCGGGCTTACCACCCACTGAAAAAAATAACTGCGCCAAGTGGGCAGACGTTTTCCCTTCTCTTTAGCTCGCACTGGTGGAAGCATCCTTTCGTCACTTCCTCTGTTGCAGTCAAGCAAGTTGATTGGTAGCGATCTTTGCAAAAGGGCGGAGGATTGAACAACGTCATTAAAGATGTCCTACTTGCTAAATTAAACCTTTGTCGTTTTTGTTCATTACAAAATGAATTTGATTGATAAAAATATGTATGCAATGGTTAAAATAACACCAGAAACAAATTGTTGCTAAATATTTTAAATACAGTTAATGTATTTAATAGTAAAGGCACTATGTGAATATAAAGGAAACTGCCATGTGCTTTTAGTTTAACCCACAGATGGGTGACCATTTTGTTTTTCTAGAAGGCTATTTTGTGTTGAAGAGACAAAACAAATCATTGTAGTGTTCAACTATATAAATAGACATTATATACCAGAATGTAGTTGACACCCATCATCTATGAAAACATACTACTTAAAAAAATAAGAGTTAACATTGAGTTATGCTAGCATCATTTAGTTAACTTGGGCAAAACATTTTGTATCTTCACCCCATGTCAATGGGGACTGAGAGACAATGGTTTTAAATAGGCAATTAAGCAGTAGGATGATTTACTAGACAGCTAGCTAAATACCATGTTTGATATAGCCTAATTAGCGAGACATTTTTTAGTTTATCGCTGGTTTTCGTGGACATGAAGAGACCAAATTTACATATATGCTACTGCTAGGCTAGCAAGGTAGCTAACCAATCTACCAAGCTTCTGATGTAAATTTGTTGATTGATTGATCATTATATCACCCTCCTGCTACATTAGTAAACACATGTTGAGAGTTTTTGTACCTGTAAAAAGTTATAAATTATATATATATGAAGACAAATTCTATTCACATTTTATTAATTTCAGTTCATCTTTCAAAAGCGGCATGTCCCAAAACTGATTGAGGCCAGCGACTCTAATTGTAGATCTACACAACAGTTAATTGTTTTGTGTCCATAATTGTTTTTACATTGATGTAGTTTGGTAAATTCTGTATTTCAAAAATGTAAACAAATAAACAGCTAAATCAACAGGGCTGGGCCGGTGAGGGTATTTTGCATTCATTCCTTTCTTCACGGTGCAATGTTCAATCATTATGGTAACAGGATATACCACCTGAAAGTGTTAAAACTCATTTTGTAACATGTAGGTGGCAAAACAAGCATGGGGGGACCTCACCTTCTCTGCACTTTGGAAATCCAACAACTACAAGAAATCCGGTAGGGCTAATGTCAGTGTTCTTTTCATGCAAGGGTCCAGCGAACCTAATGCTTAATAGTTTCTAATGGAGGAATTATCATTGTTGACCGTTTCGCTGCTGCATACTTCTAAAAAAGTTATGGTACATAGGAATTCAATTATTTATGTTTTGTATAGGCACTCTGGAACGCCGTGTGCTCATGTACAAACTTCTCTGACCACTAACTGTAATGCGTATAGACATTCTCCCCATCCGTGCACAATTAACTAGAGTTAACTAGTTAACTGAACTTCTGTCAGGCAAAGAACTGACTACATGCATGTTATTGAAGTAATGACTGAAAAGCATTTTAGGTAATGACATTTTGTTTCCAACAGTATGTATTTTGTTAGGCTTGCATAAAACAACACAGCATTTTTTTCCCTGCGTAATGAAACCATAGTATTTTCAATACGCTTCAGCAAAAACAGTTATTGAGATTTTATGCCAGAAAAGGTTGACGTTTTACAACAGAAAATTTATTTTTGCGTTGTCTATGTCTAAATAGAAGACTTCCTTTGGTCCTCTAAGGAATCTCTTGCCTGATTGAATATTTCTGAGGAAGACAGTGAAAACACCTTTGGCTCAACAAGAGAGGGCATTTTCAGTGACATGACCCCATTTTATATAGGGTGCGCATCTGATTACAGTACATTCTCAAAATATTTTATTATTTTTCAGAAAGCTTATAAATAAGGAGCCAGCCTGCTTTTGAATAATAAATAGCATGTGAAATTGTGGAATGTGTTTGACTTTTACAAAAACTTCAGTCAATGGCCCTCAATGAATATATTTGTATACATGATGTTGTCATTGTTGTACTTATTTTGTATGATCTTCTCGACCTGCTACAGTGTGAGAAGAGTGCAAGGAGAGGGAAGTTGAGACAGGCGGGGGGAGTACAAACATTTTTATACTATGCAACACTTTTTTCAGGATAAAAAGTATTGTGTAGTATAATAAGCAAAATCCAGGATTTTACATCTCATAAAGTATAATGTAACATACCCTCCTTTTGGAGTATCCAAATGTCTTTATAGCTTAGAAAAAACAATGCGGAATTCTCTTTTTTGGTGATATTATCATTTTTTCCAATGTTGTGGCTGTGGCTGTGTTATAATCGCATCAGCCACAGACACAATAATCTGTATCCATTCAAAAACAGAACATCTTTTCAGTGAGAATAAAAGCTTCTGTAACTTTGCTTTAGTAATATTTACAGTAAATCTTTCCAAAATCAGACTTTTGGAAAACAAAACCTTTCAGAAGAGACCAGGATTATGCCTGTTGTGAAAAGGGTTTGACTACAGGCATAATCCTGTAACCATTTTATTTTAGGTATGTCATTTTCAAGCTTGTGTCAAGAAAAGGGGCGATACTTAAGGGGTTACAATGCTCCTTCCTTTACCCAGCTATCATTAAAAAAGTTCTACATGATTTTCATTAATATTTCTTTCATTAATATTATCATCTCAGCATTAAACCTAATAGATCATGGTCATATTTTAGGCTAGATTGCATTTTTAAGAGTAAAAATAAGTAGCTTATACTTTTCATTTTTAAGAATAAAATTTCAGTAGGCTATTATCTGTATACTTCTAATCTAATGCAAAGTGTTTTGTTTATGACTTTTTGACATTTGTATTCCTTCAGCATATCTTTATAGTCTTATTTATTGACACAGATGTTTTTCTTTAAATTGGGGGGATCAGAAGGTAGGACTAAGGTCAAATTTTTTAATTGTTTTCACATAATTTACTACTTATGGCAAAACTTATGTCAAATTTGTTAATTCAATCACAAAGAGAGACGTCATAAAATAACCATTTGATTAAGGGTGAATTACGTACTATCTTGAGGCTACTTCTGGTCGTTTAAAGGGCAATTTGATAGGATTTTCATATTATACATTCAGATTATGTCATTTTGACCTATGAAGAACTGGCCTGCATTTAAGTGTTGCTGTGTTGATAATGTTGATAAACAAAGCCTTACAGGTAAGATGAACATGTGCGTCAAGGCTGAGGGCATTTAAGCCAGGCAATAGATTATTTATGTTATGAAATATGCTATTTTCCATTGCTATGTGTCGTGGGATCAAATAGGCCAAATATGAATCATTTATAGGTGACCTGCACATTAATATGTCCAGTGTTAATTCAACTAGGTCCAAATGAGTCCTGTAGGGACTACATGTACTCTGTGAGAGTTGATTTAACCCTGAATATTTGATATATATTCTACATTTTCACTGACACACGTCCCGTGAATATTAGCCTTTCGTTGATGAAAATGACACATGCTTACATTGCATAGATAAAGAAACCCCTTTCCATTCCACGAACCGTTTTAGACTACTGTTCGTCAACAGCGCTACATTGTTCTTTACGCGCGGAAGAGAGAGCGTAATCACTCCGTAAGCTGAAGAGAGACGTTAATCTTTTATTTTAAGTTGCTTAGACGAAATCTATTCTTAGCCAAGTCCATAGCATTACGGCATCCTCAGCAAAACTCCATTGTAACTCGGCGAGAGCTCGGTTAATCGAAAACAGTTTTCCTATGTTTTGACAGCTCTGGGCGGCGGGTACGATGTGGGGAGCAGTTCATTATTCCGCGGTTGCCAAGTATGGCGCTTTAACTGCAGTTACAGTCCTCAGTAAGTCACGGCCTTTGTATTGTTTTCATACTGCGTTCAGCAATGGTTTGCAACTAGGCTAGATGTATCGAATGTTAGTTTCAGTTACATGCAGCCTATACATCGGCTATAGGTAGTCGGCTTAAAACAAGGACTGTGTTCCATGGATGGATTTTGTAGAATATAGTGGCATACATAATCAAGCTGTATAATTATGCTAGTTCAGTTGTTCTTTAAAAGCAAACAATGACGGTACAACTTCATCAGCCGCACATGGCTACCTACCTGAATGATTAATTAATGAATTAATTCATTCATTTTTGTGTTGAGTAAACAAATGTATTAATTTTGTCTTATGAATCTCACAAGAATAAGTTAAGAGAGATGTGGGTACAGTACATTCAGTCTCACTACATGATTTTCATTATAATAAGCTCTAAGTTTTATTTTGCTTTTGTATACAGATGGATCGGTGCAATTATCTGTAATAGTTCATCTTTTTTTGTTCAAATCATAAAAAAGAAAATGAATTAATGGGATCAATTGGTTATATTGCACTGTGTATTGGTGCAAGTTCACAGTTCATTGTTGCAAATTCAAATCCTTAAATAAGGACAATATGAGGCCATGAATGCTTGTACATAATAAATTATGCTTTACTTTTAGACACTATGTTATTCAATTATCTTGCAAAGTGGCAATCTGACAGCGCACCCATATTTAGCCATGTAGCTGTTTGCATTCTATAAAAACTGGAAAAATGAAATTTCTGCTGTATAATTAGATGAGCATAGATAACCTTTAGGTGTAGATCTCTGGAATGTTTTTGAAGGTGGGGGAGAAAAACCAATGTGATCACATGGAAACAGTGCACCAGTGCAATTATCTTGAAAGGCCATTTGTGCACAGTGGAACAATGTATTGAACCACCTACACCATGAGCAGCTCATTGTCTTTTTTTAAAACCAGGTCCTGAAGGCTTTCATTTGCGTCTGTAAAAATGTGAAAACATTGAGACTCACACACTTGCTGTAATGTTCCAAAATCAACATTTTACAATAGGCCAATTTGTGTCAACCTATAGTTTGGTGGGCTACATTTTTTAAACAGGCAAATGAGCAGTATTCACTTCTTGTTCTGATGAAGGCTTGGTATAGCAGAAACATCAACTCAACTGTTAGATCCAAAATTTAGATACTCCAAAATTTAGATTAGTATTACAAGAAATGTGCAAGTTTCATTGCTTTCACAATTCCAAGGCTAATCCTTTTGACACTGCACCTTGTGCTATTTTGCTGGTGTGCGTGTGTCTCTACGGCCATTTAATTCGCTTATTTTACTCATCCAGGCATATTTCTGCTGAGGAAGTGGATTGCGGGTGGGGTCTGCTGCAGCCAAACCCGCCTGTATGGGAAGATAGTGTTAATTACTGGTGCCAATACTGGTATTGGGAAGGAGACAGCAAAAGACATGGCCCTTAGAGGTGAGGTGTGAAATGTTCCATAAAGTTGTAATACCCTATAATACTTACAGCAAGACCCTACTTAGGGAGATATCTACGTGTTTTAGGTGCACGGGTGGTAATGGCATGTCGGGACCTGACCCGGGGAGAGAAGGCCGCGGCTGAGATACGACGGTCAACCCGGAATGGGAACGTTGTGGTGCGGCACTTAGACTTGGCCTCCCTGTACTCTGTCAGGCAGTTTGCCAAGGAATACATTGCCACCGAGGACCGGCTGGACATACTTATCAACAATGCTGGTGAGGCTGTGTTATGAAGATGCATGGATGCGAGTATGTGAAGGATAGTTTGGCATCCGTCATTTGGCAGTGCCAGAGGTACCCCCAATTTAGGTGCGTCTTTACCCGTAATTGTTATACATTTCTTGAGCGATTGAATTAAATGTTGGTTTTCAATGAGAATATTTAGACTGTTGCACAGTAACCTCCAAATAATCACGATTGCTGATCATGAGCCTATTTGTTTTCTATACTTATCAAACAGTATTTATATGGAAGTATAATTTCAAATGTGCAATGAATTTAAAACCAACATACTACTTATATTTAACATATCTGATCTGCTATCAGTGGAAGGAAGGGAAGGGCAGCCTTTCTTAAATTTATGGTTTAAAATGTTTTGAAAAGATTGTATAACTTGTGTCTCCCACAGGTGTTATGATGTGCCCCAAATGGCTGACAGAGGATGGCTTTGAGACACAACTAGCTGTCAATCACCTGGGGCATTTTCTGTTGACCAATCTCCTCCTGCCAAAAATAAAGCTCTCAGCTCCCAGTCGTGTTGTGAATGTGTCCAGCATAGCGCACAGGGGCGGTAAGTCTCTCCCTTCTCACAAGCCACCTTACTTGCACTTTAAGTACTGAGTTATGGTTTTTTGTCATTCATCTTGATATTGAGCTTCATCCATTTGGTGAGAGGAAGAGCTAAGAAGTGGCATAACCTTTGGCTATGAATGTGCCTGTGATCTGTTCATATCTTGCCACAGGAAAGATCCACTTTGATGATCTTAGCTTTGAAAAGACACCATACAGCGCAGTGGCTAGCTACCGGCAGAGTAAGCTGGCCAATGTGCTTTTCTCCAGGGAACTGGCACGGCGGTTGAAAGGTGTGTGGCTTTATCATTTTATTCTCCTCACGCTAATAATGAATGAACTGAATTACTGAATTTGATAATATATTATCTTCTTAAGGACTTTAGTCTTGTGATCTGTACAAAACCATGAATCAGCATAAACACATGGCTATAAAAAATGCACAGTGCTAGCATTTTATATAAAATGAACAGAAACATTCAGAGATTTGTTCAAACTAAAACAAAATCTGGACACTGGATAAACGTTTATACTGGAGGAAAATGTATGATACCTTTTGCAAAAAGGACTATAACCAAACATGAAGGTTTCTTGCCTCCCAGGTTTCAGCAATGAAACATTTACCTGAAAGCACACTAAGTGTATTTCTTGCCTTTTATCAGTGGTGACGTAAACAAACCCATAGGATGTAGACACCTTGTATGAGCTGTTTGCAGTTGGGGTTTACGGGAACACTTGTGCACAATGGTATATCGATGGACAATACAAGACATCCATAAAGGGTGACCCGGTGTGGCCACAAACTTAAAATGCTGACATTAAAAGTGATGACATTGAGAAAGAGGAGACCTCCCGTTCGGGCAAAGCCCTGACCGCTTCCCTCATGAGCATCGGCGAACAGAGGGAAGCGCAGGTGTGGTGGCTGAAGCTCGATGCTGTTCCTCAGGCACGGGGGTCACGTCATACAGCCTGCACCCTGGGGTGATCCGCACCGAGCTGAGCCGACACGTGGAGACGTGGTTCCCCCTGCTGAAGGCACTGCTCACCGCTCCCTCCATCCTCCTGATGAAGACCGCCAGAGAGGGCGCCCAGACCTCCATTTACTGCGCCGTGACTGAGGGACTGGAGGACAGGTCAGGGTGCTACTTCAGGTACGTCAGCGGGGCCACCAAATCTTTTGAGTGCGCCACCAGATGAAAAAGTTAGACTGGAGCCCTGCCACATTTTTTATATCATCAGAAAATTAAGTTTGTTCACTGATTAAATTGTTTATAATACTTATTATTATTAATAATATTATTTATATTGTTTACCTGTGTTTATCTATGTTTTATATACTGTATGTTTATAATGCTTGTAATTATTTATCTATTTCAAATATAATTAATTATTGATTATTGATAGAATAGATCGGAATTTCATACATTTATGTAGTTTAATGGCAGGCATGGTGACAAACTGAGCTAGACTACAAAACGATATATTCCACTGTCAGATTAATCAAATGGGCCCAAGTCCTTATCTTTGTTGTAGCCTTAGCACTTGAAATTGTACTTCCCTCTAGGGTCTTTCAGCACGCGTTCAGCTTCTGCCCAATGCCAAGAATGTAGTAACAATCACTCAGCACTACCTGACTGAATCCTCGTATTGTCCAGGTGTGCTGTCGGACAGTTTGCAGTGAAGGGCTTGTGTTGGTGCGTAGTGTGTGACGTGGGCCCTGGGTCTCTGTGTCTCAGTGACTGCGCTGTGAAGGAGCCTGCTGCTGAGGGGAGAGATGACCTGGCAGCCCTGAGGCTGTGGGAGGTCAGCTCACGACTGGTGGGCCACACAGAAGAGCACTGACCGACTCTGCCTTCCTAAAGCCTTGCACAGAATACCAGGCTCTGCTCTTGGCACAGCTTCACTCTTCGCTCTGCTCTGGCTGCTGAGGCCCTGCTACTACTTACCTTTACATAATTACACATAATTGACACATTTATTCTGTCTAATCCACTGAGCTGTAGCATGGATATGCAATCTAGTTCACCACCTTTAGTATGTGTGGCACATGAATATGAGTACACATTGAATGCCATACCACAAGAAATATGTGGAAGTAGTTTAACAAGTATTGCAATTGCGCAATTTTGCACCTTTCTGGAGACTCAAGGTGATGTACAGTGATCCACAGATCTAACAGGTCCAACAGCATGCCATGTTTATCGGAATGTGATTATAGTCAGATATAAGCCTGTGACAATTTCACATCCACTGCAGGAAAACATCATGAAATTCTCATTTTCATTTGCTATTAAGTCACAATCACTGTCAGCGGAATTTGTTCTTCTGATCTATGTTAGCCATGCATAGCTTTTACCACTAGAGGGTGGAAGAGTCAAATGATTCAGTGCATCATTAACCCAGGGTCTCAAGAAGTGAGTCAGTGTGTTGCGACTGAGTAGATATAAGATTGTATCCTGTTGTCTAAAAATGCCCTGTATCCAAAATGCAAATCAATATTTAGTAGATGGATTGTACTGGAATCTTATATTCACTGTGTCCCCTAAATCACTTAAACAAAGGGGATCTACTGATGGTCATGAAAAGAAACTCAACAATATGTGCCTGGCAGTGTTGAATAAATGGGAACGGCAAACAAGCAAATTTATTTTACTGGCTCCAAGAAAATGTGTGAAATTGAAGGTTAACATACAACAGACAGGTCTGTTATCACAATTACTGGACCACCTAATGTTTCTAAATTTGGTGCAACTCAAAACCAAAACTGAGAATTTAGTAAGAGTTTTTCAGAAGAGCAAACCAAAACCAAAATGTCCCCTTGAAAATCCTTTGGACCCCCATCCCTCTTGAATAATCTCTGCAATGAACAACAGTGCAGAACACTGTGGCCTGTCTACTATATATCCGATTAGTCTAGCTCTTCAGAGCTGGATTCACAGTTCTGTCACACATAAATTGCCTGGTTATTATGTTAAGAGTTTATGACCACTTTTATGTTCGGGGTCAAATTGACCCCAACAGTTTAAATAAACGCAAGATTATGCAAAATAAATCTTCTTATTGTCTCCCAAATTACTAGCCTTTTATCCATAAATATGAAAAATCTGTTAGAAACACCTCAGGTACAGGAAGTGAAAGTAAGTGCCACCAGAATCATCCACAAAGAAATCTGAGATAAAAATAGAAATGGTTGTATATTTTGTGACATTTTATACAGTTACAGAGTCAACATAAGCCGGTTGGTAAAGGACTTCTGAAAACGTAGCATAATATTTATTGCATGTTTACTATTTAATCCCACTGAAATAGAACATAAAAATTACAGTATCAAGATTAACTGGTTTTTAAGAGATGTCAAAGAATGGGGTCAAATTGACCCCAAACAATACAATGGTTAATTCATTTTGATCAGTCATATCTAAAAACGTTTTATTAAATGAATTGTGGAGTGCCATTTTTAAATTTTGACAGTGAAAAATAAGAAAACTGGTCCCTTGCCTCAGATTAGTGGCTAATGGCTATTCAATTTCTGAGTGCCTCCTGTTTCGGAGAAATGAAGACCCTGACAACTTACCCAGCTTTTTAAGCCTAACGAAATGGCAGGTAAACCATGCACTTGCAGAGAAGCATTCCTATCGGATTTCAGAATGTCTCTGAATCCAAAAACTTTGTACCCACGATCTGTTTGTCTTGTGAAATCCAGCAGTCAATCCTATTAAGTCATTAAAGGTTTACACACAAAGGTTAGAAGGCACGTTTCCAACTTGGATCAGTGACGTCAAGTTACCAATAATAGTAATGTGTGAGCAAAACAATACTTTCTAAGCCCTGATAGGCAAACCTGTGGGTATCAGTAAACAGCAGTTTTCACCATTAGCACATTGAGGGGAAAAAGAGCATTGTTTAAAAAATATTTCAGTTATTTTATGTCTGCAACATATTTTTTTACTAGAAGAGACACAGAATAGACAATAAGCGATTGAATTTTAAACTGCTTGCTCATTGCATTAACATTGTAACCTATAAGAGTACTTGTAAACTTGAACTAAAATGTAATTTCTCATTGTTAAAAAAGATTTTCTGCATAAGATGGAATTTTAGTCCAAACATTGACCTAGCTATCAAATGGTAGATACTACTTGTTCAAATACATTTGACCATATGCATTGCTAAACACTTCACTGAACATTATTTCACCATAATGTTTGTTATTTCCCAGACTGATTTCTTACCAATGGCAACTCGAAATGTACACAGTAGGAATTAATTTGCAGAACTTAGCTGCAGGACGTAGCTCTGGTACCTATTACAGTCGCTAGTCAGGACTATCACATTGTTCCATTCAGTCCTGAGAAAATATAGCAAAAAGAAGACTCCATTAATTTACCATAGCTATCAGTTTTCTTGTTTGGTTTAATCACAATAACTGTGGTGGGCACCATCTTATGACAAGGTCAGCCAGTCACTTATAGTCTAATGAGATGAATCAAGTAAAGATTCAAGTGCAGTGGCAATCCTCAAGGACGATCCTCACCCTCCCACAACTATCTTTGGGGTAAGAATATATAAGGCACGGCTTCAATGTATGTGCCAGAGCTGAACAAGCTGTCATAGTAGGTGAGATAAAGCCAGGCAATGGCTGAGTCAGAGATGCAGCAGGAACTAGCCTGCCAGCATGACATCTACAACAGACAGCAGATCAGTGGCACCTTGCAGTGTAAAAAGATCAGTAGCACCTTGCAGTGTGAAACTATGTTTATACAGATTGTCCTTAGAGATCCCACCTCCAGCACACACACATACACACGTATTCATACACACTTCCTACTTTCAGAACCTAAGACAGCTCCCCGGTGCCAGCCCAGTCGACTCCTGGGTCACGCCCCTTTCACTGTCGATAGGTGTGCTATTCATTTTTAGATAATGCAGCCTGGCACAGCGGGACCATTGATCACAGGCATTAGGGAAGTAATGGCCCACTCTCCCATTTCTCTCTCTCTCTCTCTCTCTCTCTCTCTCTCTCTCCCCCCTGCTTTCTACCCTGACTCTCTTAAAAAAGTGCACAAGCCCCCAGACAGCCATCATGTTATGAGGGCAGGGTAAAGCAGGAAGAATGTAATTTATTATGCAACAGTATCATACAGTGGAACATAGGTTCTGTACTGTTATGTTTTTTTCTGCTTGTAAGTCAGTGCAGCAGACTAGCGTGTCAGTAGCGTGTCTCAACAATTGCATGAGCTTACATATGCAACCATGTACAATAAGTAATACTGTGCAAATACTGAATTAAACAATTAAAATGTACACGTATAACTTATTGGCAAATCCAGTTACGACTGGCTGCAGACTGACCTGGCTAAACCAGAGCAGATTTAATGAGTGGATGGGAGGGTGAGTAATTGCAGTGGGTTCAGATGATGAAACATTCATACAACACTAGGCATTAATACAGTACTGGCATGTAAAAACAAAGCAGCGAGTCACACATCACAGGCAGTTTGACAATTGGAATAGGAGTATATGCATATAACTGACTAACTAACTAGAGAGCAGAAAGCACAGAGCATATTCTGTTCTATCGGTAGGTAGTATGGACTGGACAGCAGGATCATGTTCACGTAAAAATACACTAAATTCAATTTAGTTTTTGTGCTAGGATGACCTTGAAATGCCAGCTGAAATACTGGCTAAAGCTTAGCAAAAGACACCAACTGCAGTTCTCACTAAAATAGTTCTGTATTGTTAGAATATACATTTATACCAGACAAACAGCAGTTAATTTGGTTGCACTGATTTAAAATTTGGGACAATTTACAATGTTTCTTAGTTTCAGCAGAGCTCATGGCAGTTAGATGAGTCAAACTCTGCTGTCTAATGGCGGTGTGAAGTTAACTTGTAGCTCCTTCCCCACCTCTGTTGGAGAAGAAGATTTAATTTCACCCTTAATAAGCCAAATAGGC
Source organism: Conger conger (assembly GCF_963514075.1). NCBI lineage: Eukaryota > Metazoa > Chordata > Actinopteri > Anguilliformes > Congridae > Conger > Conger conger. The sequence goes on from NC_083760.1 coordinate 74,092,636, forward strand.
CTTTGTGGGACCTAAATCAGTCAATGGTTAATATTACTCATGATTCAAGCATTTTAACGGCCATAAGCCTTGGAGATATTCCTTATCCGGGAAAGCTGAGTTTTAAGAGTGGGAACAAAGTGTCCAGTCTTTTTCAAAGATCAGAAAAAGGGTTCAGATGAAAGAATGTGTCCTTATGACTTACTGGACAGCAGAGTCCACTTGTGACGTACTTTACTGGATGCTGAAGAAAGAGCGCATAGAATAAGCTGTGGCTTGCTGTGAATACGGTTGGTCATCATGACTTCCCCTCACTATGCAGAGTAGACTACAGGGGCATCTGCTTTTCCCTCCCTCCGAACACTCCCTGATTGTGTAGGCTGTTGGGAAAGCTCTGTGGTTGGGGGTGGGGGGTTACTGGATGGGATGGGACGCCAGCCAAAACTAAGGAAGAATGGGTGAGCTTTGTCTCATGTCCATTAGAGACCTGTGAAGTTGGCTTCAAGGGCTGCAAATGACCCCCCCCCCCATTCCATACTCCCTGCATAACAGTGGAGGCTGACTGTCTGACGGCAGACCCTTCAGGGAATTTGAATAAGCATGCCCTACAGTAATCTGTATTATGCTCTCTACTCCTTTGTGGAATTCTGTCACAATAACATGATACAATACCTACAGTATATGTCATGCAAATGGCATTGCTATCATCTGGGAAAATAAGTACTATTTCTCATTTTCTCAAACACCCTGGACTTTGTGTCCTTCTTCACGAGCTTACAACTGTTCTCAAGGGGTATCAAATCCAGATCAGTATTGAATTAATACCTCAATCAAGGAAATTGGATTAGGCAAATCCAGCATACACAGTGGACCCCATAATCAAGACTGCAGAACAATGGATCAAGGGTCGCTAGCTCTGGCAAATGAAAGGTTTAGAAAGGTTTTTAACAGTTTTAGAATGTAATTGCGTTGTACTTTTTGCTTATCAGTGCTGGTTCAGTTCACTTCAAGTGCTGTGGAAAAACAGATTTGTCCTCAGAAATAGGCACAGTTATGCGCGTGATTTCCCATGGCGGTTGGTTCAGTTTTTAAGCTGTGTTTGAGCAAGGTATCATTGTTTACAGAAACATAGATGGAGGAGAGGAGAGCGATGTTACAGTCCTTTAACTCCCTTGAGTAGGCTGAGGAGTGAATAAAGACAGGACCGGGTCTAGGTCGGGGTTTCAGTATATTAACATATGGATTAGATTGTGACTCTTCCCTGCCTGGGTGTTTATCTGTCTATGGCTGCAAATGGCTGCATGTGGCCTTTATAACCAGGCCTAGATTCTTCCTTCCAGAGGATCAATGCACTTTTGAATTTTTAATGTGATAGTTGAAACACTGTGGTCCATTCCTGCAATGCACTCCAATACCACTGGAAGCACCACAGCAGCATGTGTACATGTAGTGGTGATTGAGACTTGTTGTCACTCTCTGACATCCCACCGAGGACTGAATCTCTTCAAGCCCATTTCTGTAAGGTCCAGTCCATCCATAATGAGAAGCCCCTTTCCCCTGGGGCTTTGTGCTGTCTGCACATAATTTATGAGTCCCGCTCCCCCTACACCAGGGCTGTTCAGGTCAAGGGGTGTCACTTAATGGGGACTGGTAAAAAATAGCCTGGAGGTGGGGCAGGGGGGCTGACCAGCAGTTCAATCACACAGGGATTGCTCTTCTCTCAGCGGGGACAGAGAAACAGCCCAGAGAAAAGTCAGAATATACTCTTAGCTGTTTATTTTAGCAAGATTTGCTCAGGAAGCACAGCAATTGTTGCAAGTGCTGGGGGACCCTGGGGAACTCATTCCCTGGCCCGTCTCTTTGGTGAACCAGATCTACTCCCTCATTTACACTATGGCTGCATTTGCATTTTGACTTTTCTCTGATTACAGTTCTGTGTCTGGCCACTATGTGAATTGGATTATCCTCCCTCACACAATCTGTGTTGAATAAGTAGAGGAGCAGAGCAGCATGAATATTCGTTTGCCAAATGTTTCTAAGCACACATGGTTTTTTGCTGACTCCAGATACACATACACAGACATACACACGCACACACACTCAATACCTGCTTATCCCTCTCATCCTATGTGTGCGTGTGTATGTGTGTGTGTGTGTGCGTGCATGCGTGTGTGTGTTTGTTTTTCTTTTCTTTTTTTTTGGTGAGGGTTCCCTGACATAAGTTCTCAGTTCAGACAGGGCAGCAGCTGGAGGTATCTGACAGCTGCTGGGAGGGAAGAGGGCCGACCTCTCACAACTGTAGCTGTCAAACTGACACACACCCACGCTCCCGCATACACATGCACACATACACTCAGTCACCACTTTATTAGGTAGACCTGTACACTAGCTTGCTAATGCAACTATTTCATCAGCCAATCATGTGGCAGCCACTAAATGCATAAAAGCATGCAGACTTGGGCCTGGTCAAAGCTGACAGGAAGGTGCCAGTAACGCAAATAACCATCTCAGAACACACAACACGCCAAACCTGTGAATAGGCTTAATAAGACTTCATTCTAAAAAATAAATACCAAATAAAGTACTCACTGAGGGTATATTTGTGTATTTGTCTTAACATCTAACACTCAACCAGACAAGAACTGGTCAGAACAAACAAACCCTATCCTTTACCTTCACTAAGTAAAGTATACCCACCATGTATATAGACTTTACTCATTATACACAGACAGCAGTCGTGGTCATTTATGCATGTTGTGTAAGTGTGAGGCTTTGCCTCCAGTTCCCCACAGGTTATCATTTTGTCACTGTGCTGCTCATCATCATAGGTGCCACCTACTGTATGAGGATCCACCAATCCTGCTTTTTATTCCAACGGGCCCCTTGTACTATTAAAACAAAACAAAAACAACCGCATTGAGTTACTGGATGGTGTGTAATCAGCTTAGCCGGTCTGAGTTCTGGCCTCAGCTGTAGTTGCCCTTTGTGTTTGGCCTTGAATGCATGTCCTCTATTCAGCTTGCTGGAAAAGGGACTTTTGTTCACATGCACACAGGATCCCTGCAGGTGTTGGGGAAACTTGAGTGAGAGACTGTGCTGGAGCTGGATATCACACCCACAGTGTCTCACTGGGTGAAAGAGACTGAGTGGCCCAGGTTCTGGAAGTATATACATTTTCTATGATGATCACTATGTATTGTTTATTGGGGCTATTCATTCCCTCTATCCCTGTCTCCCCCTCCCCATTTTATTTACTGTGGTCCTCTCTTTCTTTAATTTCTGCCCACTCATTCTTTACCCCCTGTTGTCACTATCCCTCCATATCTCTTGAAACTCCTTTTTCTCCTTTTTTCCTTCTCTCTGTTCCCAAATTTCCTCCTGCCATTCATTTCCCCCGCAGTCTCCCTCTCCCTGATGCACTCACTTCCCTGCTCTTCCTCTCCCACTGCACCACCACCACCACCACCCCAACCCAACAATGTCCAGTTGTTAGCACAGCGATTACAGCCTTGTGCGAGGAGCTTTGAGCACAGCCCATGGGCCAGGAGCCAGTGCCTGTGGAGGAATGCAGTGAAAACTGAAAGTCAATCTGGACCCCGTGACAGCTGCAAGTTTCACCCCACTGCCCCCCTCACCTCTCACCCCTCACCCCTCACTCCTCATTCCTCGAGCTCCCTCATGTGCGCCCAGCGCTGAAGCTGCAGCTCACATGGCACACTCGAGCAGGCATGGACACACGTGTTCACTACCAAATGTTGGACAGGCAGGGAGCAGAGCGGGGTGTGGACCTGGGACAGGTGAACATGCAGCACACGCACACCTGAGGTCAGCTCCAGGCTGCTTGTGGGGTGACACAATTTACATTACTGAGGGATTGTAACATTTCTATTTCCGAAGCACAGTTCAATTAGACACAGTTCAAGCTACAATGGAACTCTCAGACCAAAACAGAAACAGAGCCTGCCATGTGCACCCTTGCCTTTCCGAGTCCTGAAAGGTCCTTCAGTTTATTTTTTAATAATGTAGATACGTAGATATACTGCATATCAGATTGTCATACTGTTTATCAGAATAATTATTGGATAATACATTGTGCTTTATTTTTGCAGGTTGATTATATAGTATGAAATTTGCTGTAAGGAAGTACCTGAAAGCTTTTTGAGCTCTGGTGGGATGTTTATGTATGTTTCTGAGGTCTTGGTTTGACTGATGCATTTGCAGTGCACTGCTGATATCTGGTAATTACCTGGGTCATTGTCATAGTTCCCATTTGTGTAACTTCTCTTCCCGTGCAGAGCCAGACTTCTGCTGTTTCAGTCCTGTAGATCAGATGGCATCTTCAGCACTCACAGTTGGCTAGCCACCAACAAAGAGGCACCCGGCAAATTTAGCCTGACCGGTATCCTAGCCTTACCTTCCCCATCCCCGGTCTCATACACCAGACAGTGGGAAATTAATATTCCGAAAATGATTTAGAGAGACCAATGGACCGGGGGGAGAATCGGAGTGGTGCTCAGTATACCTGTGGGGTCGGGAGGAATTTCCTCTGCACATTACATGACCTGGGGGATTCTCATAAATGTCAACTTGCAATTGTCTGTCAATTTGTGAGAGGACAATACGCATTTCTGCCCACTTGTGGGTATCAGGGAGCAGATGCCAAATTCCGGGGCCTTCCGGGAGAGGTGGGATGTGTGATATTCTGTGGTTGAGCTTTAATCGTAGCATGTCACAGCAGTGCTGAGAGGCAGAGATGGTGCCTGGTGTGTAATTAAAGCTCTATTCCGACCACTGCTTATTGTTGTTTAGGATCATTTTACTGCTCAATGGTATGCAGGCTATTCTACGCAATCAGTCCTGCTACCGCTGCTAATGAGACCAAGAGTAGACAGCTGCCTAATTTCCCAGCAGGATGATGCCCCGCCCCTTCGCACAGCCTTGTTTACCAGAGCAGCCCTTTCCCGCGTGCAGGAGCAGAGCCACTCCCAGATATCAACGCCATCGACAGGCTCGCTGTTTGAACAGTGTTGCTCTACAACAGCCAGTGGCCCTGCAAGCTCCCAACAGCAGCATCAGTCAATTCCCTGTCTGTTCCCAGCATGCATCAGACACCAGGAAAAGGCATTCCATCATGCCATTGGCTTATGCTAATCAGGTCTGCGTGTCCTCATGACATGTGTTACATCACCTTTGGCGGGGAGCACTTACTGGGAGGGTAAAAAGCCAACTGGCTCCCTGCTTCCTCCATGTGGCTCTTTATGTAGTTATAAAATCATTTTCATTTACGCTATTGAGTTTTCATTACCTCGCAGGGGGCTTTATGGCAGTCTCTTAATGGCACCAGCATTCCACTTCAGCTGGTGAGGCCACATTAAACCAAATAGAAATGATCAGAGATTCACTGAAGCTATATTTATTCATGTGAAGTATTCATATGTGCAGAGAACCCCACCAAACACACATATGTACCTGCATGCATACACACACGTACACACACAGTCCAGTTGTCCCTGACTAAACTGTATCTCAGTGCTTCAGGGCGCTATTTGGCCACGGGCCACAGGAAGACATGACATCAATCCTGTATCATCTCTCAGTGAGGAGAGAGAGGAAGTATTGATACATTTTCAGAGTATGCTTCTCTGGCCCGGCTCTGATGGGCTCATCCCGCTTCCTCTGGGTTATGAAGAATAAGCACAGTTTAGCGCCCTGATCACACAGTGACAATGAGGGTGAATAATGCCTGCTCTCCATCATGTGGAGCTGCTTCATTTCTTCATTATTATCAGCGCTGATGCATATTTAATACCCTCCACTTTAAAACTCAGCCAGCACAGGGACATGAATGATCCTCTTTCCTCCAGTCAAATGGCGGGGGATGGGCTATCGCAACCATCGTCCCAGATCATGTGGGACACTGTTTGGGTGACAATGAGTATTTGATAGAAGTACTGCTGAAGTGTATGTATATTATACTAATTCATTTTTTTAAGGAGTATTCCATTTCGCAGGATCACTTATTGAAGGCACACAGGAAACTGTATGCTGTAGCATGCACACACAGTACATGTTCACATCAACCATCAGAATGGGGAAAAAATGTGATTTCGACTGTGGCATGATTGTTAGACGGGCTGGTTTGAGTATTTCTGTAACTGCTGATCTCCAGTGATTTTCACACACAACATTCTCTAGAATTAACTAGAAAAACTAAAAAAACATCCGGCAAACGGCATTTCGGCGGACGGAAACGTCTAGTAAGGTCAATGTATAAAGACCAGATTGGTCGAAGGTGATAGTAACGCAAATAATCACGCATTAAAACAGTGGTACGCGGAGGAATATCTCTGAACACACAACTAATAAAGTTCTCACTGAGTATAGATAATCCCATAGACTGTGCACCCAATTAGCACTGCCCTGCAGGGCTACTGACCACTGACCAGCGCAGAGACAGTATGTATTCCATAGCAGTTCACGGGGCACACACAGAACACTGGGACAGTGTTGTAGCCACAGCCACCCAGCAGCTCCAAGATCAGGGGCTTTTTCATTTTAATATCATTATATTGTAGTTATCATTTTTGGCATTCTTCATAGGTCAACCCAATCAATATATTCCTCATAATAAGAGAACGTGTCTATTGCTGATTGCTTCTGGATTCACCGGGCTCTCTAAATTTTAATGAGTAAGGCAATCTATTAATCAAAAGGCATTCTAGTGTTTAAAAGCCATTTGCAGCAGGGTAGGACTCTATATCTGTATTGGGGCTGAACTCTTGTGGCATAAAAGTCTCATTTGAGTGTCGCATTTTATTTTAGGGCCACTTTTATGTTACTACATTATATTTTTCGATTATACTTTTCTATTACGTGTAATCAATATGTAATTGACTTTTGGGTTTTTGGTGTTTTCCAGGCCTCTAAAGTGTGACATTAAACAAGCCACAATTAACCTCCACCTCACTTCAATTGTTATGTTTTAAGGGTACACTAATCTTTCTGAGGTTTATTTAGCCTTTGCCTATTACACATTTATTGAAAGTTGAAAGTCACAATGACATTGTGCTGTATTTGACTGAGACATGGGGAGAGAGAACATTGGTGGAGTGGGGATAGAGAAAGCACATTGATTTAAATAGTTTGATTGAGTTTCCCAACCCAGGGTCGCTGGAAGCCATTTCCAGTTGCAAGTAATGGTCTGGATTGAAAAATGTGTTTGTCTGTTACCCAGGCAAGGGTGACAAACACATGCAAGGCCTTGTGCTATTAAAGGAACAGACAGGAAAGGTCAATGCCATATAGACGCAATTGGCTGTGTCCTTAGGGAGGGTTTGCAGTGCTTCTCCCACAAACATGTGACATAAGCCAATCGTAGCCCATGCAAACTTTCATATGATGTAACATTCAGAAGTATAGGTTTCCTGAAGGGATGAATTCCATTGGTTCGATTCCTTTCCAAGTCATTCCAGAGCTGTACTCCACACTATTCTGCAATTAACAGCGAAGTATGTAACTGAATTTTACTAGGTATTGAGGTGATGCCAATGAGGGTCTAATTGTTTGCTGTTAGAATTGAATTACGATGTTTTGGGCCGTCAACTGTATATTTTGAAACCCAAATGTAAGGACTATAAACACTAAAACAGGATGAATCAACATGTCAGTGAGCCCTTTTCAATGATAGGAAGGGATTTACAATGGTCTTGTAACAAGGTTTTAACACAAAAATCTTACCAATTGTACCTTTAAGACTGGATCCCACGATGCCCATTGCCTGGTTGGTGCCAGCTCTGTGCATTTGCTGACAGGGCACAAAGGTGACACAAGTGATATCCTTTCAGGATGCATGAATAATGAACAAGACTATAATGGATGCTTCTACAATGAAAAAAAAACTGAATGGGACCTCAGGCCTGGTTTCAGAAGGAAACACACGGAGGTTCCACAAGTTCATATCATGTGATTTAATGCATTAAGAAGTTCAAACTTTAAACTTTAAAAGATAAAGATGGGGACCACAACCACAACCATACCACACCATACCTCAGTCCTAGCATTGTTAGATGAAAGGGATTTGTTTGTTTGAGGTTTAACAGACTGATCTTTGGGGATCAGCTTGCTCATCTCAAAAGGCCCTGGGACCTAGGATTAGATTACTGCCTCACCAGACTGACCCCTACATCCAACGGCCAGGAGCATCCTGGGGGGAAGCTAACAAGAGAAAACCTTTGACCATAAAATGTAGTCAATTTGATACCAAGAATTGACACTGAGACAATAGGGAAATCAGTTCTCTTTTTAATGAGCACTGCTTTATAACAAACTGACATTTATGTCAAAATGACATATTGGTGAGACAACATGCAGGGTGCCAGTTCACACCCGAATATTTATTAAAAAGCAAGGAAAGGTTTGTTTTGTTTGTCTGACATTTATTTGAATTCAGAGGATGATTTGGAATATGCCGTTTCAGTTCCATATTCAGGTTCTCAGCAAAATCTCAAGAAGACCTTCAAAGGGCATACTTTGTTCTTGAGCCTCTATATATGTATGTTTGTGGTGTTCTTCACTGAAATGTTAAATAAAGGTATAAGGGGGAAAGGACTGGCTTAGATATAAGCTGGATGAAACAACAGAATGTGGGATCATATATCCTCAGTGCTCTTGTGCATTGTCTGTGGCTCAGCATTGCCACAAGGCTGGTCATGGCAGAACATGCAGAGGAACTCAGAACAAGCAGAGCATCTCCCGCGAAGGCCTGCTCTATTATTGATGGAAGTCCAGTGTAGGATGACAGGGTTAGCATTACTGCTCTAGGCCCTGGGGTCTACATGCTCTTTGCGGTTCCCCAGCCCCAACAGTGTGTGGAGTACGCTGAGCAAATGCTAAAAGTGAGAAACAAGCTTTCTTAATACCACTCAGTCCACACATCATCTCCTGCACTACAAGTGTTGATAGTATCTCTGTAGACCTGACACAAGTGTCTTGATCCACTGTGTACTGTACTGGGAGTCAGTATCTCCAGCTCCAACAGGCAGTATCACCACTGTTCCATCTGCATCTACACTGATCTCCACTGATCTGTCTCCTTTCTTCAGTGTACTGTAATGTACTGCTCTTGCTGGTTTCCTGTACACGTGCGTACAGTGTGTGATGCTGTATCGACTCAGTGCAAGCTCAGTTCTCTAAAACCCTGGGGGCTTGACTTTGAATGATAAGCACGGCTTATCATATATGTTATATGTTCCTTTTCCAGGCAAGTCTATTTTTGTTTTTTCATGTGTTTACATTCTGGACTTGCAGTGGGGGCATGCAACATATCTTAGTGTTTGAGTAACAATGGATGATTCAATGATGCTGGTTATTAGTCACTGAAGAAAGAGCTTATGAATAATCATCGTCAAATATTCACAGGCAAGCTTAATGCCAGAACTGTCAGAGATGATCTCAATTAGTCCCTCCCAGTCTTCGCACATCTTTGCTTTGTGTTGCCTCTGTGTCTTGTTAGCAGCTATTTTCACAGCAGTTGTCAGGTCTGTTAGGTGTCTGGTGTTCATGCACTGGTGCTTGTAATAGTGGGGACTGTGCCATTACTGTGCACAGATGGGAGTCTCTGTTGGGCTGTCTATCATTCCCTTCCAATATGATTTTGTTGTAGAGAACTGTGAAGCTGTGAACAAGTCCAGTGGTCTGGGCGCACATTTACATGAGTTCTAGTAATGCAACGACAGCATGAATCTTGTATCATAATCAGAATCTAGGTAAGTTTATTATACAGATACCAGTTACCAGACAGTTGCAATTATCAGATACCATCCATCCATCCATCCATTATCTGAACCCGCTTATCCTGATCAGGGTCGCAGGGGGGGCTGGAGCCTATCCCAGCATACATTGGGCGAAAGGCAGGAATACACCCTGGACAGGTCGCCAGTCCATCACAGGGCACACGCACCATTCACTCACACACTCATGCCTACGGGCAATTTAGACTCTCCAATCGGCCTAACGTGCATGTCTTTGGACTGTGGGAGGAAACCGGAGTACCCGGAGGAAACCCACGCAGACACGGGGAGAACATGCAAACTCCGCACAGAGAGGCCCCGGCCGACGGGGATTCGAACCCAGGACCTCCTTGCTGTGAGGCGGCAGTGCTACCCACTGCACCATCCGTGCCGCCCATTATCAGATACCAATAGAATAAATTTAGAATAGTTTATTTAATTGTCATTACAGTGGTATGCAGAAGAACATCTCTGAACACAATATGCCAAACCTGTAAGTGGATACGCAAAAGCAGCAGAAGACATAATAATTTTAAAAATATATGTCTAATAAATACCTAATAAAGTGCTCACTGGGTCTATGTGTGTATACATACATAAACATGTACATATCTATGTATGTCCACAAACAAGCACAGAGTGTAAATACATAAAAACAGAGTAAACAGTATATATGGGGGCGACATGGCTCAGGCAGTAAGAGCAGTCGTCTGGCAGTCGGAGGGTTGCCGGTTCGATCCGCCAATCGCCATCGGTGTGTGAGTGTGTGTATGAATGGGTGAATGGAGAAGCATCAATTGTACAGCGCTTTGGATAAAGGCGCTATATAAATGCCTGCCATTTACCATTTATATAACTTGGACAATTTGGATAATTGAGTTTATATCATCACTGTCTAGCATTATGTTATTTTGAATGGCATTACATAAAGATGCACATGTTTGATAGGGGTGTGTTTTGTGTTCATTGGTGTGATTTCAAGGTCATCATCCTGAAAAGCAGCTCACATGTCCCCTCACTCTCTCAGAAGAAGAGGTTCCTATGGAGTTACATGAAAAGAATGTTGCATAACATCAAATAAACAGCCAGCACCAGATGGAGACATAACCTCTCTCTCTGTACAGTCTCAATTACATGTTATATTGAATTCCCAGAGTGCAGAAGAGCAAAGCAAACAAATATCTCTTATCTAGGAGGTAAGGAAATAGGACGGTGAGTGCTGCTATTAATGTGTCTTAATTCAATTTTACATGGATGTCTCAAGGAAATGTGAACATTTTCCATACAGGTAATGATTTGAAATGGTCAATTCAAATCATTAGGCCACATAGGTGAAGTATCATTGAAGAATAAACCTCATAAGTACTGTGCTCAATGGCGGCAGAATGCTCCTCAGTAATTTGGCTTTTATGGAGTGATGGCTCATTGTGCGTGGAGCATCCTCTTTATCTGTCTGAAAAGACAGCCACATAACCAAGGGGAACTGTTCATTGTACACCCTCTCTAATCCAGAGGCACATGCACAATCTGGATAGGGCCATTAATGCATTTTTGAGTATTTCCCATTCTCTCCTGGATTAGTGTCCTGGGTCCTCCGTCAATGCCCATGAGGTAATTCGTGCTAATGCCCCCAGTAATCCCACAGTGTCCCCCCCTTTAGCTGGTCTGATCTCCATCAACCAGCGGTGGTTCCTTGACTCTCATCAGAGGGCTGGATGGCTGGCAGGAGAGATCAGTGCTCTGGAGTCAGTCACCTCCATTAGGACTTCCAGGGGCGAGCAAAGACAGAAGTATTTAGTCTTCAGATAGCCCGGCCATGTAGAGGCAGGAGAAAAGAAACACATGCCTGTAATGGTGCCTGAGTGAGATAAGCAGACAGGAGAGAAGTTGCAGTGGGGATACTAAAGCAATAAGGCATGGGAGGGGGTGCCTTTTCAAAAACACAGCTGCAGTTCACTGAGTGTACCAGTGCCAGTCGGCCTCGGTCATTTTATTTCCAAAAACTATTTTACAGGTGTTATATACCATTGTTATGTTTAACTCTTCTAGATAACCGATAGCATGCAGTGTACAAAATCATGTCTTCAAACTATCTAGGAACAATCTAATCCATGAGGCAACTTGTCAAATGAATGTGTTTATGGCCAGCTGGATATATTCTGTTTACTTTTTACACCACTTTCAGGTCAGTCTGCAGGCCACTGAGAGAAGATATTCCAGGATATTCCATGTTTTAAAGGTTGTTGCAAACCAGTATTTTGTGTACACTAAAGATAAAGAGGCTTTCTGTAATTATTTCAGTGATTCCCCATAACAGATAAGGAGGGATAACTTAAGATGTTCCTGTTCTTTTGAATATGAGAGATGTTTGTATTATGAAATAACTTTGTCAAAGATCACTTGGATCTGAACCATGCAACCTGAGCAGTTTTCTTATGTGGGCCAGGTGTGAGTGAAACTTGGTGGCCTGTATATTTTATGGGATCAATATGATCTGGGAGCCGAAGGCAAAAAAAAAAAACAGGGTTTACTTTCAGCATATCAGGCTGCTGAATTCCAGGAGCATGTCCGTAAAACTGCAGGATTTGAAGGACTGAAGTCAGAAAGACTGACTGAAATCCTGTGACATTTTCTCTGTGTTTCTTCCAGCCCAAAACAAACATGAGTCTCTGCAGTAATGCGGTGCAGAGCTGCCAGCTGCACATTTGTATGACCCCCCCCCCCCCCCCCCCCCCCCCAACCACCCTCACATCTCCCTGGAGCTGATCAGCAAGCCCAGACTAGCCAGAGATGGTATTACAATGAATGTTTCATTGGCGAGTGTAAAATGATAGTGTAACCGTCGGTTACGGCACTCCAGAGCAGCGATCAACATACATGGGAGGGAATCAGAGGCCGATGGAATGCTTGGAATTCTGTCAGCAGTAATAGAATTGTTCCCTCTAGGAATATATTGCAAATGTAAATTCCAAAGGAATATGATGTAGATGTAGGCCTAATATATAATTTATATACTGTATTAAATTAGGAAAAAGACCAAGCTTTTCTTCACTTGCACTCACAAAACCAAATTGGATGTATATGTGATAGCATGTGGGAATATTTTATAAAATGTACACTGCTATTTACATGTATGTACTACAATCACTGAGAACTTTATTATGTAGACCTGTACAGCTTGTACAGCTTGCAAATACTTAATCAGGCAATCATATGGCAAGACCAATAAGTTAATGAAAAATAAGTTTAATAAATACCTAATAAAGTGTTCACTGAGTGTATATTGGGCATCGCAGTCAGTCATTCTGACAGAGAGTGGATTTCATGGAAACCATTTCCTGATAAGGGCTAACAAGATTGATGTGGCTCCTACAGAACACATGACTGTGCTTCTTATTTAAGGTGTTTGAAAACAGCTTTTATTTCTTCAGGTGAATGAAAGGGTAAAATGGCTCCAGCACTAAATATTACCGGAGGACCTTTCATAACTTAATCTCTTTGTTCAAAACATAATTACTCAAATTAGCCTACAAGCTTTGACTTTACACTAATTAAATTAATCAGCACCATGCAGTACAATTTTGTACTTTTTTTTTCGGAAACAGCACAGCCCATTTGGACATAATGTGATTTAGTACACAAAAAGACAAAAATGCTGTGCAGTAAACACAGTTGGGAAGATTAGTAATATTCACAGAAAGTGTGTGTACCTGTGTTTGTTTGTGTATTTGCATGCATGCATTTATGTGAGTGCCTGTGGGTAGGTATGTGTGTTCCTTCATGGACCTGTTGAAAGGACCATTTAATGTCTTTTACAAACATAAATATTGTAAAATGACAAAAAACGTACCATTTCATTTGTCATTTGACATTGTTATTCAATGTGTTGTATCTTTCTAACCATGATCAGGTCAAACGATTAAAAAAGAGTAGTGTCATTCTGACTCATTAACAGCCATGGAGAGAGTGCTTGAATGTGTTTCACAATCTGAAGCAGCCATTTCAGGCTGAAAAGGAAAGAGTGAGACACTGTGTCACATGCTATTCCTAAGTCTCATACAATGTTGCAATGTGGCTTCTGTTCATTTCCACATATGGTTTCCTGGATGATGTGATGGCAGCAGCATAGACAGGCTGTAGAGGTCAGGGGTGGCATGGGGAGGTTAGGGGTGACATGGGGCAGGATGTAGAGGTTAGGGGTGACATGGGGCAGGATGTAGAGGTTAGGGGTGACATGGGGCAGGCTGTAGAGGTTAGGGGTGACATGGGGCAGGCTGTAGAGGTTAGGGGTGACATGGGGCAGGATGTAGAGGTTAGGGGTGACATGGGGCCGGATGTAGAGGTTAGGGGTGACATGGGGCAGGCAGTAGAGGTTAGGGGTGACATGGGGAGGTTAGGGGTGACATGGGGCAGGCTGTAGAGGTTAGGGGTGACATGGGGCAGGCTGTAGAGGTTAGGGGTGACATGGGGCAGGATGTAGAGGTTAGGGGTGACATGGGGCAGGCTGTAGAGGTTAGGGGTGACATGGGGCCGGATGTAGAGGTTAGGGGTGACATGGGGCCGGATGTAGAGGTTAGGGGTGACATGGGGCCGGATGTAGAGGTTAGGGGTGACATGGGGCAGGCTGTAGAGGTTAGGGGTGACATGGGGCAGGATGTAGAGGTTAGGGGTGGCATGGGGCAGGCTGTAGAGGTTAGGGGTGACATGGGGCAGGCTGTAGAGGTTAGGGGTGACATGGGGCAGGATGTAGAGGTTAGGGGTGACATGGGGCAGGCTGTAGAGGTTAGGGGTGACATGGGGCAGGCTGTAGAGGTTAGGGGTGACATGGGGAGGTTAGGGGTGACATGGGGCAGGCTGTAGAGGTTAGGGGTGACATGGGGCAGGATGTAGAGGTTAGGGGTGACATGGGGCCGGATGTAGAGGTTAGGGGTGACATGGGGCCGGATGTAGAGGTTAGGGGTGACATTGGGGCAGGCTGTAGGGGTTAGGGGTGACATGGGGCAGGATGTAGAGGTTAGGGGTGACATGGGGCAGGATGTAGAGGTTAGGGGTGGCATGGGGAGGTTAGGGGTGACATTGGGGCAGGCTTTAGAGGTTAGGGGTGACATTGGGGCAGGCGGTGGAGGTTAGGGGTGGCATGGGGCAGGATGTAGAGGTTAGAGGTGGCATGGGGAGGTTAGGGGTGACATTGGGGCAGGCTGTACAGGTTAGGGGTGACATTGGGGCTGGCGGTGGAGGTTAGGGGTGGCATGCGGCAGGCTGTAGGGGTTAGGGGAGGCATCGGTCAGGCTGTAGAGGTTAGGGGAGGCATCGGTCAGGCTGTAGAGGTTAGGGGTGACATGGGGCAGGCTGTAGAGGTTAGGGGTGACATTGGGAGGGGCTGAAGAGGTAGCCAAGCAGACACTCAGATGTATATCAGTTTCTGCTTTGTTTCATGCAGTTTGTGCCATGGCATTTCCTGCCAAGAATAGTCCTTTGAAATGCCTGCTGCATCTCCAAGTGGCAATGGCCTCCATGAACTCCTTCATTAGCATTATATTACCATGCTCTGTAAACTTGCTCTTTGAAATGCTGATCTAATTAACTGTAAAACAACAAGCCTTTTATTTCTTAAAAACATAATTATGAAATAAATAGAAAAATTAAATGCATTGCAAGTGTGTATTGAGTAATAATGTACTAATTAATAATAACATGTACATATTATTTTAATCATAATTCAGTATAATTGTCTAAAAAGATGTCACTCATCATCAGTACTCAAAATGATGTTGATGAGGAGTATCAGTGTCACTCATTCTTCATGTATACAGTATATAAACAGTTTGCACGTTTCCCCACATATGAATGTAATTAGTATGCCTGAGATACAATGGAAGAAGGGAGGGCGAGGGATGAAGTGTGGGATGATTGGCCAAGTACATACTGAAATTGAACTGAATGCATTGAAATTAAATTCACACCAACATTATGAATCATGCGCTGACACAGTATGGCGTACCGTCATCTGATTGTGGCAAGAGAGAATGAGGCATAACTAATACTTTAGTGTCTGCTGACACTGTTTGGCACTCCATCCACAAAATGTTTGCTCCCAGCGAATTTAATTTGGTCTGTCTTAGCAGCCTTGTCAATCTGAATCTGGAAAGCATTACATTGGATGTTTTATTCAGGGAAACTGAAAACAGTGGTTATGTAAATCTCCATAAAAGATACACAGTCGAAGCTGGCAGACACTTACTCCAGGCATCAACAGTATGCTGTCGGTAAATGTGTTGTTTTGAATTATTTTAGTATCAGTTCTAACACAGACAGCCACAGCCCTGCACAGAGACCAGATTCACCTTTCTCAGTATTTTAGTATGGAGACCCGGGCTAAACTGAACTTGTGTCCTCAACCTCGACCTGCCAGCGAACGAATTACCAGAACTTTGTCAGACAATTTTTAGTTAACCAACAATTTCATTTTTGTCACTATTTAAAAAATAGTGACAAATGAAAGTTGTGAAAACAAAGAATAGAAAAAAAAAACCCTCCTCCCACAACCCCCCCTGAGGGACCCAAGGGAACCTACAAAACCTACATTCAGAAACCTCACGATTAAACCTCACGATTAAACCTCTCGATTAACCCTCTCGATTAAACCTCTCGATTAAACCTCTCGATTAAACCTCACGATTAAACCTCGCGATTAGACTCTGTAGCGCAGAGTAGTAGGTAGCTCCATATGCAGTCAGTGTGGTGGCTTCCATTGCGGGGCGATCGTTTTCTTTGCCAAGGTCAGTTTGACACAACTGACACATTGGTAAACCTAGAGATGAGGTGGGTGGCACATTTTATTGTGAGCCAGATCAAAGTATTAACTTTTAGAGTATTAACTTTTCATTCCAAAGCCAGCCCTCACAAGCCCTTTTAAATTTGAACAGTTATAAGATTATAAACTGGAAGTGTTTGGACACAATTCCTGTGCATATGGGGAAGCAGGATAATGGTTTAAGAGGAAATGCAAACGTAAGAGTTAAGCAAGAGTTAAGCAAACATAAGAACCTAAAATAAAATTGGGAAGTTTGTCAGCTGACAGCTCTGACAAAGGGAAAAACAACTCTGCCATATGTAGTAGAGAGCCTGTGATTTTTCATTTTGAAGTAATAAATGTTGTACTTCATCCGTTGGGGTAGTTCAGGATCCATAGATACAGAAAAGATGCTTCTTGGTTGTTTTGATGTGTGAACCCCTGCTGGTGTGTTTGTATAAGCACCACTGAGAGAAGGCTCACACACAGGGGTCTGTCTTCACCCCCACAGTGCTGCTAAAACTGTGGCACATCTCAGCCCACATTCCTTTAAGCCTGTTACTGGCAGCCTGTAAACCAGATTTGCGATCATGCAGCAGCACTTTGTCATAGTGGTTAGATAAATGGTTTTCAGACTGGGTGGTTATAGGACTGAATCCTGATTTCAGGTTTGACTGAGATTTGTCAACCTGAATTGCTTCAGCAAATATTCCGCTATATGTTATCTAGAAATCGTATTTGTCTAAGATCTATGTCTGTTAAACACATGCACGTATGCACTCACACATGCACACACACATACACACACGTATCTGTTCTGAGGAAACAAGATTAATCATTTTTTAAATTCTTATGACCATCTTCATTCTTATGAAATCACTCATGTGTAGACATGCATGATGAACACCCAGCTATATTTGACTGTTTATTCTTATATTACTTTTTAAGTTTTTTATCATTGGTCTGGCCTTGAAACTAAAACATATCTAGATTTTTTGGGCCTGTAATCTCCATTTTCATCATTTCTACAATAAAATACTATGTACCTACTTTCACTTAATTGCTTCACTCTATATTTCATACTGAGTGAATATCAGCTCTTCCTTCTCTAATCCTCCACCAGTTGGACCAGCCTGGCAGCACCGATCCCCAGCAAGAAACCCCCACATCTGTCCTCCCAAAATGCATCTGTCTGAGCCCCAGTGCCCTACATTGGTGGATAAACCATGCCATCTGCCCCCCCAGCTTCTCCGAACACCCCTTGTCCCATGTTCATAATCTCCCTCTAATCCAACAGACAAGGTCCAATGTTGGCTCGATAACCAGACTCTTTCCCAGCTTGCCATGGGAGGGTGAACCTCTTTATAGCCTGCGACTGCATTGCATTGCTACCGGGAGACAAGGGTCTGAGCCCTCCTCTCACCCAAAGTGGAGATAATCAGGGTGCTTCTTCAGGGGTGTAAATGTGGAGTTCAAATCAATTAGTGCGGTTTTGAAAAGCTGACTTTTAGTCGGATATCAGTGGGGAGTGAAACCCTACACCAGGCACGTTGTGATTTTAGTTGCTAGCCCTCCAGTCTCCTGTTTGATCTTCTTAAGGATTTAGAAGATTTATACAGTTTGAATATAGATTAGAAATGTGCTGTTTATTTTGGTTCATCTGTTGCATCCCATGAGCTTATGTCTAAAATACCCATTTAAGGACGTTCACAACCCCAGATGAAGAACTAAAAGCCAGGAACACCCACAATGTCAACCATGCACACTCATGAGCAAGCAGCAGACAAACCAAGTGTGACTGAGCCAGCATACTCATCCTGGTGTGGTGCGTGTGTTGTTTGTGTGTGTGCACTCTCAGAAATAAAGAGACTGTGGAGGTATATATTTTTTCTTCAAGGATCACATTTCCTGAATGTACCCTGACAGTACACCCATGTTCTGTTTGGGTATGAATGAGTACGTTTTTCAAGCTAAAAATGCACAAATTAGTTATATATTGCAGGCTAGGGGTACCTACATCACTCCGCTGTTAAAAAAGCCTACCCTGGATCCCTCCATCATCCAGAACTACCGCCCGGTATCTCTTCTTCCTTTCCATTCTAAAACTATAGAACGAGCCGCTTCCACTCAACTTTCTTCCTTCTTTTCTAACAACAACCTGCTAGACCCCCATCAGTCTGGCTTCAGATCAGGCCACTCGACAGAGACTGCGCTCCTCTCCGTCAGTGATTCTCTTCATGCCGCACGAGCAGCCTCCCTCTCCTCTGTCCTCATTCTTCTAGATCTCTCTGCTGCCTTCGACACTGTGGATCACTCCATCCTCCTGTCTGCCCTGTCAGCAACGGGCATCTGTGGCACAGCCCTGGACTGGATTGAGTCCTACCTCTCTGGTCGCTCCTTCCAGGTTGCCTGGGCTGGTTTGGTATCGACACCTCGGCCCCTCGCCACAGGAGTTCCCCAGGGCTCAGTCCTTGGCCCACTTCTGTTTTCTCTCTACACTCGCTCCCTTGGCCCTGTGATCACTGCACATGGGCTATCCTACCACTGCTATGCGGACGATACCCAACTCTTCGTCTCGTTCCCGCCGTCTGATACGCAGGTTTCAGCCCGTATCTCTGCTTGCCTGAGGGACATCCAGAGCTTATTCATCCCTGCTAATACCTCTCCCCATCTGGATCTCTCCATTTCCCTCGGGGATACCACACTCACGCCGTCACCCAGTGCAAGGAACCTCGGCGTGGTGATGGACAGCAGACTGTCCCTTTCCGAGAACATTGCGGTGGTGACCCGGTCTTGCAGGTTCTTCCTATACAACATACGGAGAATCCGCCCCTTTCTCACCCCCTACTCGACCCAGCTCCTGGTCCAAGCGATGGTTCTGTCCCGCCTGGACTACTGCAATTCTCTCTTGGCTGGCCTCCCAGCGTCCGCCATCAGACCCCTCCAACTCATCCAGAATGCAGCAGCTCGTCTGGTCTTCAACCTTCCCAAATACTCACACGTCACCCCCCTGCTTACTTCCCTCCACTGGCTGCCTGTCATGGCTCGCATCAAATTCAAAACATTGGTGCTAGCCTTCCAAGCAGTTAAAGGGTCTTCCCCAGCTTATCTGCAAAAAATCATCAGACCCTACACCCCTGCCAGACCTCTTCGTTCAGCCTCCACAGGCCGCTTGGCACCTCCCCCTCTCCGAACCTCCACCTCACGCTCACAACTACTGTCTGTTCTGGCTCCACGGTGCTGGAACGAACTCCCCGTTGAGGTCAGAACTATAGAATCTCTCTCCACCTTCAAGCGCAAGCTGAAGACACACCTCTTCAAGCAGCACCTCTCCCCATCCCTCCCTACCTCCCTGTGAACCTTATTTGTTGTCTCTGTGACTTGCTTTGTGTATCGGTATTTTTAGTTGGCTAGGTAAGCAGTGTTTGGATAGTTAACTTTGGTGACTTTTGCTCTGTTTGTTTGTTTGTTTGTTTGTTCAAAAAAAAAAAAAAAAAAAAAAAGGCCCTTGTCCTTATCTTTGTTGTACAGGTAGCAGTTGAAATTGTACTTACCTCTAGGGTCTTTCAGCGAACTTATCCCTGGTTATGGGTATGCACTTTGTTGTACGTCGCTCTGGATAAGAGCGTCTGCCAAATGCCAATAATGTAATGTAATGTAATGTATATGGTACCCTCCCAGTGACAAGCATTTGTACCTTTTAGGCACTTTATTTCTGTGTGTGTGTGTGTGTGTGCTTACTGTCTCTGCATGACCCCCTTCTTCTACTACTCAGAGAGGCCAGAAGTGTCTTACCTGCCCCATTAAAAGGTAATCAGTGATGCGGAGCTTGGGTAATGGGTACAGTGGAGTGGGTAACCTGCACCAAGTGGACAGTCACCATAGGCTGACTGTCTGCAAGGGTAATGAGAGAGATTTTTGCCTGAGTCCAAGATTAGTTTTGAACCCTAGCCTCTCACTTGTCCCAAGATTTGCCAGATGAACGTGTTACCAGTCAGCTAAAGACAGAATTGCCTCTAGCCAAGGGCAATGACTTTCTTTAAAATTTTGAGAGTTACGTCATCGGGGAGCGTTGTCGTGGTAACCTGCTCCGGGCCTTTGCCGCACTTCCGCGTGCTTATGGCCGGACTAGCCGAGCTAACCCTGTTACACAATCGGTAGCCGCAGGATGCTGATTACACACATATTTAAGTGAAGGGTGGTAGGTTAGGCTAGGGGTTACATTTTCAGAGAAAGCAAAAAGATACAAATAAAATTGAGCCTTTTGTGCTTTTGATCTGAGACCAATGGTCTGACACGGGTGGGTATGACTGAACAGAGGTGGAGTGATGGGAGAGAGAGAGAGAGAGAGAGAGAGAGAGAGAGAGAGAGAGAGAGAGAGAGAGAGAGAGAATAGCAGACAAAAGAGAGCCAATTCATTGTGAACTAGGTGCCTTTGTGCACCTGCTCCAAATCTGTGCTTGAAATCTCTGATGGGAAAGGGGAAGTGATGGCAAGACTGTCTCAACAGTCAGAAAACACTTGTGTAAGGTGTCAGATGGACAGGAAGAGTGTGAAGGGGAAGAGACAATGAACGAGTTAGATCTCACCAGATGGGAAATAACCTACATTTCCCAGAATTAAAACAGAATATCCCATCTTTGAAAAAAATTAATTAGAAACTGAAAACCTCACAGAAAAAACTGAAAACAGCTTTCTGTGGTACTTAGTAATGCTGATTAAGTGTTATATACAGTTACTCTCTGTACCTCATTACTCCTCCGTGTTGCTGTTGTGTATGGGCTGTGAAAGATTATTTATCCCATGGCTTCAGAATGAAGTTAATATATTATATATTTGGCTGGCAAGTGCTCTGGTTCAAAGCCACTTGCATTTTTGACACAGTGCCCAGAGAGAGAGAGATGTATTTTTATGTACTGTAAGCAAATGGCAAATAAAAATATACTGTCCACACATATTTAGAGAATGATAATATTGCACTGAATGGTGGAAGGGACCATTTTCTCAGGAGTTCCTATACAGTGGCGTTATTGTCTACTACCAATTACAAAACTGTGCTCACTGGATTGAACAATCGCAAAATAGTGAAAGTTCTGTTAAAAAGGGGCAATTCTTACTGATCTGTGCTTTCTGAGCCTTTCCAAATGTCTCTCTATGCTCCTGTCATATTCAGGCAACCTATGCTGTGTAAATGTAGCATTACAATAACATTAATATTTCCAATAATGTTAGGCATAGGAAGAAGAATACCTGACAGCCACAGGCGTACACTCAAACCACTGTCGGGCCAGTAATGAAAAAATAAGTGTAGGTAGCACAGCCAAATGCAGGCTGGATAATCAAAAGAGAATCACTTCAAGGGTGTGTGGTGTAGGCACAGTATTATGAGGCCTCTGTGTAGGGGTGGTCAGGGTATAAGGGGCCTGTGTAAGGGTGCATGATCTGATAATGAACTGACTGTAAGAGTGAAATGGCCCTTGACTCTTCAGTGGGACTAGAATTTGGGTCAGGGTCCAGAATTCAGCAAAAGCAGAAATAGCAGAAAAAAGTTGAGTCGAGACATGCATATTCAGGTGCATGAAGACTAGAAGACTGCTTGATATATCTAACATTCTCAGTCCAGAGTGAATCAGCGTATCTAGGAGTATAGATTGTTAAATGTAGTGCTATTGGTGGGAGTCACAGTAAGGGTCTCCAAATGGGATCAATGTACGTAATTAGACAGCTCTCACACAGGAATCACCTGACCTCTCCACTCCTACCCCCACTCCCAAGAAAATTGCTTCAAGCCTCTTGGTTTTCCAGCAATGAACACGCCCATGTGATGCTGCCTCCTGTAAGCTGATTTCCATGAGCTTCTGCAACAGCCAGTCTAAACTGGGACAGTGCTTCTTCTTAATTTGGTTGCTGGGTTGGATTAGACCGTTTCTACCCATTAATTATTTTGGTTCTTATGGCTTCTTTAAGGGCTGTCATTTACAAGATACATGCTTCTAGTTTCAGGAGTAACCAGAGACATTGGCTTATTTTACTATGCCAGGCTTAAAAACATATATACAGTGAAACCAGCGTCTGACCAGCTTTAATGATCAGCAGCTAATGAGAAGGTTTGAAACTGGAATTTCTTTAAAAGTTGGTGTGTTTGAAATCTTAGGTAACTAAGCATGATTGTCATATTATTGGAAATATATTTAATCTGTGCTTCTACAAGATATACTATTGTATAATCAATATAGGCTTTGCATGTTACCCTGGATAAAGCCATCTGATGCATCAATAAATAATATGATATCTAGGTAGCATAAAATTCCAGAGGGGCCATGTTTTTCACGAAAGAGCTAAGACTAAATGTAAACAGTGCCGTTTTAGGCAACCCTTTTCATCATGTATTCACACTTCCTTTTGCCGTCCGTGTAGTTGTGCACCTGGATGGCACATTTGTGTGCCTTCAAGAGCTTGAACAAAAACTTCACAAGGAGGTCCTCTTCTCTGTGTTTGTTTGCCACACAGTTCACACATCAAACAGCTATGGACCATGCACTCTCTCTGGCAGACAGGGGGTTTGTGGAGTGAATACAAATAGGGAACCTTAAGCATAGAAGGTAGAGCTTCTCAGAGAGAAGAGTGTGCTTTTCGACATACACACATCATTGAGATGATGTTCATTTTAACTTGTTTTAATATATTTTTAAACCATGGGTCAAGTTGCTGGCTGGTGTCTACATGTGAGTAGATATTTATAATCCTGTACATGTCAGTCTGGTGAAACCAGACAAGCCAGACAGGCAATTCATGTGGAAAAATATCCATTCTTTACAATCCAAAATACACAAGGGCTCACTGGATTGACTGTTCTTTCCTGAATTCACTTTCAGTCTGCACAGGGAAAGAAAAATAAACACTCTGAGAAACAGTGAATATGTTTTTCTGGGTTTCTTTTGCATCTTCCCAGTGCAGGACAGACTGAAAGAAGTTGAGGTCAAACTTTGTGATACTTTACAAGAAGCGGGTGCGTAAACAAAATGGGTAATGCTAATAGAAAGAAAGAAAAACTGCTGCTAAAGGAATTTTTTACATGTAGCCGGAATTGTATTGGTATAATTTAGAAGATGATTTAATGCAGTAGTATAATTTCAGATGCCAGAAATCCATTTTGGCTTTTACATTTATTTAAACTGATTCTTAATATAGTCCATGTTTGTTTCCTTTAGTTTCTGAATGGTAACTGCCAAAGCTTGATGGTAACTGCCTGAGCTTCAGTGTGTAATTCACAAGTAAGCCGAAATGATTTTGAAATTTCACTCTGTCAATCACTGATTGGTTGATTGGTGCATTTTCACGAATGATTAACAGTAATAAAATGATTGGTTTCTGTCTACAGAATTGTTGATTTTTTGAGACTTGATGAGACTTGTTGAGACTTGAAGCTGCTTGAAACTTGTGGGTCCCAGTGAGTTCACCGTTGCCTTGATATGATGAAGGGGTGGAGGCAGGATGATGGGAAGCAGGATGTGTGTGTGTGTGTGTGTGTGTGTGTGTGTTAGTATGTGCATGCATGTGGGTGCATGTGTGTGTGTGTGTGTGTGTTAGTGCATGCATGAATACATGTTGGTGCATGTGTGTGTGTGTGTGTTAGTACATGCATGTGTGTTGGTGCGTGTGTGTGTGTGTGTGTGTGTGTGTGTGTGTGTGTGTGGATGCCGACAAAGCTTGGCTCCTGGGTGCACCCCTCTGGCTACCGCCAGCTCAATGCCCCTAAGACGCCCAGACTGCCTCTCCCATTGATTCCCTATTAAACTCCGCAGGCCCCTCCCCCCTGTACCCAACCCCCTAATCCTCTTCAGCAACAACAATCACACAGGAGGAACAAAACAAGGAATATGTGTATCTCCTTCCAAATGTTACCAAATCTGTTTTAAGTGCAACCCAGAGCTCAGATAGCTAAGCATTATTTGATACCGCGGAACATGGCTATATTGAGAATTGTAGCTTGACATGAACAATGGAAGAAGGAACTAAATAAGCTTTACAATTGCAAAAACAGTTAAAAGAGAAAGAAGTTAGTTCCGTGTTAATTCAACATCTATGTCATTTTAAATGTCGGTGACATTGTAGGAATATGCTCCTCATCTCACAGTGAACTTAACGGTTTGTGTTTTTCTGCTGAAAGAGGAACCTCAAATAAAAGCAGCCATAAAAGGTAACATGTAAACATGTTTTGCAACAAATCACCAGTAGCAAAATGGAGTGGATGTGATGGTTTCAGGAGAGTAAATGTATGCAATGTATGCAGAGCTAACTGTAATGAAATATGCAGAGTATAAACTAACGTATTAGGCAAAGATCTGTCATAAGTAGGTAACTGCTTCCAAACGCAAGTGTGACCAGACACTAGTAAGCACACTGGCTAGCACCTATTCTGGGAGACTTAAGAAGGTCATCAAAGGTTGAAAACCACAGGTGGTCCTGGAAGATGGTTTTGCCTCATACTGAATCTCAGAGATTGGAGACTATACACTGTAAATTAAGTCCCAACACTGTGTTGGATCATCATGGCTTGAACTTTTGCAATGAGATAATTTGGCAAAGTTAGGCTTTTTAATACACGCCATCTTTAAAGGAAGGAAATACAGACTGATCAATTATATATATTTTTTCTATTGGTTCATTTCCACTCAAATAAACCTATCTATTTTATTTTTGCAATACTAAGAGTATTATTAGTAACACGTGTCAGACATACGAATGGAATTATTTGCGTCATAACGTCGGTAGCCCACCTCGTGCGTTCACTTCTGCTTTTCACGGTGACATCACGAACCAGTGGTGGCGGGGCTATAGATGGAGCTGTCGAGTGCTTATAGCGGGAGTACCCCGGCAGCAAGTCCCTTATTACAACACAGCCCCCTGCTTAGGGAGGGGGAGCCGCCGAGTGGGGTGCCGATGACACAGTCTCATCCGTGAAACTAGAGACTACCAATTCAGCTCAGCATACTGACCCTATGAGCCAACGAGAGAGCAAATCCATTGGGCGACATCTATAGCTAAAGCAGCAAGAGAAAAGAGACTGGGGGAAACGGAGGTAGTTCAGCGCAGGGAAGTGGCCAAGCGAGGGGGACGCACAATACTGTAGCTACAGTTTTCTTTCTCCACCGAGAACCATTCCGTCTCCTGAATTAACCTCGTATTCGTTCAAAAAGAGAATTCTAGCGTGTATATAACATCCAGCACGCAAAACTGGGTAAACTCTGGGAAAGCAAACGACAACCCTAATACCTTCACAATGAAGAAAAACAATTCGGCCAAACGGGTGAGCTGTTTATAACGCTGCATATGTTAAAATAGATTTCTGTTAACAAAAATATTTTCTTTCTTCCTTTGATACTGTTACCAGCCAATGGAATACGCACCAGATAGCGATTTTACTGCGTATAACAATATGCTTCTTGTCTTTCTACTTGATACATATTGTGTGTATCCAAACACTGATCAGGCATCAGGCTGAACATGCAGACTTGCCATTATCGTGGTCGCCCTGCAGTATAGTGCTAAATATTGTGCAATGATTCTATGCAGATGTATGCAAGTATGTATTTAGTGTGTCATTTAATTGTACGTAATTAATAATGTGTTGTCTGTAATGTAGCATATCGGTGCGCTTGTGAAGGGTGGGTCTATGATTTAGAGATTCTTTGCCATTTGCCCAAATATTTAAATTTAAAGGTAATAATCTGAATTATATATCGTCCAGAGATTGTCTATGGTAGTAATTCGCCGCGAGGAAAATAAAATACGGTCCCCGCGAGGAATGTGACAGCATCTACATGACAAAAGAAATGACTGGGGCTCAGTAGCCTTTGCAAAAGTCGCTCCTTTTCCAGTCCGTGCGGTCCCTTTTGAATCTAAATGAGGGGCTACAGCTATTTTATGTTCGCGACGCTTGTCAGTATGTAACGGCTCATATTTCTTCTCCGAACATTCATTCAGGGCCCACAGGATGCCAACCAGCCTTCGTCGCAACCGGATAAAATCGGGTGGATTCGCAAGTTTTGTGGCAAAGGGATTTTCAGGGAAATATGGAAAAACCGTTTCGTGGTGCTCAAAGGGGACCAACTCTACATTTCTGAGAAAGAGGTAAGATTTCCCACTTAATTAATACTTTAAAAAAATAATAATTATTATTAATTTAAATTAAAAATATGTAATGCCCAGTGGTGAGAGAATAAAAATAATTATTATTTCGATCTATTAATACCATTTTTTTCCTGTTATACTGCGTGTGCTTTGGACTTTACATGGGGCACAAACTGCATACAGATGTATGGTATTGGTGTGGTATGTCTTGGTATGGTTTTGTAATAATACTGTGATCAAAGTAATCTAGTCTTGTTGAAAAAATCCCAGTGATATCCCATATGATACTGGCAAACATGACGGCTTGTTTACAGATCAAATACATCTCCCCATTTTCACCATAAGTCTATTTCCTATACGTTTTCAGAATTCTTTTTTTACTTAAAATCATTACTGTCATCAATATAGTGAGTATAATTCAGTGAACTCTGGTTTCCATTTCATGTGGAAAATCTATATGATACACCGCACACAGTGTGCAATAACAAAGACCTCTTGAAGGTTTGCATGTTTGTTTTATTGACTGATTGATTAATCAATTATTTGATTGAGCTACATTCCTTGCGGAAGGAGAAATGTGTCATGTGTCCTTTTTAGGATTCATGGAAGACCTTTGTTTTGACACGTGATATTGATCAATAGCCCCATGTAGAGTGACTGAGTCAGACCTATAAATTAAAACTGCAGCCGAGGTGGAACTCTCAGTAATAACAAGGGGAGAAGCCACCTCTCAGACTGCCAGAGATTGGGTTCTGTTCCATCTGAGCTCATAAATACATCACCGGGGCAAATTATTCTTGTCAGTTAATTGGTGAAAGTGCTCAGGAATTTACAAAATGCAGAATCCTCTGCTTATCCAAAGTGACCTGGAAGTGTTGTGTGTTGACCTCACTTTTACTCAGTGACAGCCAGAGCTTTTGATTGACAGAGACAGAAAGGAGAGATCTATGTGACAGGGAGACCCCTTGGGAAAGTAGACAAAGAATAATAATACTGTTCAGCCAGCCACAGTGTATGAAATGCAGCTACTATCAAAGAACATTGGACTTGCCTGCATGCAATAGTTCTGTTGCGTGCCAAAAATGTAAATTTTTTATCTTAACTGAACTCTGATTAAAGAGATTGAAATCTACACTAGGTGTGCTTTACTAAATGTAAACTAGTTTTTCTCTGCCTTATGGGTATCTTGTGGATCAGTAGAGAGAATCACTCATGTAGAGCATCTTAGTGGGTGATTTATAAGCATTCTATGCTAGTTTTTTTTGCTAGTGAACTGTATGCATGCAACAGTCTGTCTGTGGGTGTATGCATTGTAAGATCAGTGTTGATTTATGTGAAATTCTGATGCTTGGATCAGATACAGAGCTAAGCTAATGGCATTGGCTCGTCTTTGAGGAGCTAGAAGCATCATTGCTTTAAGCCTGGAGAGCAGCTTAAGATTTGACCCGATCTGTGTGACTGTTTGTCTCTTTCAAACACTTCTAGTCCTTGGTGAGGTCTCGGTGGCTTGGGACACAGTTTAGGGAGCCCAGGGACCAGTGTGCGGGGCAGGGGCAGGGGCAGGGGCAGCAGGGTGGGGGGAGCCCAAGCACATCCTGGAGGTCTGTACCTCAGGGAGAATGCAGCGAGCAGGAGTGCTCCAAAAAGGTTCACACGAGGACTTGAGCTAAGAGCTGATCCTCTCTCCTGCCTCATCTGTCAACCCCCGAGGCCCTCCTCGGCAGACGGCAACCGCCACAGTTGTTCTCCTGCACTGGGTTTGTGGGAATTGTAAGAGGTTTAGACTGCCGGCTTCTTTTCAGCTGGAAAACGTGACTCAGCGTTAGGGCTAAAACAAAACTGACCCAGTCCCTCTAGCTGTGAAAGATCAGCTGTTTCAAAATTGCTCATTTTTCCACTTGGACAACTGTAGGTCTTGGCTTTTGACTCTAGTGTTCTGGTTTGCTGTTTATTTGCTGGATGCTCCACTGACTTTGGCAATATATATATATACATATATATATATATATATATATATATATATATATATATATATATATATATATATGAAATATTTAGATATTTCACCTCCTCAAATGAACAAAAAGCAGTATGTTTGATACAAATACTGATCAGAGGGGACTTTAGAAGCTGCTGAAACGACACTCCACCTAGAAAACCATCTGAGCATTTCAAGTTGTGGTTTAAAATCTAAAATGCAAATTGCTCTCTGGACAAAAAGTTGACAAAAGGTGGTACTCATGCAACAATATAGCACAATAAAGCATAGTTAGTAGCATAATACAGTACAGTTAGTAGTATAATGTAGCATAGGTGAAAACTGGGCTTGGAAGACAAATGTCGTGGGTTCAGGAGGAGTTTCAATTGTACCCTTGTGCAAGGTACTTGTATTGCTTCAGTTAATATCCCAATGTGTTAATGTGTTGTATTTATATGTATAAACTGCTCTGGAAAAGACAGTATTCATAAAAGTTTCACTGTAAATTTTGAGGGGGAAGTCCAGGAGTCACATAATGGCTGCACATTCTTCTGGTGTGAACAATGAAATCGAAGCTTGCTTTTCAAGCTAGGGCCTAAACCAAATGTAGCACATTGCATTTAAGCATTTCAGTATAAATCTTATAGTATACAAGTTATGAATCCTCTATGTCCATAGAATATATTTTCAAATTTCCCTAAATGTTTTTGGCCATCATCATTGTTTTAATGAAGCTCATATCCATGGAGTACCCTCTGTGAGTGTAGTACCCTCTGTGAGTGTAGATTGTCATTTCTGGAGTGTGTCCTGAGCAGCAGATGTCACTCCTCATGTTCTCACGGCACATGGCTTAGTTCTGTATGTATGTGCGTGTGTGTAAGAGAAAGAGAGAGAGAGAGAGAGAGAGAGAGAGAGAGTGTGTGTGAGTGTGTGTGTGCGTGTGTGTGTGTATTAAAGCACTCCATTTGAGACTCTCTGCGCTGACACCCGCATCTGAGTCAGACCCTATCACGATCTGATGGAGCAGGCAGGAGTAGAACTGAATGCTGATACAGTCTGGACAGTCGTGTGCCGACCACTTCCCCTTGAGACATCTTGCCGTTTATTTATTTGGCAGATAGTCTTTCCCAGCATGACTTGCAAAGCCATTATGGCTCATAAGAGCGGCGAAGGCAGAAGAAGAATGGCATCTAAAACATCAGTGACTGAGCATTAGACTAAAAAGCACTTCTTCTTGTAACTGTTTAGGTGGTAAGAGATCTTATTTAGATTCAGTTAAAAGTTAATTTTGACACATTAAAAGCATACTAATGTACAGTAAGGACAACCTTGCCAAACAGTCAGCAAGACAGTGAATGAACAACAAATGACAGCATTAAAGTAAGTCCACCGAGGTAACTATTTTATCACAAGTATAATGCCTAACAGTGCTTTAACAGCTCAAGTCCAACAACAATCTGTACACTCGACCATTTCACTGATGGTTTGGATTGTTCTGATTATGGTGCTAGATACACCCAGGTTTTTGGTGAAAAAGGTGGGTTTTCAGTCAGTGCTGCAAAATGAGTAAATACAGTGTTCTGAAAGATAAGGAGCCTCATCCCTAACAAACCTTAAAAAGGAGGATCTGGGTGTGTGGCTCTTTAGGAGCCAAATGACTATAGGCTGATAAATGTGAGGAGTAATTAGTGGCCTCCAGTGAAGGTAGACAGTATGAATTCAGTGAATGAGTAGAAGCAGTCTGGTTGAATAGGTGGAGAAGGCTAGGTAATAACATTCACAGTAGTTCAGGCTAAATAAAATGTCCTAGACCCAGATCTAGGTTGTGTATCTGGTAGGAAGTGCCTGATTCCTCTTTCTTTATGTTGGATAGAGCTTGCTATTGATCTGGGAGGGAAACATTATAGATCTGTGCAGTATTGCATCTCTATATTTGTTATTGTCGATCTAAACATTTTATTAGTTTGTCTGCACCGGACACACAATCTTGTTTTGTGGATTTGCAAATGTGATGGATTTTGTGATGCTTTCTCTAAAATGGCAATAATACAAAAAAGATCATGTAGATTACCAAACAGTGATTACAACTATGGAATAAATTACCTGTGAAAAAAATAATGGATGGAATAATGTCTGTTGCCAAATAAGCAAGAGGTTCAATTAACAATATATTTCCTCAGTTTCTTCATTTGTTAGAAGTGATTGTCAGAAAATCAGAAACCCTTTGTCACAGGCACATTTTTGCCTTCTTATTTCTGACCTTAGTAAAGCGCTATCAATGGAGCTTTAACAGTCATAACATTATTGTGGATCTATCATTGTTAATGTATTACCTGCAAAAAGTATCCAATTCCCAATAGAAGAGTGCCTTCATTGGTGCCTTGTTTGTGAGTTTCAAGGAAAGGACAATTCTCTATCTGTGTAGGCAAGGTGGGTAAGCTTTTTTGCAAACCCGGTTTTGCTCAACTCTAAGGCCATTAGCAGACAGTTTTATTGTCACTTGCTTTACAACATATCGTACGAAGTGGGACAGTGCACAGCATGAGTGTGAAGTCGAGTTCGAAACACTGATGGGGCTCTGGGACCCAGCACCACGATGTGAGCCGGATAAACTCCTCCCAGCACTTTTGACCAGCATTCTACCAGCATTCTCGCCAGTGTGAATCACATTAGCTGGAAGACCGATCATTGTTTCTCTCTCACTTGCTGGAAGAATGGAACTATGGGAGCTGCAGTCTGTCCCTTGCCTTTGAACAGAGCGATCATCCCCCCCTTTGAAAGAGCCCAGTGAGGAATTGGGAGGAGACTGGGGGTCTCTCCTGGGCGGGAAGCAGTGCCTGGTCTCTCGTGGCCTTGTTTCGGGGGAGGAGAGGGGCCATCCTGGCTCAGTTTGGGCCGGAGCACAGCGTTGTCTTTGAAGTTGGGTGGGAGTGCCGGAGCATTGTGTTCACCCAGGCCACATGCCAGGCTGCAGCGTGCTGTGGGGTACATCCTGGAAAGTGTGTCACAGAGAGCCACTCTTTTTTGTGTGGTGGCAAAGCGGCACACAAAGGATCAGTAAAAGGCAGCCTTTCCCATGTTGGGGTGCACAAGGACCCCCTTGTGTTTGGAGAACAACAATCTTGAATCTTGTCCCTGGGTCCTCATCTTTCTCTGTCTCTCTTAGTTCTCTCCCTCTCTTTCTCTCTCTCACTTTCACACTCCCTCTCTCCCATGCAAGAACACTTGAAGCCCAGTGGTACAGGAGTAATTAAGTCTGGGTGATTGTTTAATCCCAAAGCCCCCCTGCTTTCTTTTCATTTGGAGCCACAGGTCTGTGCCAGTATAGAGCTAGCTGGCAAGCAGGAAGGTGTGGGAGTGTCAGGTTTTTGGGTGGGAAAAGAGGGGAGGGTGGGTGGGATGGTTTCCATGACAGCGCATAAGTAGGCCTTGAAATTGGACATGGGCTTGAAGCATGCCACCCGACTGGCAGCCTGCAGTGTTATAAGTTGGCGGGTTGTGACTCAAGGTATGACTGGGTCTGGGAGGAACAAGTATGACCAAATCAGATTGTTTCAGATACAGATTGGACTTTCTATTTAGAGAAATGTAATGTGTTCTCTGTAGCGCTATGAAAGGTGTTAGCTGATGCCCTAGGGCAGTTGGACGACTCACTCTTTTGTTCCAGGATATGATTTGGCACCCAGGCTGGGACTGACTGCCGTACATGGCAGGATGTTGCAATTGGCCATAGCATTAGCTAGAGAGGGTGGGAATCAGTCGCAGGGTTGGCTGAGTCTCATTGTGCACCATACGTGTGGTCACTGCAGGTACCGTGCCCTTCTTGGATACACCTGCTTGACCGTGGAGTGAAGGGAGGCAGAGAACAAGGACATAATGTGTTTCAGAGGAGACCGTGTGCCTGTCTGCACTCTCCCAAATGAACAGAGGAAGTTGCAGGGAACAGGCCAGCATTTAAGTGATCAGATATCAGCAGTCAGACACTTTGAGTGCTGATAAAGATTGGAGTCTGTTATCTAAGGTTTCTGGCTCCCTTTGGGTTAATGGAAGTGTGGTGTAGCTCAGAGGAAGAGAAGGAATGAAGGAATTCAGCAGTGTCAACAACTGTGAAGGAGGCTGAGGCAAAATAGCTGACGGTGAGAGGAAGTTAATCGGGGGGAGGGCAGTAGAGGAACAGGGTAACTGGAGAAGGAAGTACAAAACCGTATGGAGGGAAGTTATAGACGGAACTGTGGTGTGACATTGTATTTGTAGTTAAGGCCATTGGGAGGGTGGTGGGTGTGTTAGAAATCCAGTGAGATGAATCTGCAGGTCATGGTGCAGGGCTGTAGACATATTGTTTTGGGAGTGTGGTCGGTGTGTGAGAGCTCCAGTGAGATAGATGTCAAAAGAAATGTACAGTGGAGTGAGACTGTGTTTGTTAAACGCAGTGACATTTGCCCGTTAGTGTGAAAGGCGTGTGAGAGAGAGCCATGGGAGTGATGGAAGAGATGGTCACATTGTAGCCAGAAGCGGTCCTGACACCTGAGTGAGCTGAGAAACAAAAGGAAAGGGCGCTAAAACATATCTTCTCACTGCCTTCACTCAATGGACCAAACAGCTACTCGCACTCACATCTTGCTAAAGTAACCACACATGACAAAATAGACTTGATTGCACACTGAATGACATCTATGTGCAGTATAATAAATGAAAATTGACTTTTTTCAGGCTATGCCATTTCTGTTACAGTATTATTACCTGTACTGACAGAAAGTGTCCAAGCTATATTTTAATATTTAGTGTCAATGTTAGGCATAATATAGAACAAACAAAAAAAAGTAATCTAACAGGATGTTGAGAACAGGCCTTTAAATGAAGAGTGAGCAGACTTATTACTACAAGCAGTGCTGCACAATTGAAAGACTGGTGAGGCTTTAAAGAAGCATTATTGATTCATTAAATATTAATGCCCACAGATGCACAAGCAGCTGTGCATGCACATGCACACGCACACACACACACGCACACACGCACACACACACACACACACACACACACAAACAAACATTTGCATGTATCACACACTGCTATGGAAATATCCAGCACTATTTGTGTGTATCTACGCACTTCCACCTACACTCAAGTGGACTTCCTGTTTTGAACCTTTGCAGAGCCAAGACCAAATGCTGATCATTGCAAGCTCTTCCTCCCTAGGCTGTTAGTGCTGGCCAGAGAGAGAGAGATGCACTCTTAGATGCTAATCAATCACTGGAAAGGGGTAATGATTTATTTCAGCTGGTGGGGGTGAGACATCTCAGACATGGGTAACAATTAGCAGCTGACTTCATCACCTCTCCAAAATCCAGCTGAATGGGAGGGTGTTTCTGCTGGATGGCATTTGATTAAATGAATGGCTGGAGAATCTCTGTTTTTACAGATTTCTCAGGTCCTCTGGCATTACTTCAGAGGTAGTCCATATATATGGCAGTCGAAAACCTCTCTTGAAGCTATTTCAATTTTTATCACATGTAAATTGTTTTCATTTTCGTGGCACCTCATGGGGAACCTTGTTAAAACCGAAGGGTTTATTTACAATTGGCAGATTTTCCTGAATAATTAGGTCATTAATGAATCATGCTGTTTTAGTATCCAGATATTCTTTAGTGACTCAGAAATCACCATCTTCCCTATATAGCTGCTTGCAGAAGACGAAGAGCATGTTTTGCACAGGCTATTTTCTGGTTTGGCTCTGGGCCCTTTCTAGCTAACCCCTCGGTGGGTGAAGTACAAAATCCCTGAATGCTGTAATCACAGGCTTATTTTGTCTGAAACTGAATCATCCTCATTAAAAAGCCTTGTGGTTGCCACATATAGAAGATTGAAAGGTTTGCAATGATTGTCAAGTTCAATGTGAAACCTAACATGAAAATATCTCAAAAAGCTAAAGAAGAAGAAGAAGGAATACATCCGCATAATGGTTTACATGTTCCCAAAGAATTAACCACAGAACAATTTTGTCCATTGTTCAGTCTACTTTAGATATGTGGAAATAGACAAGTGTGCAAATTGGGTGGATGTGATGAGGGAGGGCTCTGAATATACAGATTTAGTTTACCCAGAAGCACAGCCCTTTTCACTTTTCACTAATAAATGTATGGATACATGTTAAAAAAATCAAGAATTTGTTATTCAAATTAACATACGGTGCATAGCTGTATACTGTATTTGGAGATAATATTACTGCCAAATCATCAGCTCTGTCTGACTCATGCTTATATAAACTGAACATGATGTGGCTTGGCAGTGCCTCGTTATTTGCCTTACTGGTTATTCATGGCATAGACCTCTTTACAACTCTCAACAGCAAAAATTATAGCGACACCGCCATCCCACCACTATGTACGTTCATAATGAATGAATGACTTTTGAAGCACGTAATGTGATATATGCCTCTTTCATCCATGTACTTAACATGCAAATTAACTATACTTAATGTTATATTTAAAAATCAATGTAATATTCTGTTCACTCCACTAGATCTCACATTCAGAAAATATGTCACATATGTCAAGTGTATCCACGTTTGTTGGATTGTAGGTGAATTCTGGCCATTTTCATTATGTCACAGTGTAGGTGGTCAGCCGTGTGAGTATGTCACTGCAGTGACAGATGGAGAATGCCCTGCATTTATAAAGCTAATTAACAAGGCCATGCCTGCAATGGGCTTGTAAGTGGGAAAGGCTTCTGGGAGTATTTCTGACTGTCTGCTACCCTGGCAACTACTGTCAGGATGCTGTGCTTATCTCACAGACTGCCAGCCACAGATTCCCAGCAGCACAGTTAGTTGATCTTCTTTGCTGTTTGGTTTGTGTGTGTTTTTGTGAACTTAGAATTATAATATGTCTAGCCAAGCAGAGTGTTCCGACCAGACATGAATGCAGAACCATTGTGAAGCAATGTACATGCATTAACATTTATACAGAGCTCTGAGCGTTGTGTGGGTTGTGTATCTATCTGCCTAAAATTGTGTAATTAACCATGTTTTACCCGAAGTAGCTCATATGGAGCTTATCTATAGTTATATAGTGAGAACTAGCTTTCTGTAGAAGAACAACCCCTGGACAGGACAGCTGAGGGGTAGGCACAGAGCCTTTTTTGGTCTTTGGTGTGACTGCAGTTTAAGGAACCTAAGGCCCACAAGGCCAACACTACCCACAAGCTAACCACTAATGCAAGAATTTTGAGCTTGTCTGACATCATGTCTTTTTTCAGTCAGGACAGTATATTACTAGTTGCTGGAATTACTACCTCCTTTCAGGCTCCTCAACAGTTAACTGTCTCAGTTAACAAATTTCAGTCGGAGAAAAAAGCTGTTGTGTAATTAAGGGACAAATGAAGATCAGAGCCACCACACAGCTTCATAAGGCAGTAATGAGGTTGTGACCCCATTAACTGCAATGGGCAGTGGGTCTGTACGGCTTTAAAAACTCAAAATTGTTTGATAATGGAAAGTAGAGTACAATATTGTACATGCATTTAGTTATATCATGTAAATCCTCCTTTTGCTTAATGGTGGCTGCCCAACTCACTGGCATGCTGTTCGACAGGGTTAGGGGCACAGTGCAGTACAACGCCCCATGCACTATTTACACAAGACTCTCAGGGTTCTGTCCATGTAGTTTGGCTGTAATTTGGCCCCAAAGGTCCGGAGTGGGATTTAGATCAGGTGACTGTGAAAGAATGACCTCTTCTTCAAAACAAACTTAAATCTGCTTGCGCACTAGCTGGTGGTCCCCTGTTAAAGCGTTATCTCATACCTCAAAAAAGTGCATAATTCCTCTCGACTGCCACTGTAAAAAGAAAAGAATAAAAAAGCACCTAAGCAAAGGTCGTTTTTTGCAGTGCATTCAGAGCATCTTTCTCTCTATTATGCGCAGGCATCTGCTTATCGTGCAGGTCTAAATACACTCAGTGAGCAATTTATTAGGTAGACATTTAGTCAGCTGATCATGTGGCAGAAACTAAATGCATAAAAACATGCAGACGTGGTCAAGTGGTTCAGCTGTTTTCAGACCAAATGACAGAATGGGGAAGAAATGTGATCTAGCAGATCTAGTGAAATGAGTGTTGGTCCCAGAGAGGGTGGTTTGAGTTCATGTTTTTTTGTCTATTCTTCCTTTCAATTGCTACTGTTAATCACTGGCAGTGTTGAGGACCACAGACAAATCTCAGTGGAAATGATTCATGCATTTGACCTGTTGATGATGCCTTCAACAGAGTCAGTGCCAAAACGTCCAGGCTGTCCATGACAATTAGTGTCAGGGGACTCATTCTCCTGCACTCTGACTCTTCATTCAAAGTGTCTCAAAGATGTGTTGTAAGGTATGTGAATGAGAAAGGAGCTGGCTACATTGTCATTGTGTTCAGACACTGCATTGTTAGTGCAGTGTTCACATGCTGGATATGTGTGGCACTGGTCAATGATAAAGAAATTGAATCCAAGAAAAGAGAGCACCACTTTTGCATGCTGCTGTTGACCATGCTTGCACACATATAGTTTGTTTGCTTTGGTCCAAATCAGTTGAACTTTGTTACATTTTTGCATTTTTTTTGGGGTTCAGTTACATTCCTCACTGCCAAATTTAAAACATAAGCCATGGCATGTCAAGTTCTTCATTTATTGGACAGATATTTGGTGGGGTAAACTCACAACAAAAGGGTAGTATTGATCCACAACAATCATGCAACATCAATTATGTGTTGTACTCTTATGATTAACAATTTTTCCTTTGGCATTCCTGTAAACATTTGAGGAAACTGCAATATGAGAACTGTCAACAGTAAATGGTGTATTGCTTTGCACAAAGGTACTTAAGACCCACTACTACCAGATATAAGAGAAGGTACACAGATGCACCTTTTCCATGATAGTGAACATGTCCAATAGTAGTTAGGCTACTTTGCATTGTCACCCGTAATTAACCCCACCCCAGTGGTTGGTGCACATAAGCAGATGAATGGAGTGTTCAGCTGCTTAAAGAAACGTGACAAGCACTAGCGTTTAGGTGCCAGAGCCACTTAAAAGCTCTGAAAGGCCTAACATTGACTTGGATGAGTCCCAGATGTTGTTCTGGAGTTGTGCTGTGGTGACACCAACATGACAATGCGGAGTCCAGGGCGAGTTTCGATAGTCACAACTCTAGCCTGCTGTTATCTTATCCCGCTTGTCAAAGGACACTACTGGGTCATTACTCTCATGGAAACTGAGACTTAAGTGGCTTTAGCCCTTGAGGAGGGCCCTACCCTGAAGTCAGCTCCCTGGGAGTCGCACATTACTTGTATTACCTGGCGGCCCTCATCCCTGCTAGCCACAAGGCCTCCCTGTGCAGCCAGTGCTGGCAGCTGAAGCCAGACATGGGCCAGAGCAGCTGGTGGGCCAAGGGATCCTGTTGGCATCCTTATAAGGAAATTACATTGTAAAACTCTGGTTAGGGTTTGGGATAGTACTAGGGTTCAGGGCAGCAGGTTTGTGGACAATCTGACGTTTACGTCTCTCTTCAATTGCTTTGTGGCCTGCTTCCTAATTCTGTATCGTTCTGTGAGCTCTTTGCTCTGACGGCATGTGCTATTGGTGTCAGCTTGTGGTCTGTGTGTTCGTCTGAACCACGGCACAGGGCATTTCAACATCTGGTGCTGTCTGTGCCTGCGGGAAATAACTTTTACTTAAATCCCTTTAAGTACGGTAGGTAGGAAGGTACGTGAGACAAATCAGTTGGGAGATATTGTGGTATCATTGGTATACAGAGGGCTTACTGCTGAACAGAAAGAGCAACCTCTTTGTCAGCTGGGACCATGAGTTTGAGCTCTGGTGCACTCTTAAAACCCTGAGCCAAATTAGGAACTGGACACAGAGAAATCCTGGGAGACTAGCGGAGAGAAACAGGGGGAAACAGGAGGGGCTCTTTCCAAATGCTGCTTTTCATCTTGAAATACAAAAGAAGTAAACCTTGTGCTGCTGCTTTCTCTTGTTCCATGTGCTACCTCCCTCAGCCAGTGCATCAAGGGAATTTCTTCATATTTGATCTTTTCCAGTGCATCCCAGCATTTTGCAGAACACACAGTGCGGCAGCAGTTGGCTGTGCCTCCCTTCCACCTGCCCCCACCTGTTCCTCCCGCCTCCGTCACTAAGACAACACGTGCCAGATAGCAGGGGGTGGAGGGTGTTGGTTATAGAGCTATTTTTGCTGCTGTGATATCACCGTGCCTATCACTTTGCACACATCTCTCTCTCTCCCACAGATCAGCTCAGAGAAATGCACAGCATGAAACTTTAATAAGACTGCTTACCACACTCTCTCTCCCCCTGCAATCTATTAGATGTGTGTGTGTGTGTGTGCGTTTGTTTGTGTGTATGTGTTTGTGTGTGTTTGTGTGTGTGTGTGTATCTGTGTGTGTGTATGTGTTTGTGTGTATGTGTGTGTGTGTGTGTGTGTATACTGTAGTATAATGTGGTTAGGGAAATTGAGCGGTAGGGCACTGCTGTAAAGCATGGTGCTTAAGCTGTCTGACTGTATACATGGAAACTGTAGAACTGTGTAAGTTGCTCTGGGTGAGGTCATCTGTGTAAGTTGCTCTGGGTGAGGTCAACTGCTACATGCTTAAATACGAATGCGCATGTATGGTATAGCAGCAGATTCTGAAGTCAGCCTTTCTTCCCTGTATTTTAGGATATGTAGTGTGCTCAAAACTACTGTTTTTCTTTTGCTGAAATATGCTATTAATGCTATAAATCAATTTTTTCAAGATTCCATGTTTAGCCTTGGTTTCTAAAAGGAAAAACTTTCCAGTTGCTTGATTATAGGGTACTTAATGGACACTGGCTTTGGATGACTTTGGATGGATGTGTAATTGGAATTATTCTGATGTGCCTCGATAAAATGACTTCAAGACTTTTCTTAACACTGTAGCAACATAAACACATCTTTAAATCTCCATTCACACCCTTCTGATTTCTTTCACTGCTTTTATTGTTTTACTTTTATTACTTACTTTTATTGTATTGCTTAAGTTCATTCATTGGTGACCTATCCTGATGATAAGTCTTGCCTTGAAAAGGGATGCCCCTGCTTAAAACTTAATGCACAACAGCAAGGAGATGCAATATTGATGCCCTGTTAGCGTGCAATGGAAAATGTCCCCAAGAGTTTCTCCACACACATATCCACACACGTCTTTTG
This sequence comes from Conger conger, assembly GCF_963514075.1. Classification (NCBI taxonomy): domain Eukaryota; kingdom Metazoa; phylum Chordata; class Actinopteri; order Anguilliformes; family Congridae; genus Conger; species Conger conger. The sequence goes on from NC_083760.1 coordinate 74,132,527, forward strand.
CTGGAAATAGCACCAGGCATCTTTTGTGGGTGAAACGCTCAGGTTTCTCCGACTAGTGAGGTGTGGTGAAGAAGTGCGTGTAAGTCTGCGCCGTGAATAGAACCCCTTACAAAGGAACCAAACGCGCCTGACCAGATGGTGTTTGCGATGTTTCCTTATCGCGGAGCGCAGAGAAGGCGATGTGGGTACATGACGCTGAGTGTGGTTAGCTGCACTGGCCTTGTTTTGGTGCAGGTTGTGGGGGGGGGGGGGGCCTTGGGGGGCACAGACAGCAACTGACTGTTTGACAGTCATGTCACTCCAAACTTACTGTTGGCCTTCTAGTCTTCAAACACAGCATTCTGCTGACCGGTATCAGTTGAGTGCCCCCAACTACCTCCGGATTGCAATAGGTTTTTGTCTACTCGACTACTACTTTTATGTCTTGCTCAAAATTTACTTCAGTCATGCCCTTTAAACACAACTCTTGGGTAGTTTTGCTACAAAGCAGGTTTTAGCTGTCTTGCACCCTTTGATGTCGCATTTCCGCAGATAGGGGCCTTTGTGACCTTCATAGCGATGGCAGCGTGTTTCATTTCCTCCTTTGACGTCAGCAGAAGTCTTCTGTGTGGTGTCTCGTTGCCGTAGCGAGCAAACTGTACCAGCTTTGCGTCCTCGCCCCTCTCTTTGTGCAGCTATATTAGGCCTCATTGTTGTGCAGTCCCCTGTTACCCACACAGTAACTGCCCCCTGTTATCCACACAGTAACTGCCCCCTGTTACCCACACAGTAACTTTTCCCTGTTACCCACACAGTAACTGCCCCCTGTTACCCACACAGTAGTTGTTCCCTGTTACCCACACAGTAACTGTTCCCTGTTACCCACACAGTAACTGTTCCCTGTTACCAACACAGTAACTGTTCCCTGTTACCCACACAGTAACCGCCCTCTGTTACCAACACAATAACTGCCCCCCTGTTACCCACACAGTAGCTGCCCCCTGTTACCCACACAGTAACTGTCCTCTGTCACCCACACAGTGACTGTTCCCTTGGCTTCTCACCCACAGTCTGTTTCCATGCCCAGCCTGTCGTGTGGCCCTGGGTGGGCCTGTAGACCCCCCGTTGGGCGCTTGTATGAGTGCCCGTGCAACACAGCGTGCTAAGAGCCACAGAGTTTGATTTCTCCGCCGCTGTTCTAGTAATTAAAATTGATTGCTGTTTAACGAGGCTGTTTTGTCTGGCTGCTTGACATAAACGGAGGCTATAGTGTGTAAATGTGGTTGTGTTGCGGCATGGCACTTAATGTGTAAGGATGGTCGCCGGACTGGCATCTAAGTTCTCCCAGAGCACTAAAACTCATTCTTCATCTGTGGTCTCTTTTATGGGGTGCAATTCTCTGGAACAAAAAGGAGCAATTCTGGGCTTGGTTCTTTAATGTTCATGAGACCAGGGTAGTCCATGAACTGCGCGACTTGACTTGACCTAAAGTAAAGGTAGATTGATCACAGTTACAGACACTGCATTGATTACAAAAACTCCCAAAGAATCAATGCTGTCTTAAATAAATGTAATATGATGTAACAGTATATTTAAATTTCTTGTAAATAAAAAAGTAACACTTCACAGTATATGGGCAAATATACAAAGCATTGCCTGTAGATATTGCAATATTTTTTTTAAAATCACTGTGAAATATATTTATCATTATATTTTACAAAATGTCCGCAGGATAGATGCAATATTCGCAGTATATTGCAGTATCTAGCAGTAATTGACAGTGCTGGTGGTGGAAGGACAGTCAGCAGATCGTGACACAGCTGCCTGGCTGATTGGCAGTGAGCTGTGGGATCCCCGCCAGCCCCGCCCCTGATGGGAAGTCACAGGGTGGGACAGGGAAGGCAGTCTCCGCATTCTGAGTGTCTGCATGTCAGCACGGGGAGTTGAGCAGTGCTGCATGTGTCCTTCTGTTGAGTGCCAGCCGCTCTCTCCATCAAGAGCCCACAGACGCACTGGCCCCCCCTGTAGGATGCCACATCACACCATAGCAGATGTGCCACAGTCCATGATGAAATAAAAAATAATGTTGTTAGAGTAAACGGGGATCTGGAATAATAATGGGAAAAAAGAAAATTTATTAAATAGTCTTTCATTATTGCTCTCTTACTGCAACAGCCCATATTCTGGCTTAAATAAACATTTTATAAGAACCACATGGGACAGTTTGTGACCATGCTACTTATACTGTACAGTATACAGTTTAAACACAATAATAACTACTGTGGGCCAGCTGTGAGCCTACTGTACCAGCCTTGGTGTGTCAGGAATGTGTCTTCTGTGCAGAGCTCAAATGTTCAGTGAGGGGAGCAAACTATATCAACCGAAACAACATGCAAAATGGTGGAATAACCGCATGCAAAATACATTTTCTGCGAATGTGTGCGGTGTAAGAGTCGGCTCAACAGAAACCTGCAGCTGTTTGGGAACTGGCACTTTCAACATACAGAAAAGGACGTGCCCACAATGCACACACACACACCCACACACACTCCGACACATGCACCAACACACACTCTGAGAGTCCCCTCAACCCCCCTCCCCACACATCACATGATGATCCGCCACAGCTGTGTCCCACACATGGTGTCCGCTGCAGGGGACCGGGTTGAGAACTAGGCCAAGGAGTGAGGTTCAGCTACGCCGCTGTGAGTCCTCTTCCCCATACGGGGTAATGACATTAAGGCCCTCCGCTGCACCCGCTAAGCCCTGGCGCACACCCCTCTGGCCAATTCACCAGAGCGGAGGCCCCGGATCCATATGGCGACGTGTGGGTGTGTTGCAGACAAAGCCGCTGACCTTAATCCAATTAGCTGTTAACATGTGCTGTTGTTTCTACTGCCCGTGTTTGCTGTATTTTCAGGGGGGTATGGGGGCTCGGTGAGGTATGATAACTTAAGTCATTCATGGCCTCAGACGGGTATAGGTTCTAATATGAAAATGTAGCTGGTTGAGAGCCATGCCTTTGGCCCTACCTTGTTGAAATCAGTCTTGAGTGAAGTGCATGTGTTTTGGCTCAGAATAAAACTCTACATCTGCGTGAGACACAAGGTCTCTCCACGACTGAACTGTGCCACTCTGTCTCTGCAGGTGAAGGATGAGAAGAAGATCCAGGAGGTGTTTGACCTGACGGACTACGAGCGCTCGGAGGAACTGCGCAAGTCCAAGAGCCGCAGCAAGAAGAACCACAGCAAGTTCACCCTGCTGCGCTGCCGGCAGCCAGGGAACACGGTGAGGCTGAGGGGGCAGGAGGGCATCGCTGGGCCACTGTGATGACTCTGCTCAGCTGGGAGCTCAGTGGGGAGTTGCCCGGCTGAAAAAAACAGCTCAAGCTAGTTTTGAAACAGCTGGTTGACCAGTTCAAACCACCTCCCAGCTCAACATGGTTTAGCTGGTTGACCACTTCAGACCAGCTCCCAGCCTGACATGGTTTGACCAGCTCGAGCTATGTTTTGAAACAGACCAGCTACAAGCACTAGCTCATACCCAGCTAGACCAGCTTATGGCCAGCTTGACTAGCTCAATTTTCAAGCTGGTCAAGCTGGCATAGCTGGATTTTACAGCGGGGAGAAGAGCTCACAGAAGATGGAAGAGCACGGGGGCTGAGTCAGCCTGGTGTTTGTTAGTGATCGGGGGAGTCACTGCTGAGGCTGTGTGCGATTGGTTACAGCTAAGCGCTAGGTAAACTCCCCTGACCCAGCTGAGCCATTATCCTGTCCTGAGTAATTAAATCTGATTCTGCTAATCGCCTTTCACCGCCCCAGACAGAAGATGCAGTGTTCATACACGGGAACACTGCCTCCCAGACACGCAGCCTGCTCACTTACTGACAAACAAAACATCCGCTATTGTGCACATTCTCCCAAATACAGGCAGCCATTCAACAACCGCATATTCTCTCCTGCGCACTTATTTACATTTGCGACTTAAAAATGTATACATTTTTCCACACAGTCAAAAAAATACAAAATTCACTTCCATCCTGAAATATTTTGAGAGGGTTGATTTTTAGTATGTTGTAAACAAAATCCAGTGTCATAATCCACTGGACCTGAGGAACAAATAAGCAAAGCTTGAGGGGAGCATTCTCTGCTCGTAAGATAAGATAAGATAGACTTTATTGCCCCAAAGGAAATTTGTCTTGGACACAACAGTGCCTGCTGTATAAACTAACATGTAAAACACAAGTACAAATCCTGTGAAAACCAATACAGTCATCAATGCCTGTAACAAACATAGATATATATAGATAAGTATATGTGCAGTGGTAGGATGCCTTGTTGAAGTATACAGTATAATACATAGTAATAGTAGTGACAAAAACAAAATGCTTAATCAGAAAGACAGTAACATCAGAAATTACGACATCTGTATCCAGACTGCCCACTGAGAGAGCAGTCTTTATTCCCTCAAACAGTTGTGTAGGTACAACATTTCAAGTGTGAGAGCACTGTTTACACCATGGAGGATTGTAGCCTCTTTCCTTTAAAGAGAATTTAGAAGAAAAAAAACAAATACAAAAAAAAATCTTCAGCCGCAAGCAAATGATCAAAGTGGAGTTGGATCCGTGCAGGGTGGGATGGGAAATAGGGCCCAGTTGGCAAAGGAGCAGTGCATTTGTGAAGGATAGGGAAACATTAACTCTGAGCAATCTGCTGAAATTCCGTGTTGAAGCAGGCGGTTAATCCCCGACCTCAGGCCCTGTGGGCCCGAAGCCTCAGCACTGCCTCTTCTGTGCTGCTAATAACACTGCCTGCCCACCCCAGCAGCTGTGCTCTCAGAACAGAACACCAGGAGAACCCGCACCCAGCCTGACCTCAGTATGCAACAGTATGTCACATGATAATTATGTTTAAGATAGACTCCATACTTTTGCTGTTCTTTCAGATTTATTAGAAAAAAAATTGCCATTTGGAATTGAAACTTTTAAAAGATGTCCTTTTTGAGATCAGGGTTAATTTATTACTCTCAGTGTGATTTTTAAAGTGCTTTATTTCATTGTGCAAAATTGTAAAACCTGTGGTGAGTTTTCTGTGTGTTGAAAGTGCCATTTTCTCAAACAGCTGCAAGTTCCCATTGAGGTGACTCTTACATCACACACATTTGCCTGTCTGGGAGAATTTGCATGTACACATCCGTGGTTATGCCACCATTTTGCATGTCGTTTATATATAGTTTGCGCCCCTCACAAACCAGTTTGAGTTCTTCACAGAAGAAGCAATTTTTCCACATGCTGCGTATCCCAAGAGAAGATAAATACTCAACATCTTCAGCAGCACTGAAAACCTCATAGAGGCATAACTGTTAATCTTATATTACACTTTTTCATATAAAACCATATTTTAGCAGCAGGCTAAAAAAGGGGCATCATCAAGCTGGTTAGATAAACTTATAATTGAGGAATTTCCTTACCCGTAAGCCTTCTGTAAGTTCAGTAAGCGTTTAATTTCCAGCAGAGAGCTGTAGTTTGTGGAAACTGGAAAGCCTTTGGCTCCTCCCCAGTACAGTGCTGCTGAGGTCTGGGCAGCTGCTGTGGCAGCTTCTGTCTCCAACACAGAAAACATCTCTCCTCTTTGTGTCTTTACACCACCGCCATTCCTTCAGACGCCAGCATCTGCCTATGGCTGGTCCAGATAAGAGACCAGGGCCCTGGTCCATAAAGCAGGATCACCGAGTTAAGCCCGGAACAGCTCTTTTTTCTTCTGTCCATGTTCCCGGAGTTGGGCATGGACCAGGTTTTATTCGTTGCAGTTATTAGGCTGCTTTGTGGAGCAGGCCCCAGATGAAGCCTAAGGAAGAGTGGACGTGTTTCCCAGACATCTCTCTCATCCTGGCAGGGTGTGCCGTTTCAGTGCCACCGAGACCGAGAGCCATGAGCTGCCAAGTGGGTGAAGAGAAAGACTGGCTCTGGAGCTGAAGGCTGCCAAATCGCTAGCGAGTGCCCTCTCCCCATGGCCTTATTACCATCAGACCACAGAGCTGAGAGAAGCCAGCTGTGCTAGTCTCACTTCTCAGAAAAATTAATATCTGATGTAAGGGATTTTTATTTCACAAGGGACAATTCTCACCTGAGTGAACCTGAAATCACCTGCCCATGAGGAGAGAAGTACATAGAGCAGCAGTTACGGCCCTGCTGATAGCCCAGTTTTTGTATTCCCTTTGTTCCTTAGGTTTTTACAGTTTCAAGGTGGTTTGATAATATAGCCTCAAGCCAGAGTAATTAACGAAAGTGAGCAAACACACTAAATGAAAATGGGTAAGGGTAATGTAGTGATTGCAAAAGTAAGATAATACTAACTGCCCTAATGAACACTATTAAAACTAAATAATTATACCCCATTATCTAAGTCTGGCCACCCTCCACTTGTACATCAGAAGCAGGTGTAAGTGACACTCAGACCACGACAAGCTGTCACAAAGAGTCTCACCAAAGAGCATTGGTCAATTTTCACTGCTTGTTGGTATATTTTCTCATAAGTGCCACGATTCATTTAATCATTTATATTTTTCAGTAGGGTTTTTTTTTTTTTGCTTTTTATCAGTAGCACTGTACAGATGTTTCCTGTTTCCTTTTAAGGCAGGCTAAGAACTGTGTTTTGGTTCTCTCCCTCCCTTTCTGGCTTTTCCTGTGTCTCACCCTCTTTCTCTCTCCCCTTCTTCTCCCAGGTCCCAAATCTGGTTTTCCTGGCTGTCAGTCCGGAGGAGAAGGAGTCCTGGATTAATGCTTTGAATGGGGCCATCACCAGAGCCAAGAACCGCATCCTGGATGAGGTACGGTCTCTCGCCTGTGTGTGTCTTACCTGAGAATACCTCCCTAATGAAGCCAGTCCCTTGATTAAACCCTTGATTAAGACGGTCATTGGTGGTGGATCACGCGGCTCGTTCACTGATCCTGTCTTAAACAGATTTCCTGACAAACATGGCCGCTTAGTTCCCGCTCCCGACCTCCAGCCTTCACGCTCGCAGACGCACGTGCGGGTGCCCAGTTAATTACTTTCATCAGAAGAGCAGACAGACGTGACATCGTGCGCTTCTTTGAGACCGGACCATTTCCTCAATGACAAACCTCTGAATTTAATTCCTCCCTGACGTTTGCTTAATGAGATCTGCAGAGGTGACTCAGCTGCCGGGCTTGTGTGTGAATGGCGGGAAGGTGATTCAGAAAAGGCACACGTGCAGGAAGGAGAAATGAATTACAGCGTCTGTTTGCTCTCTGCAAAATGAAAATGGCGGATGGAGCACAGTACACACATCAGCAGCGGAAGGTCAGGGATGACTCAGCCACCCCCAGCCGGCCTCATTACTGTCCCAGGTGCCCTGGTGCAGGGCTGGGCCTCCCGCTAGATAGGAGGAAGCAGGATGTCAGCTGATGGACAGCATGTGAGCCAATGCTTCTTTGATGAATATCGATTTCCTCTTCGCTTTAGGCTCGATCAGTATTCTGGTATATAACATGGAAAGTCTAAGGGTTGTGTCCCACTTCCATTTGTCTTCAGGGAATGCACCGATATGCTGTATTGGAAGTATACGTTGGTTGATTTTGCAGCTTTGAAAGAATTGGGTATTACAAACACATGATGCAACTATAAAATATGGAAGGCACTGATGGGTCCATAGGGTAAAAAAAAATTTCACCTCACAGCAGACAAGTTCTGAGTTTGAATCCTGGTCGAGGGACACGTGGAGTTCTGTGCATGTTCTCCCCATGTCTGGGTGGGTTTCCTCCAGGTACTCTGGTTTCCTCCCGCAGTCCAAAGACTGGTTGGTTAATTGCAGAGTTGTCCTTGGGGTATGGAGGTGTGAGTGAATGGTGTGTGGGCCCTGCAATGGATTGGTATGCTATGTAGTACCTCCACAACCATGAACAGGAGTACTTGGTTTAGAAAATGGATGGATGGATTTTGCATTTGCATTTGAGAAGTTTTGTGATTTGTCATATTGGTCTCAATATTATAGGACTGAAGAAAAAAAAAACACCAATCAACACGTTTTTATTCAGGTTCTGGGCTTAATTTCAAATGGCAGCAAATAAATACATTTAATAAATGGTTAAGAGCAAAAAATATTTATTTAGATGTAACACTTGTTGGTCACCATGCAGAAATTTGGTTTCTTTTTGTAAGAATTTCATCTTGGCTGAATCTGGCTCAGGTGATCTTTGTGGACTGTGAACATCAGGATGGAAAAACAATATTTGTGGTGATTATAGACAGTCACATTTGAATCACAATACAATATGTGTAAAGCAGCAATGCAATAAGGTTACATTTGAAACTCCAATATACAGTGGAACTGTAAAGCACTCTTGAGATTCTAGATTCTCATTATTATGTCAGGTAATATATTCATACCACTGTTTCAGAATACATGCTATTATTAAACATTTTTTAATATTGGGAGTGCAATAGTGCAGAAGTAAAAAAACCTTGAATGTGGATCCTGTTCAGAAATATATTTTGCATGTCACACATGGGCATGGGACATCTGGGAAACATAAAAAATTGAAAAATGTATTTGCATGAATGAACACCAATGCAAAGGAACCAGCTGATCACCATGTTAAACTCCCCTTCAGATCACTTCCAACCCAATAAATTCATTTTCACCCAACAGCAAAATGAACACCGTAATTCTAGATGCAAGTCACTTCAGACAAAGGCTGCTATACCTACATTGGTTTACTGTAAAACAGTTCAGTTAGGCCAAGGTATAAACTTGAGCGAGGTATGAAGATGGTATGAGATGAGCAGAAATGGCCATTTGTGGAAATGCATGTGGTTATCACAGATAACCCGTTGGACGAAAATATGGAAGGTAGCAGGAGGTGTAATATGGAAGGTAGCAGGAAGTGTAATATGGAAGGGATGCACATGTTGGCACATCTAAGACAGTGAACAATCAAGTGGGCTGCCAGTCTGAGCGTAAGGCTTTTACCAACTCACTCAAGCTTTTAGTCTGACCTGGCTGCCTGACTGAGCTAACGTGCTAATGCATATATATATTATTTCAGTATGCTATCTATTTGCCTCCTAGATGCTTTGTCCAGGGGCATTACAAACCCTCCAAACAGGTGAATATTCACTGGGTGAATTCACAGGAATTAGATTACACAAGGGTCCAGAGTCAGCACTCCATCTAGAAATCATAGCTGCAGCCTAGTGCTTACAAGGCTAGTTTAGCCACTGTGCCACACTGCTGCTGAAACTATGCACTTATCAGTGGCTTATTTAGGGCACATTGGTAATTGTGTTGTTGGAACATTGGCCCTGAGCAAACAACAACAGCTACAGACTGAATTTGTTTGTCCCGTGGGAGCTTATGCAACATTCTGAGTGTGTCCGGGCCCATCACATGTCCCCGGTCGATGTTCAGATGGAACATCTGATCAATTAAAATCCCGAAGCCCCTGGGCTAGCATGGAGATCCTGTCCCCCTCTTCACCCTCCTATCTCTGCCTCACCGTCTCCATTTCCCTCTCTCCAGGTTACGGTGGAAGAGGAAAGCCTCCTGGCTCATCCCACGCGCGACCGTGCCAAGATCCCACACACCCGCCGCCTGCCCACCCGTGGGCATCTCATGGCAGTGGTACGTGCTGCCTCCATCGGGGATTGCATGTATTAGCGGCTGGTTAATACCTCCAGGTTTCAGATCTCAGTTTTGTTAACTTCTGTAAGGATCTAGAGTGAATTGCTCCTGTGTGGTTATGGATAGATTAGGTTTCCTTTAATCCCCCCCAAAAATATTTCTACATGTGTAATGGCTACAAGGCTGACTGATGTAGAGTAATGATGCAAACACTTCTCTACCTATAATAGATCAGTGTTTTGTAATCATTAAATTACCAACATCAAAAAAAATCCACGAATCGACATAATATCGACCTCCGAGGCTGGCATTGATTAGAGGTCTAACTGACGTCAACATGCTTGCTGGGTCAGATGAGGGGCAGAATGGAAAGCAGGAAATGCATCTTCCTCTGTATTGCACCTTTAAAGGGGATTGCTGTAGGTGTGTCGGCCGGCAACGGGGCTGAAATGTGCTGCTCTGTCTGCAGGCGTCCACCTCCACCTCCGATGGCATGCTGACTCTGGACCTCATCCAGGAGGAGGACGCCAGCACCCCAGAGGAGCAGGACACCGGCGACAAGAGCTTCCGGGTCGACCTGGACAAACCGGCGGGGCAGGCCGCGTTGGGCGGCCAGGGCTCGGATTCGGAGGGCGGCAAACCCGCGGCGCCGTGTGAGCCGGCCGGGAGGGCGGGGAGCCTCCCCAGAAAGGGCGAGATCTCCTGGGACCGGCAGCAGCCCGACGGGCAGGCCCGCACCCCGCAGCCCAGCAAGAGGCTGACCCCGGCCGAGAAGAGCCGCTGCGCCTCCATGGAGGAGATCCTCTCGCACTCGGACACGCGCGCCACCAAGCGCGCCCTCCCCTCCTCTCCGTCCGCCCCGGCCCAGCCCATCAGCCGGCTGCAGGACCTCATCTCCCAGAAGCTGGAGAGAACTCAGGAGCTGCTGGCCCAGGTGCGGGTGCAGGAGATGCAGGGCGGGGAGGCTGAGAGGCTGCTGCAGGAGGCCGCCTCCACCTGGGGCCAGGCCCAGGACGTGCTGGAGGAGGTGCAGGGCCTGCGGGCGCTGTACCGCCAGCTGGAGGAGGCCCCCGCCGCGCCCCTCACGCCCTCGCAGAGCGCCAAGCTGAAGAGCCCCCAGCAGTCCCAGCACAGGAAGAGCATGATGTGATGCAGGGGGGGACTACATGAGACAGAGGACCGCTAAACCCTTGTAAAAGCAAAGCAAAATGAATTACAGGCATGTGGAAATATGTCTGGATTTGCTTTTTTTTTTTAAATGTGTTTCTTTTCACTCTATGCTGTGACAAAAAAATGCACAAATTTAGTTCCCTTGAATGCTGATCTCCACTTTGTATGTTTGCGCCTTCGGCGCGTGTATGTTTTCTGTTCAGGGGAATTGGGAGCAGGGTGCGACTCTCGTCAGTGTTGAGTTGTCAAAGTAGACTGGGTGCAGCGCTTTGTGCAGCGCTTTGCTGTCCAGGGACAGCGGATCTGAACCAGCCGAGGCGTCAGGCGGCTGATGTAGTCCCGCCTAGCGCTCTCTGTACATACTGTCAGGCTGCGTCGCAGGCCCCCTCTGACAGCAGGTACAGGGTTTTGAGCGCTGTGCTTCTGGGCTGGGAAAGATATCGGCTCAGAAGGAAGAGCTGCTGGGACAGCCCGTCTCCCGGCTGGCCCGCCCGGAATGTGAATGTTTTCCTTTCATGTTTGGTAACGCACTGGAAATGTTCCATAACCGTGCTGCTGCAAGTTCCCAGGGCTCCAGATCAATACAGCCACCGAGCTGGAGTCCCTGCTGTTGTAATAATGCCATTCAGAAACATAACTGCCGGGGTCCCTGTCACCAAATTTGTTGGAGCTGACCTAAGTCCCATCCCCGGGCCACAGTTTGAATGAAAAACACAGGGGCGATGTCACCAGTGGCTCACAAGCTGATACAGCGAACGCTGTAGTCAAAAGACAGATATCAAATGCAAAACCTAGGCAAAGTCTGTATGGCCACGATTGACATCATCAGGTTTTGTTGTTTTGTGTTAATTCAATTTTAGCTTTTGTGTTGCAAGATGAACAAAAACAATGACAGCACACAAAGCCAGTGTGTTGTCCTCTACAGCAGTCAGCCTGGTGTGGATATTATTTTTTTCATTCTGGGGTCAGACAAGGTGAAGGGATTGCTCCAGCAGTTTTTGGTTTCGAAATGAAGGTAATGGAGACTTCAAATCGAGCTTCATTTGGAGATCCCACGCAGTACTTGCAGGAAAGAAACCACTTATTATGAAAATAAGCAAATAGTAATAATGAACTGGATCTGTGTTTGTAGGTCAGAGGGGTTTATGCAATTGCACCATGAGGAACACTGTAAAACAAGAACTCGACACTGGTGTGCAGAAAGTGCAGATGCATGTGAGTTGTTTTCCTGGCAAGGAATACTTGAATACTTGTGGGCTTAACTTTGTTAAGACAATCTAGCCAGCAACGCAGGGACTGTATATTACAGCGTTTTGCATCTCAATCACATTTCCAATGAAAATGGAATACAAAATGTAAAAACTGCCTTAGAATACCTTCAGGTAGGATCTGTATGCTGTATCTTACACCTATAAACACTGTTTGCTGTTCTGAATCTGAAGAATAAGTTGTAAATGCAGTGTTATATTAGATGTTTGAATATGGGCCCTGGCATGCATGTGCTGGGGGTCAGAAAGTGATTGGCTAAATGGTGTTAATGCTGGGCTGTTCGTCTTCTCTGATTGGTTTATGCCCTGTTGTATAATGGGAGTTTGCCTCTGCGGTTTTGTGTACCAGTGAACGGTCATTTTCAGCTGCAGAGTGAGGAACTGCTCAGTGGAGTGGGTCAGAAATGGCTGACAAACCAAAGGGTATTTCTTGCCAGCATGCCTCGCCTTGTTTTACAGTTAGTAACTTTAAATTGTGTTTGCACAGTAGTACTGGGGGTTATTCTGTTCTGTCACTCAAACATTACTAAAACAGTGTTATTTTTGTGTGTTTTTTTAATGTGAAAAGTGCTTTTTGATGGAATAAGAAAGGTATGCTTTTGAGAACAAAAAGCAGGGGTCATGGACTCAAAAGGTGTCTGCTTTGAGAATTGTCATAACTGTTTGTGTGGGAGCTCAGCTCTGTAGCTCAGCAATGCAAATTCATCAGTGAAGCTATGCACATTAAGGCACATAAAGTTAATGTTGGATCTAAAGGAAATGAGCATCAAAGAACTTTAAAGACAGTCGTGGGGATTTTTGGTAAAAAAAAGCATAGTTGCTCATGCAAATATTTTAAGTTGGTGTCCAAATCTGTGGCTTTGTATGCAGTTATATGATTGAGCAAAGTTTATTTTCAAGGACACCAGGATTTTTCTCCACAGGATCACAGTACACTTCTCTGGAATCAGGGACGTTGACTCTTAAACACACCCTCATTGGTCATAGCTTTGCCTTGAAGAATTGGACCATTAAGCAAAGCATGCAGTTAAAATATGAAAAATAATAGTGGAAAATTGTTTTGGACGACAATTGGAATAGAAAACAAATATTTCTCCAAAATGGCTGTCTCCCTAAATGTATGGGGAATTGCATAAAGGCTCTGGGTCCACTTGCACTGTTATTAGCCTGTCTGATTGTGTCAGAAGAAACTCTCAAACTCATTTCTGGAGCACGTGTTAGAAGCTACTACTGACATAATTCACAGGCTGTCTTGCTAAAAGCAATCTGCAAAAACCTTCATTGAAATGAAATCATCTGAGTAGGAGGATGTGGTTTTTATTTTTGAATGCTGTTCATAGACTTGTCAGGTTCACTTATAAGAACCATGACGACATACATCTTTTTTTTGCGATCAGTGAACTTGGAGACCAGGGGCCTGTTCTACACAGCAGGATTACTGAGACAGCCAGATAACTTCTGTTTTTCCTTTAGTCCATGTTCCAGATTTGGCAGGGGTCCAGGTTTTAACCAGTGCCGTTATCCAGCTAACTCAGTATTCTACTTTGTGTAACAGGCTGCAGGTGGGTACTTACAGGTGTGCAGCATTGTAGGAATATTGGAATCGTGTTTTTTTTGTCAGACTTTACAATCATATTACTCACTGACACTACTTAACACACATGCATATTGCATTGAGTTAATATATGCATATAGTGCAAGTAGCCTGAAAACAGATGCTTCTATTCAAGGGGTATTGCTACAAAAGGGCTAAGCTTTCCACACAAATATTACAACTAAGTAGGCCATATTACGATGTTTACTTTATTAGTATTATTGTTTTCTTTTTGTTGGATGTAGCCTGTTGAACAAAGCACAGGCAATCCTGAGGGTAATATGTTTGTTTGCTTGTTTTTTCTTCTTACCATAAGTTTTATGTTTCCAGAGCCTTTTGACTAATCGTAATTTTAATTTTAATTAGGCCTGTAATTATTATTTGTTTTCTGGTATGTTTGGATTCCCTAAAGTCATGTGTACATCAGTCTCCTGGTTTTCATTTTCGACAGATGGATTAGCGATATTGTGTGATGTCAATGTGTGATTTATTTTACCGGGTACGACTGCAGTGAAACAGGGTGAAGAGGCCAGTTAGCCACAAGATTAAAAAAAGAAAGGCTGCCATTGCAATCTTGTCTACCAGTTCAACGGCTCAACATTACTGCTCTACTTGAGCTATTGTACGAACAGTTCTCCATTGCTGTGGCGTCATGACACAACAGTCATCAGGTGGCATTAAACTATGAATTGATACCTTTTAATTTCCTGTCAGTACAAATTCTGTTATGGAACTTCAATGATAAAATGAACTTAAAAAGGAAGTGAGCTGAGCATAGCAACTGAGCTAGACGTAGTGTATTGGCAACCTTGATAGCATACCACAGTTATGCCAAAGATTACAAGGTAGGAGTATACATCCTCCAGCAAATGATTAAGGATAATGAATAATTTCATGGATTAGAAGACAAGCCGTCTTTTTGGTTGTCGCATGTCTTGCACTTGGTGTGGATGGTTTGACTTCAGCCAAAATAACCTTCAGATGCAACAACAACTCACAAACAGGTCACCCCAAACAGTGGGCATTAGCTGAAATCATTGTCTGTATTCGGTTCCAGGAACAGACTTATTCATTCCAGATATATGATGGATTGTGTGAATGTTGCTGTTGTTAAACTTAATTACAATGTTTGAACCACACAATGCTAATGGAATGTTAAATGAATGTGCTGTGTAAATGTTTATTGTCGAGATGGCGTTTACAGAAAATACATTTTAAATACACTTAGTGAAGAAGTGGTACTGAATGGAATGAAATTACAGGGCATATGAATTGTTTTTCAAACTTACTGCACAACTTATTTCGAGTCACATTGGTTTTAATTTACAGTCATTTGAAGAAATGTTTTCATTATGATTTAGTAATTTGTCATGAATGTACATGTGGTTCTTATGCTGTCATTTGACTATCAGTGAATTTTAAAAGATCACTCCTGGTTTACCTTCAGCTACAAAAAATATTTCTGCCATTTTATAACTGATTGCTCAGAAGGGTGTTTTGGTTGAAGTTTTCAAGCAATTTTATTCTAAAGCAAAAAGTCTTCCTTCCTTTTACATATGTTTCATTTTAGTTTAACATTGCTTTTCCTCTGTGGCATAGAGGGGAATTTTATTCACACGTTTGTCTTGTACCAAATGGTAGTTACTTTAGCCTTAACATGGTGTTGGGTTTGTGCAAGGGCTTGGAATCGGTATAGCAAAGAGAAAGGATTGTCACCCACATTCGTACATGGTACAGATGCTTGTTTCAATATGGTGCAACAGAGACACCATAATGAGTCAACTGATTTATTTAGTTAACTGAAGAAGGCATTCAGCTCTTTATGGCTGAAATTGGTTAAGCCTTGAGATTTCAGGGTTTAATGTGAATAAATGTGCTATAAAAAGAACATTTTGGTTTTCATTCTTCAGTCGGAGGTCTTGACTTTTGTTTGATTTGTTCACATTATTGAGGGGCAAAACATCTTCTTTGTTCAATGTTAACACAACTTGGTCAATCAATCTGTAAAATGATATGCACATAGTGAAAATGTTATACTATTTAATTCATTATTTGATTGATGTTTATTCACACGACATTGATCTAGTTCTCATTGTACATATACTTTGGCTTTGTGCCCAATAACAAATCAGAGGTCATTCCTCTGGTCCTCTGCTTCACAAGAACTGATATTCTTATACTCAAAATTCACACAATCATAAACACTGAAAAAGAAAAAAAATGCACCTCATTTCTACTGTTAAATAATAATATTTGTACTATTTATCTTACTGAATCTTTGGGTCTTACGGACCACTGTGAGCACAAACACAAGTTTAAAAGTAAAAAAGGCTACAATGGCCCAGAGCCATCGTCTGCATATTGTCTGTATGCTGTTTGCAGGGTTATCCCCGTAGAACATTATACGTGTTGCTTTCATTTCACTGTTATATGTTATATCCATCACCGTGGGGTTTGTCTTGTCACTATCAGGTGAGAAAACTGGCAGCTTTTCTAAGTGTGAACTGTCGTCATGTTAATGGACATTTATGCAGAGGAGCCCGTCTCTGCCTGTGTTAAGCCTCTGTAATGTTAGCTGTAGTGTGCAGAGACAGGCCTGTGTTAAACCTGGTACTGTTAGCTGTAGTGTGCAGAGACAGGCCTGTGTTAAACCTGGTACTGTTAGCTGTAGTGTGCAGAGACAGGCCTGTGTTAAACCTGGTACTGTTAGCTGTTGTGTGCAGAGAGAGGCCTGTTTTAAGCCTGGTACTGTTCATTGTTGTGTGCAGAGAGTGGCCTGTGTTAAGCCTGGTACTGTTAGCTGTAGTGTGCAGAGACATGCCTGTGTTAAGCCTGGTACTGGTTGTTGTGTGACTCCCAAGTCTGCCAAATGTAGCTTCAAACATATCTATTTTAGGTATGTTATTCACCATATATTCTTTAAATCCAATAAAAAGTACAAATTGGAGAGAAAAAAAAACAGTAAAGTGAGTGGACATTTTAATGGAAAAGCAATTTTGTGATTTTACAATTGCCCAACTTTCACTTAAAAGATCACATTTATTAAAGCCAGAGTAAATGAGCCAGAGCAGCCATAATATGTTCCATCCTGTTTGTTTTTGGTTTACACTCAAGCAGATGTATTTTGTAATAGCTGCTGTGGAAATGCACTATAGCTAAGATGTGTACAAAAGCACAAATCGATGGGTGATTCTCTCTGTGGCATATATGGAAAGGCTAAAATTCCATGTAAATTCCATGTAATGTTTGCAGACACAATGCAGGAATGTGTTCCAGAAAAACTCCAGTTAAGACAGAAAATAACACCTAAGTTACTTACTAAGAGTTGTACACCGGGGAGCCAAGATTGCTCCAGATTTAATTTGACTGGGCCAGATTGGTACCTTATGGCAAACGATAGGACTTAATACTTGGTGGAGAAACCTTTGTTGGCAAGCACAGAGGTCAGACGTTTGTTGTAGTTTTTCACCTGGTTTGCACAGATCTTGGGAGGGATTTTGGTCCACTCCTCTTTGCAGATCCTCTCCAAATCCTTAAGGTTCCGAGGCTGTACCTTGGCAACTCGAAGCTTCAGCTCCCTCCACAGATTTTCGATGGGATTTAGGCCTGGAGACTGGCTAGGCCACTCCAGGACCTTAATATGCTTCTTTTTGAGCCACTCCTTTGTTGCCTTGGCCGTATGTTTTGGGTCATTGTCATGTTGGAAGACCCACCCACAACCCATTTTCAGTGCTCTCACTGAGGGAAGGAGGTTGTCGCCCAAAATTTCCTGGTACATGACCCCATTCATCCTCCCCTCGATACAGTCAAGTCGTCCTGTCCCCTTAGCTGAGAAACACCCCAAAGCATAAGGTTTCCACCTCCATGCTTCACAGTGGGGATGGTGTTCCTGGGGTTGTACTCAGCATTTCTCTTCCTCCAAACATGGCGAGTCGAGTTGATGCCAAATAGCTCTATTTTGGTCTCATCTGACCATATCATGGGCCTGTACACGTGCCACAGGTGTTTTGGGTAATGAGTTGAGATTAGGAGTGCGTCTTAATGGAAAAATAACTGGTCTGTGGGAGCCAGAATTATTGCTGATTGGTAGGGGATCAAATACTTATTTCATGCAAAAATATGATAATAAATTTATAAAATGTATATGATGTTGTTATTGTGGATTATTTTGGGATAT
The DNA here is from genome assembly GCF_963514075.1 of Conger conger. Classification (NCBI taxonomy): domain Eukaryota; kingdom Metazoa; phylum Chordata; class Actinopteri; order Anguilliformes; family Congridae; genus Conger; species Conger conger. The sequence continues at coordinate 74,150,357 of NC_083760.1, forward strand.
TCTGTATCTCAATGTTAAAATGTACCTATGATTAAAATTCTACACAGTTCCATTCTTTGTAAGTGGGCAAACCTACAAAATCAGCAAGGGATCAAATAATTATTGCTCCCACTGTATAAGAAATCAGTGCTTCATCAGCACTGGTTTTGTTGAAGAAAAAAGACACAATCTCAGGTGAGGAGATGGTGGGTATGGGGCGGGGCGGCGGGGATTTCTGATGTAGGACACCTGCCAGTTAGATACAGCTAGGATTAACACTGTCAGAGCAAGCCCCCTGGCTTCCAGTACACAATGTGACCATAGCAGTGTAAAGTGCCTCAACCTCCCATTCGCAGGTGTCTATGACACATCACGGATGAGCAGTAGTGCATTCTGGGATAGGTTTCCCAGCCGGTCTGGAGTGCTTCCTCCCTGCTGCATGCCACTAGCTCCATGAAAGCTGTACAAGCCAGGGAGCTGTGTTGCTGGCAGGTGGGTCAGCCTGTTTTGCATGATTTTGAATTCAAATGATAGAGGCTCCCCAGCGCTGATGGAAAATCCTGCACATTCATCACCTCACAGCTTCCCCCATCTCAGATAATCACCTGCTGCTGGACACCTGGCAGATGCGCACAGGAAAGATAAATATGCCATATCAAGACTAACAGCATGGATGATATAAGGTGCACAAGCATTCCTTTACATACAGCTTCACCATTGACCATGTTTTTCCTAACCAGGCATCACTGCCATTGTTTGCAGAAAGGATCATCAAATCATCTAGGCAGGGTTGCCAACCCTTTTTTGTGAAATGTGCTTTCAGTCTCTGTTCTATGGTTTCACACTACCCAAACACATCTCACCCCAAATAAAATAAAGGCTGCAGGTATAAACAGAGACTTCCTGATTAAACAAATGATGTTTCAGCTCGCAGGACAAAGTGAGATTGGTTCATAAACATTACAGACTATCCATTAGCTGCATATCTTTGACAGCCTACCCGTTCAGTGTCTCAGTAGCCCCTCACCCCCTTCCCCCTGTCCACGCCCTCAATCTTCTCCGACCCCCCTGCCTGTGAACTCAATAAATCTCTCTGCCGTAAGCTTACCAAAATTGGCAACCCTGATCAAGGTCACATTAGAATGCACTTGATACCTGTTTGGATTAAGTGGAATTTGAAAATGTGCCGGCATGAAAATATGCTAAAAGGCTTTTGTGGGTTTCACATAAAGTACAAACAAGTACATAATTAAATGTGCCAACAGAAATTTTTCTTTTGAAAATGGCTTTTGTGTATGTACGGTTATTTGTTATGTAGCCATTTTAATAGATTAATATAAGTTTCCAAGATTAGGCGATACCAAGAAAATACCAAACATCTTCACTTATCATATTATTATTGTTGTACATGACGTACACGACTGAAAAATAATAGTAATAATAGTCGCAGACCTTCAGTGAGATAAAAGAAAGGCTCTGTGGAGAAACTGATTAATGTTCTTTTCTTTCACTGTTACTCTTGGTTGGAACTTAAAGCTAGTGGGGCTGAGGGATGGGCTTACAGGTTAAGTCTAATGTGTAGTCTGCTAGCATAATGGAGGCCTCTCATACCAACACAACCCATGAAAACTGTTAAAATGCCCATCATAGAATATAGTGAAAAGTGTGCCATTCTTGAATTTAGTTCTCCAAATGCTAAGCTACCAAGCATGCTATCTTGATAGTTTAGTAGTCCTGCATTTTTTCGCTGTTCCATATTAAAATGAAATATTGCAATGTCTGTTGTTCTGCCTCTATGCATCATGCCTATTATTCTGTGCCAACTCCAAAAGAAGCTACAGCAGTATTCTGCCAAGTCCAAGCCCACACCACAGCCTCTCACACTGATTGGCTGGACACATACATATGTCCTTGTATGTAAGCATTGATGATGACTCTAACCCAGCACAACCTTGGAAGACTAAAATTTGCCTAGACTTTGGACGCATCCATCTTCTTAAATGTTCTTTCACATTAATGGCCACCATGGCTATAGTGCTGAGCAACAGCAGCGTTATTGTCTCTGGGACACTGGAACCGATTGGTCGTGAGTTGGCCGTACTTCAGAAACCGCTGTCCAAGTGGTTACAAAGAAGCGCCATCTAGCTACTTGGGATAAGTATATGAGCGCTTAATCCTCTGTCTCACTGGCTCACTTTCAAGTGTGGACCTAGCTTCAGAATTTCCATTTGTACAGTGGGAGCAATAATTATTTGATCCCTTGCTGATTTTGTAGGTTTGCCCACTTACAAAGAATGGAAATGTGTAGAATTTTAATCATAGGTACATTTTAACATTGAGAGACAGAATATCCCAAAATAATCCACAATAACAACATCATATACATTTTATAAATTTATTATCATATTTTTGCATGAAATAAGTATTTGATCCCCTACCAATCAGCAATAATTCTGGCTCCCACAGACCAGTTATTTTTCCATTAAGAAGCACTCCTAATCTCAATTACCCAAAACACCTGTGTCAACTCGTTATGTAACTGTATAAAAGACACTTGTCCACACAATCAATCAGATTCCATCGTTTCCACCATGGCCAAGACAAAGGAGCTGTCTAAGGAGATCAGGGACAAAGTTGTAGACCTGCACAAGGCTGGGATGGGCTACAAGAAAATAAGCAAGCAGCTTGGTGAGAAGTTAATAACTGTTGGAGCAATTATTCGAAAATGGAAGAAACACAAAGTCACCGCCAATCTCCCTTGGTCTGGGGCTCCACGCAAGATCTCGCCTCGTGGGATATCAATGATCATGAGAAAGGTCAGGGATCAGCCCAGTACTACACAGGAGGAGCTTGTTAATGACCTGAAGGCAGTTGGGACCACAGTCACGAAGAGAACCATCAGTAACACACTACACCGTGAAGGTTCCTCTGCTGAAGAAGGCACATGTACAGGCCCGTGATGTGGTCAGATGAGACCAAAATAGAGCTATTTGGCATCAACTCAACTTGCCCTGTTTGGAGGAAGAGAAATGCTGAGTACACCCCCAGGAACACCATCCCCACTGTGAAGCATGGAGGTGGAAACCTTATGCTTTGGGGGTGTTTCTCAGCTAAAGGGACAGGACGACTTGACTGTATCGAGTGGAGGATGAATGGGGCCATGTACCAGGAAATTTTGGGCGACAACCTCCTTCCCTCAGTGAGAGCACTGAAAATGGGTTGTGGGTGGGTCTTCCACCATGACAATGACCCAAAACATACGGCCAAGGCAACAAAGGAGTGGCTCAAAAAGAAGCATATTAAGGTCCTGGAGTTGCCTAGCCAGTCTCCAGACCTAAATCCCATCAAAAATCTGTGGAGGGAGCTGAAGCTTCGAGTTGCCAAGCGACAGCCTCGGAACCTTAAAGATTTGGAGAGGATCTGCAAAGAGGAGTGGACCAAAATCCCTCCCAAGATCTGTGCAAACCTGGTGAAAAACTACAACAAACGTCTGAACTGTGTAGACAGTCAAGGACGTTAGGTGTCTGATATGCCTGTACAGCTGGTTTCTCCAAAACTCTTAATGATTCATGCCAGAAGTGTATCTATATGTAAGTGGCTTATAATCAATATATCCCATGTACACTGCTTGTTATCCAATCAAATGAACCTAGAACATTACAGCTGACCTTATGAAAATGCAAGAAACCACAGTGAAAACTGTTGAAATGAGAGCAAAGAATGCAAAGAATGCAACGTACATTTACTCACTTAGAAGAGAATATTAATCAAATGTTTAATATGTCTGTATATTAGAAAAGAAAATTAGAAGAGAATATTAATCAAATGTTTAGTATGTCTGTATATTTTTAATAATTTACTGCTGATAAGTTTGTGTTAGAAGTGTATAAGTGACCCATGTGTAATCTAAAGTTGACTAAAATAATTAATATGAAGTGGAAAGTCCCAAAAATGATTATTATGCTGCGAAAAGTACCAAAAATGATCTATAGGTCGTAGAAAGTTCTGGAAAACACTATATAGTGAATAGCACTGTGTTCTACATGTTTCCCATGTTAATGATTCCAGTTTGTTAGAAGAAACAGCCTACAAAGCAAGATGTATGTAATACTTTTTTGTTTTGGAAATCAATAGAGCGATTCGCCCACGATGGTTTCAGAACCGAGAAGGTAGCGCTGCCAAGTCAGCTGATGTTTTAGGAGGAGTTATGATAAGAACAGTGTGGGTGATTGGCCACAATGAGGTTTTAACTGTGTATAAAATGGGTGTAAAAATGACAGTCCAGGTCCATGTTTTTGCAAAACTGGTCCGGCTTTATGCACTTGTGCTAAATAAAGTCTAATTTTCCAGAAGAGCTTGCTGCCGTGGTGTCTTTTCCCTCATGAAGATGTTTTTCGACAAATTGGAGATTTGGACTCTGTCGTTTCCTAGACACGACAGGATCTGGTGTGTTATGTGTTCTATCTGAGGCAGTGAAAAGCTGACTGTATTTGGACTGTATGTCCAAAAAGCTGGCCAGGCCAGAGCATTATCTTCCATTAACATCCACGCGGGATCAAATTATTCAGGCTGCGAAGGACACATTGATCAATCAGAGCTTCAGTGCTGCCAATTAGCTGCCAAAAGAACAAGGCCCCAGGCCATGTACTGCCCAGTGGGATTCAGTTATTAACAGCGTGAAATTATGGAGTCCTCTTGCAATGGGAGAAGAAGTATTTTCAGCCTCTTGTGGTATAACTGAAAAAAGGTCATTTTTGCATGTCTTTTGCATGTACAGCAATGCACACTCATGCACATACCAGTTCAGATATCCATTGAAACAGTAAGGATTTGACACGTACATAAGTGCTGCAGTATTTAACAAAAAAGGCTATGGTATGTGCTATTTGGTACAGGCTTAACCTCATACAATATTCATGAGCTGCAGATTAAGAATCAACGCTGCTTCCCTTCACCCAGTCCTCAAAATGGAACAATTCCACACTCCTATGATGGCGATAGTTAAAATATTACAATGTGCAATGCTAATGCTGTCAGATGTGGTCCTGCTTTTCTCAAATAAACTCACATTTGACCTATTTTACTATGCCTATATGTTTAATTTATTTTTTATTTATTTATTTATTTATTTACTTACTTACTTACATAACTATTTATTTATTTATTATAGTTAAGTAAGTATATATCTGAATACCTTATCTATAATGAAACTATTTCAAAATTTCAGTTTTTTGAAAACCAACATCGACAGACAGACAGACAGACAGACAGACAGACAGGTAGATAGATAGATTGTCATTCCATATAATAACAGCCATCATGGAATGCTTTTGTGTGGTGCTCTGATCTCCATGGAGATGGCAGTGGCTTTCCAGGGTGATGATAGGGTGAGGGGACATGGAGGAGCAGGGATTAGGCACATGGGTACAGAGGGGAGACTGGTACGGGTACAGAGAGGAGCTGTACAGCTGTGTGGCTTTACCCTGCTTTACCCTTGCCACACAAGGGTCTGAGAAACCACACTCACCTGAAGCACTTTGTTTACTACAGCTGCTAATGCTGCACTAGAAAGACACACAGTCCAGTTTTGGTCTGGAGTCCTGTCATACAAGAACATCCATCCATCCATCCATCCGTTATCTTAACCCGCTTATCCTGAACAGGGTCACGGGGGGCTGGAGCCTATCCCAGCATACATTGGGCGAAAGGCAGGAATACACCCTGGACAGGTCGCCAGTCCATCGCAGGGCACACACACCATTCACTCACACACTCATACCCACGGGCAATTTAGACTCTCCAATCAGCCTAACCTGCATGTCTTTGGACTGTGGGAGGAAACCGGAGTACCCGGAGGAAACCCACACAGACACGGGGAGAACATGCAAACTCCGCACAGAGAGGCCCCGGCCAACAGGGATTCGAACCCAGGACCTCCTTGCTGTGAGGCGGCAGTGCTACCCACTGCACCATCCATGCCGCCCATACAAGAACAGAAATCTAAAATTGTTTGCATGAAGCTGAGCCATATTGCACAAAGGAAGGTGTTATGTAGATGGCTGGGGCGGAGTAGAATGTTATTTCATAGAATGTTATTTCAAAGAATGTTAATTCATAGAAATACATTGCAATTTTAGCCCTACAAAAATTGTCTATTGCTGTGGAAGCCATTTCACATGGGACCTGGTTTCAGGGGATTTGACCAGTCAAGTGTGACATAGAGTGAGGCCTCTGTGTTCAAGAGTGTTAGTGTGTGAGTGAGAGCATGATACATCAGGCCAGAACACTGTCAATTCAAATCTTTGGAGAAGCAGTGCTACACCCTGGAGAATGATACTTAACATGCATAACCTCAGTAAATAGCCAGTGGCATAAATGGATAATACATACACTCAGTGATAACTTTATTAGGTTGACCTGTACCTGCACCAGCTTCTTAATGCAAATATTTATATTTAGAATGTGGCAGCAACTAAATGAATAAAAGCATGCAGTCTAAGTGGCAAGAGGTTCAGCTGTTTTTCAGACCAAATCATAGAATTGGGAAAAAACTGTGGAATAAATATTGGTGCCAGACAGGGTGGTTTGAGTATCTCGGAAATTATATTCTCCAGGTGTTTTCACACACAACAGTCTCTAGAGTTTGTAGAGAATGGTGCTTGCCTGTCCACCTCTAGGTGGACAGGCAACAGCAGCAAGACCAATAAACAAAATAAATGAGTCTAATAAACACCTAATAAAATGCTCAGTGAGTGTAAATCTGTAGCTCACACTGGTTGAACCATCTCTGCAACAAATAAATAATGCAATGGACATGCCCCTGTACACTCAGCATGCATGCCTAGAGTTTGAGTGGGACGTTGCATTTGAGCGTAAGCGTGTGTTGTTGTGCGTGCCTGAAGGATTATGTACCTGCAGACAGTGGACAAGTATGCATGGATGACCTTCTGTGCATTACACAAACCACAGCGCAGTACTTCCACATGCAAGATGCCCATTGGCCCATATACAACAAATAATATGCTGCACCGCAAACAGCAACAATGTCTTCATCAACATTTTATATACAGCCATACTGTGTCCCTTGGGTTGATTTGCCCCTGGCTGAGTCCAGTTTTGTAAAGTGTGAGTTTTTTTTTTTTGCTGGCGTCAGCATCTGTCTGTTCTACTTGCCACCATTCTGTGAGTGATAGCTGAATGCTGAATTCAACACTAAAATTCTGACTGCTCTGCCAGCGTGTGTGTGGACTGCCATTTCAGGGCCATGGGAAACGTGGCAGCGTCTCTGTCTGAATGGAGGCTGTTTCTTCTATATATTTCCTTTTAGTTTTTGCCACCTCACTGCCCCTGTGGGTGGGGGACTGTGGTACAAGGTCCTAGGGCGGACTGTGGGGTGAACAAGAGCTGAGTGAGCGCAAAGGTTCTTTTGGTGTGGGGAGACTCCGAGTTGCGGAACAACAAAAGGCCAGTGCCACTCATTGCTGCTTGAAAATCCTTTCCCTTAACAGCCCAGATTCACCATATAAGGCATGGAGCTGCCTGAGCCCTGTGATTGGCTAGCTGAGAGACACACAGAGAAGGGGGCGGGGGGTGGGTGAGGGAGAGGGGGAGGTTAATTGCAGGAGGCAGCGAGGCGTATGTGCGTGTGATGCAGGGGGAAGTGCTGGGGGTGAGAGTACAGAGGGAGGGGAAAGAAGACAAGGGGCACAAAAGAGACGGAATGAAAGCAATGCCCTGGATGAGCTAGAGCTCACAGCACCAAAAAATACTTCATCTGAAGAAAATTGTTTGTTCTCAAATATTTACCCAGATCAGACTACCAATTTTTTTTTTTAACTTTTATATTTAACATCTTGCCCAGATGAATGGTAACTGCCACAGAAACCTTTAAACTAGCACTTCCACAGGTGATATCACAGGTCGTGTGAGGGATTCAGTTGAAAAATGATCTCAGATCTCAGTGCACACATTTTCTGAAAGGGTAATTCTGCCTGGAACAGAAAAAGAATGGACCAAATTCATACTGGAGGGAAAAGCATAGGTCTGGATTCAATCAAGATCTGTCGTTACATTTTCTTGCCAGAAAATAAGTTATGGTTACTGAAATGAGCTTAGTTATAGTTAAAAAAATAAAAAAATAAAAAAATGTTTCAGAATTAAATTAAATTTATTTAATATTATGCACAAGGTTGTTTCTAGTCAAAGATCACCAGTGATTGTTCTTTACCTGTAAAACTTCCCATACATGTTTTAAAACACTTTCATTTCCTTGTTTGCTGAACATCATTCCATTGATTTGAGCCATAGTCTTTAGAAAAATATCTCACATAAGGGACAGGAAAGGGTTTTCGCACTTGAAACCTCGGCATACGACGATTTCACACGCAGACTCTTCAGCAGCTTGCTTCAGCTAGCGGAATGACTTCCCCCATGGGTAGACATCACACGCAGAGCCGGCGGATCCTCAGTCTGACCCACCGAGCTGCTCCCTCCGCCCCGGCTCATCAGGGAGGGAGAGGGATGACACAGAGCGGACAGCCAGATAACCGCCCTGTCTGGCTGCCACCGGTCTACCAACTCACCACTGCTCCAGTCACTGAGTGAGTGTGTGAGAAGCCTGGAGTCAACCCTTAGCCAGAGAAATGACGAGCTAAATTTAAATATATTGACTAACATGATACATATAACAATTCTCATTGGTGTATGAGTAATACAGCTGATTTTATTTAGATTTTCTTTGCCAAACAATGTTACAAGGAGACACCTTCACAAAGAGACGACATTAGCTCAGGAAGTAGTCAGAAGGTTGCCAGTTCGGTCCCCCTCCCTGTCAAGTGTCCCTGAGTGGTACCTTGCATGGCTGCCTATCGCTGGAGTGTGTGTGTGAATGGATGAATGAGACGCATCAATTGTAAAGCGCTTTGGATACAAGTGCTATATACATTCAGCGAGCACTTTATTAGGTATTTATTGGATTTTTCTTTTTTACCGATTGGTTTTTTGCTGCTGTAGCCTATCCGCTTGTAAGGTTCAACGCATTGTGTGTTCAGAGATGCTCTTCTGCATATCACCATTGTAATGTGTTGTTATTTGCATTACTGTCACTTTCCTGTCAGCTTCAACCAGTCTGAGCCTTCGCCACATTTGTGCCTGCAGAACTGCTTCTCATTGGATGTTTTTTGTTTTTCATACCATTCTCTGCAAACAGATTTACATAATAAAGTGAACAAAATATTTAAATATTGAACATTACCAAAAAGTGAAGTTGTCACCACAAAGTTTCTATAAGCACACTATGCCATGATCAATGGGAATCCCTGAAGAGATGAAATATATTAGTCTGGACAGGGTTACAAAGCCATTTCTAAGGCTCTGGGACAGTGGGACTCCACAGTGAGAGCCATTATCTCCAAATGGAGGATACTTGGAAGAGCGCTAAATCATACCAGGCTGCTAAAATTTCTCCAAGGGCGCATCGAAACCTCATCCAGGAAGTCACAAAAGATCCTAGAAGAACATCCAAATAACTCAAGGCCTCTCCAGCCTCAAGGTCATGACTCGACAATATGAAAAAATAATTAATGGGAGAGTAGCAAGGTGGAAACCTCAACTCACATTACAATGGGATAACTGGCTGCAGGGTTGCTGTTTCCCAGTTGGTTCCAGGTCTTCAGTCTCAAATCTTACCGTAATTGTACCCCACATACAAAAACACATGCATGCACACATGCACGCACACACACATACAGACAATATAATGCATGTCAACCCCTCTAGATTTAGACTACTGTATGTCTCTAGTTAAGAATGCTAAAGTGCCCCACAGTAATTAAGTGAGAAAGAACGGTTCCTGCTGGAGAGAAATACACCATAGATACATTACTTCAGATCAGACTCTCATTTGGGATAGAAGCCTTAACTTCAGTAGGAGGTTGTTTTTATTGTACATGTAATACAAAATCAGATTACCCTTCTCCCCCACCTCCCACCTCCCACCTCACAGATATTCCAATATTATGTGTATTTTTCTAAAAGAAAATACACATAAAGCTTTCATGCTTTGATGTGGAAATGTGGGAGCTTGGCTTTTCATGATGAGAGCATGAGGAACAAGAGCTTTTGCTTGCTTGAGTGGCCACTGACAAAGTTAAAATGTGGTCTCTTTTGCCACCTGGTGGAATACTACATTACCTTAGGTGGCAATGTGTACATACAGTAGTATCTGACTGACACTCAGTGAACACTTTATTAGGTGGTTATTTGCGTTACTGTCACATTCCTGTCAGCTTTGACCAGTTTGGCCCTAATCTAGCCTCTCTCATTAACAACACGTTTTCTCCCGCAGAACTGCTGCTCACTGGATTTTTCCTGTTTTTTGCATCATTCCCTGCAAACTCTAAAGACTGTTGTGAGTGCAAATCACAGGAGATCAGCAGTTTCTGAGATATTCAAACCATCCTGTCTAGCACCAACAATCATTCCATGGTGAAAGTCACTTAGATCACATTTCTTCCCCATTCTGTCTGAAAAACAGCTGCCGCCATATGATTGGCTGATTAAATATTTGCATTAACCAGGTAGTGTACAAGTCTACCTAATCAAGTGCTCAGTGAGTATATGTGAGTCAATTGGGCTTTACAAATATCACCATAGATGGTTCCAACTACTACATCATTGAACTGCCATCTGGTAATATACTAATGACTGAGACTTTCAGTGTTAGCTTGCTTCCGTGTCTGAGAGAGCACACTTGAAGGATATTTTTGCAACAGCCAACTGTGCTTTTCCAACACCTAAAGTGCCACAGAGGTAACTGTGAGATTCTGAGTCTGAGAAGCATTTCAAATAAATAAAAAACAATTCTCAGACTATCAGTTAGATACTTTTTCCAAGAGGATTCAATTTCTTTAAAGGGAAGCTTTTTTTATGTGACATTAACATACAGTATAGCAACCAGGAAGTTGCAGTCCACAACAAATCAGACAGCAAATGCCAAATACCTTCTCTGTTCTGATAATGAAAAACAAATATTATTATTCTTTAAAACATAATTTATCATGACTGGTATTATATACACTGTGGAAAAGGTCAGGATCATTTATTCGATTTATCATTTATTTTCTTGCAGGAAATACATATGTAAAATTCTATATTAGGTACACTGAATGGTGCAAATCTCTTTTTTTAAAGCTTTCACTAAATACTCATTGAAAAGTGATTTTGAATAATCCCAGTTTAAAGACAAAAGGGTAATTGTCCACTATTAGTGCCAATCTGTTAAAATCTACTTCTTTGCATTCTTTATTTTACTGGAGACATGTTTACTATGACCGTTTTCTCCATTTTCAAGTTGAGGAGAACGGCAGCACAAATAAATAAACATTTCAAGAAAATGCATATATTTAGTGCATTTGTCACATTTGTTTTATTGGATATTTAGATAACATTTAAATATTTACCCATTACTGAAACAATTGGGGATGGTGACATCTATCACGGCCACTTGAAAGAACAACAGAATCCCCAGCATGTTTGTTTCTCATTCGTCCATAATGGTGAAACTTCTTTCACTACATGAGTGTAACATGTTTCTCCTTTACTTTCTCTAAACAGCCGGATCTGGCAAGTTAACAGTTCTTTTTTAAAACCTGACACACTTCTGTCTGAATATTGCCCTTTTAACATCTTGAAAAAAAAAGTTTGTGTGGCGTTAGTTAGTCTTAGTCGGTTCCGGGTGTGCTTATCTTTGCGGTCTCTTAGAGTGGTCAGGGACCCAAGCTCAGGAACAGATGAGCACTGACAGAGCTCATCAGTAATCATCTACAGACAGGGGAGGAGCGTAACGCTGTAACAGAACATCCTGCTGAAAAGGACAGACTGGGGAGACTGTGATGCAGTCTGTAGGACGGCCGACCCTCAAACCCCACACACGGCCACAGGTTTGATTTCCAGATGCAAAGAGAGGCTCCACTGCTATTGGAGCACATGAACGAAATGAAGTAGAGGAAGTGTGACACCACTGACAGCCCCCTGACAACCTTTACCCATGGTGCATCAAAGAGCCAGCAGAAATCTTCTACTCCAGGCAGGTGACAGGCCCCCCCATCAGTGAGAAAACAGTGAGAAAAAAACCAGAAATGACCCTGTGCAGTCCAAGGTGAGCTCTTCCTCGGTTGGCCCGCTAAGAACAGAAATGGTGGCCTAACAGGAACAAAAGTGTTTCCGCATATCTACATTTTTAAAATATATCTAAACACACATTTCAGTTATAGTGTTTTTTGTGATCAAATGTTAATGCTATGCCTCAGGGGATCCCATATTTTCTTTACCAGGCACAAACATAGGTTTAAAATACTGGAATGTACAAAAGCCATTTTGCTCAAAAATGTCAACAAATGTATGAATTCATCATGTTCTCCATTGAGGAAAGGATGAGGGTCTGTTAACAGTGTATTTATGTACATCTTTGATGAGTCCAGTTTTTATGTGCAATGAAGTGTTTGATACCAGTCACTGTAAAACCAGCAGGTCATCAGAAACATAGGTATACCGCAAATATTCACTGCACACTTGTATACTTTTGATTGGCCAAGACAACTGAAATATCAAACAGGGAAATAAAACTACACAAAACCATCCAGCCATGGCCAATTGAAATGCACAACCTAACGTGTTGCAACAAGTCAAAACATATTAAAGCAAATTTCTTTTTATTTTAAAAACACCCTAAAAGTTTACTGCACACAAACATCAACCACACAACTGTCACAACAGCAGAGGACAGAAAATAAAAAAAGCTTGTGTAATGGATTTGATTCTTTACCTCCTGACCTGTGCTTTGTATTTACTTAAAAGGATCAAAGATGATCCAAAAAAAAAGAATTCTAAATAAAATGTACACAGGAGATACAAAGGTTGGAACAGATACTATATACATATTGCAATACAAACATGATTAAAGTTCTTGCTCAATAAAATAAAAATAAAAAAAAGGAAAAAGCTCTTTTTGTCCACAGCTTGACAGAAATAAAAGACATGATGATTTCAGTGAGATGACCGGTCAGGTCCCTGGAGATCTGCAAGACCCTTCTGGTCCACCTGAGCTTTTGAATGGAGACAAATGGTTGGAATGAACATGTTCAGGTCTTTAGCTCAAAGTTTTTATTAACTTTAAACCCCAAGCAACATTGTGTCTCCAGGACCAACATTAGCATTAAAAAAGAAAAAAAAGTAACTTTCCAGTACCTCCCTATAATGCCCCCCCCCCACAATAACTCACGAGGACTCTTCAACTGCCATTGACTAATATGAGGATCATTAAGTGACACTAAAATAAACATCCTATCCTATACAAAAGCACGGTGAAATAGTGACCCCCACAAAACAGCATAGGGTAACCAGTTGCAGGCAAATTTCTGGGAAAGTTCCAAGCACAACATTACGGTCGTTAAATGTTGCTGCCCGTATCAATTAATATCTGGCCTGTTTTGTTGGCAGACACTGCATTCACACCAACCTTAGTAGAACCCAGGCAAGCAGAAGCCTTACTCTAGATTACTATGGTCTCAGTAAAGTCACACAGATAGCAAAACAAAAGGACACCATAGCCACCGGCAGGTGAACGGTGCAAGACGCACCTTTGAAACATGGAACTTCAGTTTATCAAGGTACACAGTTCTTAACCGATTGTGCACATCTAATTTTGTGAAGCCAATTCAGTGCCCTACAGGCAACCAGCCATTGGCTCACAGTTTTTAATGAACACTACACCCATCCACCTCTGGCCCCTTATTAACAATACAATAACAGGGGAAAAAAAGAAATCCTGGAATGATTACAAATGAATTGTTGAAACCTTTCCTTTCTTTTGTAATATATTTATATATATATATAAAAAGAAACACAGCTTCTACAGTGATATCTATGGTATAACAAAGAACTGAATCTGCAAGATCACACTTTCCCCCCGTTGTTCTACAGCTTAGTTCTGGAACCCGTGATTGGGTTCCGGCAGGGCTAGTCGTCATCTTCGTCATCATCCTCTCCCTCATCTTCAGGGTCCCGTTTTCGCTTCTGTCCATGCACTCCAGCCCCATCTTCTACAGAAGAACATGACAGGGTTCTCACACCACTTTCCACAGGGATTCAATGATGTGACAAGGATTATACATCATTTCAACTGCTAGCCTACAATTTAAATCCAGCAAATCAAGCTACTTGTTTTGCGGTTACAGCTGTGAATACCAGTCACTTTTTACCAGTCATCGCCCACCCCCCCACCTCCCGCCCAGTCAATTTAGAATTAGACTGTACAGCTGTGCCTCCTGCACTCATCTATGCCCCCTCCAATACTTCACACTACAGCCCAGAGTGTACTAGAGGAGTGCTACAAGGTAGACACTGACAAATGGTTAACATTCAGTCTTCATGGTCTGATGAAGACAGTTGAGGTCAAAATGTAAACCGTTCAGGTAGTGAAATGAAATTTGAACCTTGACATATTTTCTTACCCAAATCCATCTCGAGAGCAGCATTTTTCATCAAAACCGTACACTGTACACTACTAAATTGAAGCTTGTGCAGTCAGTCTGTCCTAAAGCATACCAAACCAAATTTATTAAGGGTCAAAATGCTTACCTTCCTCCTCCTCCTCTACATAGTCATCATCATCCTCTTCATCCTAGGAAAAACCCAGAAGCAAACAACTAAGGCACACTGGTCAACTGCCAGTCTACAAAACTGCCAGACCAAGCACAATGCGCTTCAGAAGACATTAGCTGTGACACATAAGCAAAAACTAATCATAAACTTTCACACCATGGTCATATCACTCTACCTGGATCCCCTCTTTCATGAGGTAAGATAGCCCAACCTCTTCACCTCCCTCCGAGCCCTCATCATCGTCATCATCATCATCGTCATCGTCGTCGTCATCGTCGCAGTCTCCTGTAGGGCCTGCTCCTTCCTCATCATCCTCATCCTCATCTGAAAATGATAATTTCATGGTTCACATGGTTACGATAACTAATGTGCAAATAAGAGAAGCTCATGTGTGCTGAAATAAATACTGCATAGCATCTTAATTGGTAAAGCCATGGCAGATAAACAGATCTGAACAATGGAACTTTTACCTTGCACTTTATCGAAAGTGAGTCGGCCTTCTAATCCCACACAAACTGAAGCACACAGAGGCCCACAGTCCAATGATTAACCAAGCAAGAGTTAATTACTTATTATATTTTCATTCCAAGGCAGACACGATTTCACGAACGCAATTCAAACCGATCTGACAAATGCATGGCTGTACTACCGTAAATCCTCAAATTGTGTCCGGGATTCTATTTCAAGCCGGGCCTCGGATAATAGCCGGGGGCGTGGTCGATTCGGACAAATAAACACCGGGCCCCAAATACAAGCCGGGGTAATATTGCCTACCAGTAGGGCTATCAGTCCATGAGCACTAGAAGACATTGTTTCGATTTAACTCAATGAAATAAAAGAGCTCTTATTAATATTTTAAATTGTTGGTTGGTTTAATACTGTTGCCAATGAAAAGTTGTTGTCCTACACCATAGGTCTCCAACACGTTGCTCTCAAGCTACCAGTCGCTTGCCGCCCACTTCCGAGTAGCTTGCCAAAGGCTGAAGCAGTATACATTTAAACACGATTGTTGCCACGAGGCATTCCAGCCTACGAATTTAATAAAACGTAAATCAGGCAACTGAATTTAGGCTACTTGGCTACGCAATAAGGTTTCCATATATTTACAGCACAGCGCACGTTCAATGAATGATTGAAAGCGTTTGCCTTGGCTCGCAATAAACAGACGGGTGGAAATCCCGACACTCTTTCAACTACATAAAACTTAACAGTGAACCATCAAATACCGCCCAGATTTCAGTGCCCATCAGTCCCAACATTTAGCAATAGAATCAAACAGTCCAAAAGTAAATTAAATCCCAAACCAAAGCGAAGATCTTTTGATAGCCTACCGGCATGCTGCTCCAAACGAAACGCATGTCTCACAATAAAACGCACTTTAGGAAAAAAAAATATCCTTAACTTGCTGTTATCTACGCTAATTTGTTATTGTTCATGAAGGCGTGTCTGGCAAGTAGTTATATTATGGATTCTGGACTTGCATTGTGTTTGAGAATATTTGCAATAAACTAAGTCTGTTAAGACTGACACTATGACTTACCAAACGGTGTTCCTGATTAGCCTACACTAATTGATTACTGAACGGTTACAGGACATGTTGAACAGTGTTGGCCCACTTTAAGTGTAGCCTTTTACTTTATTTCTAAGAATAAAATTCTACAACAGAAGCCTAATAAGAAATAAAGGCCTGTCTCGAATACAAGCCTGCCCCAACTAAAGGCCTGTGCTTTGTGCAGCCTAAGTAAATAAAAGACCCCGGCCACAATTTGAGGATTTACGGTAGACATATTCCTCACAGAGCATTCCCAGAAATCCGGTCCTTACCATCGTCATCGGCCTCAGAATCCGGAGCCTCATTGTCCTCTTGGTCAAATCCATCAAGATAGGTGACCTGAGGCAGCAGCTCGAACACGCTCTCCCGGTACTCCTCCAGAGTGGTGATCTCACAGTTGAACAAGTCCAAACTCTTCAGGTTTTTCAGGTTTTGCTACAACGAGAGACCCAATTGGTACTGGCGCTCACCACTGCCACTGGTAATCTGGACCGCATCACAAGAAGAAATTTCATACAGATACAAATGGTGACTGGAACAGGCAACATACTCAAGACTGACTCAAGTATGTGGGAATATCAACACTATTGCTTAGGGGAGTATGTTGAGTGAATACACTGCCAGTGCATGCATTCATCTTGAATGTATTCCACAGTGTGAGCACAAAGACTAAAGTTGACGGCAATAGTATGAATGTGTAAGGGCTCTGGAGAACAAATTACTGAAATCTACTGTGTTTAGGGGGGCTAGCTTTGAGTCATCTGTCCAATCAAACAATTGAACCATCCATTCAATCTGCTGTTGGGGAGAGCTTAGAGATGTAAATAAGATCATAACATCTTTAAGGTTCACGTGGTGATGAATTCCTTTAGGGCAGTTAAATCCAGCCTTTCCAGTTCATTTTACACCATTATAAAGAAGTAATTTCACTTCCAAATACAAAATGAAACATGTATAAATGCAAGAGGACACCCTTAGAAGTGTGACAGTTGCATAATGTGGTGAATAGATTCGACTATGCCAGGGGTGTCCAATCTTGTCCAGAAAGGACCGGTGTGAGTTTAGGTTTTAGCACAGGACTAAGACAGCTGATTTTACTCATCAAGGTCTTGATTAAAGACCACGGTTAGTTCATTAGTATAATCAGGTGTGTTACTGCTGGGTTAAAACAAAAACCTGCACCCACGCCGGGCCTTTTAGGATAAGATTGGACACCTCTGGACTATGCCTTTATTCACCAACAATCTTAAAAGAAATATCTATTTTCAGCAAATAAAATGTATCTCACTGTACACTGAGAATTACGAGAGTTGCAGAATTTTAAAGTTAGTTTAAAGAGTTCCAGCATTTCAAAAATATGCATTTGACCCTGATGGGGGCATTAGGGATCATACTTATGGATAAGAACATGCAGTTTGAACAATACCAAAATAAATAAGTGATTTCACCTTTAGAGATACTGCTGCCGCAGTCGCAGGCAACATGTAAAGTTGTTCTAAATACAGAGTGCCCTAGTGCTGCTAAGCACAACACTGTGCTGCTTCAGAAGCCACGGACAGCCCTCTTACCAGTGCCTCCACTGTGCGCAACTCCTTGATCTTGTTGCCACTCAGGTTCAGGTACGTCAGGTTGGGACACTTCTCCGACAGCGTTTCCAGAGCTCCTGAGATGTTGTTGTCACTGAGCTCCAACTGGAACACGAAGCATAGAATTATAGCTTCTTTTTTTAATAAAGGAAAAATACAAATAATACGGTTAGGAGGACACGTTTCGAACTGGTCACGGTTTAAAAGCAATACCAAATAACAACATACAACCTTTCTAATACTATCAATTTTTACCTTACAGTTCAAGAAAGTAAAAAATATTAGTGCCAGTTGACTTGGCTTTACTGAAACTCGTTTGGACTGAATTAAAAGGGATTGAACCGTGCCGATGCTAAGCCCAGTGGGGCTCCAGGTCCCATACCTTGCGCAGTTTTGGCAGTGAGGGCAGCTTAGCCAGGGAAGTCAGGCCCACGTTGACCATGCTGAGAAACTCCAGCTCCTTGAAGTCATCCGTAAGACCCTCCACCTCCCCATCACTCGTACGACAGTTGTCAACCACCAGCTCTGCCACCTGCGTGTGCAGGGTTCATGCTTTTTAAACGCTGTGCTAATGTTTAATTGCGTACTACCAACATTACTGAACAATGTAACCCCAGGAGTAAACAGAAAAATTACAGAAGTATTTTTTTTTTTAATCCATGATATTTGAAACAAAAACATGGCTTTTGATCACACAAAGAAAATGAGCCCCAAAACTTTAAGGTAGTAATAGACAGCATGTAGCGCTCCTTATTTATGCAAAACAGAATGGAACTTGGCAAATGTCATGCTCCATTTTGATTTACATGACAGATGTTTAAACATCAACCTGGACAAATACTGTCAACAGAACACAAACCTGGAATTAATGGTCTGAGAATCTTTTAACTGAATGAATCCTGACTCGTGCTTGCTCATCACGAGATCCTTGCTCAGACGCAAAAATCCTTCCATAATACATCGAATTACTTGATGAATTATCGTAACAATTTTAGAAACTAGCTAACTGTCCGCAAAAGCGAGTTTCCACCGAAGCACCGGAGTATTCTGGGTTAATTGCTTGGGCGAAGTTTTGCATTGTTTTGATGAGCAACTTACCAAACTGTGCAACTTCTGCAGAAACTTGTGTGCTTTCGCGGAAAGTTAACTAGTTCTGGCTTAAATAAATGTGCATTTATTTAGCTCTGTCGATGTCCACGAGTAACTGTTGGTATATTTGGAGATATGCTCCTGCTGAGTTTTTTTTAATTTTTTTTTAATGCAAGTTGCCGGCGAATTGATTAGCATGAATGAGTAGACCGGGGGAGGTCCAAATGGTAAACAGTATCCGAAAAGTTATCAAATCTTGAAAATTATACATCGAAACCATTTGGATGGTTACAGTACCCTGGGTAAGTGACAACATACTTTAAATTATTTTTGAGTGAACTTTAAGTATCAGCCTGTAAGCATCTTTCAAATTTCCATGCGACTTGTACCACAGTAGTCTTCAGTGCCCTCGCGCATCGATGAGCCTTGGGCACACACCACCCTGTCGGCGGTTCGTGGTTTGCCCCTCTTCGGACCACCGCCGGGTGGTACTCACCACTGCTGACCGGGAGCACCCCACAAGCCTTGCGGTTTCGGAGATGCTCCGACCCAATCGTCTGGCCATAACGATCTGGCCCTTATCAAAGTCGCTCAGGCCTTTACGCATGCCCACTTCCCTGGCATCCAACACGTCGATTATGAGACCTGTTCTCTTACCATCTAATACAGCCGAGATCTCGACATGCGCAGTTGATAATCAACGTTATTTGCGTCATCTGTGGGTGGTCATGATGTTTTGGCTCTTCGGCGTATACAGCGTAAGGTCGGTAAGGAGGACCGAGGGTATAATCCAAGGCTGAGGGAAGGGGACCTGGACCATCCTAACATCTATCAGTCTTTCAATTCATATGACGGTAGATTAGAAAAAAATAACGGAGCAAAATGGGAACCTGTGCCATTTAACCTACGCTTAGTTCGCAGACGAACGAAACATTACTATTAACGTTAGCTTGCTAGCTAGCTGCTTGGGGAGATCATCCCGCCAAACGTTAACGTAACCAACTAGGCAGTCGTCCTCTTGGTGGAGAGGAAAGACATAAAGGAGCCATTCGTCTAGTTCGCTAAATGAATGAGTGATCTCCAATGCACTGAAGTCCCCAAGACTTTGTTGGTACCTAAGACCGCTGTTAGCTAACAAGCTCCCTCGAATAAGAAACTATAACCGGCCAAATCGAATAGAAAATATTCAAAGTAGCGTCAGCAATGGCAAAAAAGGACGTTTCGTTTACGCAAATACATTTATACAAGTCATACGGCTGGCGAGGGTCTCAACAGTGCAACAAAATGCCTTCCTCTAGCCTACACGACTTAACATTGGCCATTCTACACCTTAGGAGGATCCTCCTCCACTCATTCATTCACATTAGTTAGCCACTGAATGTAGTCAATGTTGGCTCGGTGTACCTATTAATTCCACAACAATAATTTTAAACAACATTTAATAAAGGTCACGGTCCAGCCTGTAGGACTAAAACGCATTCGTAAACGCATACACAAACGTACCTAGGGGCTGGACACCGATATGGACACGTCGTAAAATGTTAGCCACATTAGGTTACAGTGCAGCAAGTGTTCGTTGGCAACAAAACGATAACGAGAACATAATAAACTTGGCACTTCCATTAAATAATTTGTTCCGCAAGCAGCGTCGCAATACATTTATCGCCTTTGCATGTGCAAAGAACTTGGGGGTCATAAACCTGTTCGGCATTTCGCTTGCTAAGCAGATTTTCTCTTGTCGGATTTCAGGCAAAACTTGTTGCCAAAAACACATAGCGAGACAGCGTGGCTAAAATCTGGCAGACACACCACCTAAAGGGTTAACCGCGAGTTAGCTAGGACTCTTGCAGAACCCGGACGAATTTCAAACGCCTCAAATGAGGGACTGATATTAGCGGCTACTTTAACTAGCCAAAATTAGCGACCAAGATAGGGAACTCAGACGGGGAATTTGGAAAACATTGATTTGTACACATTACGTCCCACCTTCGAGGCTGGAACTGAATAGTGCAGAAGGAGAAAGGAAATATATCTTCAACAGTTTGAAACACCATTGGAGCCTGTGATCTCGTCGGTTAAACGCCATCGCCATTACGGGGAGGGATTCGAAATCTGATCAAAATATGGTAAACGTTAGCCAAAAGCCGAGCCGCAACTTGCAAGTTGAATACCAGTCACATCCTCGGAGTACCCATGTGGTCTACCGCGGCTACCTTCTTGCTCTCTATTGATGAGAATCTCACAACTACAAACTGCTAGCCAACACCACGACCTCTCAATTCTTACAAAATAAATAAAAGCGTTATCCATACCTGAACTGGAGTCCTGTTCCTCAATTCTAAACTGATTCTCTTCTTCATCTCCATTTCTAAAAGCTATGAATAAATAAATTTAAAAAATTTCAAATGAGAAAAAAAAAATCTAAATTAAAAAAATTGCCGAAACTCCAGTGCCCAGCCCTATACCTCGGCTTTCATCAATGGCTGCTACTCGTTAACTGAGCCTCCATGATACCTCGTACCCAGCCCCCTCTCACAAGTTACGCCCCTTTGTCTCGGTATTGGATCATTTATTTTTTCCGTAATTTTATTGGAGAACCTAAGTGCCATTCAAAAAGATCAGTCTGATCAACATAATCGTGCAAGACTAGTGTAGCAATTGGCTAAAATTACACACGCAGTACATTTCGATTAGTCAGGCAGGCTGTCATTATCCCTCTTTTAAATTTTACGTCCGCCTACTCTTTGTTCTTATTGGCGCCTTTGCACTAGAACTACCGTTGAAATGAAGCAGCCCTTTATTCTTTTCCACCATTTAGCCCAGTTGTTGAAATGCGCTACAAGATTGGGCTGCTGTTGGAGAGATTATCGGGCTATTAGATAAATGGGTTGTGTCATTCTTCCACAGCATTAAAATACTCATTCCGTTTTTCCAATCACTTTAGCTTTAAAGGATGAACCTCCAGAGACTGCTTTGACCCAACGTTCGGCATAATTTTCTATATCCTAAACAGACAAAATGGCTGCCCGTGAAGTAACATTAGCGGGGCGTGGTGAGGTTTTTAACGGGAAATCAAACCGCACTCCCACCATCTGCTGTAGCTAAAATAATGCCGTATGGCTCATGTGGGTCCACGGTGTTGCCCAACTTGCACTCGCTAAGAAGTTAGCATTTGGCATTTGTTTTGGTACGTAAACGAAAATGCCAAGCAGTGATTCTCATACGAAAGTGCTTTTTCCCGAACGCCTGGCTCTGCTTATCAAGGTTGATTACGTTGAATTATGCGTAATGGCACGATCTTCGTATAAAACTGGTCACCTCTGATCTAAAGAATCTGGTGCAGCGAGTGGATGTGGACGTTCTGTTCGGACACATTGAATTTATTTGGAAAACTATTCGTTTTAGTTTAAATTTCACGTATCGAGTGAAGGGCTTATTTTAATGGCAGTGGTACAAATGATAAGATAATTA
Source organism: Conger conger (assembly GCF_963514075.1). Classification (NCBI taxonomy): domain Eukaryota; kingdom Metazoa; phylum Chordata; class Actinopteri; order Anguilliformes; family Congridae; genus Conger; species Conger conger. The sequence continues at coordinate 74,172,695 of NC_083760.1, forward strand.
AAATGTATTACCCAAAGGTGACCCAGGTACACTACAGTAACCTACAAATACAAATTTTGGCATAGTCTTAGGCTACATAGATGCATACTTTTTCGGGCATTGGATTATAGTATTTGCTACTGAAACCACACTGACCTGTGCAATATGTTGGATTATTATTTGTGGTTCAGACAAATCATTAGGCTACAGCATGTAAGCAACACTCGCGTGTACTTTCATAGGCAAAGAAACCAAACTGACCATTGCAGGGAAAAGTGAAGGATGGATGAAATTGATCAGTTGTATCAAAAGGCTACTCCTGAAGTAGCATATATTTTCCTTTTAACGTGTTTTGGAGATACTGATCCTGTCTTGCAGGATATCAAACAAGAGGCCGAATAAATCGCTTGATACAAGAGCAGGCTAGTTATGGTAGATTTAGGACAAAGATTACATTAGATTTTATCCATTGGTAAACTTTTGGGAACTTTTTTGTCTCGCTAAATTTCATGAACATTAATCATGAATGTCAAATCTTTCATTTCAATTTATATAGCCGATGCAAATATTCAGCCGAAGTGAATCTGAAATTATATTTAACAAAACACACACGTCTCTGTCTAATATGACGTGAGAAGGACGCCTGAAGCTAGATGCAGTCCTCGACGGTTCTTGAGTGCAAAACGTGTAATGGCCACCAGGTGACAGGCAACACAAGGTCAAAAACGCATCTAGCTGGATTTCTATAATCCCAGTAAATTTTTTGTGAGACTGAGAAAACACTAGATGGAGTGTTAGTCCACCCTCAAGCATTGACTTTGAAAAGCAAGCAATAAAACAGGGGGAAAGGCCATATTCCATATCCAGCAAGCCATTGGAACATTTAATTTGTTTTCTTAATACTCTAATATCTTTGCATAGGGATGGATATTTGCTCATCACAACACTCAAGGTTATAGACAACCCAGTTGCTTTATATTCTGTGTAGAACAGTGTATATCCTGGTATATCCAGTGTATATAACTGCTTCACTGAGGGTCGTTACACATAAAGTATAGAAAGGTTAATGCTGTGGACTTCACAGGTGGGCATGACATTTGAATGACCCTATAGTTATATTACCCAAGACTCTTGATCTCCAAGCAAACATAGTTAATTGGCAAACACCTGGTGGAATGACGCGATGTTAAATGTTTGTAATGGGCACCTTTTTTAAATTGGATGTTCAATACAATTAGCTAGGCTGCTACAATGTACATAGTATTGTGTTTCAAGCTATCATTATCTAGGCACCACCGTGTAGGGATGTAGTTTCTCATGCATGCCAAAATGTAAAAAGTAATAAAATAAAAAATAAAAAAACACTTAAAAATACATGTAGGAAAACAATGAAAGGATTTTCCCTGGAAACCGTATTTGATACATGACAGTATATGCAATTCAAGAATCAATGTATTAATATCGACTAAACAATGGGGGGTGCTTGCACTACTTCAGCTGAAATCCGATTAAATTTGATCATATTTTTATTTCTCTTTAACAAATAATATAATCTCTTTTAATCAGGGTCTCTATATTCAAGTCCAACAATTATACTTCATTGTATTACTTTACATTTAGGTTAGCCTGCAATGTTTTACTAAATGGTTCACAGTTCTCACATTAAAGTTTATTATTGTTCTTGAAAATATATTAAACTGCATGTACAGCAGTGCATGTCCCTGCTTGTTAAACAAATCATAGCATGTGGAGGAGGGCAGGATCAACAGGACAGATCAATTACTCATGGCTAACACTTCAAATTGCACTTCATTGTGCAATGCTATAAAATGGGGAAGCTAAATCCATGACCAGGCAGTTTATGTTTGATGTTGCGTGCTTGTTTCCTGTCTTTGTCTCAGCACTGCCTTTTAGGAAGTTAAAGCATATGGAGTTTTCCATACTGATCTCAGAAGCTATTGTGCTATTTGATATGATATGATCACTGGGCCTTGCCTCTTGTCCAAATGTTGTCCTCATGTTGAGGTTCCCAACAAGTACTGCAGTTTCCTGGCATTTGACCTCACTGTGACCCAGGAACTTTCCCAGAAATCTCACTTGCTGTAAAGTCCCAGGCTCATTAAGCTGGGTGATTGGTGACTAAAAATAATAGGGAATTCCCAGTTCTTCCCAAGTATTTTTCAGTCTGTTTAAATATATAACACTCCTGGTTGTTAGGGCCATTCTCTGCACACACCCATCACCTGAAGCTAATCTGAAATCCAGATGGGCCCCCCTCCCCCCTCCCACACACAAATACTCATATGCATACCCCAAGAAGAACTGCAGGGTTCCCTGTTTCTTATTATTCTCTCTTGAACTGTCAGCTGCCTGGTCCCATTCACTATCAAACCCCTGCGGTCCAAGCCCCCACAGTGGGTTAAGAGCTCGCAGGCATGATGCCAGCTTCATTCATTCACTCACCACTCTATGGACTGCCTGCCCGCACTGAGAGACAAGGGACAGTTTCCATACATTACATGACATTACAGTCATTTGGCAGACGCTCTTATCCAGAGTGACGTACAATAAACTGCAAATCATAACCAGGGAGAAGTGTGCTGAGAACTCTAGAGGGATGTACGGTAAGTGTTACAGTGATCACATAGATAAAAACTTGAAGCCTTGGAGATAAACTGACCAAGTAACAATACCACAGTTTTGGCAACTAGAAAACCACAAATAGTAAGATTTTGCACCTTGAAAAGGTGAATCTTCAGTTTTGTGCTGGATAAGAGCGTCTGCCAAAAGCCTTTAATGTAATGAAGGTGTCAAAGATTCTGCTGTTCTGAAATCCACAGGAAGGTGATTCCACCACTGTGAGGCCAGAACAGACAGCAGTTGTGGAAGGGCAGGTGTGACGTGGGGGAGACGGTAAGCGTCCAGAGGTAGCAGAAAGAGCTGTGGCGTTCTGTTCTGGATGGGTTGCAGGGGTCTGACGGCACATGCCGGAAGGCCAGCCAGCAGAGAGTTGCAGTAGTCCAGGCAGGACAGTACCATGACAGGACCAAGAGCTGGGTTGAGTAGGTGGTGAGGAAGGGACAGATTCTCCAGATGTTGTACAGGAAGAATCTGCATGCCCAGGTCACTGCCGTGATGTTCTTGGAGAGGGACAGCCTGAAAGAGGGTGCCTGGATTTCCCCCACTTCCAGCTACATGTGTACATACAGTATATTCTCTTTAACAAACCTGCCGAAAGCTTCATCAAGCTTAAATCTTAGTCTTTATGTACGAGAATTGGAAAGTGTGAATCTTGACTTCATTGGCTGCAGGGGAGTTGATGTTATTAGGAAATGTGTTTAGCAGCACAGGCCTTATTTGACATGGGACGGGGATGGGACTTACCAGCTACTTCTGGATGCCACAGCCCCAAAGAACTGCTTTTGAGGTTGCATTGCAGAGTTTATGTTATGATCCTTCTCTCAGGAGGAGAACAGCGTCAAGGGTTCAGATACATGGAACATTGACACAGTGCTCTCTGGATTTCTGTTATCTGCTCCACTCTATTGAAAAATCATGCACACAATCATACATAAAACTTTTATTTATTTGAATAACAGTCTCATCTCTATACATTTCTATTGGTGGGTTTCTGTGCAAAACACGGGGTAGAATAAACTATTCTCTAATTCAGCCTGGCCACAACAATGCAGTACTGTGCAGGCACCAGGTGCTCACCATGCTAAATGACAAGCAGCTCACAGATATGACAGACTGATACATTTCTCAGCCTGCACCTTGGATAAATGTATTCAGTCTTGACAACTAGCACTGTTCGATTCATATAATGCACCATCAACCCCTGTAAATCATACATTTTGATAAATATTACAAGGGAAGTGTAACTACTCTGCTCCAGTGCTTCTTCAAATGCTGTCATCCTCGATGCTCCTCCCTCTGGCCATATCTGACCCCTGCAGCACACCATACCTCCAATTTCGCAAAACTATCCAGATGTGGACTACAAGCAGACAGAGAGGCAGTGCACATTTAGCAGCAGCCTTGGCCCTCTGGGATGGCAGCAATCTGTCTAACAGCTGCCTCTACTTTCAGGACTTTTGTTACCCATGATTCCAGAGGTGTTCTTCCTGGGAACCAAAATCATAGGAAAGATGTAGGGAGTGATCAGGAGAAACTGGATGAAGCCATTGCTCAATTGTTGGTGGATGCCTTGCGGAGCATAGTTCACGGTTTATGGCATGTATGTTCTGGGTCATGCACAAACTGGGTCAAATACATGCTGGGAGATGTGGGTGATGCTGATGTGATGTGTACATACATGAGTTGATGGGAAACTGGCATTAACCAGTTTCCCCCCCTAGATCTGTTTTTGGGATGCTTCAAAGAATATATTGTATGTGCGTACCAGGGAATATTGCCTAAGAAAGCCAGCTTTGCCTGAAATGAGAGAGGTCAGAGGAGAAGGGCCAGACTGGTCGAAGCTGACAGGAAGGTGACAGTAACACAAATAACCATGCATTACAACAATGGTATGCAGATGAGCATCTCTGAACACACAATGCGTCAAACCTTTAAGTGTGGCGAGCCGCGGTGGCGCAACAGGCTAAGACGCAGCAGACTTGCGGTTGCAGTTTGCTGCAGTTGCACACTGGGGACCGGGGTTCGATTCTCGGTCCTGCCTGGCCGGCTCACGTGGGGCAGCAATAATTGGCTCGCTGCTCCAGAGGGGGGGACTTGGCAGGGTTATTAGATCGCCGCACAATAAGCACCTTGGGCGCCTCGGAATCACGGCAACGGGCACGAGACGGCTTGAAGAAGGCGTGTCGTTCTCCTTCGGGCCGCCGAGGGACGGGGTACGGGCGGTACATCTAATACGACTACCTCCAATTGAATCAGATGAGGTACAATTGGCTACCAAATTGGGAGAAAAAGGGAAAAATCTGGAAATAAATAAATAAATTAAAAAAAACCTTTAAGTGTAAAAATAATGTGTAAATCTTAGTGTATAAAATGTATATGGTCTTAACTTGTCTCACAGCTTCAAATCATACAACTACATGAAGTGAAATATAACAGTAGATTGTTGCCAAGACAAGGTTGTTGCCACGGCAGCTCAGCTCAAGCCACAGCCAAAGAGAAACTTCATTAAGAAAGTGGTACAGAGAAGGAATATAAATAGTGAGCAGCGATGAACTGGAACATTGATATTGTGGTTCATCACTGTAGCCTTAACGTCCTGACAGCTGTGCCAGTCAGGCCCATATAAATCACAGTGACTGCTGTTAAATTGAGGAGGGGTATGTCTGCCCTGGACCATTAATTGCCTAAAAGCTGTGTTTCCTAGACACATTCCTGCAAAGCAAATATGGGAACTAGCTGCCTTTTAGGTGTCCAATGCTGGGAAGATTTCCAAACCCCTCCGCCTCATTCAGCCCCCCTGGATCCTCCAGTCTTGGCGGTGGGTTTGTCTGCAACACAGCCTTTCATTCAATTTTCTGTTTGTAGCTCCACCCCCTACACTGGAGCCTCCATATTGTGATTGATTTGAGAGCAATGAACTTTTAAAAGTTTGCAGATACAGCATATGGCCAAAATGAAAGAAGGTTTATTGCCTAAGAAGTGAGTTAGTGATTTAATGTTCAGATAAGACAGGAAATATGTCAGTGATTTTAATTGGCAATAAGCTTGCTTTTAAACTTTGAGAGTGTGCATATTGTAATGTGTCATTTACATTTTAACATTACATTACAACTAAACAAGTAATCGCAGGAAACATGCAATTAGTATCCTTTCATAGAATATTTTGAATGTAATTAAAACAGCACACTTTTCCTTTTAAGCAAGTCAGAGTAATATACATGAGTATACACTCAGTGACCACTTTATTAGGTAGACCTGTACACCAGCTTGTTAATGCAAATATTTAATCAGCCAATCATATGGCAGCAACTAAATGCATAAAAGCATGCAGATGTGGTCAAGAGCTTCAGTTGTTTTTCAGACCAAATGGAAGAAAATGTAAAATGGAAATGGAAATGTGATCTAAGTGACTTTGACAATGGAATGATTGCTGATGCCAGACAGGGTGGTTTCAGTATCTCAGGTGGGCCAGACTGGCTGCTGACAGGAAGGTAACATTAATGCAAATAACCACACATCACAACAGTGGTATGCAGAACATCATCTCTGAACACACAATGCATCACAATGCATCCACCAAAGTGGATAGGCTACAGCAGTAGAAGAAATAATAAGTCTAAAAAAGAAGTCTAATAAATACCTAATAAAAGTGTAGGAATATATGTGGGTTAAAGGGTAAATTGGTAAATCGTTTGGCAAAAAAAAGAATTATACTGAAATACTTTGTGAAGAGCATTAATGAAATGTGTTTATTTTTGTTCACTAAAATATGGGTGATTCTAAAGGCTGTAATAATTGGAGTTATATGCAACCTGAACATTAATAGCCTGAAAGCACTTTATTCAGTATTTCCATCAGTTCAGAATAAATGACACTATACTGTAGAATAAAATCTGCAGTACATTTATCTCTCAGTACAGATGTACTAAATATGTACTAAATATCTTAAAAGTTGGAGCAGTAACCAGGAAAAACATTTAGTTAATCACTATCATACAACAATTTCCCCATTATTATCACTAGCTTATCTGTTATTGTTGTGCAATGTACTCTAAGACATATCTTACTTAATGGATTTCTGACTGTATAACCAGCAGTCTTATGTTGAAACAACTTGATTATACTTCACACATTGTATAAATTGCTATGTACATTACAAAAATATTTTTGTAAATAATATTCCTATATTTGGGTTCTATGGATATTTTGTGCAGTTTGTGCAGCAGGCTTTGAAATATACAGTGCTAGTACAAATGAGATTCTTTATCATCTTAAAATATAGACAAAGTGTGAAATCAGGGTAAAATATGGTCTCAGTTGCTCCACTGTACTACCTCTGTTACTAAAATTTGTTCCAGTTCTTGTCCATTGTTTGATTAATTACTACAGAGAGAAAATGAGAAAATAAAGAAATGTGCTACTAGATCTGTAGAACAGACTGCGACCATGCAGTATATGGAAGTATGTTCGGGAAGAAGACTCTTGGAAATGTGCCCTAATAAACATCCGTTCCTATATTGTCATGCCAGCAGAAAACAATAAGACCTGTTCAGCTGGGTCTCGTAAAAGAGTTGCACACAGAAAGGAAGGTTTTGTAGTCTCAGATGCGGTGATAACCTTCAAAGAGAAAGTTCCAGAGTATGTGTGCTGAAAAACCTTGTCTTGGCCCTTCCACCAACAGCTCTCCACACAGGAACAGGATTCTGAAGAAGTCTGACACGTCAAAAGCCACATTTCCAACTGAACCACATTCATCTATTGTGCTTCATGGGATGGACAAATACAGGATGAATTACAAGTTGTAATATGACAACAAATCATCAAATAAAGAGTCACAAGATGGCAGTAACAATGATCCTGCTGATGTTATCTCTGTATGTCCAACAAACCTGGTTAACCTTTGTATTACAGCTGGAAGCTGACTCACAGGTAACTTGCATTACCTGTGGTTTATTCCTACAAGATCTTTATTCAGCAACCAGTGTACTACACCACCAATGACACCAAACTATTTCCCACATCATTAGCTATCTAAAGACACCAAGCACTGTATGTGGAAAACCCATGGTTTATACAATGCTATTTCAACTCATCAGTTCTGGGAGCATTCCACTGAGGTGGCAGAATTGCGCAGAGGCAGCAATGGGAGCAATAGTCCTGTATTGACGAGCACTGTCAATCAAACCTTGCTGACCCTGTGTCAACATGGTAAACACAGTCTGTTTCCTTTTGGGGGTCTGCAGAGAGGCACACTTATGTAAAATGCCCTACAATATGGTTCTCTGATTGAAATCTGGATAATATTTCTGATTATACTGCTACTGTGCATTCATTGTTGTTATTAGGGTATTTACTGTATGTGTGTTTTTTCCCAGCATGTAAAGCTTAATTATGATGAGTTACTCTCTTTCATTTACATTACATTATTGGCATTTGGCAGACGCTCTTATCCAGGGCAACGAACAGTTGATTAGACTAAGCAGGAGACAATCGTCCCCTGGAGCAATGCAGGGTTAAGGGCCCAATGGCTGCGCGGATCTTATTGTGGCTACACCGGGATTAGAACCACCGACCTTGCGTGTCCCAGTCATTTACCTTAACCACTACGCTACAGGCCGCCCCTTTCTTTCAAAGGCTATAGGCAATATCGACTGCTTTCCCCCTTCCTCCAGTTGTGTCTTTCAGTGGTGTAAGATTTAAAATATAGACAGATGATTTAGCAGCAGGTTTTTGTATGCAGGTTTGTATGAAGATTTATGTATGAAGGTGCCCAACTGCTTGACTAGGACAAATAGGGCATAGAGCTTTATCGACATTTGAATAAGAAATATGATAAAAAAGAAACTGATTTTAATATTATCATAACTATTTATTCCCATGACAGGTATGACACTGAGGTTTTTCTGAGTAACTGGATGAGCACGAGAACACATCTCTAACAGAAAACCAGAAGACATTAAATATTGATTAAATAATGTACAATCTTTTTATCTATATGAGAATTTGCCATATATTGTTGAGCGAGCAACATCTATATGCATTTGTCATTTTATAGAATTTGGAAGGTTTACTCAGATTTTTGACTCATTTTAAGTAAAATTCAACATTTATATAGGCATTGTACCTTTGTTTCTGAAATGGATAAAATAACACCAGGCAGCTAAGTAGTCATCAGCACATCAGAGAGATCTTAGTACAGAATACAATGGGCCCATATTCTCACGCTTTGGCTATGTATAATGGACAGGAAATGAGTAACCCCAGGCTGTATCAACATCTGGTATCTGAATGAGTCTGAATCTAAATTTGCAGGTGTGAAGATCACAATGCAGAATATCCGGTTTCTAGCCCTCAGACTGACAATGATCACTGACATCATGGGTAAATGTATGTAGTGCATTCATGAAATGGTAAAAAAGTTTACATTTACATTTAAAAACCAATGTCTTCTTAAAGTACAAATGTACAGTATGTATATTCACTCAGTGATCACTTTTTAGGTAGACATGTATACAAGCTTGTTAATGCAAATATTTAATCAGCCAATCATGTGGCAGCAACTAAAAGCATATGACAAGCATGGTCAAGAGGTTGAGCTGTTGTCCAGACCAAATGTCAGAATGGGGAAGAAATGTTATATAAGTGACCTTAAGGAAGGATTGTTGGTGCAAGACAGGGTGGTTTGAGTATCTCAGAAACTGCTGATCTCCTTGGATTTTCACGCATAACTATCTCTAAAAAATCCATTGAGCAGCAGTTATGCGGGCTGAAACACATTGTTAATGGGAGAGGTCAGAGGAGAAGGGCCAGACTGGTCGAAGCTGACAGGAAGGTGACAGTAATGCAAATAACCACACATTACAACAGTGGTATGCAGAAGAGCATCTCTGAACACACAATGCGTCAAACCTCTAAGTGGATAGGCTACAGTAGCAGAAGACTTAAGTCTAAAAAAAGTTTAACAAATACCTAATAAAGTGCTCACTGACAAACAATAAAAAACAGTGGGAGACACAGGCAAAACAATAGGCATACAAAAATAACTGTTTGGAACATCTTTAAGAAGAAAGAGAGCCCTGGTCTATGTTTGGAATCATTGTCTTGCTGTGGGATGAAGCACCATCCAATGTGTGGAGGCATTTGGTTGAACTCGAGCAGATAAGATGCTTCTCTACACTTCAGAATTCCTTCTACTCTCAACAGTTAAATGATCAATGAAGCCAAGTGAGCCAGCACCAAGTGTGGCAGCCATACATGCCCAAACTATAACATACCCACCACCATGTTTCACAGATGAAGGGGGTGCTTTGGATTTTGGGCAGTTCCTTTTGGCCTCCACACTTTGTTCTTCCCTTTACTGCTCTTCCCATTACATTTCAATCTTAGTTTCCTCTGTTCACAAGACCTTTATCCAGTCTCTTTTAAGTACTCCTTAGCTAGCTGTAACCCAGCCATCCAGCTTACTAGCGGTTTGAATCTTGCAGTGTAGCCTCTGTATTTCTGTTTGTGAAGTCTTCAGCAGACAGTAGTCACTGACACATCCACACCTGCCTGCTGAATTTTCTGTTGGACAGGTGTTGGTTTTTTTAAATTCATTATGCTGATAATTCTTCTGTCATCAACTATATATAATTAGAATTTTCCAAAATTATTTTAGCAAGTCGAAGGTTTAGGCTAATTACCTGACTTTTTTCCATATTTCTACCTTGAATTTCATTTTCACAACTCTGTTCAAGTTGACAAAAGCCAACAGACTCCACAGGCAACCAAAAGCCTAGAATCAAGAGAAGGTATTGAAAGCTCTTGTATACCTGCACGAAGGAAGCAATTGAACATACCTGATTGATCATAAACACCAGCAAAATGACAAATTCAAATTGTGGAGTACAGAGCCAAATTAAATATGTCTTAGTCCCAAACATTATGGAGCACATTGTATTTCCCTGGTGAAAAGAACAGCTCAATCTAGGTTTTGAAACAGCTGGTAGCTGGTAATTTCAAGCTAGTCATAGCTCAATTTTACACTCGATTATACACTACAGCTTGATTTTCTACAGAAGGATTACAACAGCAGCAGTTTGTAAACCAGTGTCTGCTTTGCAAACAGCATTACATTTCACATAGTACTACAGTTGAAAACTAGTGGAGATAAGAGTAGAGTTATGTCTTCTTACTGATCTCAAGTGACAGACTGTGTTCACCTGGAGCAACATTGGGGTAAACAATGCAGAACATGGCTGCTGGGCCCTGTCTGACTTAAACCTTCCTCCCCATGGAACAAGGCTGTTTCTTACCATTAAGGACCCCAGACTATTCATGAGTATATTAATCAAACAAGACACTTAGGAGCCCTTGTAAAATAATAGATATTTGATTTACTGATGTTCGTACATTAACTTTCATTTTCTAACATAACCCTCCAGAGCATGTTTTCATTGATAATCCAGAATTTGAATGGAGTCAGAGAGTTCTCCATAGACATGCCCCTTTCTCAATGATCCTTTTAACTCCTGCCTGTCCCAACAGTTGGTGTAACAGCACCTTTTTGTTTCCATCTAGCTCTTTTAAAAACAGTGTGAAATGTTTTTTGGATGATCCAATGAAGATACGCATGAGCCTGAAAATGCCCTCACCTTCCCAGCTCTTCAAATCCGTCTTCATCAGACTCATGAGCCAGCTCCATGTCTGGGCAGGTGGGGAATGTGGATCTGGCTCTGTTCCACTCTCACACAGAGGGATGGGCTGCAGCAGATCCCTCTCTGCAGAACAGCTCCTCTGGGCCTCTAAAAATAGTCTTTGAGATGATCGGGGCTTGTCCCCCAAGCCCCCCCTCTGCACTGGATAATGTCCTCCATATGGACCAGCTCCCCCACAGGCACTGCTGGAGTGTGTGTGTGTGTGTGTGTGTGTGTGTGTGAGTGTGAGTGTGAGTGTTGGTGTGTGTCTGTGTGAGAGAGAGGAGGCATGAATACAAATGTGAGGTCAAATTCCCTTTATTTGTTTCGCTACACAGTCAGATGTGATCAAACTGATCTCAATAGCCAACATCAACAACCAGCACACATTCAAGGAAAACAAAGGCAATGTTGTCAATCCATGTGTGAAACTGATGAAATTGCACAAATACATTTTTTCTGTTGAGTATCATATTATATTTTCTCTGATGTTCCCAGATTTGAAATCCAACTTTTTGCAGAGTCTAGACACCATAGATACAAACAGAAAAGATCCCTTTAATTTGGGAAGTACTGTACTGCTTTCTGAAGAATATTTTGAGGAACATCTTGACTTGTGGTGATATGTGAAAATATATATATTATATACTAATAAACACTATTCGGCAGTTATACAGTGTGGCCAAAAAGTATGAGACCACTGGTAAAAATGTTTCTATTTTGCACTGTTGTCTAATTTAATACTTGTTCTTTTCTAATTTAATAATTGTCATGAAAATAACTTTTCCATTACAAATTATATTACCAGCATAATAATTTGAGTGAAATCTGTGAGAAATGCTTTAATGGCAACATGCACCTGAGCTAGATGATCCATGTTATCCCAGCATTATTTAACAATGTTCCAAATGGCCTTTGTCAGTCTTCAAGTGCCCCATAAATATTCAAGATTCAAGATTCAAGATTTCTCTGCCTCTGCAGTTTAGAAAACCACTGATTGCAACAGAGAATTCAGCTTCCTTTTTTTCAGAATTTCAAGTGCATAATGCACAAATAATACACCATTTCCTCATCTCAATTAGTCTATACATTGCTGACAGTTTGGCCAACACCGTGCTGCTGACACAGTCCAGCCTGAGACGGAGCCCTGCCCGCAGTGCGGTTGTTCAACATTCCCCTCTTGATTCTCTCGGGCCAGGTCATAGCGTGAGGCACTGTGTATCACCGTACAAGGTAGTACCTTCCCTTACAGGGCCACGACCTAAGATTCCGCATTACAGCTGCCCCCCTTTCATCCATGGCTGGATTATAATAATAATAATAATGCATTTTATTTATAGTGCACTTTGCATTTGGAGACCAAATCTCAAAGTGCTACAGGGTAAAAACAGGGAATAAAACACCCAATGGCATGTATAAAATATAAAAACTAAGAAAAGGCTTTAGTAAAGAGGTAGGTTTTTAGCCCTCTTTTAAAAGCATCAGTGGTCTGTGGTGCTCTCAGGTAGTCAGGGAGGGCATTCCACAGGCGGGGAGCAGCCGAGCAGAAGGCTCGGTCGCCCATGGTGCAGAGCTTGGTCTTGTGAGGACGGAGGCGGTTGGTGTTGGCAGAGCGAAGGTTTCGAGTGGAGGGTTCTGGGGTGAGTAGTTCTTTGAGATAGGGGGGGGCATTTCCATAGATGCACTGATGGGTCAGAAGGGATATTTTGTATTCAGTCCAGGAGGTGATGGGGAGCCAGTGAAGTGAGTGGAGGATCGGCGTGATGTGGTCGTACTTACGCACTCTCATCAGGATCCTAGCAGCGCTGTTCTGGATATATTGGAGCCTCAGGAGGCTCTTGCTAGGGATCCCGATGAGAAGTGCGTTACAGTAATCCAGCCTGGAGGAGACAAAGGCGTGGACAAGTTTTTCTGCATCTGGGAGGGTGAGTGTGGGACGGAGTTTAGCAATGTTCCTGAGGTGGAAAAAGGAGGTTTTGCACAGGTGTTTAATGTGGGCCTCAAAGTTTAGGTGGGGGTCAATTTTCACACCCAGGTTGGTGACTATGGATAGGGGAAGGACTTGACCGGAGAAAGAGATGCTGGTAATGGAGGATGAATGAATCTGATGGGGGGTGCCAATTAGGATGGCCTCGGTTTTGGAGCTGTTGAGTTGTAGGAAGTTTGATTTCATCCACGCCTTTATCTCCTCCAGGCAGATTAGAAACAACATGTCTACATACGCCTATATACTACTGTTCAGTCAGTCAGCACTTTATTAGGTATTTAGTTTTATTTTATACTTATTTATTTTAGACTTCTACTGCTGTAGCCGATCTACTTAGATGCGTTGTGTGTTCAGAGATGCTCTTCTGCATACCACTGTTGTAATTCACTGTTGTGATTATTTGCATTACTGTCACCTTCCTGTCAGCTTTGAGTCTGGCCATTCTCCTGACATCTCTCATTAACAAGATGTTTCTGTCCGCAGAACTACTGCTCTCTGAAATACTCAAACCACCTGCCACCAACAATCATTCCATGGTCAAAGTCACGTAGATCACATTTTCCCCCATTCTGATTGTTGATGTGAACATTAATGAAGCTCCTGACTCGTTTCTACATGATTGTATGCATTGCACTGCCGTCACACAATCGGCTGATTAGATAATCGTATGAATTAGTAGGTGTAATAAAGTAAAAATGTTCCTAATAAAGTGCTTGGTGAGTGTAGCTTGGAGGATTGCAGTAGAACCTGGGGTGGGATCATCATTTGTGACAAAGCTACAGCTCTCCAGAATTACACAGATTAATCTACAGAGGTAAAGGTCTGATCAATTCACACACTTTTTCCATAGGTGTCATGCCATGAAGTATCTCCCATATGATCTGTGGAAAATTACAGAAAAGCAGTACAGCAATACATACTTGTCATGCATTCATCTCTGCCAATACTGCCAGGAAACCAACTCCCGCACAGGGTTCAGTTAGTCGGGTGAATTCCTGTTCGCTGTAGTGGCGTCAGGAAACATTCCTAGGACTGGCAATGTAAGGCTCCATGCCTGAGCAGAATTTTCCCTGGAACCAGCACAGCTCTGATATGGGTGTGGAATGAGAGTTTGTTTTGACATTGTTAGGGTCTCCCATCCTGGAATGCATCCAGGTAGGTACGCTGTATGTCTGGACATTCTCAAACTGGCATTCAAAGCCTCTCAATAGTCTATTTGGTGCAAAAGGCCTTCAGCCCAGCCATACTTTAATAGAGGTACACTCTCCCCTAGTCCCTCTTATTTTCTTCTGTTTGAGCACGTGGAGTTCCCTAGAAAAGTTCCTCCCTGGAGTTTTTAGCCGCTTTGATCACACTGTTTTTATTTTATTTTCTTTACGTTTGCAGATACCCCTTTTATTGGTGTTGGTTCAACAGGCTTTTAATGTGTACTTTAGGACATTAAATGTACTTGTCTTTCTTTAAAACGGATATATTTACATGTATTGAGTTCTTCAACTATTTATTGCTGCTTTTTAAAAGAGCATTTCTGTTGGTTGTGGTGTTGTTGTCCCCTTTGCTTATTTGTGTTGTCTTAATTTTTGAACAACATAATCTCTTAAAAATTCCTTCTAAAATTGTTCACAAAAACGCTCTCCTCAAGACCAGTGGGTATAGTACAAAGAAGACCAGTGGTCCTGGGATGTGGTCTCTCCTGGTGCTTTCCCATAAGCCCTCTGTGCAGTCCCATGACTCACCTGCACACTTACACACTCACACACCCAGCTGGGAACATATGGAGACACAGACAGCCCAGCCAAGCCCTGTAGTTATGAATCCAACCAGAAAAACATACAGGAGAGCAAAACAGAAACAGAAATAATGTTTTGGGTGAAACCATCAAATGAAGAATAGTTTACCCCTAAAGGAGCTCCAATCAGATTAATTCACATTAGTAAAGTATAAAACATTTTCTTGTTTGGCAAACAGAAGAACAGTTCAGATAACAATGAAGACCGTTTGAAGTTTTGATGCAGCCTGTAATAGGCAATTTACTAATAGCTGCAAAGTGCGAAGTGAAGGCAGCAATAAGTAAAACTCTACCAGTATAGTTCATTATGCCACCAAATTTAGCATGAACATTCATATTTGCTATTTGCAATATGCAGCTGGAACTACAATCCATAATTATACAAAAGCCAGCATACAGTATGTATTTAACTTTTAAAAAGTATGTAAACTGTTAGCTACATAAATTGTTAGCTACATGAGCCACCACAGAGTGTCTTGTTTAGAACGGCACACACACGCACACACACTGCCAAGTCCATCAATCTTTGTCTTTCTATTACCCCCATCTCCAAGCCAAACCAGTAACAAAATACTGTAATTCAGTCATTGTATATCAAGATTTAGCTGAAGATAATGGAGGAAAACATGCTGGGATTTGTCAACTGGAGGGCTTTGCTTATCAGCAGTTCTCTTACCTGCGAGAGCCCTCTTCCCCCCACAGTGAGGAAGGGAGGGTGTCAGAGAGGGGGGAGGTCTCCCAATTGCCTGTGGCCCTCCCCCTTACACACACTCACACATAGAGGACACACGGCCAGCATTCACTGCTCACCCTCACTGTCTCTCCCTCTCCGACAGCATGAGGAGGCTGCCCCAGCGCCTTCTCTCTCTCTGGCTGACTGGAATACTGCTACTGCATCTGTGTCAGGGTGAGTACTGACGAGTGCATCTCTGACAGTGAGTCACTATTCCACAGAGTTACTCCACAGACATGCACCAAGAGGAGTACAGCCATATTGGGGGGGAACTGTAACTATTTTGAAATCATCCTGTAGAGCGCACATCTCACTTTTTCAGGCTCAGTTTAGCAATTAAGCAGCTCTTTTAATCCCCCTTGACCTCCACACAGCTGCTTCTATAGCTGTACTGTCAGTGAGTTCTGACTCCTGAGACATGTAAAAGCATGTATCATCCACAGACTTGCCAATGCCGCTTATTATAAGAGACTTTAAGCTTGTTTTTCTGTAAAGTTGCTTACAAATATTCGTAGTCGCAGGTTGTGGTTTTTAGGGCTTGTTTCTAAAGTGTAGTTGCTTATTTGGGCTTGCTTCCTATATATCTAATGTTAAATAAAGTTTGACTGAGCTCCGTCTAAGTAGATGTTTTCGATATGTTATTTAAACACATGATAGTCTGTCATGTTGCAGGATCCAGTCAATCTAGTCTGACAGACAGGTGCTTTGCGCTGTGAGTTGGAGTCTCTTATTAACCCTACAGAAACAGAAACGTGTGTGGCTGCTGAGAACTTTCACTGCACTGATGAATGGCAGTGCTCCTGGCCATCCTGCTTTCTGAATGAAAATTACATTTTACTGATGGTAAATCCTTCATGTGTGCAAGCAAGCATATCTGTTTTTACTGTACAAAATATCTGCTCTGCTAATGTCCGCGTGATGGGCAAGTCACTGTACAGTAATGCATAGTTAAGCAGTTTCTGCAGAAATATGCCGTTTCTATGCCAAACAGAAATGGACTATTAATGCACTTACAAATAAATTTTATTTTGTGAATTATCTAACAGAGTTTAATTGAATTGATTACATTTTCTTCCCTTCTGTAAATATAAAGAGTCATAGTGACAGTCATCTGGTAAATGGTTGGCATTTATAGAGCGCCTTTACCCAAAGCGCTGTACAATTGATACTTCTCATTCACCCATTCATACACACACTCACACACCAACGGCGATTGGCTGCTATGCAAGGCACCGACAAGCTCGTCAGGAGCACTTAGGGGTTAGGTGTCTTGCTCAGGGACGCTTCGACACAGCCCGGGCGGGGGATCGAACCAGCAACCCTCCGACAGCCAGACGACTGCTCTTACTGCCTGAGCCATGTCGCCCATCTGTGAAAAGCGCTATTCAAATTGAAACTGAAAGTGTTCCATGCTGTGAGTAGGAGTTATTACCAGGAGGGAGGATTATGTAGGGATTCTGCTGTCCTGACAGTGGTAGGCAAGTCATTCCACCACTGATGGACCAGAACGGAAAACAGGCGTGATCGCGCAGCTCGACCGCTAGGTACTTGTAATGAGGGAACTACAAGGCGACCAGAGTGGTCTTTTTGGGGAGTAAGGAGCAATTAAAGATTGCATGTAAAGTGGGGCAGTTCCCTTAGCAGCCTGAAATGTTTTGGGCCTTGGGCCTAGGGCCTTGACTATACTGTTATTATAATTATTATCCGTTGTCCCCCAAACACCATAACCTTAAAGACAAAGGTATCTCCTCAAACATCTGTTTCTTAGCAACTAGAATGAAGGAATGAAGAAAATAATAACTTGGATCCCATCCGTTTAGGCCACAGAGGCATACAGAACACCTGTCCTGTAGCATGACATTTGTTTTTACTGGTGTTTCCAATCAAGCTTTACAGTGAACACATTTCCTGCCGTGAGTTTGAGCCCAGCTGTGGAAGGGGGTAATAGCTTCTACGTGTGGGAAGGTGCGGTGGGTCAGGGTGTGGCTCCAGGGTGACAAGTTGTCAGGGCAATGTGGAGTTGAGTCATGGGGGTCAGTTTCCCACCCTCTCCACTGTCGAACACCCTGGGGTCATAAATGAATGGGCTCTAATGGTCTGCAAGCACCAGAGCACATCCGCTGTTGGGAGATGTTTCTGTTTCCCAGTTCCACATGGAGGAGGAACGCCTAATACTTTCTGTGACTGAAGCTTGCTGTTGCTAGCCCTAAGCCAATGTAATGCACACACTCCAGAGGGTATTTCACAAAGCAGGATTACTGAGTTGCCTGGTTAACTGCACTGGGTGAATGCAAGACCATATGTTATCCAAGGTAATCAAAAGAACCAGAGTCATATTATCAAGTGGATCACGTCTCATGTATACACCCCTGGACATACATGCATGATACTCATTTGACATGAGTCTGCTTACAGGGATGCAGAATTGCACTGAAGAAAACAGCTTATTTCATTTGCAGCAAAAAGGCCAAAATTTAATAAAATAGTCCTGCTGTCTCAAGAATGGCTTAAAGGCATAACCCCCCTACTGCAGTGTGTTGAAAAGGCAGATTAACCTGAAACAACCAGCATCTTGTCACTCATCACACACACGCAGTACAGGTGGTAATTTTGTGATCAGATGAGTCCTTTTAGGAGAGAAGTTTTCTTGGACAAATAAAAGGGATGTGAGTCATTTGGTTAGGGGTTTTTTCTTTTGGATTCAGCACTTTTGGCAGAGGCTGCTTTCGGGACATGGACTGCCAGGGGAATTCCAGTGGCGAAACCCGACTCTCATTGTTGAATAAGATTCCCCTCGGGAGAGCGGAGTGTACAGCATCATGAGACTCTGCCCGCCATTCAGGGCAGGTGATTCATGGACCCAGTCCCAGTCACCCGCTGTATTGTCCAGGTGCCAGCACACAGATCAGTTCCTCTGAGAGAGCTTTGTCTCACGTGCTCCTGTCGTCCTGCTATCCTCCCTGCCATAATTCACACAGTATGGCTTTGTTTGCCTTCATCGTCTGAATCAGTGACATCCAAGTGCATTTTCTCTGCCCTGGGGGCAAACAAATGATGTGCTGTTACAATAATTTCTGCTGTCTGATAGGTCTGGGCTTTTCTGCCTGTTGGGGCTTGTGCATTGCATTGCTAGAATGACTGGAAGGCTATGTGCAACAGTTACTCTCATGTATGTGTATTTGTACGTGTATGTGGCCTCTACATAGATGTTGAAAGGAATCAGAATCAGTTTTTAGCAGACATTTTGAGAGAAAAAAATTTTCCAAACAGAGTATCGTAATATCCAAAGTGTTTATTTGGAATTAACATCAAAATGAAACAATGAGTATTTGACTGTACAAAGTAGCTCAGGACAAATTCTGAACAGATCATTGATTACCATTTTTTCTTACCACAGGCAATGTTGAAGAATATGACTATGACTATAACACAACTGCAACGCCAGACTACGACTACAATGTTACCTTCGAATACGATTACGGTAAGTTGTAGAGGAATCAGTCTATTTTAACTCGATATACAGTACATTATTTTCCTTTGGAAATAAAACATACCTAAAAAATATTTACTTATTGTGTTTTCATCAAGTTGACAGCACTGTGAATTATGAGTCATATGAAATCTTGAAATCCACAACTAAAGATGAAAAAGGAAATATGGTAAGACAATTTCACAATCATTCTTTTCCAGATTGAATTTATTATTTAATATTTCAAAATGATAATTCAGTCAGGACAACTTTCGTATTTAGATTACATATTTGAATGAATATGTAAGTAGGCATGTTTTAGGTTTGGTGCTGAATGGATGTGCTTCTGGTACTATGGTGCACGCAACAGCACGCACCATCCTATTTAAGAGGGAGTGCAACACGTCTTCCCTACTAAACAGGAAGAATCCCAGTACCTAGAAGCATTCTTCATACGAGACGCTAATTTCAACTGGAAAAGGCATGCACATGAATGCCTTGTCATTTCTATGCTGGATATCTAAAAAATACCAACCAGTGCCATTAATTCCACTGCTATCAGTAGCTAAAACATGTCCTTTGTTTTAAGGGAAACAGTGTGTATTTTGGTTTGCAGCAGAAACTTTGCTGTGTTGTGATGTGTTTTTGTGTTGACCCCTACAGGCCCCAGAGACTGGCCTCCCAGGCCTTCTGCTCATCATGAGTTTGTCCATACACAAGCTCTGCTGGCTGTGAATGGGGCTACACACTGCTCCGCATTGCACAACGGTAGATTACATTATTACATTATTGGCATTTGGCAGACGCTCTTATCCAGAGCGACGTACAGTTGATTAGACTACGCAGGAGACAATCCTCCCCTGGAGCAATGCAGGGTTAAGGGCCTTGCTCAAGGGCCCAACGGCTGTGCTGATCTTATTGTGGCTACACTGGGATTAGAACCACCGACCTTGTGTGTCCCAGTCATTTGCCTTAACCACTAGGCTACAGGCCACCCTAGATCTGATGAAACACCTATTATCCAACATAAGATACTTTATATAACTCCTTATCTATAGAAATACAGTATGTATGAGGTTAACATTGTATTTACTACCCTATCTATGTTCTTTTGAAACTGGGTTTTGAAACTGGGTTAGATGCACACACAGAGTTTATATTACAGTGAGGATTCCTCTGAGTGTCTGGATGGGGTTTGCTCTGGTGGGGCCATTATGTCCACTGCGAGGATGTGCCTAGAGCAGGGGCTCTCTAACAGGCCTAGGGGAGGGAACAAAATGTCCTCTGCAGTATGTTAAAATGGAAAATATAAATATGCAGACAGCAGTAAAGGAAACACAGAGATTCTATGTGATCTCTAAATCCAGATATGTACTTGAGTTGGCCATGGACCAAACATTTCTTTGTATCCAAACCCAGAGGGATTCTTGGGAACAGAAGCAGTGTGTCAATCTTTTTGATCAGACATTCATTAGCTGCCAAATGCCATTATCACAACTACAGAGCTTACACACATACTGTAGCATACGTTCAGTACCACAATGGCATGCACATCAGGGAACCCAGGACCCTCAGGTTAGGAATGCAGAGCTCTGACAGCTAATGGAAGTGCCATTAATTATGACTATGCATGTCTCATTTCAAAGCTTTAGCGGCATGTATTTTATTCTTTCTTTCAGACATTCATGGCCCTGAGCAAAGCAGGAAGTATGGATGGTCAGAGGAGCTGGGATGAGCCATCTTTCAGAACAAAGGGAAATTTCATGTGCATAGCCCAACACTTCACAGCAGGGAAATCAACTGCACCATCAATACACCCAGAGTACTCCAGCCCCCATCCTGGACCAGAGATTCAGAGTTCATCTGCTCTCATACATCAGCAGCACTTCACATTTAATGCATTCTAATTTCTAACTATGCTTAATTTCCTGTACATCTCAGTGTTTTACCAAAAAGTCAGGAAAGACAATCTCACTAGAAATGATGATTGCACAGCTGCCTAACACTGTTTTTATTACGTCAATTCATTAACAAGTGTATATATGTTGGTTCGTTGTTTTGGGAAAATCATTTATATATGTTGTTTAAATTCTTTAATAAATATTTTTCAGTATATTGACTGGGTTTTTTGGGGAGAACTCCATTCGTTCACTGATTGTCCTAAATGATTTGGATTTAAGGTTGATTTAAACTTTGTTGTGGAATGACTGAAGTAGAGGTCTTGCAGTTTTCACACTCAATACCATGTCACTTTCAAAACACTTAACACATTCACCATGTCAATAGACTATATGAACTAAACTGTGTATACTTTTGCATAGCTTTGATACAAAAGGCATTCAATCACCACTTCTACCTAATTAATGAATACGTGCAACAGTCTGTACAACTAAAACAAATTTTTCAGCCATTTAGATACTCTGTTCAAAACAGTTATATAGATAGATGTAGTTAAATATACTTTTTTTTTAATAATAAAAAAATTATATATACAGATGTAATATAGATGTAAAATTAAAAAAAGAGATTTTTCCACTATTACTGCTGTATATGTACTGCTGAAACACCTGGCTGTCATTTCAGCGAACAACCTACCCAGGTGTTTTTTGTTTGTGCCCCGTTACCACATATACAAAAGGGGCCATCTTTGGATTGCTATTTGCATTCTTTAGCCTTGATGGGGAAAATGGATGCAGCCAGAGGCAGAGGAAGAAGACGTCTCGGAAGAGCAAGAACAGTTGTGTCTGATAAAATCAGAGCCAAGGTCATTGGTCATGGTCTGTCCCTGAGGGAAGCAGGTTTGACGGTTCAACCACATTTGCCTAGATCCACAGTGGCTTCAATAGTGAGGATTTTCAGGCAAAACAACAGGTACTATACAGTATTCACAGCATTCTGACTGAAGGAATTCAATTGATGTATGTATTACAGTAGTACTGTGATTTGTTAAGTCTCCAGAAAAAGCAGATGTATCAGTACACATTTGTCTTTGACTCACTACAGGACCCAGTGGTTACCTCACACAGTCACACAGGGGGAAGGAGAAGAATATTTACACCTGAACAGGAGGATGCAATAGTTGGGATGGCCATTGCCAACAACAGCATCAGGCTAAGATAAATACACAACAACATAATTGCAGACAACATATTTCCAAACATTGACAGTGTAAGCACTACAACCGTTTCAAGAGCAGGATGACAGTTGCACACTGTCCCCTTTGACAGGAACTGAGTATGTCAAGGAACTAAGGTACCAATATGAAGTTTATGAAGGTATATGTGAAGGTTTATGACTGCCACCCACATGACCAGATGTCGCTTCTCGATGCAATGGCTGCTGGGTGCATGGACATAACAGTGGAGCACATCCCGGGCTGGATAAGCCACACAAACAGATGTTTTCCTCAGTGTATGGCAAGAGATAACATTTGGTGTGATATTGATGAAACTCTATGGCCAAATGCAGAGGACAGGATGGATGGGCCAGGCCAACAGTAGACTTCTGATACTGATAGGCAGACAATATATGTGCAAATTACTGTATATAGTGAAAATATTGCTATTTGGTATGTATTTATTGATTGTAATGTATTTTGAGTAATTGATTGTATTGTATTTTTCTTTTCTAAACTATAGTATATTGCACTGTGAGAACAAATGGCAAAATACAGTAAACCTATACTGTTGCTTTTGTGATTTATTTCTTTATCATATATTGTTTTACATTACACAGTAAAAATTGTTATTCTGGGTTTGCGATACAGTAGAACTTTCATTCATTTACAGTTTGTAGTTTTGTGAGAGGCAAACCAACAGATCAAAAGTTTCTTTAGCTGCTTGGCTTGAAATATTGGTGGATGCAAAAATAGAGGAAAGGGAAACACATGATATATGTATTTAGCAATGCTCCAAGTTGTTTGTCTTTTGTAGTTCATTGTACATTGAGTGACAAAGTAGTCTTATGGGAGAAAGCATATGTTATGGTTACGGCAGCATGAGTCACTTCTGGGTGAAATATGAAGTGTTTTGGTGACTTAAGTGCATTTTGCACCAAAGGTTAACTGATGTGCTCAGGTGTGTGTTTCAAAATCACACTGTGTGAAGAGTTTTTAAGAAGTGGACATGGCATTGAGACAAGTGTGAAAACGATTGTAAAAAACTTTAATGGTATTCTATCAAATTTCTAATCATTTTGTAGATATTGGAGGAGGATCAAAGTCATTGTATTGTAGTGTAAAGAGTTTGCCATTTTTTATTCCCTTTAGTATTATGTAATAATTTATTATGTATGCAACAGCCTTAACAGTTGTCTATGCAAATTGTTTTACATATATTGCACAAATGTATATGAACATGGAGATCATTATGAGAAAAGAGGGTGGGAAAGTTTTTTATGAAACCGGAAAGCATTGTGTGAATTCTGTCAGGATGACAGCAGTTATGCAAGAGCACAGAGCATTCCCGGAACAAGATATAGAAAAAAGGTACAGTCAACACAAAAGAATTTGGGGGATATTTATGAGGTCAGGGGTGACATACAAAACCGGAGGGGATTGTGGGAAGGCTGGGAAGTCAGGGGATGGATGAAGGGCCAAATGGCTGAAGGGATGGGGGTTACCCGGCCCCTTGGCCTGGCCTCACGCACTGCTGGTTCCACGGCTCGCTGCTTACCACCCCCCCACACACACACCCAAACCAGCAGCTGCAGGGACATGAAAGACAGCCACAACATCTGCACATCCTCACCCTCTGTTTATCTTGGCCCGCTCAACCCTGGATCCAGCTCGCTTTGGGAGCTGGGACGCAGTAGGAACCTGAAAGTGTAAAGACTGAAGGGAGAGCAGTAAATCGAGCTTTTTTGTTTCGTTTTTTTCTCCTATACCCCTCCTCTGGGCCCAAGTTTTTTGTAACAACCACAAGGACTCTATTACTGTCTTATTATTATGTCTACAGAACTACAGCTGCCCTTAAGCAGTAATTTTGAGGGTCCCTGTAGTGAAGTAGCTCAACACCATAGTGGAATAGTGCTGGGATGCTTGTACCAGTTCTGTGCCTATCCCTCGTACTTCACAACTTAAATAGACTCAAATACCTTAAAAAAAAGACAGATAACCTCTGTCAATTCATTTCTTCCCTTCATATAATCTACATGTCTGGTCAATGGAAGCAAATTATTTGCGCTTTATTAATATATTTTACTACGTGGAAATGTGATTTCAGACCTGCATTTCAGGCTTTTTCAAGCCCATTAAATCCAACCCACACACATTGTGTCTTACGTATTAGTGGCCTTTTATACATAAATAAAACATACATAAAGACTGACTCTTCCCCAACGTTATTGTCATGGTACCTTTTACTAGAATTACTGACAGTTGCTGTCTTTAAATGCTTTTACTGTCTTTAAATGTTTGTCTCAACTGTACATTTTTCTGTTCAACCTGTTTCATATGCACACAAACATTTACAAATGTACATAACATCTTCAGCTTATAAGTCCATTTTTTGACAGATGGAGGAAGAAACTATAATATCAATACATTTAAATAATGTACCCTGCATTTTAGGACGCGCTGTCTCAGCAACATCAAATGAGCTGAATAAGTAAATTAATTAGAAAGAAAGAAAGAAAGAAAGAAAGAAAGAAAGAAAGAAAGAAAAAGAACGTGAGTTCACGTCTAAGTGCTGCCATCTAGCGCAAGGTCGTTCCTTTTTTATCGCCGTACAGGCTGCTGCCATTGGTAGGTTAGAAATCGAATGTGATAACAGGCTACTTTGTTCTAAAGCAGTTAAAGTAAATAATCATATTAAAAATAAGAAGAAAATCACTGCCAGCCGGATCATCACTCTCAGAAATAAAGGTAGAAGTGGAGGTACATTTTGTTCTTCAAGAAACAAACGTCCCAAATGTACCCAGAGAGTACAGTAATCTATTGCCCCCAGTAAAAAGCGTTTGAGCGTTTTTAGACATGAGCCAATGCACCAACTAGTCATGATTCTCATGACTATGACGTTATCCGATCATTAAACCAGTCTAAAAACGGAAACGATTAAGCAGAGAACGGTCAAAGGATTATGTGCGTAGGGTCCCCCTTTATCTTTTTACGTAACTGAGAGACAAACAAGCGAGGTAACAGTAGGCCAACAAAGTGTCCTTCCTTGAGGCGCTTTTCACAATGTTAGCGGTAACGCCCCCTGTTTATAAACATGAAAATTAAGCCTAGGCCGAATATTATGACAAAATAATTCATGGAATATGGAGAGATAGAAAAATCTGATGTATATAGATTATTACAGATGCCCTGACATCAGTTGTGGACATTACAACTTTTTCGCGTTCGTATTAAATAGATTATGACCCATCGAAAATAAATGTATCTGTGTTACACCATCAACGACTCACGCATAACTGGAAAGGAAACGCCATGTTCGATTATAGCTTTGTACTCTTAATGCTGTGACGAATCACAGAGTGGTGTGTGGATTAATTGCATCAACAGACGTGAATCAATTTTCGTCTCTGGCCATTACTTCACGCCGGGAAGTAATGCTATCGTCTCCTGAGGTATCCGTATTTGCAGTGATTGCGAACTTATCAAACAGCTTAAATTCATTCAGGACCTTGGACAGCAGTCCACAATCTTCGCAAAAGCGCGCGTCAGACTTGAAAGTACTTTTGGTTCATCATTACAGCGGTCACCAACCATCCGTTGGCTTATGAAAATCATAACATGGCAAATGTCAGTACCCTAGTCCTGGCACTGAGCTTATTTTTGTACACGCACTGGCTAACATCCAGAGTGGAAGCGAGACGATTGGATGAGTTATGCCTGAAAACAGATGACAGCAGAGAACAGAAGAAAGAACTTGTGAGTCTGGATAGCATATTCAATAGAGTTCAAATCTTTAAAATAATTTAAACAATAGAATACCTGACAATTTATTTTATAAATTATATTATATTAATTTATTTTATTACTCGAAATATGGTAGCCCTATGCGCAAACGGGCAACTAATTTGTGGAAAGTGGAAGCAAAGAAGTAAAAAGTTTTTGAGACATACAATAACGTGGTAAAGATTTTTTTGAAGCGGGAAAAAAGTAATGTATATAATTTCTTTCGTCACTCTTTTGCAGCTAGATGTTCTCCACGACGTTCTGGAAAAACTTCAGAATAGAAGAATGGTTATTTGGGAAAGGAAACACAGTCGCCTCCCTGGGGTATGCAGCATGCATCACTTTTACATTCAGTACTTAACAAACAAATAATTTAATGGTAAAGTCTTATTTATATTATATATTAGCATCAAACTCACCTTTTCTAACTGTTATTTATTAGTCCATATGATATCATAAAGACAATCAGGCAGTTACAGGGATGCTAGTTTTTTTTTATGTGACTTTATGAGAGCCATCCCATTAACTGCATGTTTGAGACCGTGTCAGATACACAATTTATCGGGTCACATGCAGCCTATTTGCGGGTCCAGTTATCACCGAATTTGGAGAAATCGTTGTACAGGCAGGCACGCTGATTACAAGTACCAAAAACATTTCAATGGAGACCTTGAAATAATCAATTTTGAGTCACAACACAGTAAAAAGACATCTGCTCTTCATCTGCTATCTTCACAAAACGTGTTTCCCTTTTCCCTTTCCGTAGTGTAATGTCGGCGACTTCTGCTCAGTGAAGAAGGGTGCTCGGTTCGGCCAATTATGCGACTGTCCACGAGCGTCGAAGTGCAACTACTTTTTCCTCAAATGTCTGTGACCCCGCCTGCACTGAGGGCACCCTTATATCAGATTTTTTCGTTGCTTTTTTTGTATCAGAAAATGCGACAGACTGGTTATACGACAGACTGGTTGTTTTTGGTATGTTTAAAATACATTGTGCTTTCCGTGAAAACACATTGAAAGCTAAAGCTGTGATAAGTTGCTCTAAGAACAGCATAGATAGATGCCTAAATAAAACGTACAAGCATTTGAACCTATATTTTAAGAATGCTTTATGTACTGTAGACAGAAGTATGTTTATATTTTGCTTAAATACAGATCTGAATTTTGTTCTGAATGTAACCATTGTGTTAACATTGACATTAACTGCATGAAGCCATAACAGATATTAAATACTTATTTCAGCATGTGATATTTTATTTATAGAAGCAGGCAAATGTGTATAAATGCATAAACACAGAATACATATTTTGGAATAAAGAAGGGGATTAGAACTACAAATAACCAAATGCATTTATTTATGATCTGTGATAACTCACAACTGCCTATACTTAGAGGCTGTAAATACTTTAGCGTTAAACACATCCAAACTCCCATACCTCTATGGTCTGATATGGTACAGAAGCTTGCACAAAATTAATTGATATTTAACAAAGCATTTCAGTGGGAATTACAGAAATACACCTCACACAAAAAAACATTATTTACAGAACATTAACTTAAAAGCTCATAAATTTAAAAAATATATATTTCATCCTCTACACAACAATCAGTTCAGTAGCTCAGGTCACTAAAGTTCACATTTCCATCTCATCAAATAAATAACCTGCGCAAAACCTATGAGATGAAAATGCCTCTTCCACCACAATAATCTACAGGTTTTATCACAATGTTAAACATGAATATGGTAATTAAACATTAAGATGTTCAAAATGATAACATTACATAACTTACATAAACCACAAATTTCAAACAATTAGTTCATAATCAGGAATTAAAACGCTTGCTCAGTGAACAGAAGTCGGAAGTGTAGGTTCTAAACCTCAGTTCATATCTTTGTCTACTGCTACTGCCCTTGAAGACCTTGAAGTCTTAGTGTCATTTCACTGATAAGCACCAGCAGCGTAAACAAAGGGAAAAAAACAGTTTGTGTTGACTAACAGGTGTATCTACATGCTCCTTTCCAAAGCCACTTCATCACTTCACGGACAAGTCACTGCACAATGCATTCTACTGGTCTTCTAGGGAAAAACGTCTGGGCTGTTATATATTCCCAAAAGGCAGACTGAATGGTTTAGGTTTGGAATTTCATGTGCCAAATGTAACACCAGAGCCAGCTTTTGTACATCTCTCCAAAGAAAAAAAAAAGAAAAAATGTATTAGGAACGCAACACTCATGAGAGTACTTCTAGAGTATCTGTTAAAAAAGGAATAAATGAACCTGTGAACTACGGAGTAAAATTATCAGTGTTAAATCAACCCTATACAGAGTTGAATTAACACTGGGCATTGTACAGTCACTGTGTAGGTGATACAAAATAACACAGAACACGCTCTGCTCCTCTATGAAAGCCACTAATTGTGACTATGATTTAAGTGGTAAACACTCCAGCCAATGACTCAGACTAGGAAACAAATGGAACTGTGAGCTGTAAGTACAATAAACGCTCAGAACTAAAGTGACAGTGGAGGTACATTTTGGTTTTTCAACGATCAAATTTATACCGTGAAAGTAGTCATGATCTCTTTGGGTACAAATGAGCATGTTTTCAAGCAAAGAAGATACAAATTAATTATATATTGCTGGCTAGGGGTATAATTATATGTACCTATAGTGTACCACCCCAGAAACTAACATTTGTACCTTTTTAGGCACTCTTTGTACCTTCATTTCTGAGTGTATATATTACCAAGGCGGATAATTTCAACTCAGGTTTTCACATTGCTGTCATTTTGAAAGGGAATTCTCCCAATGCACTGCACTGTGTGAGAATGTCAGATATTGGACAGGTAGGTGTTCAGAACATATGGAAAAAATACTGCATATTGTTAATCTCCCTGAGATGACACATTTTGTAATATGCTGGTTCTTCAAAATAATTGTACTATGCTGTGTAATAATTATTTGCAAGGAAGACCAGTAAATCCAATTATTACACAATACCAAAAGCCCCAAATAATGTTTTTTTGCATCCAAGCTGCATCTGGTGATTAAATAACCTCTAAACAGGATCTTCTCAACCAGTAGTGGCTCAGGCAGCTAATGCTTCCAGGTGATGAAGATATAGCTACAAGGCTGCTTGCAAGTTCCACCATAGCATCAGCACAGACACTGGGATTATGCAATCTCTGCATACGGGCCACACAACAAACCTGAGAATCCCGTTTGTTATAAAGCCCTACTTTCCAGGGCTCAACCATTTCATTTACGGGCTTATTTACACTCTCAAAACAAGGCCCCACTTCCCAAAACCAGCAAATTATCGCAAATGCAATCCCTGCTCCATGTACAGCAATGTAAAAACCTTGGACAGCAATGTAAAAACCTGAATACCTCATTAAATACCCTCAAGAAAGCACAATGACGTGAAGAACATTCCTCCTGCAAAGGTCCAGAAATGGCTATCAGAGTTGATAGTTACAGAGTTAATGACAGAGATCTTTGAGATCAAGGTGTTGTTTGCACCAGTCAACGTATTTCATACAGTGTGCATATGCCTTCTTACTTCTGAGAAACTGGTGTACACATTTGCACCTTTCTATTTCCTAGCAAAATGCAAGCACACATAAGTGTTTATGATTATAGTCTTATGATTACTGAACTAAATCTAAGCCATAAGTGTGTAGTGGTTTCAATTCCATTCAATAGCAGCACACAGCTACTACAGGAATCACAAGCACTGAAACTGAATATGTACCTGACCCTTGCATGAAACAATAGTTAGTGCATTTTATTCGAGCACTCTCATTTTTGAGTCAAAGATAAGACACAAATCAAATTTTGATTACCCACTCTATAAATATGGTGACAGACAATGCATTATTGATTGATAACTGACAAGGATTCTGAAGAAATATTCTGAGGTAACCCAGTGTAACACCATCTGGTAAGAGTATAGAATAAGTTAAAATATTCAAAACATATTCTATTAAGTAATTTATATTGTTATAATAACAATACCATCAATATAATTATAAATTGATGTTACATATTAAGTTCTCATGAATGGCTATCCCCCATCAATTCCATATATCGCTATCTAGAAAAGCTTGCTAGCCATCATGGTAGATTGGCTCCTTAAATATTAATTTGATATTGGCTGTAATTTGCTTAATTTCCAATTATCAGATCGATAGCTAAAGTTATTCTGAGATGGCCAATTCTTCATTTTAATACTCAAAAACAGGCGAAAAATATGACTAATCTCAAAAGAGGTTACACTGAGAGCTTGTTGCATAGACCCCTTTGCTTCCTCTCCCCAGGAAACTTGCAGTTCTATATGGATTCTATTTGCTTGCGGACCTTCTCTGACACCAAGCGATCAAGGGCTCTCTGGCGTGACACCACCAGCAGCGCAAAAAGGACAGCCAGGGCCAACATGATGCCCTCAAATCTCCAGAAGAGGTGCTCCTCCGTCACGACAGAGCGACAGCTGGGGTACGAGGAAGGAGACAGAGCACATATTAAAATGAGAGGGTTACATTCTACCTGAACTACAGTCCTACAGTGCTTCTTACATTCTTAGCATAGACCGCAGCCTTATTACAATAGACCTCAGAAGTCGTCATTCCCTTCGTGAATATTCATGTTTAATTAGCATTTTTGAGACTTCCGAATCAAAACATCCGACACTCAATGGGAAAAATTCTAAATCCTCTAAGTTTTCTAAATCCTTTAAGATAAATTATGACATTTCAACATTTGTTTGTATATGAAACAATGTTTTTCAAAATAATTCTGTGTAAATTCAACAAGTAAATTGCTTCGGATAAGTAGTTAGCAACCCGTCAGACAAGAACATCACGCACAGATCTAACCGGCTTTATTTTCATTTACCATTCACGCGTGTTGCTATTATTCATTTGTGTGATAAATTATACATATTTATACTTCGAAAATGTGTATGCATCGCTGTAAATGTCTTTATTGTTGGCATTCTCATTTACAGCCTAACAACAGCATTGACCAGCATGTGAATCCTTATCAGCTCTGGCCTTGACGTACATAACATGGGTGTTAGCTTTTTGTTCGCAAAATAATTCCTGTGGTTGGAACGCGGCATCTGAATTACGGGGACTCTTAAGAGAGCAATGTGTCAAACATTTGAATAAAACGCAATAAAAACATAATTATGCTTTGATCCAGAAAAGGTTTTGCTCTAGGTCGGATTTCAAAGGCCTATGACAATTTAAAAGAATCAATATGCAAAGGATTATGACAGAACATTAAGTTGCTTGGAAGTCACCCTAACACAGAGCAATTTAATGCCAATGCAATTTATGTGAAGCTATCCAACATCAGAATACAGGATAATGACCTACAACACCTATGAAATAAAATAAAAATGTCACCTCTTGTACTCATCCTTCTGAGACTTGGTGCAGTTGACCCTCTCCACATATCCAGTTGGGCTGCACTCAGACCAGGTCTTCTACAGAAGCCATACCAGAGCATTAGAAGTTATGGCTGGATTTATATTGGTCCACATGCCAAAGCACACTGCATGCTTATAAAGAAGGACCTCCAATGATCTTTCCCATCAACTGCATTCAACTCCTTTATCCCACTGGCATAACATATTCAGAAAAGAAAGGCCTCTGCTTTCAGGTAGATGGTATTAGTGCGAGAAACATGCAATCTTGCAAGAAATTAACAGTATATGCACTAAATAATAATAATGACTGCCCCCTCTCTGGGACTCATAGCTCAAGACTGTATAGCTGTACATAGGCTTGTGACTTGCATTTGCAGCAGGAGAAAGAAAGGAAGAGGCCTGGTACTCACAGTCTGAAAATCGCTGCACAGAGCACATTCTGCCAACACCACAAACTCCTCCACCTGCCAGCAGGGCATGGCCTCAGCCGCGGTGGCAACTGCAACACAGGCCACTTATGTAATGCGACAGAACTTGGCCCTTTATTCAGACTGAATCCACAAAATACCTACACATTATGACGCTTATGCCTCATCCACAAACTCACACCTTCTAGTTTATGCACTTGTTTACAGTCGTTTAAGCAAATGTAAGGTATTGCAGTACATTTAAACATGGCGAATATGAATGTCACCCTACCTGAGGTATTTTCTTGATTCAAAACAGCAGCACCAAATACTCTGGGGAAGGGGGGAGAAAGGCATTAAAATGTCTGAAAGATGTAACGTTAACT